>NW_027361684.1:22910000-23597500 GCF_039654945.1 Dendrobates tinctorius
GTGTTGCATAATCTGCATGATACCATTGTTCTGGGGTTTCCCTGGTTGCAAATTCATAATCCAGTTTTGGATTGGAAATCTGTGTCTGTGGTGAGTTGGGGTTGTCGGTGTGCCTTTAGTGAGGCTCCGGTGTTTTCCACCTCTCCTCAGTCGCATGATGTTCCTGATTATTTGGCGGACTTTTATGATGTATTTAGTGAGAATGAGTCTGCGTCTCTGCCTTCTCATAGGAGTTATGACTGTGCAATTGAACTGAGCCCGGGGTGTAAATTCCCCAAGGGTCGGCTCTTCAATTTATCTGTACCCGAGCACGAGGCTATGCGATCCTATATTAAGGAGGCGTTGGAGAAGGGTCATATTAGACCATCCTCGTCACCCTTAGGTGCCGGTTTTTTTTTTGTAGCCAAAAAAGATGGATCATTAAGACCTTGTATTGATTATCGTGCCCTCAACAAAATTACTATTAAATATCAGTATCTGTTACCCCTGATTTCGGCTCTATTCTCCAGAGTTAAAGGTGCTTGTTGGTTTACCAAGCTTGACCTCAGGGGGGCGTATAATCTTATTCGCATTAAGCATGGGGATGAATGGAAGACGGCGTTTAATACTCCGGAGGGACATTTTGAGTACCTGGTGATGCCTTTTGGGCTCACTAATGCCCCTTCTGTCTTCCAGTGCTTCATGAACGATATTTTCCGAGATTTTGTCGATAAATTTTTGATTATCTATCTGGATGATATTTTGATCTTCTCCAAGGATTGGGATTCTCATGTGGAACATATTCGGACTGTGTTCCGGATATTGAGGGAGAATTCCCTGTATGTCAAAGGATCTAAATGCCTTTTTGGAGTACAAAGGATTTCTTTTTTGGGATTTATTTTGTCTCCGTCAACCATTGAAATGGACCCGGCCAAGGTACAGGCCATTCACGATTGGGTTCAGCCCACTTCTTTGAAGGCCCTTCAGAAGTTTTTGGGTTTTGCTAATTTTTATCGGAAATTTATAGCAAAATTTTCTAGTATTGCCAAGCCATTGACTGATTTGACTAAGAAGGGTGCTGATGTGTTAAATTGGTCTCCAGAGGCTGTTCCTTCCTTTCAGGAGCTGAAGCGAAGATTCACCTCCGCCCCGGTTTTGCGGCAACCTGATGTCTCACTTCCGTTCCAGGAAGAGGTGGATGCTTCTGAGATTGGTGCAGGAGCTGTTTTGTCCCAAAAGGATCCTGTAACATCTAAAATGAATCCCTGTGCGTTCTTTTCCCGAAAGTTCTCTCCATCTGAACATAACTATGATGTGGGGAATCGGGAACTGTTGGCCATGAAATGGGCATTTGAGGAGTGGAGACATTGGTTAGAGGGAGCTAAGCATCAAGTCGTGGTCCTCACTGACCACAAGAATTTGATTTACCTAGAGTCGGCTAAGCGCTTGAACCCTAGACAGGCTAGGTGGGCCTTGTTTTTTTACACGTTTTGATTTTGTGGTTTCTTTTCTTCCTGGAACTAAGAATGTCAAGGCAGACGCCCTCTCTAGGAGCTTCTTTGCTGATTCTCCTGTGGTGACCAAACCTGCTACCATCTTAGGCAAAGGGGTAGTTCTTTCTGCCATCTCGCCCGATTTGAGACGTGCTCTGGAAGAGTTCCAGGAGGACAAACCTGAGCGTTGTCCCAGTGGAAAGTTGTATGTTCCTGACCAGTGGAAGAGGAGAGTGATGTCTGAAGTTCATTGCTCTGCTTTGGCTGGTCATCCAGGTATTTTTGGTACTAGAGATTTGGTGAGTCGGTCTTTTAGGTGGCCCTCCTTGTCTCGTGATGTCAGGAATTTTGTGCAGTCCTGTGGGACTTGCTCCCGGTCAAAATCGTGTTCTCGCTCTAGTGGGTTGTTGATGCCTTTGCCTGTCCCCAAGAGGCCATGGACCCATATTTCAATGGATTTTATCTCTGATATGCCTGTCTCTCAGAGAATGACTGTTATTTGGGTGATTTGTGATAGATTCTCTAAGATGGTCCATCTTGTACCACTCCCTAAGTTGCCGTCTTCCTCTGAGTTGGTACCCCTGTTTTTGCAACAGGTGGTTCGCTTGCACGGGATTCCTGAGAACATTGTATCTGACAGAGGGGTTCAGTTTGTGTCTAGATTTTGGAGAACTTTCTGTTCCAAGCTGGGAATTCAGTTGTCCTTCTCCTCTGCTTTTCACCCTCAAACCAATGGGCAGACAGAGAGAACAAACCAGACCTTGGAGTCATATTTGAGATGTTTTATTTCCGCTGATCAGGATGATTGGGTTTCATTTTTGCCCTTGGCCGAATTTGCTTTAAATAATAGAGCTAGTTCTGCCACTTTGATGTCACCTTTTTTTTGTAACTTTGGGTTTCATCCTCGATTTTCTTCAGGGCAGGTGGAGCCCTCTGCCTGCCCAGGTATTGACACTGTGGTGGAAAGAATGCACCAAATCTGGGACCAAGTGGTGGATAAGTTATCTCTCTCCCAGGAAAAGGCCCAGCGGTTTTCCAACCGACATAGGACCATTGGTCCCTAGTTTAAGGTTGGTGATATGGTGTGGTTATCATCAAAAAATATTGCTATGAAGGTGGCTTCTCCTATGTTTATGCCTAGATTTATTGGACCTTACAAGATTTTGGAGATTATTAATCCAGTCTCTTTTCGTTTGGCTCTTCCTGTCACATTTAAAATCCATAATGTGTTCCATAAGTCTTTGTTGAAGAGGTTTGTTGAACCTGTTGTTCCTGGGGTTGCATCTCCAGACCCTGTATTGGTTGAAGGTAACATGGAATATGAGGTAGAGAAGGTACTGGATTCCCGTCTGGCTAGACGGAGACTCCAGTATTTGGTTAAGTGGAAGGGTTATGGTCAGGAGGATAATTCCTGGGTCTCTGCCTCTGATATTCATGCCAAAAGATTGGTGCGTGCCTTTCATCGGGCTCACCCTGATCGCCCTGGTAGCGTGGTTGAGGGTTCGGTGACCCCTCCTCAAGGGGGAGGTACTGTTGTGAGATCATTTTCCCCTTTACCACTGAGGCCCGATGAACTCCCTCTTCTAGTAAAGAAAGATAGTGAGCCTGATTATTAGGCATCTGGGTCTAATGATGATGATTGGCTGAGTGGAGTTTCTGACTGGATATAAGTCTGTCCACGCCCGTCTGCTCTGCGGGTGATTTCTCTGTGGATCCTTGGATACCAGTCTGAATTTCTGCTCTCCAAAAGCTAAGTTTTCTGCTCTGCCATTTGCATTTGTACGTTGTTTTTGTTTTGCTGGATTTCTGTCTTTCCCTGCTGGGGTGATCTGAATTCCTTTAGCTCTGTCTTCAGAAAATACCTGAGTGCTGATATAGTTTTTGAAGCTTAGCTGCTTCAGGGCTTTTTTCCATATCAGCCTGTTGGCTTATGTCTTTTCAGGGTTTTTGCAGATTGCAGACAGCAGCTGTCCTATCCTGTCCTATTTTAGTGCGTTTGGGCCCCATTGTTTGCTCAGCCTATCTTTCTATCTGTGTGTGTGTGTTTTTTCATCTTGCTTCACCGTCATTATATGTTGGGGGCTGCCTTTTACTTTGGGGTCTGCTCTGGGGCAGTTTAGTTTTCCTTTTCTGTCTTTAGGCTATTTAGTTTCTCCGGCTGTGATCGAGGGGTCTAGGGCACCGTAGGAACCCCCCATGGCTACTGCTAGTTGTGTTGTTAGGTTCAGGGGTCTGCAATCTGATAGTTGCCAACTTCTCCGGTTTTCTGGACTTAGCTGCTATTTTTGTGTCTGCCTCCTACGGTGACTCAATCATAACACAAATCCTTTCCAATCAATAAGGAAGAAGGTTCTTCCCCCAACTTTCTTCATGGCCAGAATATCTTTTACTTCAAAGACGTTATCGGCCCCAATTGGCTGAGGGGAAGGAATTGGAGCCGGATGAAACCAATTAAGAATCACAGGTTTAAGGAGTGAGACCACAAAAAATGGTGACTTGGAGGTGGACTCAGTAAGATGACTGTTATGGGCAAATTCGGCCCAAGGAAGAAGAGAAACCCAATTGTCTCGATGGGCGTTGGAAAAGTGATGCAGATAGGATGTCAGAACTTGATTAATCAGTTCCACTTGTCCATTGGTCTGAGGTTGATAGGCGGAGGAGAAATCCAGAGACATACCCATAAGCCGACTGAGAGCTCTCCAGAATCTGGAGGTAAACTGGACTCCTCAATCAGACACAATCCATTGTGGGAGGCCATGCAGTTTGAAGATCTGATGGATGAAGATCTCGGCCAACTCAGAAGCCGAAGGCAAACCGGGCAATGGGATGAAATGGGCCATCTTGGAGAAGCGGTCTACTACCACTAGGATAGTAGTACACCCAGAAGAGAGAGGCAGGTCTGTGACAAAATCCATGGCGATTTGCTGCCAAGGGGCTTCTGGAAGTGGCAACAAGTGAAGAAGACCGGAAGGCAGGCTCCTTGGTACCTTGTTCTGAGCACAGGTCGTACAGGAAGCTACGTAATCTGTTACATCCTGGCGAAGAGAGGGCCACCAGTAGTAGTGAGAGAGAAGCATGAGGGTCTTCTTGGTCCCGACGTGTCCTGCAATCTTGGAAGAATGCCCCCAATGTAGCACCTCCAGTCTTTTGCTTTGTGGAAAAAAGGTTTTGCCCGGCGGAGGAGTGGAGAGGCTCACTGGCACCACGGTGATAACTTTGGCAGGTTCGATGATATACAATGGAACCTCCTCCATCTCAGGCGACTGCAACGACCTGGAGAGTGCATCAGCCTTGGTGTTCCTGTTCCTGGGTCGAAAATGGAGCTTGAAGTCGTAGCGAGAGAAGTACAAAGACCACCTGGCTTGCCTGGAGTTGAGTCTTTGGGCAGACTGGAGATAGGCTATGTTCTTGTGATCAGTAAAGATAGTAAAGGGGTGGACCACCCTTTCCAGCAGATACCGCCATTCCTCCAGCACCATCTTAATGGCCAGCAACTCTCGATCTCCGATTGAATAATTGCACTCAGCAGGGGAAAAAGATCTGGAAAAGAACCCGCAGGGGACCAGATGCCCAGATGATGCTTGCAGGGAAAGAACCGCCCCAGCTCCGATGGAGGAGGCATCCACCTCTACGATGAAGGGCCGACTGGCTACTGGGCGATGTAAGATCGGTGCTGACGCAAAGGAGCGTTTCAGGGTAAGAAAGGCGTTTTCGGCCTCAGGAGGCCAGAGGTTCGATTTGGTTCCTTTTCGGGTCAGGGCTGAGATGGGCTTGGTCACTGAGTAGAAGTGAGGAACAAACTGCCTGTAATAATTTGCGAAGCCTAGAAAGCACTGGATGGCTTTTACTCCGACTGGACGAGGCCATTTGAGTACAGCAGAGAGCTTCTCGGGATCCATCTTCAACCCGGAATCCATAATTATATATCCCAAGAAGGGCAACGAAGTTTGCTCAAACAGGCATTTCTCCAATTTTGCGTAGAGTCAATTCTCTCGAAGGCATTGCATAGAATCATAGAATCATAGAAAATCGTAGAGTTGGAAGGGACCTCCTGGGCCATCTGGTCCAACCCCCTGCTCAAAGCAGGTTTTGCTAAATCATCCCAGTCAGATGTCTGTCCAGCCTCTGTTTGAAGACTTCCATTGAAGGAGAACTCACCACTTCTCGTGGCAGCCTGTTCCACTCATTGATCACTCTAACTGTCAAAAAGTTTTTTCTAATATCTAATCTGTGTCTCCTCCCATTCAGTTTCATCCCATTGCTTCTAGTCTTTCCTTGTGCAAATGAGAATAAAGTTGATCCTTCTACAATGTGACAGCCCTTGAGATATTTGTAGACAGCTATTAAGTCTCCTCTCAGTCTTCTCTTTTGCAAACTAAACATTCCCAAATCCTGCAACCTTTCCTCATAAGACAGGGTTTGCAGACCGGTCACCATTCTGGTCGCTCTTTTCTGAACTTGCTCCAGTTTATTGATGTCTTTTTTAAAATGTGGTGCCCAAAACTGGACACAATATTCCAGATGAGGTCTGACCAAAGAGGAGTAGAGGGAAATAATGACTTCACGTGATCTAGACTGTATGCTTCTGTTAATACATCCTAGAATTGCATTTGCCTTTTTTGCTGCTGCATCACACTGTTGACTCATATTCAGTCTGTGATCTATTAGTATACCCAAGTCTTTTTCACATGTGCTGTCACTTAGCCCTATTGCTCCCATTCTATATATGCTTTTTTCATTTTTATTGCCCAGATGTAGTACTTTGCATTTCTCCCTGTTAAAAACCATTCTGTTAGTTGCTGCCCACTTCTCCAGTTTATTTAAATCTTTTTGAATCCTCTCTCTCTCTTCTCTAGTATTAGCTATCCCTCCTAGCTTTGTGTCATCAGCAAATTTAATCAGTTTACCCTCAATTCCTTCATCTAAATCGTTGATAAAGATGTTGAACAATACAGGGCCCAGGACAGAGCCCTGTGGTACCCCACTTGAGACATTCTTCCAACTGGATGTGCAGCCATTTACGACCACTCTTTGGGTCCGATCACTAAGCCAGTTATGAATCCACCTAACAGTTGCCTTGTCCATTCCATACTTAGTCATTTTTTCAATAAGGATTGTATGAGAGACTTTGTCAAATGCTTTGCTGAAGTCAAGATATACTATATCTACAGCATTTCCTTGATCCACCCAATCAGTGATACCATCATAGAAGGAAATTAAGTTAGTCTGACATGACTTATTAGTTACAAACCCATGCTGACTCTGTTTAATCACTTCCTTCTTATCCAGGTATTGACATACATGTTGTTTAATAATTTGTTCAAAGATCTTTCCTGGTATAGAAGTCAGACTCACCGGCCTATAGTTGCCTGGGTCCACCTTCTTCCCCTTTTTGAAGATAGGAACAACATTTGCTCTTCTCCAGTCTTCTGGCACTTCTCCTGTTCTCCAAGAATTTTCAAAGATTATGGAGAGGGGTTCAAAAATTTCTTCTGCTATCTCCTTCAGTACTCTGGGGTGTAATTTATCTGGACCTGGAGACTTGAATTCATTTAGGTTAGCTAAGTGTTTCCTCACTATCCTTCTGTTTATAGATATCCTGGATTCTTCTATTTCCTTAATAGGACAGTGAATAACAGTTGATGTTACATTTCCTTTCTGAGAGAAAACAGATGCAAAATAGGAATTTAAAAGTTCAGCCTTCTCAACATCCTGTCTTACCATTTCATCATTTTCATCCTGTAAAAATCCTATAGCATCTTTGACTTTTCTTTTACTTTTGACATATCCCCAAAATCCTTTATTATTGCTTTTGACATCTCTTGCAAGCCTCAATTCATTTTCAGCTGATTTGTGCCCTGCATGTTCTGCAGACAGCATTATATTCTTCTTTAGATATGCCTCCCTCTTTCCATTTTATAAACTTTTTTTCTTCCTTTTTAGCATGTGCTTAAGTTCTGTGTTCATCCATCCTGGTTTCCTTAAATGCTTCCTATTCTTCCCTCTTTTTGGAATTGTTAACAACTGTGCTTTGAGAATTTCATTTTTCAAGATTTCCCATCCTTCCTGGACATTTTTGTCTTTAAGGATATCCAGCCATTGGATCCCTCCAATTCTCTCTTTCTGAATCCCTTAAAATCTGCCTTTCTGAAATCTAACCTTGACGTCTGAGTCTTCACAGGTCTTCCGCCTCTAGTTATCCAAAATTCCAAAATAGCATGGTCGCTACCTCCTAGGGTCCCAGCCACTGTTACCTCCTCAACCATTTCCTCCCTGTTTATAAGGATTAGATCCAAGGTAGCAGTTCCCCTTGTTTTCTCCCCTACCTTTTGGAAGATAAAGTTGTCAGCAAGAGAGGATAAGAATTTCCTGGACCTGTTAGTTTTGCCTGAGAGAGATTCCCAACAAATGTCTGGATAGTTGAAATCTCCCATGACAACTATGTCATATTTTTTGGAGAACTTGGCCATTTGATGCACAAAGAGTTCATCCATATCTTCAGCTTGCACAGGCGGCCTGTAGTAAATGCCTACAATGGTGTCCTTTCCATTGTTCTGTCCCTGTATTCTTACCCAAACAGTTTCCACAGAACTCCCAGTCTCTGAAGCTTCAATCTCTGTGCAGATATACGCGTTTCTAACATACAATGCGACACCCCCTCCTCGTTTATCAAGTCTGTTTCTTGCAAATAAGTTGTATCCTTCTAGTCTTGTATTCCAATCATGTGTATTGTCCCACCAAGTTTCAGTGATTCCAATGATATCATATTTCTTTTCCTGTGTTAGTAGTTCCAATTCTCCTTGTTTGTTGCCCATGTTTTGTGCATTAGTGTAGAAACATTTTAGTTTGTGATTGGTTTCTCTTTCTCCAATATTTTTAGTAATTAGATTCTTTCGTCTTTGTTCTTCCTTTCCACTTCTAATAGCAGAGTTCTCAATAGCATTTGTCAGGTGTATGGCTTTTTCTGGTCTTTTGCTTCCCTTCCCATGTTGTTCTAGTTTAAAGCTCTCCTTACAAGTGTAGCAAGGCGACTTCCAAATACATGCTTTCCAGTCTTCGTAAGGTGCACCCCATCTCTAGCAAGTAGTCCATCGTATAAGTAGTTCACTCCGTGATCCAGAAATCCAAATCGTTCCTGACGGCACCATCGACGTAGCCAGTTGTTCACCTGCAGAATCTTATTCCACCTCCTTGTTCCATGGCCATCCACTGGGAGGATGGAAGAGAAGACCACCTGCGCTCCCAGTTCTTTCACTTTCTTGCCTAAGTCTTCAAAGTCTCTGCAGATGGTTTCCAGGTCGTTTCTTGCTGTGTCATTTGTCCCCACATGTAGTAGCAGGAATGGGTAGTCATCTGTAGGTCTGAAGAGTCCTGATATCCTGTCAGACACCTCTTTAATTTTTGCACCTGGAAGACAGCACATTTCTCTTGAAGTTACATCCGGTCTGCAGATAGCGGCCTCTGTTCCTCTCAACAGGGAATCCCCTATGACCACCACTCTCCGTTTCTTCTTCACAACATTTTTCTTTCTCCATCCAGGAGGACTCTGAAGGCGTACAAGGTTGCTGTTTGTTGGCAAAGTCTTATCCTGATGTATTTCTTCATCGTTTTCCTGCGTGAGAGCCTGGTACGATGCAGAACCAGACGAACACTCATCCGATGGGAGGACAAGTCTGGTGAAAAGATGAGGATATCATCTAAATACACCATGACACAGGAGTACAACATATCCCGAAAGACCTTGTTAATGAATTCTTGGAACACAGCCGGGGCATTGCAGAGTTCAAAAGGCATGACCAAATATTCATAATGGCCATCCCGAGTATTGAAAGCTGTTTTCCACTCATCCCCAGCGTGGATTCGGTTCAAATTATAGGCTCCTCGTAGGTCCAATTTGGTAAAGACCCGAGCTCCCCTCAGATGGTCAAAGAGTTCCGGAATTAGCGGAAGAGGATACTGATTTTTAATGGTGATATTGTTCAAGCCTCGATAGTCAATACATGGCTGAAGGGATCAGTCTTTCTTCCGGACAAAGAAAAAACCTGCAGGGGAGGATGACTTCCGAATGAAACCCTTGGCCAAGTTCTCCCGAATGTACTCTGACATGGCCAAGGTCTCAGCTGGGGACAGTGGATATGTTCTCCCTCGAGGAGGGGTGGTCCCCGGAATCAAATCAATTGAGCAGTCATAGAAGCGATGTGGTGGCCTGGAATCTGCCTCCTTCTTACTGAAAACATCGACATACGTGTGATAAGGTGCGGGAAGTCCCAGAAGATCGGCTAGTCCTGGCAGCGGACAAGGACTGACAATTGATGGCAGACAGCATTCATGGCAGGAGTGGCTCCAGCGCAGAATCTCCCCCGAGCACCAGTCAAGAACTGGCTCGTGCACTCTGAGCCAAGGTAGTCCAATGAGAACGGCGTGGGACAAATTGGGCAAGACGTAAAAAGCTTTTTTCTCTAGGTGAAGTGCTCCAACTTGTAGCTCCACTTCGGCAGTATCCATGGTGATAAGCTCCGGTAGCGGTCTGCCATCCACAGAGGCAATTGCATGCGGGTTTTCTAGGGTGACCACCAGAATCTGGAACTTGTCCACTTCTTCGAGTCGAATGAAATTACAAGCCGCACCCGAGTCCACATATGCCTCCACAGATCTACGCTCCCAAGCTAGAATAATTAGAGCCGAAATGGTAAGACGCAGAGAGGAATTAGGGTCACCTAGGGAGGCCTCTCTTACCTGGCCTAGGTGGAGGCATTTCCTGGTCTCTCCGGACAGGTACGCAGAAAATAGTTGGCTCCACCACAATATAGACACAGGCCTTGCGTCATTCTCTCCCTGCGCCATTCCTCAGACAATCTTAATCGATCTATCTGCATGAGCTCAGGAGCGGTACTAGCAGGAAGAGCGGAGGAACGTGGAATGGGGGCTTGATATAGCCTAAAGGGTCTTTTCTCTCTCACAGATTCACGAGAGCATTCCAGGATCCATAAATCTAGCAAGGGATATGAGGTCCTCCAGGGTGGTAGGGGTGTCCCGACCAGCAAGCTCATCTTTTATTTTGCCTGAGAGACCCCTCCAGAAGGCTCCAACCAGAGCATCATTATTCCAGCCTAGCTCCGAGGACAGGGTCCGGAAGCGGATGGCGTACTGTCCTACGGTAAGGGAACCCTGATGGAGGTTACAAAGAGCCTCAGTAGTAGAAGCCAACCGTCAGGGCTCGTCAAATACTTTGCGGAACGTGTCCAGAAAATGTTGTATACTCAAAACCACAGGGTCATCCCTCTCCCACAAAGGATTCACCCAGGCCAAAGCTTCCACCTCAAGGTGGGACACTATAAACGCCATCTTGGCTCGATCGGAGGGGTATTGCTGTGGCAGAAGCTTGAAGTGCACTGGTTTAAGAAACCCCGGCATAGCTTAGGTTCCCCGCTATACCTGGGGGGCTTCCCCAGGTGGGGTGGCGGGTGAGATGCTTGGTCCTGGGATTGGATTGAGGCAGCTGCAGAGGACTGCAGTTAATCATCAACGGACGCCATGTAACTCAGGATGTGGGTCTGGGCATTGCGCTGCTGCGTGAGCTCCTGCTGGAGACCTGCTAATAGAGGAGCATTCCCAGGGTCGGTGGTTTGAAGGGCGGAAAGCCGGGTGTCCATGGACTTCATGAAGGACATTATTCGGGTCTGGTTTTCCCGTAAGAAAAGTTATTCTTTTTGCGTAGCGGCCGAGGCACCAGCGGGGTCCATGGCCTGATTATAATGTGACACTTCGGGGATGGGCAGCGTCCGAGAGTGGACCCTCTGGGTCGCGGGGCTGAGGCCCCCGAGGGCGAGCGCACTAGGTGGTACACTAGGGGCAGGCCCGCGGGAGTCAGACACCGCGACAGCTGGAGCCAAGAGAGGTGGCTCGAAGGACCGGTTAAGGCTACGGATAGTACCAGGAACAAAAAGGGAAAGTCAGCAGGCAGGAGAAGCAGGGCAGAGAGTGGACAGACACTGGGAGGTGGACACAGGAAGGAGGTCAGGAGAGACTCAAGCAAGGGAAACAGAGACAAGGCGGAACGGATACCAGGCAGGAGAACGGAAAATAGAAACTAAAGGCTGAGACACCCGAGGCAGTGACAGTGGGAACCACAGGACAGTGAGAATAGACAAAAGCACTCTTTAGGGCCAGGTTAGAGCAGGAAATAGCACGAGATAACCAGACGTCCTCCCATTATGGGAGATGCCTGATATATGCCCTGCAAGGAGGTGATTGGCTGGGCCAGCCCACAAGAGACGCCCACCGCCAGGTCAAGGAAGCCGCAGGGCGCACGCCCGTGGCCTAAGGTGCCTGCGCAGCACCGCAGCTGACAAGGAGGGGGAAGGTGGACGCACACGAGAGCTGGGAACAGCGCGGCAGGACGGGACCGGGTAAGAGGAGGCTGCTGCGGGTCCCACTGCAGATGTGACGGCGGCGGGCCTGACCGCCGATGTCACAGTTTGTGTCCCAATAAAATCATAGGATTAAGGACTTGCTCACACTCGCAAGTAGTATCTGATGATTCTCTCATGCAAGATATATTTATTTTATATGTAAATGACCCTCGGCTCAAACTCTGCTGCGAGCGAAAGCTGAGTATATCAGATTGGCAGCGTATATCAGACAGCGCACACCCATTGACTTGTATGGGTGTGCGCTGTCTGATATACGCTGCCAATCAAAGCATGCAGCGATGCCGACTTGGCATGAGAAAATAAACACTAAGGGTCAGTGTTCCATAGTATTACATTGGAGCACATGCTATCGGATGAAACATCGAATAGCGCTCGTCTGAGTTAATTGCGTGAGCAGCACGGTGGCTCAGTGGCTAGCATTGCCATTGTTCGAATCCCATCAAGGACAACATCTGCAAGGAATTTGTATGTTCTCCCCGTGTTTGCGTGGGTTTCCTCCGGGTACTCCGGTTTCCTCCCACATTCCAAAAGACATACTGATAGGGAATTTAGATTGTGAGCCCCTTCGGGGACAGTGATGATAATGTGTGCAAACTGTAAAGCACTGTGGAATATGTTAGTGCTATATAAAGATAAAGATTGTTATTATATGCCGGTTACTCGAGTGAGCCCTAATTCTGCAGAAAAGAGTGAATTGAAATAGATGTTAGAGAAAATGTATTTGCTAACTATGAAAACATTTAAATGTGTAGAGAATATTTTATTTATTCTTTAAAGTTCACAATAAACATAGATTTTTATGTTTCCTGTCTGTCTTTTTAAAACATTTCATAAAGTGAAAAATTATACGATGAACAGAATATCAATTGACATTTGCATTATAAGCCATTGTGGGTAATCTGTTATGCGCCCGCACTCAGACACTGCAAATTGTGTGCTAGTTGCTATTCTTCCCAGCGTCTATAATGATGGCCAAAAGCGTTTTTGCGGTATGAAGAAAAATTTTAAAGCGTGGGATTTCTAAAGTCATTATTTCAATCATATACTCACATTATTGAAACATAAATTAAAGCAGCCAATGCTGGGAACAACATCAGCCCTCATTATTCCAAGAAGAACCCCGCTAAGAATGAAGACCGGAATAAATCAATTCTGGATATGCCAGCTATCAACAGCTCCCTCAATCATAAAAGAAGTGTCAAACAGTCTAAGTGAAGATCAATCTTCCCGTCAGTGTGGTAAATACCGTAATCTTTTCTTTTTTCCCCCCACTATGGTTTAGAAATTGTAGCTGCCAGGACCAGGATTTATAGGCAGCTATCACATCAACCAGTTTGCAAACGGTGATTAAAAGTGCTTTTACGCAGAGGTCACCACTATTGAAAATATTTGGGAGTTTAATGGAAAAGGCACGTGGCTGCCAAATCTAGTTTGTTTTCAGTTTGTTAAATCAGCGCTTGATTCCTCCCTCCCAATGAATCTCTGCTTTGTTAATGGCAGAAAAAAAATCTATGTGCAAGATTGACTGCATATGCTGAAATGCTGTTTCTCCATCTGTATTGTCAGAGTCTCTGCTGTGTACAGATGATGCTAATTGCACAGCATTAAATAAGCAACAAATTGGAGAAACATTCTGGTGGAAGAATGGACTTCAACGACTTGGAACATAGACATATTATTAGCTGCAATAGAAAACAAAATTCTGATACTGCTGTAACATATTTTTCGTTTTTACAGCTTTGCTATATCATAAACGATGCCATGTTAACCTTTAATGTATCTTATATCATTTTAGCTAAAAGATCGATAGGCTGCAAAAGTCATCACAACCACTAGGTGGCACGTATAGGCAAACAACCAATCACAGCAACTACATCTCCTGACAGAGTATCACAAAATCATGTTTTTTTGTTTTTTTTTAAATCTGGTCATCTTTCACTGACACATCCTGGGAAATTTCAAGTCAAACGAAAACTAAAAATGGACACAACCACATATACTTTGCATTTCATAAAATGTAATCTGTCCACAAGTTGGACTTTTGATATAGTTATCTCGTTAAAAAAACATCACATTGTGTTTCAAACATCAGCCTTTAGGCTATGTGCCCACATTAGCGTTTTTAAACGCTCAGGAAACTGATCCCCTTCCCAGAAAACGCACGTCTTTTTTCCGCGCGTTTCTTGCGCGTTTTTTGCACAAAAGACGCGCGTTTTTGAAGCGCGTTTTCTGGGAACATTGGGGAAGGCTAAAAATGTGGAAATTAATGAGCATGCTGCGTTTTTAGCCGCTAAGCGATTCCTGAGTGTTTAAAAACGCGTGCATTGGCACAAAAAGCCAAAAACGCATGCAAATTAATTTGAAGCTTCTTTTAAGCATTTCTGCAGTGTCTGAGCCGGCACAAATGCTGCGGAAATGCTCAAAAAAATGCAACGTGGGCACACAGCCTTAAGGTGATTTATTTATGGGTGGCAGCATTGACTTAGGCATAGAAGAATAATTGTAGAGTAATAACACTGCTCTCTGATCATTGAACTTCTTAGATGCCGCTTTCAATACTGACTGCAGCATCTAAGGTGTTTGATAGAGGGATAGCACACACATTGTCAGTCTAATGTCCAATATACACTAAAAGGTTTAAGATTATATCACAAAAATCACCAATTTATTCGGAGATATTAGTATTGGTTTTATTTTTTCTATTTTCTCCCTTGAGGCATATATTATATGGTTCACTTTTTTAGTGTCTCCAAAAGCACCTCTTTCAGTCAATTTAAAGGTTGAAAAATATGGGTTGTCTCTTTAATATGGCCTCATTGCGACTTCCTTCTGATCACAACAGGAGTTATTTCCAGCTTCATTCTCCTCCTCCTATGTCAGACAGCTTTATAGTACTGGAAGCAGACTGACTTGCAAAAACAGGAGTACAAATAAACATGGATGAAGTTGGGGATAGAACCCATTGTGTTCAGTGTGGAGACAATACAGCACTTCTCCTTTCTCCTGGCCAACTGAGAAATGTGTGATCTGGCTCATATGTTAAGCCCCCGTTACACGCTGTAAAGTCACCGATTTTGTGACGTAGCAGCGATATTGCTAGCGATATCGCTGCATGTGATACTTACCTCCGACCGGCTCCCCCGCTGGTTATCACTGATCGCGCGAGAAGCTCCTGGATCATTCCTCGTTGGTCACTTCCTGCGGCGCTTCCTATGGTGCCGGCGAGCGACGCGTGGAGCCGGGCGGGAGGAAGCAGGATCGCCGCGTCTGACAGGTAAGTAGCGACCTCCGTCCCCAGCGATGTCGTTGGTGAGATCTGCCTGTGTGGTAGCTCACTAGCGACCACCTAGCGATGCACCGGTGATCCTGACCGCGTCATATCGCTGGTCGGGATCGCTGGTGCATCGCTAGGTGTAACGGTACCCTTAGTTGAATCACAGGTCTCGGGAGCTGTATGTCTTCAGTACACACTCCATTCTGACACATGACTTGGACAGACTACAGTTTGAATCACATCATGGGTACCACTTCATCACATCCTCAGAAAACCTCTTTAAGGCATACGTCAGTCAAACATATCAACTTAAGCACTGACTTCATTACTTTAAAAGTCTTGAAAGTGGACTGTAAATCATTGAATACCTTAAAATAATGATTGGCAATTCTGTACAATTTCATGTGGTGTAATTTTTCCGTAACCTGGCTTGAGTGCCAATTGTGGATAAGACTGACATCTATTGTAAACATTGTGACGGACGTTGAGTTCTTCAGATATTGCAATTTAATCCTCAAGAAGCTAAGCAGTAACAATTGATTCTTTGAGATCATGGTATTTTCTAAGTTTTCACTATATGCACCAGCCTCAACAGTGGACAGTTCGCTTATACCGCAACAGGGTACACTGATAAAGCTGGTTATCAACACCAGCCTACACTGATTATCTTGTCAACTGTAAATTAGAACTAAGGAGTTATTTACTTTTATAAGAACATTTTCTATAATATTTTAGCTGTATATTTTTGAGGAGAAGCAGCAAAGCAATACACAAGCATAGATGTAATATTAAATGATGTCAAAATAAAATATCTTTACTTAATAAATCAGAAACAATAGTGATAATGTAAAAAAATAAATGCAAATATAGAACCACAACTCAGTAAGCCTCAATTATGTTATAACACATACCAGAGGTGTATCTAGGCTTTCTGGCACCCGGGGCAAGAACTTGGTTCGGCACCCCCCCCCCGCACACATGCAATTTGCACACTTAGTCATGTACAGACGAGCTGTTCTCCCTCATTCTCTCAATGTTCAGTGAAAATCTGAGAGAAGAAGGAAGAGCAGCTCGTTGTCACAGGACCATAAGAGTATGAATATCGCATATGAGTGAAGTGTCCATGTGATGACTGCTGGAACCTGCAGAGCTGAATACTGACATTGCAGGCTTCTGAATTCTCACAACGAATGCACTGCACACTTAGGATTCTCCCTTGCCGATGGACAGTCATGTCAGCACAAGTATATGATTTGCATACTTCTGGCCACATTCTGACTAGACATGTCTGACCTCGCTCAGCTCATTTTTATTGCATGAGGCCACACATGTCTAGTCAGCGTGTGACCACATTTATGTAAATTACCGGCATGAGAGAATCTTGACAGCGTTCAGTGAGCACTGTGAGAATTCAGAAGTCTGCAGTCACATAGAATGTCTGCAGACTCAGCACAAACCTGGACAACCCATTTAATGTTCCTAACATAAATAAAAAAATGAGAATTAGTCAGTGTCACAAATATTATTTACATCCAGGTACCGTCATTTGAGTCGTTCTTCTTTTCTTCATCTTGTCCAGACCCCATGATGAGTTTTCTCATCCACATCTCGTCTCTGCAGACTTCCATCTTCTCCGGTCTTCTGCAGCAAATCTCCACACAACGCCCTTAAAGATAGAAGTGTCATTATAATGCTCCTAAATAAAATTATCTGCAGTACACTCAGCCCCTGAAAAATAACTGCCCCTCACTATACTGTCTGCACAAAACATGACCCAACACTGTCCCTCTTATGGTACATGCTTTTAACACTGACCTCTCCTTTCCATACTGGCCCCCTCTACACACTGTCCTTTCACATTGTGTCTCCCCTATAGTGCCCATACTCTATACTGTATTGTGTCATCACATTCCCCCTCCCTGGTAAACTATCCCCTACTGGCTGTACCCTTACACTGTCTCACCATGCTACGCCGCCACGCCACTACTCAGTCTGTATTCTGTGCCCACTCACTTTTCTCCCCTGATACTGTCGCCTCAAACTATTCCCCTCCCTCCTCATACTGTCTCACATCCTCCTGTTCACCATACTGTCTCCTCATATATTTATCCCCTACTTTCTATACTGTCTGCTCAAACATACCCCCACTCTGTCTGCACACATCCATCACCCTCACTCCCCGTACTCTGTCCACATACATTTTTCACATCACTACTCATACTATGTCCGCATACATTCCCCCGTTCACTCCCCATACTGTCTGCACCCATCCCCACTCACCATACTGTGCCTGCCCCATCCCCCTATACTGTTTCCTCCTACATGCCGCCCATTCTGCCATACTGTTTCCTCATACATGTCCTGCATCTCCCCCTTTGCTCCTCTTTTTGTGTCCTCAAATCTCCCCACACACATTAAATCCCCCAATCCCCACACAGTCCATAATCACCCCCACATCACTCCTTCTCCACACAGCCCCTCACTACCCTCAATTCCTCACACAACCACTCATCATCCCCCTAATCCCCACACAGCACCTCATCATCCCCCTAATCCCCACACAGCACCTCATCATCCTCCTAATTCCCACACAGCACCTCATCATCCTTCTCATCACCCCTTCACCACACAGCTCCTCATCACCCAATTCCCCACACAGACCCTCATCATCCTCCCATTCCCCACACAGCCACTCATCACCTCCCTAATCCCCACATAGCACCTCATCATAATCTTCCCTATGCAGCCCCACTCAAGTAACAGCAACCTCTTTCCAAAATCAGACTCACACTGAGTCTTGGGTCCTCATTCCCATTTGTACAAGGTGCCATGGTGCAACCCCTCGGTCTTCTCCTCACATAGCTCCAGCCCCTCGGTCTTCTCCTCACACAGCTCCAGCTCCTCGGTCTTCTCCTCACACAGCTCCAGCCCCTCGGTCGTCTCCTCACACAGCTCCAGCCCCTCGGTCTTCTCCTCACACAGCTCCAGCCCCTCGGTCTTCTCCTCACACAGCTCCATGATGTAGCCCCCTCATTTCCTGATCCTCCAACAGCCTCAGCACAGCTCAGCTTCCTGCTATCGGAGCTTCACTGGATTGAAGGAGGCCCCGCCCCTTCCGGTGACATCAACGCCTACAAAAATTAACTCTGTTCTCAGTGTTCTGGGAGCCAATGCACTCCAGCTTTCTGTATCGGCTGTCAACCGACATAGAGAACGTCCGACTCCCAGTCCGGGGGGGCAGAATGCAGCTGCCGGGGGAGACACTGCGGACCACCGCATTAGGTGGCCCGACTGCGCCTCCCTGCAGGCTGCACGCAGGGCAAATACCCCGGCTGCCCCCCCTAGATATGCCTTTGACACATACTAATAAAATATTGTCACACAACCATCCTAAATACTCTGGAAGTGGTAAAGTGGGACCTGACACACAATATTCACATGAGTTGCATGACTCATAATGGCATTGAGCCCAGTGAACATAAGACTCACTCAGAAGACCAGCAGGGGTGTGACATGTACTGGGATTTATTTAAACCCCTTACCTGCCCTTTTTTAACTATATTCAGCCTACTACAATTTTTCTGGATTTTCCTAAAGTAAATTAGAAAAAAATGGGATTCCAATTAATCCAAATACCTTCAAATTTTACAAAAAAAGTATTTCCATTTCTCCATCTACTGTTCGGAGAAGTCTTAACTGAAGTGGTCTTCATGGAAAAATTGATGCAAAAACCTATACTTTAGACAGAGAAACAAAATTAAAGGTCTCCACTATTCATGAACAGAAATGAGAACTAAGATCTGGAAAAATGCCAACAAGTGCTATGGATTAATCAATCAAAATGTGAAATATTTTCCTGTAACAGAATGAAATTTGATCACTAAAATTGCTAAAGAGTGGTGCAATAATAATGGTCTGAAGGAAACAGTGAAACAGGTGGAAGTTCCTTGCAAGCTTGTTTCTGTATTTCAGCAAAAGGAGTTAAGGATTAATAGTGTCTTAATGCTGAGAATAAATTATAGGCAGATACTAATCCATCATTCATAACCATCAGGCTGGCGTCTGATTGTCTCCAATTATTCTATTCTGCAGCAGAACAATGACCCCAAACAGTGAATGCAAGTAAAACTGTCTTAAACATAAGGAAGAACAATGGGTCCAGAAAGTTATAATATGGCCTCCAAAGAGCTATGATATCAACATCATTAAGTCTGTTTTTGGAGAGACATGAAGAGACAGATGGATGAAACAAATCCTTCATCCAAAGAATATTTTTAGTTAGTTCTCCCATGAGTTTGAAACAACCTTCCTGTCAAGTTCATTCAAAACTGTGTGCAAGTGTGCCTGGGAGAACCAATGCTGTTTTGAAGGCAAAGGATGGTCATGTCAAATAATGACTTGATTTAGATTTCTTTTTGTTAATTCAATTTGAATTTTGTTAATAGATATTTTTTTAAAGCATTCTTATGTTGCAGGATTTTTCCACACATGCCTAAAACTTTTGCACAGTTCTCTGTATACATTGCTCAACACTGAAACACCAAACATGAAAAGTTGGGGACTATCTGTCAATTGATTGACAGATATCTTAAGGATAAACAGAAGGTGAAAAAAATAGAAACAACTATTTTCAAAACTTCTGAATTTATCCAGTATCGAGTATGTGTGCCACGTGCAGAAATACATGCACTTTAAGTATGCTATGATGTTGGAAATCGTTGTCCTAGGAATGTTCTGCCATGCTGAATTCATTTGGATACACAAACCATCAAGATCTGTTACTGGCAGCTCCCTTTGCGATTGCTGACCAATGATATCCCAGATGTGTGCAATGGGAGACAAGTCTGGAGATGCTTCAGGTCTTGGAAATACATTTAGGACACACAAGCTGCTCACAGTAGCATGAGCAACATGCAGCAAGGCTTCTCTTGTAGAAACTCTCCTGGAACACATTCACATGACCTTGTGAAGGCATCTTGAGAGAATTGACTGCATGGCATCCACACCAATTTTCAAATTGCATCCAAGACAAAAGTGGGACTCATCACTGGAGAGGATAGACCTTCATTTCAGCCTCCATTGTAATCTTGCTCGGCACCATCACAGCTTCTGAGAGCAATGGAATGAGGTCAATGAAACACCTGAAGCTGGATGTCTATCCCAATGCAAATGTCTTCTGATTAGAGTTGAGCGATACCGTCCGATACTTCAAAGTAACGGATCGGAATGGATCGGCCGATCTTAAAAAAAAGTATCGGTATCGCCGATTCCGATACCGGAAGTCCCATTCAAGTCTATGGGACTTCCGGTATCGGAATAAGAAAAACCCTGTTTTTGCCTTGTACAGCCTCTCTGGGGTCTGTACGGGCCTTTCGGGGGGCTGTGCCGGCCTGCCAGGGGGTCTGTGCAGGCTCCGGTGGGCTGTGACGGCCTGCCGGGGGGCTGTGCCGGCCTGCCGGTGGTCTGTGCAGGCTCCGGGGGGCTGTGCCGGCCTGCCGGGGGGCTGTGCCGGCCTGCCGGTGGGCTGTGCAGGCTCCGGGGGGAGGTGCCGGCCTGCCGGGGGCGCTGTGCAGGCTTCGGGGGTCTGTGCAGGCATCGTCCGATGGGACTACAAGTCCCATCGGGCGATGCCTGCTACCATGACAGTGATTGACACATTAGCCAATGATGGGACAGTAGTAGTCCCATCATCCGGCTAATGTGTTGAATGTAAAAAAAAAAAAAAATTACATGCTACATACATACTACATACATACTACATATATACTACATGCTACATACATACAACATGCATACTACATATATACTACATGCAACATGCATACTACATACATGCTACATTCATACTACATACTACATACATGCTACATTCATACTACATATATACTACATGCAACATACATACAACATATATACTACATACATGCATACTACATATATACTACATGTAACATACATACTACATATATACTACATGCATACTACATACATGGTACATACTACATGCATGCTACATGCATGCTACATACATACTACATACATACTACATGCATGCTACATACATACTACATATATACTACATGCATGCTACATACATACTACATGC
Source organism: Dendrobates tinctorius (assembly GCF_039654945.1). NCBI lineage: Eukaryota > Metazoa > Chordata > Amphibia > Anura > Dendrobatidae > Dendrobates > Dendrobates tinctorius. The sequence goes on from NW_027361684.1 coordinate 22,931,286, forward strand.
TACATACATACTACATACATACTACATGCTACATATATACTACATACATACTACATGCATGCTACATACATACTACATACATACTACATGCATGCTACATACATACTACATACATACTACATGCATGCTACATACATACTACATACATGCTACATACATACTACATGCATGCTACATACATACTACATGCATGCTACATACATACTACATGCATGCTACATACATACTACATGCTACATACATACTACATACATACTACATGCATGCTACATACAATACATTCATACAATACATACATAGACATACAGTACATATAACAGAGTAACATACTTACCTATACTTGTCACATTGTTCCCCGAAGCCATTGTCTTTTACGGAATAAATATTAACATAACAAACCACAAAAATACTCATCCATGATCCGAAGCAGTCCACGAGTGTGTCCCACGACGATCTTGGGTAGAGAAGTGCAGCATCAGCTGATGCTGCCATTCTCTACGGGCTGCAGGAATCCAATGACGGAAGGTAGGTATCCTTCCGCACTGTATTCCTCCGCCACTTAAAAAAAAAAAGTCCCTAGTCTCACTTTATGCCATTGCTGTGTTGGAATTTCCCACGCAGCAATGGCATAAAGTGAGACTAGGGACTTTTTTTTTTTAAGTGGCGGAGGAATACAGTGCGGAAGGATACCTACCTTCCGTCATTGGATTCCTGCAGCCCGTAGAGAACGGCAGCATCATCTTATGCTGCAGTTCTCTACCCAAGATTGTCGTGGGACACACTCGTGGACTGCTTCGGATCATGGGTGAGTATTTTTGTGGTTTGTTATGTTAATATTTATTCCGTAAAAGACAATGGCTTCGGGGAACAATGTGACAAGTATTGGTAAGTATGTTACTCTATGTTATATGTACTGTATGTCTATGTATGTATTGTATGTAGCATGCATGTAGTATGTATGTAGTATATATGTGGTATGTATGTAGCATGTAGTATGTATGTAGCATGCATGTAGTATGTATGTAGTATATATGTGGTATGTATGTAGCATGTAGTATGTATGTAGTATGTATGTAGCATGCATGTAGTATGTATGTAGTATGTATGTAGCATGCAGTATGTATGTAGCATGCATGTAGTATATATGTAGTATGTATGTAGCATGTAGTATGTATGTAGAATGCATGTAGTATGTATGTAGTATGTATGTAGTATGTATGTGGTATGTATGTAGCATGTAGTATGTATGTAGCATGCATGTAGTATATATGTGTTATGTATGTAGCATGTAGTATGTATGTAGCATGCATGTAGTATGCATGTAGTATATATGTGTTATGTATGTAGCATGTAGTATGTATGTAGCATGCATGTAGTATATATGTAGTATGTATGTAGCATGTAGTATGTATGTAGCATGCATGTAGTATATATGTAGTATGTATGTAGCATGTAGTATGTATGTAGCATGCATGTAGTATATATGTAGTATGTATGTAGCATGTAGTATGTATGTAGCATGCATGTAGTATATATGTGGTATGTATGTAGCATGTAGTATGTATGTAGCATGCATGTAGTATATATGTGGTATGTATGTAGCATGTAGTATGTATGTAGCATGCATGTAGTATATATGTGGTATGTATGTAGCATGTAGTATGTATGTAGCATGCATGTAGTATGTATGTAGTATATATATATATTTTTTTTTAACATTTAACACATTAGCCGGATGATGGGACTACTACTGTCCCATCATTGGCTAATGTGTCAATCACTGTCATGGTAGCAGGCTTCGCCAGATGGGACTTGTAGTCCCATCGGACGATGCTTGCACAGACCCCCGGACATCAGCACAGCCCCCCGGCAGGCCGGTACAGACCCCCACAGGGTGCACAGACCACCGGCAGGCCGGTACAGACCCCGGGCAGTCCACACAGCCCCCCGGCAGGCCGGCAGAGACCCCCGGAAGGCCCGAAATGACGGCGCATCATGATGCGCACACACCGCGCATCATGATGACGTCATTTTGGCTGTCAATCAACTTTGAACTTCCGATTCCGATGCCGACTTCCGATATTGAAAAAATATCGGAAGTCGGTATCGGAATTCCGATACTTGCGGTATCGGAATGCTCAACACTACTTCTGATGGTTCTGATGGTAGACACTCCTTGCATTAAACTTGGTATGTGACATCTAATTTTAGACTGACAACTGAAGATCCCCTCCATCTTAAAACCCTGCCATGATACTTATACCATTTTCACAAAAGTGAATCTTCCTGAAAGTTAAAGGGATTCAAAGGGGGAAATCTAAGCAAAAGACTGGCCAAAATGGAATTTTTTTCTATATAGCTTTCCTTGCCATGCTGGACCTTTGTCTTTTTACACTGTGGTCATGAAGTGGATATTGGATTGTGATCTGGTGTCGGTGGACCTCTACACCTATGACTTTTCGTGTATATGATCTTCACTTCTTATCAAGCCATGTAAAACAGCCACTACTTTTGGACACTTATAATGAAAGAACTTTTCTCTTCAACAATCCTGATGAATTATGTATTGTATAATTTTTACACTATCACTTTTATTTCCTTTCCATGTGGTTCCTCATAAACATGGAATTAAGGTTTCCATTTAAAATACATACATGTCTGCCAAATATATAGAAATGCAATATTTCAGTAGCGAGCTTAATTTTTGTCAAACTACTCATAGCAACATATTACTTTATTAATCTTGTATTATTTAGCAATTGATAACACCTTCATTCACCTTCACATATGCACTTACATCACCTAACACACTTGAGTCAGCTCCAATCCATTATACACTTATTCACATAATTTAATCCTCACACAGTCTTAGTTTTACACTTACATCTACATCATTACAATTTTGTCTCATCCAGATACATTTTCATGGCATCCACATAGCACTTGCCGATAGGCTCAGCCTCCAGGCTTGTTTTGCCCCCGTGACTTTGACACTGCTGGAAAGCAGGGTGACCATATTGAAGGTTGCATTGCCCACTTGCGGGTTAATCACTGGAGGTGACGTGGGGCTGGCAAACAGTATATTGTGCCGCATCATGCCCTCGGCAATCTCCTCAGCCCACATGATCGCAGCACTCAGACTTTCATTGGCATATCACATCTTTAAAAAGTTCGGTGTCCCTCCTCCCTGACACGCCGTCGGGGCAGAAGGACATGCGACAGGCCCAGATGCAGCATCATCCTATGTAAGTTGCACTGCAGGATCATGTGTTTGATTGCTCTTAATTCCATTTTACCCCATTTTGGGCCATTGATTGTTTATGATCATTTGCATCTTACATAGCGTTGACAACATTTTTTTCGGATGACACACAAGACACTGTTGCGTGGGTCATACACATTACTGAGCCTTTTTCTATTATCATTTGTGAAATGAGCTCTCTTCATGCACTGGCACTTTAAAACAATAATACAAGCTTCTCAACATTAAGGAATATCCTTTCCTTTATACATGAATGCATTTGGCATACTTTACTGTAATTGGATAAAGGTGTCGCATTATTTAAGTGTATGAGCCCACACACCATTACTAGTTGTGATTTTTTACAAATCTTACATGTATTATTCAAGTATTACTGAGCATTGTGTATTAAAAATTTTTTTTAGAATTTAGTTTTGTTTGTGCAATGGCGCTTTCAAATAATAATGTAAAACCTTAAGTTGGATGAAAAAACCCTCCTATTGGTATAAAGATGAACTTGGCATATTCGGTGATCAAATAAGTCTGCTGCATTATTGAATTTCATGCATTCATGCATTTTCCATTTTGACATCTACCATTTTGTGTTGTATAACATTCCATACATTTGGGTCTTCATCACTAGAACATCCCTCACACTGGAGGCTTCTGCTTTTATTGTTGTTGGTCTACCTTTACTATATTTAATAAAGGATATATTTTGTTCAACTGTTCGGCAGTGCTCACTTGTGTCTACTTGGCTTCCGATTGGAATGCAACATATGGGCACAGTTTGATTTACAATCTAAATTTACTTGCATTATAAATGGATTACTACTAGAGTTGAGCGATACCGTCCGATACTTCAAAGTATCGTATCGGATGGTATCGGCCGATCTTTAAAAAAAGTATCGGTATCGCCGATTCCGATACCGGAAGTCCCATTCAAGTCTATGGGACTTCCGGTATCAGAATAAGAAAAACCCTTTCCTGCCCTTGTACAGCCTCTCTGGGGTCTGTACGGGCCTTTCGGGGGGCTGTGCCGGCCTGCCAGGGGGTCTGTGCAGGCTCCGGTGGTCTGTGCCGGCCTGCCGGGGGGCTGTGCCGGCCTGCCGGTGGTCTGTGCAGGCTCCGGTGGGCTGTGCCGGCCTGCCGGGGGGCTGTGCCGGCCTGCCGGGGGGCTGTGCAGGCTCCGGGGGGCTGTGCCGGCCTGCCGGGGGGCTGTGCCGGCCTGCCGGGGGGCTGTGCAGGCTCCGGGGGGCTGTGCTGGCCTGCCGGGGGGCTGTGCCGGCCTGCCGGTGGTCTGTGCAGGCTTCGGGGGTCTGTGCAGGCATCGTCCGATGGGACTACAAGTCCCATCGGGCGATGCCTGCTACCATGACAGTGATTGACACATTAGCCAATGATGGGACAGTAATAGTCCTATCATCCGGCTAATGTGTTGAATGTAAAAAAAAAAAAAATAAATTACATGCTACATACATACAACATGCATACTACATACATGCTACATTCATACTACATACATGCTACATACATGCTACATTCATACTACATAAATACTACATGCAACATACATACTACATATATACTACATACATACTACATATATACTACATGCATGCTACATACATACTGCATGCTACATACATACTACATGCTACATACATACTACATGCTACATACATACCACATATATACTACATACATACTACATACATACTACATGCATGCTACATGCATGCTACATGCTACATACATAACACATATATACTACATGCATGCTACATACATAGTACATGCTACATGCATGCTACATACATACTACATGCTACATACTACATATATACTACATGCATGCTACATACATACTACATGCTACATACATACTACATATATACTACATGCATGCTACATACATACTACATGCTACATACATACTACATATATACTACATGCATGCTACATACATACTACATGCTACATACATACTACATATATACTACATGCCTGCTACATACATACTACATGCTACATACATACTACGTATATACTACATGCATGCTACATACATACTACATGCTACATACATACCACATACATACTACATACATGCTACATATATACTACATATATACTACATGCATGCTACATACATACTACATGCTACATACATACTACATATATACTACATACATACTACATACATACTACATGCTACATACATACTACATATATACTACATGCATGCTACATACATACTACATGCTACATACATACCACATACATACTACATACATGCTACATATATACTACATATATACTACATGCATGCTACATACATACTACATGCTACATACATACTACATACATACTACATGCATGCTACATACATACTACATATATACTACATGCATGCTACATACATACTACATGCTACATACATACCACATACATACTACATACATGCTACATGCTACATATATACTACATATATACTACATGCATGCTACATACATACTACATGCTACATACATACTACATATATACTACATGCATGCTACATACATACTACATGCTACATACATACTACGTATATACTACATGCATGCTACATACATACATACTACATGCTACATACATACCACATACATACCACATACATGCTACATGCTACATATATACTACATATATACTACATGCATGCTACATACATACTACATGCTACATACATACTACATATATACTACATACATACTACATACATACTACATGCTACATACATACTACATATATACTACATGCATGCTACATACATACTACATGCTACATACATACCACATACATACTACATACATGCTACATGCTACATATATACTACATATATACTACATGCATGCTACATACATACTACATGCTACATACATACTACATACATACTACATGCATGCTACATACATACTACATACATACTACATGCTACATACATACCACATACATACTACATACATACTACATGCTACATACATTCATACATATATACTACATGCATGCTACATACATACTACATATATACTACATGCATGCTACATACATACTGCATGCTACATGCATGCTACATACATACTACATACATACTACATGCTACATACATACCACATATATACTACATACATACAATACATTCATACAATACATACATAGACATACAGTACATATAACATAGAGTAACATACTTACCAATACTTGTCACATTGTTCCCCGAAGCCATTGTCTTTTCCGGAATAAATATTAACATAACAAACCACAAAAATACTCACCCACGATCCGAAGCAGTCCACGAGTGTGTCCCACGACGATCTTGGGTAGAGAACTGCAGCATCAGATGATGCTGCCGTTCTCTACGGGCTGCAGGAATCCAATGACGGAAGGTAGGTATCCTTCCGCACTGTATTCCTCCGCCACTTAAAAAAAAAAAAAAGTCCCTAGTCTCACTTTATGCCATTGCTGTGTGGGAAATTCCCACACAGCAATGGCATAAAGTGAGACTAGGGACTTTTTTTTTTTTAAGTGGCGGAGGAATACAGTGCGGAAGGATACCTACCGTCCGTCATTGGATTCCTGCAGCCCGTAGAGAACGGCAGCATCATCTGATGCTGCAGTTCTCTACCCAAGATCGTCGTGGGACACACTCGTGGACTGCTTCGGATCGTGGGTGAGTATTTTTGTGGTTTGTTATGTTAATATTTATTCCGGAAAAGACAATGGCTTCGGGGAACAATGTGACAAGTATTGGTAAGTATGTTACTCTATGTTATATGTACTGTATGTCTATGTATGTATTGTATGAATGTATTGTATGTATGTAGTATATATGTGGTATGTATGTAGCATGTAGTATGTATGTAGTATGTATGTAGCATGCAGTATGTATGTAGCATGCATGTAGTATTTATGTAGTATGTATGTAGCATGCATGTAGTATATATGTAGTATGTATGTAGCATGTATGTAGTATGTATGTGGTATGTATGTAGCATGTAGTATGTATGTAGCATGCATGTAGTATATATGTAGTATGTATGTAGCATGTAGTATGTATGTAGTATGTATGTGGTATGTATGTAGCATGTAGTATGTATGTAGCATGCATGTAGTATGTATGTAGTATGCATGTAGTATGCATGTAGTATGTATGTAGCATGTATGTGGTATGTATGTGGTATGTATGTAGCATGTAGTATGTATGTAGCATGCATGTAGTATATATGTAGTATGTATGTAGCATGTAGTATGTATGTAGTATGTATGTAGTATGTATGTGGTATGTATGTAGCATGTAGTATGTATGTAGTATGTATGTAGTATGTATGTAGTATATATGTAGTATGTATGTAGCATGTATGTGGTATGTATGTAGCATGTAGTATGTATGTAGCATGTAGTATGTATGTAGCATGCATGTAGTATATATGTAGTATGTAGTATGTATGTGGTATGTATGTAGCATGTAGTATGTATGTAGCATGCATGTAGTATGTATGTAGCATGCATGTAGTATGCATGTAGTATGCATGTAGTATGTATGTAGTATATATGTAGTATGTATGTAGCATGTATGTAGTATGTATGTAGCATGTAGTATGTATGTAGCATGCATGTAGTATATATGTAGTATGTAGTATGTATGTAGTATGTATGTAGTATGTATGTAGCATGTAGTATGTATGTAGCATGCATGTAGTATGTATGTAGTATGTATGTAGCATGCAGCATGTATGTAGCATGTATGTAGTATGTATGTAGTATATATGTAGTATGTATGTAGCATGTAGTATGTATGTAGCATGTAGTATGTATGTAGTATTTTTTTTTTTAACATTTAACACATTAGCCGGATGATGGGACTACTACTGTCCCATCATTGGCTAATGTGTCAATCACTGTCATGGTAGCAGGCATCGCCAGATGGGACTTGTAGTCCCATCGGACGATGCTTGCACAGACCCCCGGACATCAGCACAGCCCCCCGGCAGGCCGGCACAGCCCCCCGGCAGGCCGGTACAGACCCCCACAGGGTGCACAGACCACCGGCAGGCCGGCACAGCCCCCCGGCAGGCCGGTACAGACCCCCACAGGGTGCACAGACCACCGGCAGGCTGGCACAGCCCCCCGGCAGGCCGGTACAGACCCCCACAGGGTGCACAGACCACCGGCAGGCCGGCACAGCCCCCCGGCAGGCCGGTACAGACCCCGGGCAGTCCACACAGCCCCCCGGCAGGCCGGCACAGCCCCCCGGCAGGCCGGCAGAGACCCCCGGAAGGCCCGAAATGACGGCGCATCATGATGCGCACACACCGCGCATCATGATGACGTCAGGCTGTCAATCAACTGAACTTCCGATTCCGATGCCGAATTCCGATATTGAAAAAATATCGGAAGTCGGTATCGGAATTCCGATACAGCAAGTATCGGCCGATACCCGATACTTGCGGTATCGGAATGCTCAACACTAATTACTACACAACATTCTTTGAATCTGAGGAGGCCACGTGGGATATGCCATGAAATGGTCTTTACATGAGAATGTCATTATGGTGTGCTGTGGCATAAAGTACAATACCATGAGCTCCCAAAATATCACAGAAGCCAAATGTATACACTATAATGCCATTTTGGAAACTGCACCAACTCAATTAATTTATCTAGGGTTTTGGTGAGCCATTTTGAACCCACATGTGCTTCACAAAATTATAAAACATTGGACCGTAAAATTGAAAATCATGTTTTCCCACAAAAGTGTTGCTTTAGCCATAACTTCTTCATTTTGCACAAGGTAACAGGAAAAAATGGACACCCCAATTTGTTGTTTAATTTCTCCTGAGTACACTGATACCACAAATCTAATCAGGCACTACTATTCTGATAAATGGAATGGGAGGAGCACCATTTAATTTTTGGAGAGCAATTTTTGCTAGACTAGGTTGCAGATACCATGTAACATTAGGAAAGCCCCTGAGATGCCAAAACAACAGAAACTCTCCACAAATGACCTTATTCGAAAACTACCTTTTGAGGAATTTGTCTTGGAATGTAATCAGCATTTTAAACCCACAGATGATTCACAGAATTGACCCAGCTGGAATGCATGGTGGACATCTTAAAAGCAGCACTGCATGCTTGCAGGCCAACCACTAGAGGTGACAAGTCCTTTACCTTGGGCTCATCAAATGGCATAGTGTGCCACATCATGCCCCAGGAAATCTCCTCAGCCCACATTTTAAACCTACAGAATTGTATAATATTGACCTGTGGAAACTGAAAATTATTATTTTTTTCCTCTAAAATGTTGTTTCAGCACATAGCTTATGAACTCCGGTCACCTCACTGAGGTCAGCGCTCGGCATTGAAGCTGCATTCTTCACACTCAGCTCAGTGTCTTCTGGATGCCGGGCGGAGTTGTCTAACTTTATGTGACTGCTCGGCAAAGCATTCAGATGTAGCTGAGTTGGGCTTGTAAAGGGACAAATGTGTTATCGGCATACAGATGAGGATTTGTATTTATTTTTTTCTTTTGATATTAATAAATGGGCAAAAGAGGGCTGGTGACTTTTCATTTCAAATAAAGGACTTTGTGTGTTTATTTCAATTAAAGGATTATACTCTGTTTTTATTACATTTGACTATGAGGTTAGTAATGGGAGTGTCTTACAGATGTCTCTCTATTACTAACTCCTGGATGTGATGTCAGCTGACATTGCAAAGCTGATAACAACCCTAATACTATTATCCCACTTGCCACTGCACCAAGGCAATTGGGAAGAACCTAGGCTAAGCACCAGAATTGATGTAACTAATGAATGCACCATTCATGGGACAGCTGAGGGATGATGTTCTTAGTCTAAGAGGGCGAAAACATCCGTAGCCCCTTCCTAGGCTATTAATATCAGCCTGCAACTGTCTGCCTAGCTTTTGCTGGCAAATAAAAATAGGCGGACCCCACATCATTTTTGGGGGTTACCACTTGTTAATAACCAGTAAAGGCTAGGTAAATAGCTGTAAGCTGAAAGTAATAGCCTTGGAAGTTGCATGTTTACTATCCCCTTCCCAGACTACAAACATCAGTCCCAGCTGTCAGTTTTCCTCAGCTGGTTAAGAAAATTAAGGGGGACCCCCACTCCATTTTTTTCTTTATTTAATTATTAGCTAAATACATGTACGAAAAGCTACACACACTGCGCTAATATTATATCTCATTGACATATTTCTATATATCTATATCTGTATATAAAGTGCTGTGCAAATTAATTGAGACAAAGCATTTTTTAAGTAAAATCGCAAGTTGGTTACCAGTCAGTGATTCAAACTAGTTTTAGCTGCTTTGAACAGGCGCTCACACTTGTTCAAAGCAGATAAAACTGGTTTGAATCACTGACTGGTAACCAACTTACGATTTTACTTTAAAAAAAATGCTTTGTCCCAATTAATTTGCACAGCACTGTAGGTGACCAAGTCAGTTTTTAGGAAAACCCTACATGGTCTTTTTTTGGAGGAATTTGCAGGTTAGGTAGGCGTGCGAATCCTTCCCGCTACTCCAGATTTTGGGAATAGCTCTAGGTCCATGATTCCCATTAAAACTCTAAGGCCTGAGTCAGGCTGGTTTCACATTAGCGCATTTTCAGCGCGCGCACGGCCGGGGGTAGCTCCGCCCCCGATCCGGCTCTCTGCCCGGCGTGCCCGCCCCTTGCCTGTAGCGCCGCCTCCTAGCGGACAGCGGCGCCTGCGATCGGCGCACCCTATCTTTAGCATAGGGTGCGCCGATCGTGCGCAGGTCGTGCGCTAGTTGCGCTTTGACCTGCGCTGCGCACTTATAACGGTGCGCCGTGCGCACCAAAATCGAACTTTTCGGATTTTGGCGCGCACGGCGCACCGTCATAAGTGCGCAGCGCAGGTCAAAGCGCAACTAGCGCACGACCTGCGCACGATCGGCGCACCCTATGCTAAAGATAGGGTGCGCCGATCGCAGGCGCCGCTGTCCGCTAGGAGGCGGCGCTACAGGCAAGGGGCGGGCACGCCGGGCAGAGAGCCGGCTCGGGGGCGGAGCTACCCCCGGCCGTGCGCGCGCATAAAATGCGCTAATGTGAAACCGGCCTAACACTAGCGATTAAATCGGACGAATGCAATGTGATAAAAAATTGCATTGCATTCGTCCCAATGTTATTCTATGGTGCTGCTCCCATCATGCGTTTTTTATCGGATCCGTTCCTCGGACCGAGACAATCGCAGCATGCTGCGATTGTCACCGATTTTCGGATCGGATTCGCCAATGCAAGCCTATGGATGAGATTAAAAAACGCATTGAAAACGCACCACATGTGTGACTTGCGATTAAATCGCAAGACTTCTCCAGGGCAACAGGAAAGAGCATCAGGCATTGGCATTGGATGTCAATTTGATGCTTAGGCTGGGATCACACTTGCGATTTAAATGGCCGAGTCTCGCATGGTAATACACGGCGCTGCCGCCGGGACTCAGGAGCGGGGCGTGCAGCTCCATGTATTGCTATGCGGCCGCATGCCCCGCTCCTGAGTCCCGGCGGCAGCGCCGTGTATTACCATGCGAAACTCGGCCGTTTAAATGGCAAGTGTGATCTCGGCCTTAGATGCGAATAAAATCGGTTCATCGCCGGAAAATGGGATGGCAGACGGATCCCTGGACAAGAATTCTTTGTGCGATTTTGTACCGTTAAAATGGGACCGATTTTTTAATGGTTGTGTGTGACTCCAGCCTTAGTTTTGTCTTGGGTGTTTCAGTTTTTGGTTTTGCAAGCAGGAGGCCCTATGCAACCTAGGCCTATGTGAAGTTAACACAGAGTCAGGAGCTTCAAAGTTGCTGACGCACTCAAGAGATATGGCGGTGCAATTGCCCATGTCAACGGATTGGAACACTGTTTGGAGGATCCAACTGTGAACCGGAGGGAACAGTTTATTTGTTTATGTGAGTTTTCTGGAATAAAGACATTTTATGTTGAACTTTTCGTGGTCCCTGCCCATCTGTCATACTGTGTGAACCCCGCTGCACTACAACAGGTATAACTTTTTAATTTTTGTTGCTGTATGAGGTCTTGACTTTTGCAGTACAATATGTTGTTTTTAACAAGATCATTTTTATTTACATACAACTTTTTGATCACATTTTATTCTCTGTTTTATTCTGCTGCTTGATGAAAAAAACAGTTTTTTCTATATTTTTTATTTATATCATAGAATCATATATTTTTACAGAGTTCACTAAAGGGGTTAAATAGTGTGTTAGACATTGAGTTTCCCCCACTGCACAGGGATAATCTCAAGCCATGTCCTCTGCGGTCTCCCATTCATCTGCGGCCGCAGAGGTTCGTGCTCAGCAGAGACGTCGGTCCCAGCGTCGGTCCCAGCATGGACGCCGGGAAGATGGCCACCGGCCCGGGGACAGCGCATACGCAGGTTCAGATCTCATCCCGAGATCTCGGGGGACGAGATCACGTTGCCGAGATTTGAATCTCGTCTCCCAAGATCTCGAGACGAGATCTGAACCTACGCATGCTCCGGGGACGGTGGCCATCTTCCCAGCGTACATGTTCCCGGAGGCCACGGCAACATGGCGGCAGCCAACAACGGATATGCGGGGGCCTCCCGACTTCGAGGAAATGCTGGCGGAGCCCCCCACAGAGCACAGAGAGCCGCTACCCCTGCACCGGAGCACAGCCCGCTGCCACCACCGCACCACAGAGCCCTGCGGCACCCGCACCAGCCATGGTCGCAAGTAAGTATATTGCGACCATAAGACGCACTCCCCACTTTCCCCAAAAATTTTTTGGGGAAAAAAGTGCGTCTTATGGTCCGAAAAATAAGGTATATTTAATTCCGGTGGTTTGATTATGGAGGGTTTTTTTTTCTTGGGATCTAGCTTGCTGATTATGTAAATTATTCTCAAAAATGTGATTGATTGCTAACATGTGTGTTCATTGATCAACAGTTGGTTACCATTTGTTTTTAAACCATGTATCATAAGGAATCTGTATCTCAGTGAATAAGTGCTTTTGCCAGAAACGCGTTGAGATGTATCCCCAACTTATATGATCTTTTAAAACATTTGAAATAAATTTGAGGATTTTATCTATTTTTGGGACTCGCCAAAATTTCTTTCTTATGTTTTTGCTATGTAATGTTAGAGCAATATGATGTAGGGGCAGAGACATTGATACCAGCGACTTTTTACTGATCAGCAAGCTGTCATTTTGGTAAAATCACTGTTTTTTCTGCAGATCTAGCAGTGCTCTGAATGCTGAGCTGTGTATAACCCACCCACACCACTAATTGATGGGGTGTGGTTACAAAGACCAGGGGGACTATAGAGCAGGAGACATCTAGTCCTCTAGTGATAATCACACAACAAAAACAAAGGATAGTAAGTGACATCACTGGAATCAGGCCATCTGACCTTACATCTTGCTGCCTCCAGATTACAAAGCAAAAGCCTACTGACAGATTTCTTTTACACCTCATCTGTCCCTTACAAAAATGCTCTTTACATGCAACTGCTCACTTCTAGTCAATGGAGCAGTGCAGGAACTGTAGCAGTCAATGACAGCTTTGCAGGGTATGTATACAGAGCTGGTAGTCAGCCTAGGAGCAGGGAGAGTGATAACAATAGAAAAGATAGAAATTAAACTTCCAACAGCGAGACAGTTTCAAACATGCTATATATATTTTTTTTTACATTTATAGTGTTGAGTGAACAATATGTTAAAAAAATAAAAAATAAAAACAGATCTAAGAGGTTAAATACAACAGAAAATAAGGAATGTTGTCACCTATTTGGCTCAAACATGCTTTTGCATGAAGAAAGTGATTTAACTGGGATGCAACTGTGCATAAAATACTCTTCTGATTCACTGTAGAGCAAGTGATAAATTCCAATTTTCATTCACATTAACTTTAGAAGCAAAAAAAATGTCAACCGCATTTTCCAATTTTTACGCCAAGGTACATACTGCTCCGGAAAAAACTAAGATGAGCTGATCTGGAGTCTGCAGGAGCTATGCGATTTACGAATTGTATAATTTTCCAACTTCAAAGAGAAGTTTGCTGCCTAATAGGGATGAGCGAGCACTAAAATGCTAAGATGCGCCTTACTCGAACCAAGCAATTCCTAATGCTCGGATCCTCATTTCGAGTGACGAGTATAATGGGAGTCAATAGGAAATCTGAGTATTTTTTCAGCAGACCCTGCTAGGAGGTTGGGGGGGGCAGTGAAAATGTTGAAATGGATGGAAAAAGTGCTGAATGGAAAGAGAACAGCATGGGAAAGACCCATGGAAGCATCTCTGACTCCCAGATCGCAGCTGAGAAAAATGGTTTCACACTGTTACTCCACTATAAGGACTGACAATAAAACATTCAAAATTGATAAGAAATTGGCATTTACAGAAAAAATGTTAAGAAACATTATTTTCTGTATAATGACATATATAAATCAACATATTAAAAGGATTTAATAATAATAATAATAATTTATTAGCTAAAATTGATTTTTTATTAATTTTAATTATTTTTTTATTTAAAAAATTGGAAATTTCAGTGTAATTTATGAAGGAAGCAAAAACTGCCAAAAATTGGATGGAAGAATGACTCCGGTACACGCTGTATTACACATAAAGGAGGGCATAATACACATGTTCAGATTGTCATGTAGGGGTACTTCTACACTCATAAAGGCTTTGCACAAAGTTCAAAGCTAGAAAAAATTATAAGAAGGGTAATAAAGTCATTCATAGACCATCGAAGGCAACAACTGTAGGGCCTCATTCAAATATTGAAGATTAAAAACACTTCATATGCTGCTGTCATCAGGTGGGGTGGAAAAGTCAGAGCTAATCCAGGCTTTGCTAATTTTTTACCATAGTGAACCTGTTAGCCCTATTTGTTGACAGACAAAAGTGCCTTTTTGTTATGATCTCCCCCCCCAAGTGGCACTAGAAACCCACTCAGACAATACGCTAGCAGTAGGGAAGCACAACACCTCTAAAGCATAGAGGGAATGCTCATGCCAGGTGTCCAGCTTTGAGACCCAATAGCTAAAGGTCAGAGAGGAATTAGGGAGTATGCTCTCTTTTTTTTGGCTAGCTATTGCTTGACATCTTTAAAAACTTTTGCCTTCTTGTAAAAAATGCGCAGTCATCAGTGCCTGGACACTGGCAGCGTGGGAAGAAAATAGCATAGGCCTTTGACAGTGACCCCTGCTTCTGCCTTAACTGGTGTGTCTCTCTTTCCTCTCCTCCTTGGTTCGGCAAGAAAGCTTGCCCCCTGCCGCTAGCATTGTCTGATGAGATTTTTTTCAACATATTTTCCATAATGGCCTTCAGGTATAGCACCATTTTAAAGACCTCTCAGCCTCAGTAAGGAAAGATGAAAAGTTCATCTTGTACATGCGTGTAGCAGGGTGAACAATCAGTACTCTTTTTTTTGTCCAAGATGAATGTAACACGAAGGTTATGGGAAAGACAGCAGTAGATAAAGTGTGCCATATGTGCCAAGGTCCCTCCAGCCAACACTTCCCTGTCTCCACCATGATCTCCATCTCCTCCTGTTCCTCCTCCTCTTTCTCAGCCTCTACCTTCTCATTGTTACCCAATCCACATTGAGCAGATGAGATGAGGCTGGGCTTGGTAGTGTCTCCTTGTATCATGTCTTCCTCCATATCCACCTGGTCCAAATGCAAAGCTTCAGCTTTAATTGTGAGCAGTGACTGTTTAAGTAGGCACAGAAGCGGGATCATTGTGCTGACTAGAGTTGAGCGACTTTTGGTTTTTTAGGGTCGCGTTTCGTTTCGTGAAGCCCGACTTTTCCAAAAGTCGGGTCGAGCAAGATCGTCCGATTATAGGGAAAAGTCGGGGTCGTCCCGAAACACGAAACCCAATGTAAGTCAATGGGGAATAAAAGTCGGCAGTGAGAGGAGGACAGGAAACACACCAACAGTGCCCATTTGAATGCCAAAAGCATCAATTCTTCTTACTTAAGCTTGTCAACCTTAATTAACTTCATAATACAAGTTACGCACTGAAAAATGGGGGTTATTTGGCTACAGACTGTGGGGGGGGAGGGCTGGCTCCAGGTTTTCATGTGCCCTGGGCGAAAGAGCGCCCCTTTAACACATACCACAACTCATCATGCTCCGATACAGCAGAGAAATAGCGGTATAGTACAATGAAAAATACCTCACTTTTTACATCTCATGACGAGGCCCATCTATTTCTCCATACAGAATCATTGGTCCCATATAATGTTTGAAACAGTATATGATGAGCTCCACATAATGCTACAGTATATGTTGGTCCCCATGGATGAAGCTCTACTGTCTTATGGGCCCAAATAATGCTCCAAACATAATGGGCCCCATTTCTAATGCTCTAGTGTATAATGGGCCCTGTAAATGCTGCTCCAGTGTCTGATGTCCACCTTTGGAAAGTTCCTGTGTATGGTGGGCCCCATCTATCATTCTCAGACGGTGTTAGGCCCAGTATGGATTGCACAAAGGTTAGAAAGGGTACCGTATCCCCAGATAACATGTATGGATAGCGTACACATTCAAAATATATGTCTCAGGAGGCAGGCTCAGACGGTGTTAGGCCCAGTATGGATTGCACGTGATTGCACAAAGGTTAGAAAGGGTACCGTATCCCCAGATAACATGTATGGATAGCGTACACATTCAAAATATATGTCTCAGGAGGCAGGCTCAGACGGTGTTAGGCCCAGTATGGATTGCACGTGATTGCACAAAGGTTAGAAAGGGTACCGTATCCCCGGATAACATGTATGGATAGCATACACATTCAAAATATATGTCTCAGGAGGCAGGCTCAGACGGTGTTAGGCCCAGTATGGATTGCACGTGATTGCACAAAGGTTAGAAAGGGTACCGTATCCCCAGATAACATGTATGGATAGCGTACACATTCAAAATATATGTCTCAGGAGGCAGGCTCAGACGGTGTTAGGGCCAGTATGGATTGCACGTGATTGCACAAAGGTTAGAAAGGGTACCGTATCCCCAGATAACATGTATGGATAGCGTACACATTCAAAATATATGTCTCAGGAGGCAGGCTCAGACGGTGTTAGGCCCAGTATGGATTGCACGTGATTGCACAAAGGTTAGAAAGGGTACCGTATCCCCAGATAACATGTATGGATAGCGTACACATTCAAAATATATGTCTCAGGAGGCAGGCTCAGACGGTGTTAGGCCCAGTATGGATTGCACATGATTGCACAAAGGTTAGAAAGGGTACCGTATCCCCAGATAACATGTATGGATAGCGTACACATTCAAAATATATGTCTATACATCAGGAGGCATGCTCAGACGGTGTTAGGCCCAGTATGGATTGCACGTGATTGCACAAAGGTTAGAAAGGGTACCGTATCCCCAGATAACATGTATGGATAGCGTACACATTCAAAATATATGTCTCAGGAGGCAGGCTCAGACGGTGTTAGGCCCAGTATGGATTGCACGTGATTGCACAAAGGTTAGAAAGGGTACCGTATCCCCGGATAACATGTATGGATAGCGTACACATTCAAAATATATGTCTCAGGAGGCAGGCTCAGACGGTGTTAGGCCCAGTATGGATTGCACGTGATTGCACAAAGGTTAGAAAGGGTACCGTTTCCCCGGATAACATGTATGGATAGCGTACACATTCAAAATATATGTCTCAGGAGGCAGGCTCAGACGGTGTTAGGCCCAGTATGGATTGCACGTGATTGCACAAAGGTTAGAAAGGGTACCGTATACCCAGATAACATGTATGGATAGCGTACATATTCAAAATATATGTCTCAGGAGGCAGGCTCAGACGGTGTTAGGCCCAGTATGGATTGCACGTGATTGCACAAAGGTTAGAAAGGGTACCGTATCCCCGGATAACATGTATGGATAGCGTACACATTCAAAATATATGTCTCAGGAGGCAGGCTCAGACGGTGTTAGGCCCAGTATGGATTGCACGTGATTGCACAAAGGTTAGAAAGGGTACCGTATCCCCGGATAACATGTATGGATAGTGTACACATTCAAAATATATGTCTCAGGAGGCAGGCTCAGACGGTGTTAGGCCCAGTATTGATTGCACAAAGGTTAGAAAGGGTACAGTTTCCCCGGATAACATGTATGGATAGCGTACACATTCAAAATATATGTCTCAGGAGGCAGGCTCAGACGGTGTTAGGCCCAGTATGGATTGCACGTGATTGCACAAAGGTTAGAAAGGGTACTGTATCCCCGGATAACATGTATGGATAGCGTACACATTCAAAATATATGTCTCAGGAGGCAGGCTCAGACGGTGTTAGGCCCAGTATGGATTGCACGTGATTGCACAAAGGTTAGAAAGGGTACCGTATCCCCAGATAACATGTATGGATAGCGTACACATTCAAAATATATGTCTCAGGAGGCAGGCTCAGACGGTGTTAGGCCCAGTATGGATTGCACAAAGGTTAGAAAGGGTACCGTATCCCCGGATAACATGTATGGATAGCGTACACATTCAAAATATATGTCTCAGGAGGCAGGCTCAGATGGTGTTAAGCCCAGTATGGATTGCACAAAGGTTAGAAAGGGTACCGTATCCCCAGATAACATGTATGGATAGCGTACACATTCAAAATATATGTCTCAGGAGGCAGGCTCAGACGGTGTTAGGCCCAGTATGGATTGCACGTGATTGCACAAAGGTTAGAAAGGGTACCGTATCCCCGGATAACATGTATGGATAGCGTACACATTCAAAATATATGTCTCAGGAGGCAGGCTCAGATGGTGTTAGGCCCAGTATGGATTGCACAAAGGTTAGAAAGGGTACCTTTTCCCCATACAACATGTATGGATAGAGTACACATTCAAAATATATGTCTATACATCAGGAGGCAGGCTCAGACGGTGTTAGGCCCAGTATGGATTGCACGTGATTGCACAAAGGTTAGAAAGGGTACCGTTTCCCCGGATAACATGTATGGATAGCGTACACATTCAAAATATATGTCTCAGGAGGCAGGCTCAGACGGTGTTAGGCCCAGTATGGATTGCACGTGATTGCACAAAGGTTAGAAAGGGTACCGTATCCCCAGATAACATGTATGGATAGCGTACACATTCAAAATATATGTCTATACATCAGGAGGCAGGCTCAGACGGTGTTAGGCTCAGTATGGATTGCACGTGATTGCACAAAGGTTAGAAAGGGTACCGTATCCCCGGATAACATGTATGGATAGCGTACACATTCAAAATATATGTCTATACATCAGGAGGCAGGCTCAGACGGTGTCAGGCACAGTATGGATTTGACGGCCCAGACTACACAGCGGAGGAGCAGGGAGAGGTAAAGATTGCAAATGCTGGGGCCCTGCCCAAGCAAGGGGGGCCCACTTGTGGGCGTCGGTACTGACACTGGGCCCCTCATAGTACGGCGGTGTGTCTGACGGCGGGTGTGCACCACCACCGTCAGAGACACTTGATTGCACTATGAGGGACCCTGTGCCAGTGCCCGCGCCCAAGAGTCGGCCTACCCACCTGTCCAGGGCAACGGCACTCGCACGGTGTCGTGCGTTAGGTGGTGAACCCGGCCATGGGGGGGAGGCAGCACAGTTAGGGAGTTTTGGAAAGTGGCATATGTTGATGTTGGACATTCAGCTGATGCAAAAGGCGAAATAGGTGAAGTACCAGGAAGAGGTGGACCAAAGCAAGCCATTTTTCTGTCACCCTATGTGTCATCAGGGGAAGGTGGGACAAAATCCTTGGAAACCCATGCGTGGTTCATTTTAATGAAGGTTAGATCATCCACATTTTGGGTTGACAGACGGGTCCTTTTTTCTGTCAGGATTGATCCAGCTGCACTGAAGACTCTTTCCGATAGCACACTTGCAGCTGGGCAAGCGAGCTCCTGTAAGGCATATTGGGCCAATTCAGGCCAGGTGTCCAGTTTAGCGGCCCAATAGTCAAAGGGGAATGACCTGTGTGGGAGAACATCGATATGGGAGGAAAAGTCGTTTGTAACCATAGTTGACAACTGCTGTCTCCTGTCACTTTCCATCGATGCAGTATTACCAGTTGTGTGAGCGGTATTTGAAAAATCAGTCCACAACATTGTCATGAAACCCCAGTCTCCAACCCCACTTCTGCTGTGTGCACCACGAACACCTCTGCCAAGCTGCCCCCGACCCATACGGCTCGTGTGAGAACCATCACCGCTGCTGTGTGCTGGGAATGCCTCAAGCAACCGATTTACCAGAGTTGCTTGTTTATTAGCCAATATTAGGTCAAGGTTCTCCTGTGGCATGATGTTTTGTAATTTGCCTTTATAGCGTGGATCCAGGATGCTGGCCAACCAGTAGTCGTCATCGTTCATCATTTTGGCAATGCGGGGGTCCCTTTTTAGGATCCGCAAGGCATAATCTGACATGTGGGCCAATGTTCCCGGTGTCAATGATGCACTGCGAGTGCTGGGTGGAGGAGCACTTTCTGGCAAATCCACATCCCTCCAGTCACGCACGAACCCTGTACCAGACCTTGCCATGCCAACATTTTAACTTGCCCCACGAGATGCATCCTCCTCCCCTAAGTAATCATCCCCATCATCATCCTCCTCCTCCTCTTCTTCCTCCACCTCGTCCAGGAGAGGTCCCTGCAGATGTAGATGGAGTGCTCGTACGACTGCGCTCTGTGGACGAGCTTTCGCTTCTGGAGGAGGAGGAGGAGGAGGAGGGTCGAACGTCTACAGCCAACTGTTTCCTATACCATGGGCTAGGCAGCACTGTCCCACCACCGCTGTCCCCTGTGGACCCTGCATCCACCACATTAACCCAGTGCGCAGTGATGGACACGTAACGGCCCTGGCCATGCCGACTGGACCATGCATCAGTTGTGAGGTGCACTTTTCCGCTCACTGACTGCTTGAGTGCATGGACAATGCGGTCTTTCACATGATGGTGGAGGGCTGGGATGGCTTTGCAAGAGAAGAAGTGGCGACTGGGTAGGTCATAGCGTGGTACTGCATAGGCCATGAGTTCGCGGAAAGCTGTGCTTTCCACCAACCGAAAGGGCATCATCTCAAACGAGATTAGTTTGGCAATGTGGGCGTTCAAACCCAGTGTACGCGGATGAGAGACTGAGTACTTTCTTGACCTACTCATAGTGTCTGGGAGGGTGAGCTGGACTTGAGAGCTGCATATGGTGGAAGTAGCGGTGGACAGGGCGGACTGAGAGAGGGTTGATGATGGTGATGGAGTTGGTGTTCTTTCTGATGGCCTAGAATCAGTCTTTCGTTGATATAACAGTGGGATTCCCTGACTGCTGTGGTCTTGCAACGACACCTCAACATTTGCTGCTGTGCTAACCGGTGGGCTTACAGTGGGGGAAACAATGTAGCGTTGCTGACTACCTTCGTTGTGATCAGTTGCACATGTGGCACTTGAGGTTTGGTGTTGTGTCCACGCTTGCAAGTGCATGCTGGTTAAATGTCTAAGCATGCAACTGGTATTCAAATTTTTCAGATTTTTCCCTCGGCTAAAGGTCTTTGCGCACTTCTTACAGATAACCTTGGCCTGATCATGAGGATTTTGGTCAAAAAAGTGCCACACTGCACTCTTCCTACTTTGGCAGACATTTTGCAGCCTAGCACGCTGTGATCTTTTGACCCTCTGGACAAGCTGTCCAGCAACTCTTTTGATGTTTGGAACCTGTCTTTGGAGTGCTCCGGGCCTGCCAGATAACAGCTGTTGCGATGTCGATGTCTGCTGTGGATGCTCCTCATCTGAGCTATTGGAAGCAGCACCCTCTTCCCCCAATGGATGCCAATCTGGGTCAACAACTGGGTCATCCATCACCTCCTCTTCTATGTCATGTGCACCTTCCTCTGTGTCACCGTGTATGGTGGTATAGTGTGCGGGAAGGGGCACCTGAGTCTCATCAGGGTCAGAATCTGGCTCTGTACACTGCGAGGACAATGTAGTGCTCTGAGTGAATGTACCAGCAGAATCATCCATCAGCGGCTGTGCATCAGTGCACTCCATGTCAGATTCATCTTGGCCTGGGTAATTCACCATTTCACTTGATAATCCAAGCATGGTATGTGAAAACAGCTCCATGGAGTAATCAGTAGTATGGCCTGTGTCATGCTTCAATCTTGGTTGGGGTGAAGGACACAAGGAAAGGTGTGGTTCATGAACATGAGCCTCCAATGACGACTCAGTGCTTTTACTTTTTACAACTGAAGAAGAGGAGGCGATAGAGCTGGAGGCTGAGTCAGCAATGTAAGACAAAACTTTTTCCTGATGCTCTGGCTTTAAAAGTGGTTTGCCAACTCCTAGAAAACTAAGCGTTCGAGGCCATATGTAGCCAGACGATGACGCAGGGTCAGCACCTCCTGCATTCAGTCCTATTTTGCTCTTGCCACTACCATCAGATCCACCACCAACACCATCATTACCAGCTGCCAACTCCCGCCCAATTCCACGGCCTCTTCCACCAGCCTTCCTCATTTTTGGTAGAAATGTAGACAAAATCCAACAAACTATATAGTAATGTAAAACAAGGTACAAGGTGTCTATAGGACAGGGGAGATTTTGAATTTCTGCAGACACTTGTGGACACTGGACACTTTTGGATTGTGTGAGGCCCACTGATATCTGAGCGCTATGTGACAGGCTCGATGGCACAGCTGTGACCAAAGTGACTAGAGGATAAGGGAGATTTTGAATCTCTGCACACACTTTTGGACACTGGACACTTTTGGATTGTGTGAGGCCCACTGATATCTGAGCGCTATGTGACAGGCTCGATGGCACAGCTGTGACAAAAGTGACTAGAGGATAAGGGAGATTTTGAATCTCTGCACACACTTTTGGACACTGGACACTTTTGGATTGTGTGAGGCCCACTGATATCTGAGCGCTATGTGACAGGCTCGATGGCACAGCTGTGACCAAAGTGACTAGAGGATAAGGGAGATTTTGAATCTCTGCACACACTTTTGGACACTGGATGGACACTTTTGGATTGTGTGAGGCCCACGGATATATGAGCGCTATGTGACAGGCTCGATGGCACAGCTGTGACCAAAGTGACTAGAGGATAAGGGAGATTTTGAATCTCTGCACACACTTTTGGACACTGGATGGACACTTTTGGATTGTGTGAGGCCCACGGATATCTGAGCGCTATGTGACACGCTCGATGGCACAGCTGTGACAAAAGTGATTAGAGGATAAGGGAGATTTTGAATCTCTGCACACACTTTTGGACACTGGACACTTTTGGATTGTGTGAGGCCCAATGAATATCTGAGCGCTATGTGACAGGCTCGATGGCACAGCTGTGACCAAAGTGACTAGAGGATAAGGGAGATTTTGAATCTCTGCACACACTTTTGGACACTGGACACTTTTGGATTGTGTGAGGCCCAATGAATATCTGAGCGCTATGTGACAGGCTCGATGGCACAGCTGTGACAAAAGTGACTAGAGGATAAGGGAGATTGGATTGCTTTTAAAAAAGCAGTTTGCGGAGCAGTGGGTAAACAGCAATGCAGGAATGTCAGGAAGCCTTAGAAGGCAGCCCAACAACCAACACCACTGATACACCACTATATAGCCTCCCCTTGCACTGTACACACAGTGACTGGTGTGTTGTGCAGGCCAAATTGCTAGCAGCAGAAGCAGTTTTTTTGTCTTCTCAGCAGGACAAAAAAAAAAAATTGGGATTGCTTTTAAAAAAGCAGTTTGCGGAGCAGTGTGTAAACAGCAATGCAGGAATGTCAGGAAGCCTTAGAAGGCAGCCCAACAACCAACACCACTGATACACCACTATATAGCCTCCCCTTGCACTGCACACACAGTGACTGGTGTGTTGTGCAGGCCAAATCGCTAGCAGCAGAAGCAGTTTTTTTGTCTTCTCTGCCTAACGCTCTCCCTACAGAATCAGCAGCATCCTCTCCCTATACTAAGATCGGCAGAAGTAAGATGGCGGTCGGCGTGCACGCCCTTTTATACCCCCTGTGATGCCCACCAAAGCAAGCCAATCACTTGCATGCCCTTCTGAAAGATGGTGGTGACCCGTGCCTATGTCATCACGTTGCCCACAGTGTCCGTGGATCCTGATTGGCTGAAAAAGAGCACAAAACAAACTTTTGAAACACGACTTTGGCGCGTAAGTCGCCGACCTCGTGGCCGACCTCATCCTAGGGTCGGGTATCGTTTCGTGAAACCCGACTTTGCCAAAAGTCGGCGACTTTTGAATTTTTTCGACTCATTTCGCTCAACTCTAGTGCTGACTATGGCGTCATCGATGCTCACCACCTTTATGCAGTCCTCAAAGATTTGGAGAACCACACAAATGTCAGACATCCATGCCCACTCTTAAGTTGTTATGTGCAGAGGCTGACCTGAATTTCAATGGGCATATTGGAGCTGGTCTCTGCTGCTCACTAGAGATGAGTTTCCAAAAGTCGGGTCGAGCAAGATCGGCCGATTATAGGGAAAAGTCGGGGTCGTCCCGAAACACGAAACCCAATGTAAGTCAATGGGGAATAAAAGTCGGCAGTGAGAGGAGGACAGGAAACACACCTACAGTGCCCATTTGAATGCCAAAAGCATCAATTCTTATTACTTAAGCTTGTCAACCTTAATTAACTTCATAATACTAGTTACGCACTGAAAAATGGGGGTTATTTGGCTAAAGTTGTGGGGGGGTATGGCTGGCTCCAGATTTTCATGTGCCCTGGGCGAAAGAGCGCCCCTTTAACACATACCACAACTCATGATGCTCCGATACGGCAGAGAAATAGCGGTATAGTACAATGAAAAATACTTCACTTTTTACATCTCATGACGAGGCCCATCTATTTCTCCATACAGAATCATTGGTCCCATATAATGTTTGAAACAGTATATGATGCGCTCAACATAATGCTACAGTATATGTTGGTCCCCATGGATGAAGCTCCACTGTCTTATGGGCCCAAATAATGCTCCAAACATAATGGGCCCCATTTCTAATGCTCTAGTGTATAATGGGCCCTGTAAATGCTGCTCCAGTGTCTGATGTCCACCTTTGGAATGTTCCAGTGTATGGTGGGCCCCATCTATCATTCTCCAGAGTATAGTGCTCCCCAAAAATTGCTGTCCCAACATTGAAAACAATCAAATAAGTCTCCTCGCTAGGGAATCCCTGTACTAGTCTGGACTCCTCGTCGTCCCCATCTTCCATCTCACTGCACAGTATTTCAACCTTGCAAGTGCTGTGATCCTGAGCAAGCAGGGGGGCCCACTCGTTGGCGACGGCACTGGCACAGGGCCCCTGATAGTACGGTGGTGTGTCTGATGGCGGGTGGGCCGAACCTGCACTTTCATCTGCAGCTTCCTCTTTGTCACCGTGTAATATGGAACTGTATATGGGAAGGGTAACCTGAGTTTCATCAGGGTCAGATTCGGGCCGGGTAGCGTGCGAGGGAATGTAGTGGTCTGGGTCAATGTACCAGCAGATTCATCGAGCAGTGGCTGGGCATCAGTGCACTTGTGTCGCCCCCAGGAGTACGGTCGCCACAGTGGCATTACCTTCCTCCTAGGGAGTGTGATGTCATGCTTGGGAGCAACGAACGATCTCTCTAGCAGGTTAACTGATTGGGCGGCATTATTCCCACGAGTCATGACCCTCCAAACAGCGTTCATGAAGGCAAAGTGTTTGTTTTAAGTGGGCAGTATGGTTGCAAAGCTGAACCTTAAAGGAATGTCCAGAAGGGCACCACCAGGAGTGGAGCCTACGGTTAAATTCGACTCCACCTGGGAAACCTCAACCATGCCAGCTACAGAAAAGATGCACACATTGCAAGCTTAATTCCGTTAACGAATGAGACTCCGTCATGCCCCGCGGTCCGAGTCCAGCTTACTAGAGGGACACGTGAGGCTCTGGCACATGAGATTGGCCAATAACTGGTGTGTCATGCCCTTACATGTCCGTGGCTGCATGTGCGCTACACTGAAAAGGCTAGCGTTTGTCGCTTACAGGTGCAGATAACCCGCTGAACAACGTAAGTGATGGGGATCTGTGATTACAATTATTACCCGCGAAAGATGATTTCCCAGTAAGTGCAGGTCAACCGCAGTTCTGGAATTAGGCCTAACCGTCATTCCTGAAAAAATGAAAAACTTACGTGTGCAAACCACAGGTGCTGTAGCTTGCTTAACAGCTCGCCAGCCGTTCTCACGCCCAGTATAGATTACACGTGATTGCACAAAGGTGAGAAAGGGTACCGTATCCCCGGATAACATGTATGGATAGCGTACACATTCAAAATATATGTCTATACATCAGGAGGCAGGCACAGACGGTGCTAGGCCCAGTATGGATTGCACGTGATTGCACAAAGGTTAGAAAGGGTACCGTATCCCCGGATAACATGTATGGATAGCGTACACATTCAAAATATATGTCTATACATCAGGAGGCAGGCACAGACGGTGCTAGGCCCAGTATGGATTGCACGTGATTGCACAAAGGTTAGAAAGGGTACCGTATCCCCGGATAACATGTATGGATAGCGTACACATTCAAAATATATGTCTATACATCAGGAGGCAGGCTCAGACGGTGTTAGGCTCAGTATGGATTGCACGTGATTGCACAAAGGTTAGAAAGGGTACCGTATCCCCGGATAACATGTATGGATAGCGTACACATTCAAAATATATGTCTATACATCAGGAGGCAGGCTCAGACGGTGTCAGGCACAGTATGGATTTGACGGCCCAGACTACACAGCGGAGGAGCAGGGAGAGGTAAAGATTGCAAATGCTGGGGCCCTGCCCAAGCAAGGGGGGCCCACTTGTGGGCGTCGGTACTGACACTGGGCCCCTCATAGTACGGCGGTGTGTCTGACGGCGGGTGTGCACCACCACCGTCAGAGACACTTGATTGCACTATGAGGGACCCTGTTCCAGTGCCCGCGCCCAAGAGTCGGCCTACCCACCTGTCCAGGGCAACGGCACTCGCACGGTGTCGTGCGCTAGGTGGTGACCCCGGCCATGGGGGGGGAGGCAGCACAGTTAGGGAGTTTTAAAAAGTGGCATATGTTGATGTTGGACATTCAGCTGATGCAAAAGGTGAAATAGGTCAAGTCCCAGGAAGAGGTGGACCAAAGCAAGCCATTTTTCTGTCACCCTATGTGTCATCAGGGGAAGGTGGGACAAAATCCTTGGAAACCCATGCGTGGTTCATTTTAATGAAGGTTAGATCATCCACATTTTGGGTTGACAGACGGGTCCTTTTTTCTGTCAGGATTGATCCAGCTGCACTAAAGACTCTTTCCGATAGCACACTAGCAGCTGGGCAAGCGAGCTCCTGTAAGGCATATTGGGCCAATTCAGGCCAGGTGTCCAGTTTAGCGGCCCAATAGTCAAAGGGGAATGACCTGTGTGGTAGAACATCGATATGGGAGGAAAAGTAGTTTGTAACAATAGTTGACAACTGCTGTCTCCTGTCATTTTCCATCGATGCAGTATTACCAGTTGTGTGAGCGGTACTTGAAAAATCAGTCCACAACATTGTCATGAAACCCCTGTCTCCAACGCCACTTCTGCTGTGTGCACCACGAACACCTCTGCCAAGCTGCCCCCGGCCCGTACGGCTCGTGTGAGAACCATCACCGCTGCTGTGTGCTGGGAATGCCTCAAGCAACCGATTTACCAGAGTTGCTTGTTTATTAGCCAATATTAGGTCAAGGTTGTCCTGTGGCATGATGTTTTGTAATTTGCCTTTATAGCGTGGATCCAGGATGCTGGCCAACCAGTAGTCGTCATCGTTCATCATTTTGGCAATGCGGGGGTCCCTTTTTAGGATCTGCAAGGCATAATCTGACATGTGGGCCAATGTTTCTGGTGTCAATGATGCACTGCGAGTGCTGGGTGGAGGAGCACTTTCTGGAAAATCCACATCCCTCCACAAACCCTGTACCAGACCTTGGCACGCCAACATTTTCACTTGCCCCACGAGATGCATCCTCCTCCCCTAAGTAATCATCCCCATCATCCTCCTCCTCCTCTTCTTCCTCCACCTCGTCCAGGAGAGGTCCCTGAGCAGACAATGGCTGAATGTCATCAAGGATTCCCTCCTCCTCTTCCTCCTCATCAACATTGGCTGCAGAAGCCTGTTCCTTAAGGTGCGTCAAAGTTTGCTTGAGCAGACGCATAAGTGGGATGCTCATGCTTAGGATGGCGTCGTCTGCGCTTACCAGCCGTGTGCATTCCTCAAAACACTGAAGGACTTTACAGAGGTCTTTCAACTTTGACCACTGCACACCTGTCAACTCCATGTCTGCTCTCAAAGTGCCTGGCCGTGTATCCTCCCACAAATGCATTATGGCCTGCCTCTGCTCGCACAGCCACTCCACCATGTGCAGGGTGGAGTTCCACCTTGTTGCAATGTCGATAATGAGGCGGTGGTTGGGAAGGTGGAGCAATCGCTGCAGCTTCTGCATACGAACGGAGTGTACAGGCGACCGGCGGATGTGCGCGCACAGTCTTCGCACCTTCTGGAGCAGGGCTGTTAACTCCGGATAATTTTTGAGGAAGCACTGCACCACCAGGTTCAAGGTGTGAGCCAAGCAAGGTATGTGGCTGAGTTTTGAAAGGGCTATGGCTGCCACAAAATTACGGCCGTTATCACTAACTACCTTGCCTGCCTCAAGATGTACACTGCCCAGCCATGACTCAGTTTGTCGCTTCAAGTACTCGGCCAGCACCTCGGCGGTGTGTCTGTCGCCCAAACACATCATCTGCAACACAGCCTGCTGACGCTTTCCACTAGCAGCTCGATAGGGGGACACCTCGTGTGCAACAGTGGCAGCTGCAGATGGAGTGCTCGTACAACTGCGCTCTGTGGACGAGCTTTCGCTTCTGGAGGAGGAGGAGGGTCGAATGCCTACAGCCAACTGTTTCCTATACCGTGGGCTAGGCAGCACTGTCCCACCACCGCTATCCCCTGTGGACCCTGCATCCACCACATTAACCCAGTGCGCAGTGATGGACACGTAATGGCCCTGGCCATGCCGACTGGACCATGCATCAGTTGTGAGGTGCACCTTTCCGCTCACTGACTGCTTGAGTGCATGGACAATGCGGTCTTTCACATGATGGTGGAGGGCTGGGATGGCTTTGCGAGAGAAGAAGTGGCGACTGGGTAGGTCATAGCGTGGTACTGCATAGGCCATGAGTTCGCGGAAAGCTGCGCTTTCCACCAACCGAAAGGGCATCATCTCAAACGAGATTAGTTTGGCAATGTGGGCGTTCGAACCCAGTGTACGCGGATGAGAGACTGAGTACTTTCTTGATCTACTCATAGTATCTGGGAGGATGAGCTGGACTTGAGAGCTACATATGGTGGAAGTAGCGGTGGACAGGGCGGACTGAGAGAGGGTTGATGATGGTGATGGAGTTAGTGTTCTTTCTGATGGCCTAGAATCAGTCTTTCGTTGATATAACAGTGGGATTCCCTGACTGCTGTGGCCTTGCAACGACACCTCAACATTTGCTGCTGTGCTAACCGGTGGGCTTACAGTGGGGGAAACAATGTAGCGTTGCTGACTACCTTCATTGTGATCAGTTGCACATGAGGTTTTGGTGTTGTGTCCACGCTTGCAAGTGCATGCTGGTTAAATGTCTAAGCATGCAACTGGTATTCAAATTTTTCAGATTTTTCCCTCGGCTAAAGGTCTTTGCGCACTTCTTACAGATAACCTTGGCCTGATCATGAGGATTTTGGTCAAAAAAGTGCCACACTGCACTCTTCCTACTTTGGCAGACATTTTGCGGCCTAGCACGCTGTGATCTTTTGACCCTCTGGACAAGCTGTCCAGCAACTCTTTTGATGTTTGGAACCTGTCTTTGGAGTGCTCCAGGCCTGCCAGATAACAGCTGATGCAATGTCAATGTCTGCTGTGGATGTTCCTCATCTGAGCTATTGTAAGCAGCACCCTCTTCCCCCAATGGATGCCAATCTGGGTCAACAACTGGGTCATCCATCACCTCCTCTTCAATGTCATGTGCACCTTCCTCTGTGTCACCGTGTATGGTGGTATAGTGTGCGGGAAGGGGCACCTGAGTCTCATCAGGGTCAGAATCTGGCTCTGTACACTGCGAGGACAATGTAGTGCTCTGAGTGAATGTACCAGCAGAATCATCCATCAGCGGCTGTGCATCAGTGCACTCCATGTCAGATTCATCTTGGCCTGGGTAATTCACCATTTCACTTGATAATCCAGGCATGGTATGTGAAAACAGCTCCATGGAGTAATCAGTAGTATGGCCTGCGTCATCCTTCAATCTTGGTTGGGGTGAAGGACACAAGGAAAGGTGTGGTTCATGAACATGAGCCTCCAATGACGACTCAGTGCTTTTACTTTTTACAACTAAAGAAGAGGAGGCGACAGAGCTGGAGGCTGAGTCAGCAATGTAAGACAAAACTTTTTCCTGATGCTCTGGCTTTAAAAGCGGTTTGCCAACTCCTAGAAAACTAAGCCTTCGAAGCCTTATGGAGCCAGACGATGACGCAGGCTCAACACCTCCTGCATTCGGTCCTATTTTGCTCTTGCCACTACCATCAGATCCACCACCAACACCATCATTACCAGCTGCCAACCCCCGCCCAATTCCACGGCCTCTTCCACCAGACTTCCTCATTTTTTGTAGAAATGTAGACAAAATCCAACAAACTATATAGCAATGTAAAACAAGGTACAAGGTGTCTATAGGACAGGGGAGATTTTGAATTTCTGCACACACTAGTGGACACTGGACACTTTTGGATTGTGTGAGGCCCACTGATATCTGAGCGCTATGTCACAGGCTCGATGGCACAGCTGTGACAAAAGTGACTAGAGGATAAGGGAGATTTTGAATTTCTGCAGACACTTGTGGACACTGGACACTTTTGGATTGTGTGAGGCCCACTGATATCTGAGCACTATATCACAGGCTCGATGGCACAGCTGTGACAAAAGTGACTAGAGGATAAGTGAGATTTTGAATTTCTGCAGACACTGGACACTTTTGGATTGTGTGAGGCCCACTGATATCTGAGCGCTATGTCACAGGCTCGATGGCACAGCTGTGACAAAAGTGACGAGAGGATAAGGGAGATTTTGAATTTCTGCAGACACTTGTGGATTGTGTGAGGCCCACTGATATCTGAGCGCTATGTCACAGGCTCGATGGCACAGCTGTGACAAAAGTGACGAGAGGATAAGGGAGATTTTGAATTTCTGCAGACACTTGTGGACACTGGACACTTTTGGATTGTGTGAGGCCCACTGATATCTGAGCGCTATGTCACAGGCTCGATGGCACAGCTGTGACAAAAGTGACTAGAGGATAAGGGAGATTTTGAATTTCTGCAGACACTTGTGGACACTGGACACTTTTGGATTGTGTGAGGCCCACTGATATCTGAGCGCTATGTCACAGGCTCGATGGCACAGCTGTGACAAAAGTGACTAGAGGATAAGGGAGATTTTGAATTTCTGCAGACACTTGTGGACACTGGACACTTTTGGATTGTGTGAGGCCCACTGATATCTGAGCGCTATGTCACAGGCTCGATGGCACAGCTGTGACAAAAGTGACTAGAGGATAAGTGAGATTTTGAATTTCTGCAGACACTTGTGGACACTGGACACTTTTGGATTGTGTGAGGCCCACTGATATCTGAGCGCTATGTCACAGGCTCGATGGCACAGCTGTGACAAAAGTGACTAGAGGATAAGGGAGATTTTGAATTTCTGCAGACACTTGTGGACACTGGACACTTTTGGATTGTGTGAGGCCCACTGATATCTGAGCGCTATGTGACAGGCTCGATGGCACAGCTGTGACAAAAGTGACTAGAGGATAAGGGAGATTGGATTGCTTTTAAAAAAGCAGTTTGCAGAGCAGTGGGTAAACAGCAATGCAGCGGTCAGGAAGCCTTAGAAAAGTATAGGAGTAACCCCGGCACACTAACAACATGAAAGTAAAGTCTTCTCAACGACAGTCTTTAATTGTTGTGATTTTATTGATTGTGAAAAAAAAGGGTGGTGTTACAATCCAAAAAAGGGTGGTGTTACAATCCAACGTTTCAGCTCTACATCTCGAGCTTTCATCCGGGATATGACTAGATCCTTGGTTTTGAGGTGTGTGTATAAGTGGTATAGGTTTGCCTTTGTAATCCAGCTGCTGGAACGGTACCTATAGTAACCACGATGTGTAGGGTCAGCACGTGACTCCCGTCCTTGTGTCCTAAATCTAGTCAGGTGTGGAGGAGGCCTCCTGTGGACACTGTGGACATACAACATACAACATACAACATACAACATACAACATACAACACTGCCCTTCACCTCTCCAAACAAACCTATTTCAACACCCTCATCACCTCACTGTCCAATAACCCGAAACGTCTCTTTGACACTTTTCATTCTCTACTCAATCCAAGAGTACAGGCCCCAACCACGGAGCTCCGAGCTGACGATCTGGCCAATTACTTCAAAGAAAAAATTGACCAGATCCGACAGGAAATTATCTCCAAATCCCCTCATACCATGCACTGTCCTCCCTCCCCCACTGCATCTAACTCACTCTCTGATTTTGAACCAGTCACAGAAGAAGAAGTAAGCAGGCTCCTTGCATCTTCTTGCCCAACTACTTGCACCAGTGACCCATTTCCGTCACATCTCCTCCAGTCCCTTTCCCCTGCTGTCACCCCTCACCTAACTAAAATATTTAACCTCTCTCTCTCTTCTGGTATTTTTCCCTCCTCATTTAAGCATGCCATCATACATCCACTACTTAAAAAACCATCCCTCGACCAAAACTGTGCCGCTAACTATAGACCTGTCTCTAATCTTCCCTTCATCTCTAAACTCCTGGAACGCCTGGTCCACTCCCGTCTTATCCGCTATCTCTCAGAAAACTCTGTTCTCGACCCTCTCCAATCCGGTTTCCGCTCTTTACACTCCACTGAAACTGCCCTCACTAAAGTCTCTAATGATCTGCTAACAGCTAAATCAAATGGTCATTATTCCATGCTAATTCTCTTGGATCTCTCTGCAGCATTCGACATTGTGGATCATCTGCTCCTCCTCACTATGCTCCATTCCATTGGCATCAAGGACACCGTTCTCTCCTGGTTCTCCTCCTATCTCTCCGACCGCTCCTTTACTGTTTCTTTTGCCGGTTCCTCCTCCTCTCACCTTCCCCTTACTGTTGGGGTTCCTCAAGGATCGGTTCTAGGCCCCCTCCTCTTCTCCTTGTACACTGCCCCTATTGGTCAAACAATCAGTAGATTTGGTTTCCAGTACCATCTCTATGCTGATGACACCCAATTATACGCTTCTTCTCCTGACATCACGCCAGCCTTTCTAGAAAACACTGGCGATTGTCTAAACGCTGTGTCTAATATCATGTCCTCACTATATCTGAAACTGAACCTGTCAAAGACTGAACTCCTTGTGTTTCCTCCCGCTACTAATGTACCTACACCCGACATTGCCATTTCCGTCTGTGGTTCCACTATTACTCCCCAGCAACATGCCCGCTGTCTTGGGGTCATACTTGATTCCGAGCTTTCCTTTGTCCCCCACATTCGATCACTGGCTCGCACTTGTCATCTGCACCTCAAAAACATTTCTAGAATTCGACCTTTTCTTACTTTTGACTCTGCAAAAACTCTTACTGTTTCTCTTATTCATTCTCGTCTCGACTATTGTAACTCTCTTCTAATCGGTCTCCCTCTTACAAAACTCTCCCCTCTCCAATCTGTCTTGAATGCTGCAGCCAGGATCATATTCCTCACCAATCGTTACACCGATGCCTCTACCTTGTGCCAGTCATTACACTGGCTACCCATCCACTCCAGAATTCAGTATAAACTTATTACCCTCACCCACAAAGCCCTCCATGGCTCAGCACCACCCTACATCTCCTCCCTTGTTTCACTATACCACCCTACCCGCGCCCTCCGTTCTGCTGATGACCTGAGGTTAGTATCCTCAATAGTCAGAACCTCCCACTCCCGTCTCCAAGACTTTACACGTGCCGCGCCAATTCTTTGGAATGCACTTGTCCTGAAAACGCACTTATTCAGACTGGCCTATCGCCTCAACACATTAACCTAACCTATCCCTGTGTGGCAGAGCCAAAAGTTTTACCATAACCAGGTTCCCAGCATCATGTTCCCACATGCTTTATGCATCCATTAGCCCTCTGTGTCTGTACTGTTACACACTTAACATTATGGCTGGTCCATACAATCAGGGCAACTGTTACCACCCACCTTTCGTGTCTACCTCTTTCCTCATAGACTGTAAGCTTGCGAGCAGGGCCCCCACTCCTCTTGGTATTTGTTATAATCTACTGTATGTGATTATTGTTATGCTGTAATGTCTATTGTCTGTACAAATCCCCTCTGAAATGTAAAGTGCTGCGGAATATGTCGGCGCTATAAAAATAAAATTTATTATTATTATATTATATCCCTGATGAAAGCTTGAGATGTAGAACTGAAACGTTGGATTGTAACACCACCCTTTTTTGGATTGTAACACCACCCTTTTTTTTCACAATCAATAAAATCACAACAATTAAAGACTGTCGTTGAGAAGACTTAACTTTCATGTTATTAGTGTGCCAGGGTTACTCCTATACTTTAGTCTTGTTTTTTCCCAGAGCACCTAAGTTGGGGTTTGAGCCTGTCATATCTACTTTATATAGCAAGCCTTAGAAGGCAGCCCAACAACCAACACCACAATATAGCCTCCCCTTGCACTGCACACACAGTGACTGGTGTGTTGTACAGGCACAATCGCTAGCAGCAGAAGCAGTTTTTTTTCTTTTTCCCTGCCTAACGCTCTCCCTACAGAATCAGCAGCAGCAACCTCTCCCTATGCTAAGATCGGCAGAAGTAAGATGGCGGTCGGCGTGCACGCCCTTTATACCCCCTGTGACGCCCACCAAAGCAAGCCAATCACTTGCATGCCCTTCTGAAAGATGGTGGTGACCCGTGCCAATGTCATCACGTTGCCCACAGTGTCCGTGGATCCTGATTGGCTGAAAAAGAGCGCAAAACAAACTTTTGAAACGCGACTTTGGCGCGTAAGTCGCCGACCTCGTGGCCGACCTCATTCTAGGGTCGGGTTTCGTTTCATGAAACCCGACTTTGCCAAAAGTCGGCGACTTTTGAAATTTTTCGACCCGTTTCGCTCAACTCTACTGCTCACAAAGTATTGCCAGTATGTGCAGTGTGGAGTTCCAGTGCGTGGTCTCATTGCACGCCAGTAGGTGAGCTGGCACTTGCATGTTGCAAATGCCAGAGCGGTGCCAGCAATAGCTTACTGGTGGATATGGGCACTAATGGTTTTCAGGAACCGCTGAACTACCAAAATTCTATGTACTTTTATTTTTCCTTCTATATTCTTTTCTTCTATTCTGTTTTTTTCACTTTCTTCTATTCTAATAAATAAAAATGTTTACACCAAACACACAAACATGTGAAAAAATGTCCCGCTCATTCCAATCATGTATTCAGCTGAGGAGCCATATGCCTTCCTTGCCTCCAACACTAAATAATGAGGGAAAGAATGCCACATTCCTTTATTTTTTTCTCCTCCTCTTCCTCAAGTGATAACGAATGTAGAAACAACATGATGGTGGTCAAGCACAAGGAAAAGAGGGATGTCCTTTTCTTGACCACCATACATACAGTATGTAGTGATGGCAGCACCCCTACCACTGTACTAGGTACCTCTACACAGGTCCCCAAACCATCTTGACAGATGAGGGATAAGAAAGGACTTATCAATGCGACACCTGCACCGACAAACCTACCTTGTAAATAAAGCATTTTCAAATTGTACCACTCATCCATGGACTACTAAATTTATTTCAAACTTACACAACTCACACTATGACAACCTGATGTACTTTACACAACTCACATATGAAAAAAAAGAAAACTGAGCCGTAGTATGGCTTGAAAACATGCATGATGTAAATGTATGTTCACACTGACCATAGAAACAAGCAAATCCAAAGAAAATACAATGTGTGCATATACCCTAATGGAAATAAATAAGTAAAAAGCAAGTGCATTAAATATTTAACATAGGGTATTTAGAAAACACTGGTTTTTGATTGAAAAAAAAAGCAGAAAGCTGTGAGGGAGACTATGGGATAAATATAGGTTAAATATCCTCTGGACCAGAAGCCAGCAATATGCAAATGCAGATTAGGGAAGCCTGGACTCTACTTAGCAACGTCAAAAGTAGTTGTGGAGTCATGGTAACCAGGTCTAGTGGAGAAGCAAGGGGGAGGGAGCAGACGTGAAGTGTCGGCTATCTGATGGCTGAAATATGATTTACATTTATTTTTATCTTTTTTTTTTTGCCTTATATGCAGTCTGACTGATGAAGGTCTTTGTAGGACCGAAAGGTTTCTTTATTTTTGGATTGCCTGCACAAAATAAAATTATCTGCTCACAACATTTACCTGAAAACTCGCATATGTCAACCTGATGCACTCTGCACAACTTACATATCCAAAGCTGGGTATCCAGTTGGGACCCAGAGACTCTTTGCCACTCTTCACACCAGGTAGGTTTTAACATTAGAGAGTGTAGTTACTGTCCCAATTGGGTATACCTTGTCACGGCTTGGGACAGCTTTATGATTTTTTTGATCAAAAACAGTGTTTACTAAATACCCTATGTTAATTATTTAATGCATTTGCTTTTATACTTATTTATTTTTGTTAGGGTATATGCACACTTTGTCTTTTTTTTTGTTTTGCTTGTTTCTATGGCCAGTGTGAACATGCTTTTACATCATGCATGTTTTCAAGTCATTCTCTGGCTCAGTTTTCTGTTTTTTTCTACAACTCACATATGCCAATCTGATGCACTCTACACTACAAAATTCACATAATAGCAAAACACTAGATTAATTTCAATATAGGGTTACCTGTGGGAGATTTCCACTTTTTAGGCACATCAAAACCTCTCCAAACTAAACATGACGTCCATAGACCATTCCATCAATGTTTATATTCCAAAACATCACTTCTTTCCTTCCAAGCTCTTCCATGTGCTCAAACAATAGTTTTCCCCCACATACGAGGTATGGTCATACTCAGAACAAATTGCACAACAAATTTTATGGTCTACTTTCTCCTGCTATCCTTGTGAAAATGAAAGAATTTGTATCTAAAACACTTTTGTGGGAAAAAAATTTTTTTTTTATTTTCACAGTTCAATGTTGTAACATTCTGTAAAGCACCTGTGGGTTTAAGGTGCTCACCAGACATTTAAATAATTATTTTAGGGGTATTTTTTCCAAAAAGGGGTCACTTGCGGGTGTTTCCACTGTTAAGGCATATCAGGGGCTCTCCAAACATGGCATGGCACTCTCTCTCGATTCCAGCTAAATTTCCAGTTAAATTTCAAGTATTTCTTGTTTGCTTACTATACAGTTACAGATGGCTACTTTGTTAGTTATGTATGGATATGGCTACTCTTAAGCTGGAGTCACACATAGCGACTCACCAGTGATCCCGACAACGATATCAACGTGTCAAGATTGCTGGTGAGTCGCTATGTGATCGCTGGTGAGCTGATGCAGGCAGCTGGTAACTAACGTACACATCGAATATCCATGGGAAGTGCGTCCCTTAGATACCCGATGTGTACGTTAGTTATCAGCAGATCGCTGTCTCCCGCCTGTCACACGCAGCGATGAGTGCTGGCCAGCGGGAGACCCGCGACAAAAGAAATGTCCAGAGGTTTCCTACAGCGATCAGCGATACCGGCAGGGGGGCCGGTCACTGATCGCTGTCAAACACAGCAATCTCGCTATACTTGCGCTCCAGGCCCAAGTATAGCATTTTAAATATTTTTTCTGTTGCTAAAAGGTGAAAATGCCTGCTCTATCCCGCCTTGTCATTTAGTGCTGTGGTGATATGAAACTGTCCGCAGGCCTAAGGCACATTAACAAAAATTATAATTTTTTTCTGTTGCTAAATGTGAAATAACATGCCGTATCCCACGTTGTCATGTTGTGGCGATGATATGAACTTGTCTGCAGACCAAACGCTCATTAAAAAAGTTCTAATTTTTTCTGTTGATGAATGTGATATAGCCCGCTGTATCCCACATTGTCATTTTGTGGCGGTGTTATGAAACTGTCTGCAGACCTCAAACACATTAAAATATTTTTTTTTCGAGATAAACGTGATACAGCCCTTTTCATTTAATTACGTTGAAATTGTTCTGTGTGCAGAGCTGTTGCACATTAAAATTAATTTATTTTATTTACAAACGTGATACAGCAGCCAAGATCTGAGTTTGAAAATGTTTTGAGCCTATCTTCTAGATTATGTGCTTCTTTGGCATCCAATTTCTCATGGGAATCTTTTATATCTAGCTTGAGATGCACATATGTTACACCTATCTTCTGACGAGCATCAAGCGCTTTCTGGTAATTGGTGTTGGGTAGATGAGTAACTGTTGTAGGCTAGATCCTGTAACTTGTACTTCCCATAGCCACCCTGTTATTGATCCTGTTTATTGTTCCCATTCCCGCCCCCAAAAATTCTTCTGTTAGTAATGTCATACAGTAGTGGACATCTCACTTTTAAACTCTTTAGAGAATCAACTCAGTCATATACAGGCCTTATCGACAGGCCCCCCCAAAATTCTTCTGTTACTAACGTCATACAATAGGGGACATCTCACTTTGAAACTTTTTGAAGCCTATCTTTTAGATTATGCGCATCTTTGGCATCCAATTTATCACGGACATCTTTTATAGCTAACTTGAGACACGCATCTGTTACACCTATCTTCTGCCGAGCATCAAACGCTTTCTGGTAATTGGTGTTGAGTAGATGAGCAATGGTTGAAGGCTGGATCATGGATCTTGTACTTCCCATACCCGCCCTGTTATTAATCTTGTTGGTCATTCCCATTCTCTCCCCAAAAAATTTTGCTACTAATGTCATACAGTAAGGGACGTGTCACTTTGAAATTTTTTTGTAGCATCTAGTCAATGCTATACAGGCCTCATCGACACACAAAAAAAATCTGTAACTAATGTCATACAGTAGGGGACATCTCACTTTGAAATTTTTGGGAGGAACAGATCTTGTTTGAATGCTTTCCGCTGTGAGTAGCGTGATTAATCACGCCATATTTCACTTTCTACTTTTGTGCTGCTGAAATTCAGCTATGTGCAGAGGTTGGGCAGAGTAAAAAATCTATTTTTAGCTGCTAATAGTGTGCTCCTAGCACACTGTCAGAGCAACATGACTGTGAAAAAATGAGGTTGTGGAGGAAGGGGGATTAGGCTTGGTGTTCGAGGTATATGTGGGGTAGATGTTAATGTTTCTGTAAGCACTGGTGACCCACTAGCGTGATGTCCTATGCAAAGACAACTGACAACTTCTGTTACTGGATGTTGCAGTTTTTAGTGTTGTTCTTGCGTAATTGCAGTCTCTGATATCTTTAGTGGGGCTTCTATGCCTGCTGTTGCTGCTGCTGGAGATGTTAACATTAATTTGTGGAAAGGTGAACAGTCCTGCTTGCGTGTCCATCTACTGGGTTGAGTGTAGTGGAAGACCTGTCGGTCTCTGTTATACTATTTATACTGTGGTTAAACTGATGCCACTTTGTTAGTGTCTGACACTGATTTTTTTAAATGTGTAGGTTCCGCATTGGGTCTCCTTCATATGTGTTTCCTGTAGGAGTAGGCCTCCAATACCGGCATTCCTCCACTGTCTTTGAATCAACTACCCATGTCACTATCCTTACATTTTTCTGTGTGTGGTTGAGCATCACTTTCAATTTTTGGGGCGGTTTTATCAGTTATATAGCACCAATAATTCAACCTTCGCTTTACAGACATTACTGGCACTGTCATATTGGGACTCACAATCTAAATTTACTATCTATATGTATTTGTAGTGTGGGTAGAAAAATAATTACTGGGAGTAAACCCTCGCAAACAAGGGCAGAACATACAAACTTTTTGCAGATGCTGTCTTTGGTGTGGTTGTAACACAGGACTACAGTGCTGCAAGACTCCTAATGTTTTTGCATTGACAACTAAACGCTTCTGTGGTTGGAAGGCTGTCACTGTGATTCAAACTGTGTGCCTCACTGCTGTGTTGGGGAAAACCATTGTCAAGATTGTCTTACAGGTCGTACAGTATGTTTTGATACTGCAGCATGGGCACGTCCCTTTCTCCTTTTGTTATGTGGCTAGAACACACTGGCAACACAGTAGTCAGCATTATTTGAAATCATAACTATACGGGTAACAATCATGTTCCAGATAGTGCTGCAAGAAGGCACTCATGGGTCAGTCTCTTTCATGAGGTCCAGACTCCACAATGCATTGATGGTGGTATAACACTCTAGCTTTTTTCCTCCATCCCCTCCTTACAACCACGGAAAACATAGAGGGAATCATTATCGTCTTCATCTCCTAACTGTTCCGCGTCCATCACCTCTTCCTTCTCGTCCTTTTCATGGTCCTTCTCCATTTGTTCCTCCCATGGCAAACTTATAGATATTGTTAACCCTAAAGGTATCCTCCTTTGCTGCCTCCTATTCCCCCAGGACAATCACCACCACCTGCTCACCCACACTATTTAAAGTGTGCTCAAGCATGTAGATGACTGTATCACCGCTAACCATCTTAGTAGACATTAAGAAAACGTACAAAAGGGTGCAGAAGTCCTTCATCAGTATCCAGTACACAAGTGTGAAAAGAACCACATCCGTACTGTGTTGTGCCAGGCTATTAAAAAGGTCATCCTGCATCAGGTCTCGGTGCTGCTGCCACAGTCGCAGCAACATGTGCATAGTTTAATTCCACACTGTGGTCATATCGCATATCAACGGGTTAACCATTAGTTCAAAAGATCTTGTTTCCAACTGAAGTGGAATGGTGGAAGTCAGCACAACAGTGGCTTCTGCAGCAGTACATCCAGGTTGGAACAGTGAGGGAGGAATTGCTGTACCATCAAGATGAGGATGCGAACCATGGAAGGCACTTGTGTAAGGTAGGCCCGGCATAGGGCCGCCACTAGGTTTGCACTGTTATCACACACGATCTTCCTGGCTCCAGCTTGAGTGTAGACAGCCATTGCTCAAAGTCAGCATGGATAGCTGTCCACAACTGTTGATCTGTACGAATGTGATCTCCAAGGCATATTATTATAAAAACTGCCTTATTACAGTGAGCCCTGGTTGCGCAGTATGGAGGTAGGGGAGGGATTCTCACTGCAGTGTTGCAATGTGTGTTTAAGGCAGGGGTTGAGGACGCAGGTGGAGGCCCTAGAGGAGGTGGAGGAGGCAGAAGGTTTGATTGTAACCACGAAGACACAGATTTGCATAGGAGTTATAGAAAAAAATATTTTTTACAAAACATCAAAAATATACAGATAAAAGAAAAAAAGATTTTAACAAGAATGTGTGCATTCTAGAGTTGAGCAAAACGGGTCGGTCAAATTCAAAAGTCGCTGAGTTTAGCTAAAGTCGGGTTATGCCGATCGAAACCCGACCATAGCGTGAGGTCGGCCATGAGGTCGCCGACCCGAGCGCCAAAGTCACGTTTCAGATAATGCTTCCAGCACCTTTTCTCAGCCAATGATGGAGGATGCACACTGTGGGCAATGCGATGACATGGGCAGTGGCCACCACCATCTTAGAGAAGGGCATTGAAGTGATTGGCTGGCTTTGAGTGTCGTCAGAGTGGCTATAAAAGGCCGTGACTGCCGACCACCATCTTACTTCTGCCGATGATCATAGAATAGGAGAGGTGCTGCTGCTGATTCTGAAGAGGGAGAGCGTTAGGCAGGGAAGAAGAAAAAAATAGCTTCTGCTGATAGCGCTTTTCACTGCACAGTTAGTGTGCAGTGAAAGGGGAGGATTTTTGTTGTGTGCAGCAGCACTGGTGGTGATTAGGCTGCCTTTTAAGGCTACCTGATAGCTGTACTGCTGTGTGCACACTGCTGTTCAAACTGCTTTTTTCAAAGCACTTCAACTTTTATTATTTTGTTCTGGTCAGTTACCGAGCGTTCATTTTTTCACACACCGTAAAGCAGTGTACGCGCCTCACACACTACCGTGTACCAGCTGGTATTACAGACAAATACAAGCTGTGTGTGACTCTGAAAAAACAAACAGAGGACATTTTCCATTTTTCCAGACCTACATCGTAAAGAGCTGTCCGCTTTTCAAACAGTTTCATATATCTGCTGTTTGATTATGGTCAAAACTATACAGAGACAGTGTGTGTCACTCTGTATAAAAATAGACCGAGATTTAACATTTTCCATACAGACACCGTATAGCGGTGTACGCTCCTCACACACTACCGTGTACCGGTTGGTATCACGGACAATTACAAGCTATCTGTGTGTGACTCTGGAAAAACAAACAGAGGAGATTTTCCATTTCTCCAAACCTACACCGTATAGAGCTATCCGCTTTTCAAACAGTTTCGTATATCTGCTGTTTGATAACGGTCAAAACTATACAGAGACAGCGTGTGTCACTTCGTATAAAAATAGAGATTTACAATTTTCCATACAGACACCGGATAGAGCTGTCTGATTTTCAAACAGTATTGTATATGTGCCGTTCGCATTATGGTCACATCTATACAGAGTCAGCGTGTGTGTGACACTCCGTAAATACATATATGGACATTTCCATTTCTCCAAAGACCATATTGAGCTGTCTGATTCTCAAACAGTATTGTATATCTGCTATTCGCATTACAGTCACATCTATACAGAGTCAGCGTGTGTGACACTCCGTAAATACATATACGGACATTTCCATTTCTCCATACACCGTATTGAGCTGTCCGATTCTCAAACAGTATTGTATATCTGCTTTTCGCATTAAAGTCACATCTATACAGAGTCAGCGTGTGTGTGTGACACTCCGTAAATACATATACGGAGATTGTTAGTTACACAAAAAACGTGTACAGCTGTACAATGCTGATACAGTACCGTGTATCTGCTTGTTGGATTACAGTCAAATACATACTGTGAGAGCGTCTGTGACTAACAAAATATATACGTAGATTTAATTTTTTTAATACACCTTACACAGCTGGACGCTCCTCATACAGTACCACCTCTCTGCTGGTATTTTGGTACATTTTTCCAAACATGAGGAAGTATGGTGGAAGAGGACGCGGAT
Organism: Dendrobates tinctorius; assembly: GCF_039654945.1. Classification (NCBI taxonomy): domain Eukaryota; kingdom Metazoa; phylum Chordata; class Amphibia; order Anura; family Dendrobatidae; genus Dendrobates; species Dendrobates tinctorius. Next base: position 22,974,865 of record NW_027361684.1, read on the forward strand.
GTGGGCAGGGGGGCGCAGCAGGTACTGATGGTGGTGGTGCATCGGCTGGTTCTGGCAAAAGCACAATAGCAGCTAAGGCAGGAGGTGTTGAGCCTGCATCATCGTCTGGCCCAAGAAGGCCTGTAATGTTCCCTTTTCTTGGAGTAGGAAAACCGCTTTTAAAGCCAGAGCATCAGGAACAGGTTTTGGCGTACATTGCCGAAACAGCCACCAGCTCTATTGCCTCCTCTTCTGAACGTTCGAAACCTGCAAGCACGGAGTCGTCAGTGCAGGATTCTGGTCAGGAAAAACACAGTTCCTTGTGTCCTTCACCCCCACTAAAAGTTAAGGATGCGGCAGCCCACACTTCAGATTACTCTATGGAGCTCTTTTCACATACCATCCTGAATTCTCCAGTTCAAGATGAATCTGACATGGAGTGCACTGATGCACAGCCACTGCTAGATGATTCTGCTGGTACATTGACCCAGAGAACTACATTGCCCTCACAGTCTACTGAGCCAGAATCTGACCCTGATGAAACTCAGGTGCCCCTTCCCGCATAATATGCCAACCTTACACAGTGACAAAGAGGAAGGTAAAGAGGAAGGTGCAGATGACTTTGAAGGGTAGGTGATGGATGACCCAGTTCTTGACCCGGATTGGCATCCATTGGGGAGGAGGGTGGCTCTGGCAATAGTTCAGATTAGGAGAAGAATCCGCAGCAGTCACTGACATCGCAGCAGCGGTTATCTGGCAGGCCCATAGCTGTCCAGAAACGTGGACCAAAAACTAAAAGAGTTGCAGGACAGCTTGGCTAGACGGTCAACTTAGCACAGTGTGCAAGGCCAGAAAATGTACACCATAGTATGAAGAGTGCAGTGTGGCACTTATATTTCCAAAATCCTACTGATGAGGCAAAGGTTACCTGTAAGAAGTGTGGAAGGACCTTTAGCCGAGGTAAACAACTCAGAAATTTGATTACCAGTTGCATGCTTAGACATTTAACCAACATGCACTTGCAAGCGTGGACGGACAACAAAACCTCAGGTAGCACATGTGCACCTGCTCCGACTGAAGGTAGCCAGCAACGCTCCATCGCTTCCCCACTGTAAGACCACCACCACCGTTAAGCACACCGCCAGCACTAAATGTTCAGGTGTCGTCGCAAGGCCAAAGCACTAAGGTTTATCACAATGGTTTTGCAACACAACACTGAATCTAGGCCATCACCACCATTACCATCACCAACCCCCTCTCACTCCATCCAGTCCATCACTACTTACCCCATATGCAGCTGTCCAGTCCAGCTCACCCTACCAGACACTCTGAGTAGGACAAGAAAGTACTCATTCTCTCATCCACGTACACTGTGTTTGAACGCCTACATTGCCAAACTAATCTCATTAGAGATGATGCCCTACCGTTTGGTTGAAAGCGAAGCTTTCAGCGAGCTCATGGCCTATGCAGTCCCACGCTATGACCTACCCAGTCGGCACTTCCTTTCTCGAAAAGCCATGCCAGTCCTCCACCTGCATGTGAAAGACCGCATTGTCCATGCACTCAAGCAATTAGTGAGTGGAAAGGTGCACCTCACAACAGATGCATGGTCCAGTAGGCATGGCCAGGGCCGTTACGTGTCCGTTACTGGGCACTGGGTTAATTTGGTAGATGCAGGCTCCACAGGGGACAGCGGCGGTGGAACAGTGCTGCCTAGCCCACGGTATAGGAAACAGTTGGCTGTAGGCTTTTGACCCTCCTCCTCCATAAGCAAAAGCTTGTCAACAGAGCTCAGTCGCACGAGCACTCCATCCGCAGCTGGCAGTGTTGCACACGAGGTGTCCCACTATGGAACAGCTAGTGGTAAGCGTCAGCAGGCTGTGTTAAAGATGATGTCTTCGGGCGACAACAGACACACCGTGGAGGTACTGGCCGACTACTTGCAGCGACAAACAGAGTCATGGCTGGGCAGTCTACATCTTGAGGCAGGCAAGGTAGTCAGTGATAACGGCCATAATTTTGTGGCAGCCATAACCCTTGAAAAACTCACACACATACCTTGCCTGGCTCACACTTTGAACCTGGTGGTGCAGTGCCTCCTTAATAATTATCCAGAGTTAACAACCCTGCTGCATAAGGTGCTTGCACATCCGTCGCTCGGCCATACACTCCAGTCGTATGCAGAAGCTGCAGCGATTGCTCCACCTCTGCAAGCACCGCCAAACCATAGACGTTGCAACAAGGTGGAACTCCACCCTGCACATGGTTGAGAGGCTGTGTAAACAGAGGCAGGCTGTAATGCATTTGTAGGAGGATACATGGGCAGGCAGTTTGAGGGAAGACATGAAATTGTCGGGTGTGCAGTGGTCAAAGCTGAAAGACCTCTGTAAAGTCTTTCAGCGTTTTGAGGAATGCACACGGCTGGTAAGCGCAGACAATGCCATCATAAGCATGAGCATCCCACTTATGGATCTGCTCATGCAACGTTTGCCGCACATTAAGGATCTGGCGTCTGCAGCAGTGGAGGAGGAACAGGAGGAGGAGGAGGAGGGAAGCCTTGCTGACAGTCAGCCACTGTCTGGTCAGGGAACTGTCCTGGACGAGGTGGAGGAAGAAGAGGAAGAGGAGGAGGAGAATGATGGGGATGATTATTTTGGGCAGGAGGATTCTTCTCAGGGGCAAGAGAAAACGTTGGCACTCCAAGGTCAGGTACAGGGTTTGTGTGTGACTGTAGGAATGTAGATTTGCCAGAAAGTGTTCCTACACCCAGCAGTGGCAGTGCATTATTGACACCCACAATAATTGGCCCACATGTGCGATTATACCTTGCGAATCCTAGAAAGGGACCCCCGCATTGCCATAATGATGAAGGATGATGACTACTGGCTGGCCAGCATCCTCGATCCATGCTACAAAGGCAAATTACACAACATCATGCCACAGAAGAACCTAGAGATAATATTGGCAAACAGACAAGCAACTCTGGTAAACCATTTGTTTGAGGCTTTCCCAGCATACAGCAGCGGTGCTGGTTCTCCCACGAGCTGAAGTGGGCACAATGGAAGAGGTGTTCGTGGTGCACACAGCTGAAGTGGCATTGGAGACAGGGGTTTCATGACCATATTGTGGACTGATTTCTCAAGTACCACTCACACGTCTGCTAATACTGCATCGATTAAAAGTGACAGGAGACAGCAGTTGTCAACTATGGTTACAAACTACTTCTCCACCCATATCGATGTTCTCCCTCACAGGTCATTCCCCTTTGACTATTGGGCCTCTAAACTGGACACCTGGCCTGAATTGGCACACTATGCCTTACAGGACCTCGCTTGCACTGCTGCTAGTGTGTTATCTGAACGAGTCTTCAGTGCTGCTGGATCAATCCTGACAGAAAAAAGGACCCATCTGTCTACCCAAAATGTTGATGATCTAACCTTCATTAAAATGAACCATGCATGGGTTTCAAAGGATTTTGTCCCACCTTCCCCTGATGACACATAGGTTGCCAGAAAACTGCCTTGCTTTTGTCCTCCTCTTCCTTTGACTTGCCCAATTCCGCCATTTGCAGCTGCTGAATTTCCAGCCTACACATCAACATATGCCATTTTTTAAACCTCCCTAACTGGGCTGCCCCCCCCAAGGGCTGGGGTCAACACTAGAGATGAGCGACTTTGCCTTTTTTCGGGTCGAGTCGGGTTTCATGAAACCTGACTTTCGCAAAAGTCGGGTCGAACAAAATCGGCCGACTATAGGGAAAAGACAGAGGCCGACTGAAACACGAAACCCAATGCAAGTCAATGGGGAAGCAAAGTCGGCAGGGAGTGGAGGACAGGAAACACACCTACAGTGCCCATTTCAATGCCAAAAACATCAATTCTTATTACTGAAGCTTGTCAACATTAATTTACTTCATAATAATAGTTACGCATTGAAAACTGGGGGTTATTTGGCTAAAGTTGTGGGGGGGGGTAGGGCTGGCTCCAGGTTTTCGTGTGCCCTGGGCCAAAGAGTGTCAGTGCGCCCCTTTAACATATACCACAACTCATGATGCTTCGATACGGCACATAAATATAGGTATAGTATAATGACAAATATTTCACTGCTTACATGACATGACTGATCTATTTCAAATTGTACAATAGCTCAAAAAAAGGACAGTATATTACTCCATACAGTATTATGGCCACCACATTGTGCGCCATACAGAATAATGAGCCCCATATATTTCTCCATACAGAATAATTGGCCATATATATTGTTCCATACAGTATGATGAGCTCCACATAATGCTACAGTATATGATGGTCCCCAGGGACAATGCTCCAGTGTGTTATGGGCCCAAATAACGCTCCACATATAATGGGCTCCATTTCTAATGCTCCAGTGAATAATGGGCCCCATAAATGCTGCTCCAGTGTCTGATGTTCCCAATCTGGAATGCCCCAGTATATGATGGGCCTCATGGATGATGCTCCAGTGTATGATGGGCCCTAATAATGCTCAATATATAATGGGCTCCATTTGTAATGCTACAGTGTTTAAAGGGCCCCGTAAATGCTGCTCCAGTGTCTGATGTCCCCCATTTGGAATGCTCCAGTATATGATGTGCCTCATGGATGATGCTCCAGTGTATGATGGGCCCTAATAATGCTCCATATATAATGGGCCCCATTTCTAATGCTCCATTGTATCATGTGCCCCATAGATGCTGCTCCAGTGTCTGATCTGCCCCATTTGGAATGCTCCAGTATATGATGGGCCTCAAGGATGATGCTCCAGTGTATGATGGGCCCTAATAATGCTCCATATATAATGGGCCCCATTTCTAATGCTCCATTGTATCATGTGCCCCATAGATGCTGCTCCAGTGTCTGATCTGCCCCATTTGGAATGCTCCAGTATATGATGGGCCTCATGGATGATGCTCCAGTGTCAGATGTTCCCCATTTGGAATGCTTTAGTATATGATGGGCCCCATAGATGCTGCTCCAGTGTCTGATCTGCCCCATTTGGAATGCTCCAGTATATGATGGGCCTAATGGATAATGCTCCAGTGTCAGATGTTCCCCATTTGGAATGCTCCAGTATATGATGGGCCCCATTTTTAATGAACCCAGGCATGGTATGTGAAAAGAGCTCCATGCAGTAATCTGAAGTGTGTGCTGCCGCATCCTTCACTTTTGGTGTGGGTGACCAGAAGCCTGCACTTACGACTCAGTGCTTGCATTTTTTTAAACTTCAGAAGAGGAGGCCATAGAGCTGGAAGCTGTTTTAGCAATGTAAGCCAAAAACAGTTCCTGATGCTCCAGCTTTAAAAGCAGTTTACCTATTCCCAGAAAACATAGCCTTACAGGCCTTCCAGAGCTACACCATGACGCAGGCTCAACAACTCCTGCCTTAGCTGCTATTGTGTTTTTGGCACTACCAGCAGATGCACCACGACTGGTACCAGGAGGCCCCCCACGCCCACGTCCATGTCCTCTTCCACCATACTTCCTCACGTTTTAGAAAATTGACCCAAAATACCAGCAGATATATGGTACTGTATCAGAAGCGTACAGCTCTATACAGTCTAGGGATAACAGTAAATCTCTGTATATATTTCATGAGTCATACAAAGATGCTCAAAGGCTCAGTATGGATTACCCAATAAAATAAAAAGGTGAAAAAGGGTACAGTATCACCAGATACAAGGTATATATAGTATAGTGTAAACATTCTGAATCTCCGTATACATTTCAAAAGGTAGACACAAACGCTCTCAGGCCCAGTATAGATTACACAAGAATATGAAAAGCTGTAAATGGGTAATGTAACACAAGCATACAGTTGTATACAGTGTTGGCCAAATTTTAAATCTCAGTATATATTTACAGAGTCACCCTCAGACGCTCACTCAGTCTGGATTTGACCATAAAAAAATTGTAAAAAAGGAACTGGATAACAAGATAGCAAGTATATACTGTATATTATAGGGTACAATTGAAATCTCCGTATACATAGTCCCCTAGTCACTTTCAGATGCTTACTCAGTATGGATTTGACCGTAATACTAAATGTCAAACAAAGGTACTGTGTAAAAAGATACAAGCTGTATCGAGTATAGAGTAAAAATTGGTATCTCCAGTTCACCATATATATAGAAGGCGTAAACCACACACGCTCACTCACTATGGATGATACCATAATGCAAAATTTGGAGCAAAGGTACTCTATCTGCACATACCAGGTGTATCCAGTCTAGGGGTAATTGTAAATTTCCGTCTATACTTCCGGAGTCAGACACAGACACTCACAGGCTCAGTATGTATTACACCAGAATTTAACAAGTAGAAAAAGGGACAGGTAGTCGAAGCGTACAACAGTATACAGTGTTGTGGTACCTTTAAATCTTCGTATATATTTCAATCTCAGTAAGCCAGTCCAGACTCTGCGCTACTGGAAACTACATGGATACAAGTACAGATGGAAAGTCGAGTGTTAGCAGAAATTTTGGAATTACTCATTGTGGGAAAACCTCCTGGTAGATGTTGCAGAGGCGATGCAGACCCTCAATTACTCGGTCTGTGGAGACAGCGAAAACGGTTCTTTGTGAAGAAAGGATTGCTTTATCGCAGTAGCGTGGATCACATCACTGTTACTTGTCTCTATCAAATGGTGATCACAGGGAGAGATGTAGACGTGGTCCTCACTGCCTATCATGATGTGTCTGGTCATTTTGGAGTGCCAAAGACAGAAGCCACAGGCCGTAGGCTACTCTATTGGATTGACATGAGAGGAGACATTGAAAAATGGTGGCAGGAATGTCTCACGTCTGTGACTATCACAACTGTGAAAGGTGATCATAACGCTCCAATACATCCGCTTGTAAGTTGACGTCCATTACAAATGGTAGCCATTGATCATCTGAAGGTAGAGGCCAGCAGGACAGGGCATAGCTACATCTTACCCATCATCGATCAATACACCAAATTTCTAATGGCCGTCCCTGTGAAGGATTTAACTGCCCAGACTACACAGCGGTGGAGCAGGGAGAGGTAAGTATTGCAACTTGCAAGTGCTGTGGCCATGACCAAGCAGGGGGTACACTCGTTGTCGGTGGTACTGGCACAGGGCCCCTCATAGTACGCTGGTGTGTCTGCCGGCGAGTGAGCCCCCCCACCGTCATAGACACTGTATTGTACTATGAGGGGCCCTGTGCCAGGGCCGTTGGCCATCTGTGGGCCCATCCATCTGTTCAGAGCAACGGCCCTTGCCCGGGTGCGCCAGGTGTTGACCCCAGCCATTGGGGTGGGTGGGCAGCCCACTTAGGGAGGTTTAAAAAAATGGCACATATTGATGTGTTGACTGGACATTCAGCTGCTGCAAAGGGCGGAATTGGGCAAGTCAAAGGAAGAGGAGGACAAAAGCGAAGCAGTTTTCTGGCAACCTATGTGGCATCAGGGGAAGGTGGGACAAAATCCTTTGCAACCCATGCATGGTTCATTTTAATGAAGGTTAGATCATCAACATTTTGGGTAGACAGATGGGTCCTTTTTTCTGTCAGGATTGATCCAGCAGCACTGAAGACTCTTTCTGATAACACACTAGCAGCAGGGCAAGCAAGCTCCGGTAAGGCATATTGTGCCAATTCAGGCCAGGTGTCCAGTTTAGAGGCCCAAAAGTCAAAGGGGAATGACCTGTGAGGGAGATCATCGATATGGGATGAGAAGTAGTTTGTAACCATAGTTGACAACTGCTGTCTCCTGTCACTTTTAATCGATGCAGTATTAGCAATCGTGTGAGTGGTACTTGAGAAATCATTCCACAACATGGTCATTAAACCCTTGTCTCCAACACCACTTCGGCTGTGTGCACCAAGAACACCTCTTCCATTGTGGCCACTACAGTTCGTGGGAGAAACAGCACCACTGCTGTGTGCTGGGAAAGCCTCAAACAACCTGTCTACCAGAGTTGCTTATTTGTTAGCCAATATTATCTCTAGGTTCTCCTGTGGCATGATGTTGTGTAATTTGCATTTGTAGCGTGGATCGAGGATGCTGGCAAGCCAGTAGTCGTCATCTCTCATCATTTTGGCAATGCGGGGGTCCCTTTTCAGGATCCGCAAGGCATAATCGCACATGTGGGCCAATGTTCCAGGTGTCAATGATGCACTGCCAGTGGTGGGTGGAGGAGCACTTTCTGGCAAATTCACAGCCCTACAGTCATGCACAAACACTGTACCTGACCTTGGAAAGCCAACTTTTTCTCTTGCCCCCTGAGAATCATCCTCCTGCCCAAAATAATCATCCTCCTCATCCTCCTCTTCCTCTTCTTCCTCCACCTCGTCTAGGACAGTTCCCTGACCAGACAATGGCTGACTGTCAGCAAGGCTTCCCTCCTCCTCCTCCTATGCTGCAGACTCCTGATCCTTAATGTGCATCAAACTTTGCATGATCAGACGCATAAGTGGGATGCTCATGCTTAAGATGGCATTGTCTGCGCTTACCAGCAGTGTGCATTCCTCAAAACACTGAAGGACTTTAAAGATGTCTTTCAGCTTCGACCACTGCACACCCAACAATTCCATGTCTTCCCTCAAACTGCCTGCCCGTGTATCTTCCCACAAATGCATTACAGCCTGCCTCTGTTCGCACAGCCTCTCAACCATGTGCAGGGTGGAGTTCCACCTTGTTGCAACGTCTATGATTTGGCGGTGCTTGGGGAGGTGGAGCAATCGCTGCAGCTTCTGCATACGACTGGAGTGTATGGCCAAGCGACGGATGTGTGAGCACAGTCTTTGCACCTTATGGAGCAGGGATGTTAACTCCGGAAAATTATTATGGAAGCACTGCACCACCAGGTTCAAAGTGTGAGCCAGGCAAGGTAAGTGTGTGACTTTTGCACGGGCTATGGCTGCCACAAAATCACGGCCGTTATCACTGACTACCTTGCATGCCTCAAGATGTAGACTGCCCAGCCATGACTCTGTTTGTCGCTGAAAGTAGTCGGCCAGCACCTCCACGGTGTGTCTGTTGTCGCCCAAAGACATCATCTTTAACACAGCCTGCTGACGCTTACCACTAGCTGTTCCATAGTAGGACACCTCGTGTGCAACACTGCCAGCTGCGGATGGAGTGCTCGTGCGGCTGCGGACTGTGGACAAGCTTTCGCTGATAGAGGAGGAGGAGGATCGAAAGCCTACAGCCAACTGTTTCCTGTACCATGGGTTAGGCAGCACTCTACCACCGCCGCTGTCCCCAGTGGAGCCTGCATCCACCACATAACCCAGTGCGCAGTGATGGGCACGTAACGGCCCTGGCCATGCCTACTGGTCCATGCATCTGTTGTGAGGTGCACCTTTCCACTCACTGACTGTTTTAGTGCATGGACAATGCGGTCTTTCACATGCAGGTGGAGGGCAGGGATGGCTTTACGAGAAAAGAAGTGCCGACTGGGTAGGTCATAGTGTGGGACAGCGTAGGCCATGAGCTCGTGGAAAGCTTCACTTTCAACCAAACGGTAGGGCATCATCTCTAATGAGATTAGTTTGGCAATGTAGGCGTTCAAACAAAGTGTACGCGGATGAGAGGATGAGCACTTTCTTGTCCTACTCAGAGTGTCTGGTAGAGTGAGCTGGACTGGACAGCTGCATATGGGGGAAGTAGCGGTGGACCGGACGGAGTCAGAGGGGGTTGGTGACGGTATTGTTGGTGATGAACATAAGGATGAGTGACCTCATGGAGATCAACATCCAACACTGCGGAGACACCATCACATGTTTCTCAACGCAGTGATCTAGAGCAATGCCCCCATCCCTTATGGGAAATATGCAAAAGCATGTAAATCAACAGCCGCGGAGACACCATCACATGTTTCTCAACGCAAGCAATGACTAGCCAGGTCTTTCCCCGGGAAGGAACAACCACGGGAAGGGCAGTCTCCAATGAAGGAAACCACCTATGCCAAAACATGGTATCCATCCACAGACAGCTGTTTCGGGGTATTGCCCCTCATCAGTGTGGAGTAGGAAACTGGCTAGTAGGAGCAATGCCTAGTGAAAGGCTATGAACATAAGGATGAGTGACCTCATGGAGATCAACATCCAACACTGCGGAGACACCATCACATGTTTCTCAACGCAGTGATCTAGAGCAATGCCCCCATCCCTTATGGGAAATATGCAAAAGCATGTAAATCAACAGCCGCGGAGACACCATCACATGTTTCTCAACGCAAGCAATGACTAGCCAGGTCTTTCCCCGGGAAGGAACAACCACGGGAAGGGCAGTCTCCAATGAAGGAAACCACCTATGCCAAAACATGGTATCCATCCACAGACAGCTGTTTCGGGGTATTGCCCCTCATCAGTGTGGAGTAGGAAACTGGCTAGTAGGAGCAATGCCTAGTGAAAGGCTATGAACATAAGGATGAGTGACCTCATGGAGATCAACATCCAACACTGCGGAGACACCATCACATGTTTCTCAACGCAGTGATCTAGAGCAATGCCCCCATCCCTTATGGGAAATATGCAAAAGCATGTAAATCAACAGCCGCGGAGACACCATCACATGTTTCTCAACGCAAGCAATGACTAGCCAGGTCTTTCCCCGGGAAGGAACAACCACGGGAAGGGCAGTCTCCAATGAAGGAAACCACCTATGCCAAAACATGGTATCCATCCACAGACAGCTGTTTCGGGGTATTGCCCCTCATCAGTGTGGAGTAGGAAACTGGCTAGTAGGAGCAATGCCTAGTGAAAGGCTATGAACATAAGGATGAGTGACCTCATGGAGATCAACATCCAACACTGCGGAGACACCATCACATGTTTCTCAACGCAGTGATCTAGAGCAATGCCCCCATCCCTTATGGGAAATATGCAAAAGCATGTAAATCAACAGCCGCGGAGACACCATCACATGTTTCTCAACGCAAGCAATGACTAGCCAGGTCTTTCCCCGGGAAGGAACAACCACGGGAAGGGCAGTCTCCAATGAAGGAAACCACCTATGCCAAAACATGGTATCCATCCACAGACAGCTGTTTCGGGGTATTGCCCCTCATCAGTGTGGAGTAGGAAACTGGCTAGTAGGAGCAATGCCTAGTGAAAGGCTATGAACATAAGGATGAGTGACCTCATGGAGATCAACATCCAACACTGCGGAGACACCATCACATGTTTCTCAACGCAGTGATCTAGAGCAATGCCCCCATCCCTTATGGGAAATATGCAAAAGCATGTAAATCAACAGCCGCGGAGACACCATCACATGTTTCTCAACGCAAGCAATGACTAGCCAGGTCTTTCCCTGGGAAGGAACAACCACGGGAAGGGCAGTCTCCAATGAAGGAAACCACCTATGCCAAAACATGGTATCCATCCACAGACAGCTGTTTCGGGGTATTGCCCCTCATCAGTGTGGAGTAGGAAACTGGCTAGTAGGAGCAATGCCTAGTGAAAGGCTATGAACATAAGGATGAGTGACCTCATGGAGATCAACATCCAACACTGCGGAGACACCATCACATGTTTCTCAACGCAGTGATCTAGAGCAATGCCCCCATCCCTTATGGGAAATATGCAAAAGCATGTAAATCAACAGCCGCGGAGACACCATCACATGTTTCTCAACGCAAGCAATGACTAGCCAGGTCTTTCCCCGGGAAGGAACAACCACGGGAAGGGCAGTCTCCAATGAAGGAAACCACCTATGCCAAAACATGGTATCCATCCACAGACAGCTGTTTCGGGGTATTGCCCCTCATCAGTGTGGAGTAGGAAACTGGCTAGTAGGAGCAATGCCTAGTGAAAGGCTATGAACATAAGGATGAGTGACCTCATTGGTATTGTTGGTGATGGCCTAGATTCAGTGCTGTGTTGCAAAACCATTGTGATTCCCTGAGTGCTTTGGCCTTGTGACGACACCTCCACATTTAGTGCTGGTGGTGTGCTTAATGGTGGTGGTGGTCTTACAGTGGGAGAAGTGATGGAGCGTTGCTGGCTACCTTGAGTTGGAGCAGCTGCACACGTGCTACCTGAGGTTTTGTAGTCCGTCCACGCTTGCAAGTGCATGTAGGTTAAATATCTAAGCATGCAACTGGTATTCAAATCTCTGAGTTGTTTACCTTGGCTAAAGGTCCTTCCGCACTTCTTACAGGTACCCTTTGCCTCATCAGTAGGATTTTGGACAAAGATGTGCCACACTGCACTCTTCCTACTATGGTATACATTTTCTGGCCTTGCACGCTGTGCTAAGTTGACCGTCTAGTCAAGCTGTCCTGCAACTCTTAGTTTTTGGTCCACGGTTTTGGACAGCTACGGGCTTGCCAGATGACCGCTGCTGCGATGTCAGTGACTGCTGCGGATCCTTCTCTTTATCTGAACTATTGCCAGAGCCACCCTCCTCCCCCAATGGATGCCAATCCAGGTCAATGACTGGGTTATCCATCACCTCCTCTTCTTAAGTCTTCTGCACCTTCCTCTTTACCTTCCTCTGTATCACCATGTAAGGTTAGTATAGTATGCGGGAAGGGGCACCTGAGTTTCATCAGGGTCAGATTCTGGCTCAATAGACTGCGAGGGCAATGTAGTACTCTGGGTTGATGTACCAGCAGAATCATCTGTGCATCAGTGAACTCCATGTCAGATTCTTCGACTGGGGAATTCTGGATTTGACTGGATAACCCAGGCTTGGTATGTGAAAAGAGCTCCACAGAGTAATCTGAAGTGTGGGCTGCCGCATCCTTAAATTTTGGTAGGGGTGAAGGACACAAGGAAAGGTGTTTTTCCTGACCAGAACCTTGCACTGACGACTCCATACTTGCAGGTTTCAAACATTCAGAAGAGGAGGCAATAGAGCTGGTTGCTGTTTCGGCAATGTACGCCAAAACCTGTTCCTGATGCTCCGGCTTTAAAAGCGGTTTTCCTTCTCCAAGAAAAGGCAACCTTACAGGCCTTCTTGGGCCAGAGGATGACACAGGCTCAACACCTCCTGCCTCAACTGCTATTGTGCTTTTGCCAGCACCACCATCAGTACCAACTGTGCCACCCTGCCCATGTCCGTGGACTCTTCCACCATACTTCATGTTTGGGAAAATGTACCAAAAATACCAGCAGAGAGATGGTACTCTATGAGGAGCATCCAGCTGTGTAAGGTGCATTAAAAAAAATTAAATCTACGCTTCGTATATACTCGAGTAAAAACCAATCCGAGTATAAGCCGACCCCCCTAACTTTGCCACAAAAAACTGGGAAAACTTATTGACTCGAGTAAAAGTCTAGGGTGGGAAATGCTCCATAGATTATTCCCCCATATGGTGTCCCCAGAAGAAGCTCCATAGATTATTCCCCCAAATGCTGACCCCATAAGAAGCTCCTTAGATTATTCCCCCATATGCTGACCCCATAAGAGGCTCCTTAGATTATTCCCCCATATGCTGACCCCATAAGAAGCTCCTTAGATTATTCCCCCATATGCTGACCCATAAGAAGCTCCTTAGATTATTCCCCCATGTGTTGCCACTGCTGCTGCATGTAAAAATAAAAAAATGACATACTCACCTCTCCGTCGCTGGGTGTCAGATACTCACCCGTCCTGTGTCCATGGCTGCTCACCGCTATCTACCATGTTATCGATCAGTGACGTTCAGACTACAGGGGGCACGGCGCGCACTAATCACGTCACTGCGCCCTCTGCTGTTTGAAGTCACTGACCAATGACAGACAGCAGCAAGCAGCCATGGACGCAGGACAGGTGAGTATCGCTATACTTACCCGTCCTGACTCTGTTTCTTGAGCCCCCAGCTTCTCCACCCTCTCTCTTCCTGCGTTCAGCGGTCATGTGATACCGCTCATTAAAACTCATGAATATGCGCATATTCATGAGTTTTAATGAGCGGTACCACGTGACCGCTGAAGGCAGGAAGAGAGAGCGCGGAGAAGCTGGGGGCTCAAGAGACCGCGTCAGGACGGGCAAGTATGACCTGACACCCCCGCCCCCACTCCCCCTCCGACCCCCCGGTGTATATGACTCGAATATAAGCCGAGAGGGGGGACTTTCAGCCCAAAAAAAATGGGCTGAAAATCTCGGCTTATATTCGAGCATATACGGTATATATTTTTTGCTAGTCACAGACGCTTTCACAGTATGTATTGGACCGTAATCCAGCAAGCAGATATACTGAACTGTATCAGAAGTGCACAGCTGTATACATTTTTTGTGTAACTAGCAATCTCTGTATATGTATTTACGGAGTGTCACACACACACGCTGACTCTGTATAGATGTAGCTGTAATGCGAACGGCAGATATACAATACTGTTTGAGAATCAGACCGCTCTATACTGTGTGTGTATTGAAAATTGTCAATCTCCGTCTATTTGCATAGGGAGTAACACACGCTGTCTCTGTCTAGTTTTGACCGTTATCAAACAGCAGATATAAGAAACTGTTTGAAAAGCCGACAGCACTCACTCTAAGGTGTAGGTCTAAAAAAACGGAAAAACTCCTCGGCTTTTTTTTCCAGAGTCATACACAGATAGCTTCTATTTGTCTGTACCAGCCGCCGGTACATGGTAGTGTGTGAGGAGCATACACCGCTATACGGTGTGTGAAAAAATGAATGCTCAGTAACTCACCAGGACAAAATAATAAAAGTTGGAGTGCTTTGAAAAAAGCAGTTTGAACAGCAGTGTGCACACAGCAATGCAGCTAGCAGGTAGCCTTAAAAGGCAGCCTAATCACCACCAGTGCTGCTGCACAAAAGCAAAAATCCTCCCTTTCACTGCACACTAACTGTACAGTGAAAAGCGCCATCAGCAGAAACAGTTTTTTTTTCTTCTTCCCTGCCTAACACTCTCCCTTATTCAGAATCAGCAGCAGCAACCTCTCCCTATGCTAAGATCGGCAGAAGTAAGATGGCGGTCAGCGGTCACAGCCTTTTATACCCACTGTGACGCACACAAAGACAGCAAATCACTTCAATGCCCTTCTCTAAGAAGGTGGTGGCCGCTGCCCATGTCATCGCGTTGCCCACAGTGTGCGTCCTCCATCATTGGCTGAGAAAAGGTGCTGGAAGCATTATTTGAAACGTGACTTTGGCCCTCTGATCCGCGACCTCATAGCCGATCTCACGCTATGGTCGGGTTTCGATCGGCGAAACCTGACTTTAGCGAAAGTCGGCTATTTTTTAATTTGACCGACCCGTTTCACTCAACTCTAGTCAACACCTGGCGCACCCGGGCAAGTGCCATTGCTCTGAACAGGTGGATGAGCCAACTTATGGCCTGTGATCACATTTTGATGGAGATGAGTAACGGTGATGTGATCCACGCTACTGCCATAAAGCAATCCTTTCTTCACAAAGAACCGTTTTCGCTGTCTCCACAGACACAGTAATTGAGGGTCTGCATCGCCTCTGCAACATCTACCGGGAGGTTTTCCCGCGATGAGTAATTCCCAAATTTCTGCCAACACTCAACTTTCCATCTGTACTTGTATCCATGTAGTTTCCAGTAGCGAAGAGTCTGGACTGGCTTACTGAGATTGAAATATATACGAAGATTTAAAAGTTCCTCAACACTGTATACTGGTGTACGCTTTGAATACCTTTCCCTTTTTCTACTCTGAGAGTGACTACGGGACTATGTATACAGAGATTTCAATTGTACCCTATAATATATATACTTGCTATCTTGTTATCCAGAACCATTTTTACAACATTTTTTATTATGGTCAAACCCAGACTAAAGGGCCCGTTACACTAAGCGATATCGCTAGCAATATCGCTATAACGTCACTAGTTTTGTGACGCAGCAGCGATATTGCTAGCGATATCGCTATGTGTGATACTTACCTCCGACTGGCTCCCCCGCTGATTATCGCTGATCGCGTGAGAACATCCTGGGCCGTTTCTCATCGGCAACTTCCTGCTGTGGCGACGAGTGATGCGTGGACGCGGGCGGGAAGACGTCAGGATCGCCTCGTCTGACAGGTAAGTAGCGACCCCCGACCGCTGCTATGTTGCTGGTGAGATCTGCCTCTTTGGCAGCTCACTAGCGACCACATAGCAATGCACCAGCGATCCTGACTGCATCATATCGTGGTCGGGATCGCTGGTGCATCGCTAAGTGTAACGGTACCCTAAGTGAGCGTCTGAGGGTGACTCGGGAAATATAAACCGAGATTTCAAATTTGGCTAACACTGTTTACAGCTGTACGCTTCTGATACAGTAACCATTTTTGCTATTTAGATTCGGGTGTAATCCATAATGAGCCTGTGAACGTCTGTCTGTTACTCCGGAAATCTATTTGGAGCTTTAAGATTACCCCAACACTGTATACAGCTGTACGCTTGTGTTACATTACCCATTTACAGCTTTTCATACTCTTGTGTAATCCATACTTGGCCTGAGAGTGTTTGTGTCTGCCTTCTGAAATATATACGGAGATTCAGAATGTTTACACTATACTATACAGTATATACACACCTTTTATCTGGTGATACTGTACCCTTTTTCAACTTTTTATTTTTTTATTTTATTGTGTAATCCATACTGAGCCTGTGAGCGTCTGTGTATGACTCATGAAATATATACAGAGATTTATTGTTATCCCTAGACTGTATAGAGCTGTACGCTTCTGATATATGGTACTGTATCTACTGGTATTTTGGGTCCATTTTCCAAAACATGAGGAAGTATGGTGGAAGAGGATGCAGACGTGGCCTTGGGGGGCCACCTGGTACTAATGGTGGTGGTGGTGTTTCTGCTGGTAGTGCCTAAAACACAATAGCAGCTAAGGCAGGAGGTGTTGAGCCTGCGTCATGGTGTAGCTCTGGAAGGCCTGTAAGGCTCCGTTTTCTGGGAGTAGGTAGACTGCTTTTAAAGCCGGAGCATCAGGAACTGTTTTTGGCTTACATTGCTGAAACATCCTCCTGCTCTATCGCCTCCTCTTCTGAAGTTTAAATAAATGCAAGCACTGAGTCGTCAGTGCAGGCTTCTGGTCAGGAGCAACCACTTTCCTTGTGTCCTTCACCCACACCAAAAGTGAAGGATGCGGCAGCACACACCTCAGATTATTCCATGGTGCTCTTTTCACGAACCATGCCTGGGTTTATTAAAAATGGGGCCCATCATATACTGGAACATTCCAAATGGGGGACTTCAGACATTGGAGCAGCATTTATGGTGCCCATTATACACTGGAGCATTAGAAATGGAGCCCATTATATATGGAGCTTTATTAGGGCCCATCATACACTGGAGCATCATCCATGAGGCCCATCATATTCTGGAGCATTCCAAATGGGGGACATCAGACACTGGAGCACCATTTACGGGGCCCATTATACACTGGAGCATTACAAATGGAGCCCATTATACATGGAGCATTACTTGGGCCCATAAGACACTGGAGCATCATCCATGGGTCCTATCATATACTGAAGCATTCTAAATGAGGCAGATCAGACACTGCAGCAGCATCTATGGGACACATACACTGGAGCATTAGAAATAGGGCCCATTATATATGGAGCATTGTTTGGGCCCATAACACACTGGAGCATCGTCCATAGGGACCATCATATACTTTAGCATTATGTGGAGCTCATCATATACTGTATGGAACATTATATGTGACCAATTATTCTGTATGGAGAAATATATGGGGCTCATTATTCTGTATGGCACACAATGTGGTGGTCATAAGACTGTATGGAGTAATATACTGTCCTTTCTTTGAGCTATTGTACCATTTAAAATAGATCAGTCATGTAAGCAGTGAAGTATTTGTCATTTTGTCATTGTACTATACCTTTATTTCTGTGCCGTACCGGAGCATCATGAGTTGTGGTATGTGTTAAAGGGGCGCACTGACACTCTTTGGCCCAGGGCACACGAAAACTTGGAGCTAGCCCTACCCCCCCACAACTTTAGCCAAATAACCCCCAGTTTTCAATGCGTAACTATTATTATGAAGTAAATTAAGGTTGACAAGCTTCAGGAATAAGAATTGATGTTTTTGGCATTGAAATGGGCACTGTAGGTGTGTTTACTGTCCTCCACTCCCTTCCGACTTTGCTTCCCCATTGACTTGCATTTGGTTTCATGTTTCTGTCGGCCTCCGACTTTTCCCTATAATCGGCCGATTTCGTTCCACCAGTCTTTTGCGAAAGTCGGGTTTCATGAAACCCGACACAACCCTAAAAAAGGCAAAGTCGCTCATTTCTAGTGCATTCTATTAAAATGTTATAATAAAATGAAAGTAGATTCTGCATTCTGCTGCTATCTTTTAAGAAACACAATGTCAAATTCTTTATAGACAATTCCGGATAATAACCCGATCAAAAGGAGCGCAGAGCAGGGAGATGGTGAATTTAAAATCTCCTTTTTATTAATGCATAGTCCACAACGCGTTTCAACAGTCATCTGTCTTCCTCAGTTTGCAGTACACTGATCACATAGGGGGTAGTTATTTAAAGGGGCAGTAGCCAATAGGAAGCGATAGGTGATTATTACGTCATGGCAATTTAAAAACATAGTAAATAAAGTAAAAAACAATTATATAGAATATAAAATTACATAACACATAAAATGAGCAATCACAATATTACTAAAAACATTAAAAAATATTAAATAAACTAAAAAGCTTCATAACGTGAGCAGAACCAAAGTGAATGTCAATAAGGCTTCTCAATTGTGAGATTTAACCCCTTTGGTCCCAATGTCCTTAATTTGAAAATCCAAAAACTTTCCCTCCTGATTAAATTGTCATAGCGGTTTGTCACGTTATCTTTGATATGCTCTATAATTGTGAGCTTCAATGAACTTGGATTCTTATTATGTTCAAGCAGGAAATGTTTAGATAAACTGTGCAGCAAACAACCGTTTTTGATGTTTTGACGGTGTTTATTCAATCTATTGTGCATAGACTGAAAAGTCCTGCCCACGTATTGTAGCCCACAATCACATTCAATTAAATAAATAACATAGTTTAACTGGCAGGTAACGTGGCAATTAATTTTAAAAATTATAACAGTAGTGCGAGATTTAAAATGTTGCACCTCATTCAAAATAGACGTGCAACAAAGGCACTTAGGAGTTCTGCAAGCAAAACACCCTGGGTTATGCGAACCTTGGGTGGTTGGTAGAGGTGAATGTCTAATTGATGTATTACTCGGGGCCACAAAATTACGAAGGGTCCGGTTTTTCCTAAAGATTGCCATAGGTTGTGTCAGTATGTGGGTTGACAAGACAATATCACCCTTCAAAATAAACCAATACTTTTTTATTAGATTACGTATGGAGGCGTGAGACTGATTAAAGGTGATAATTAGGCTCCATTTCACCAAATCCGCAGGTTCGGCCTTTTTTTGCAAAACAATTTTATCTTTACTTTCATTTCTAATTTTCTCAATGCAGTCTTTTTGTGAAAAGTTGTTAGCCCTAGTAAAGGCGCCCTTTAATAATTTTTTGGGATAACCCTTGTCTATGAAACGGTCCTCTAAAATTTTAGCCTCTTTTAAAAATTACTATCATTGGTACAATTCTTACGGACTCTCCAATATTGCCTGTAGGGAATATTCAAAATCCATTTAGGGAGATGGCTGCTGGAGAAATTAAGGTAGCTGTTAACATCTACTCTTTTGTAATGAGTTGATGTTGAAATTCAACCATGTTGGTCAACATTAATCATCAGATTCAAAAATTGGATACCTGTGGTAGATATATTGGAGGAGAACTTGAGACCCCAAGTATTATGGTTCAGGGAATGGGTGAATTCAATTGCTTCTGATTCTGAACCGGTCCAGATTATGAACAAGTCATCAATAAAGTGTCTATATAGGGCTATCCTGCCAACCGCCAGTGGGGACTGCGCAATGAAAACGGACTAAAAAGCCCCCATAAACAAATTGCCATAACTGGGGGCAAATCTTGTCCCCATCGCGCATCCCCTCACCTGGCGGTAGCAGGTGCCCTCAAAGGAGAAGGCATTATTATAGAGAACAAATAGAATAGCCTTCTTTAAAAATCCTTCCTGTAAAGGGGGTAAAGAATCATCAGACGAAAGAAATTGTTGGATCGCTTCTAACCCCAAATCGTGGGGTATGTTAGTATAAAGGGCCTGCACATGAAGAGTTATCAAAAGGCAATTAGTAAAAGTAGACAATGAAAGTAAAAGGTCGATTAAATGAGAGTAGTCCTTAAGATATGAGGGTAGATTTAAAACATACTTCTGTAAAAATAAATCTATGTAGTGAGAAAAATTGCAAGTGATTGACTTGATCCCTGAAATAATGGGGCAACCGGAGGGGTTTATAGGGTCTTTATGAATCTTGGGTAAGAACTAGAGAAGGGTAATCTAAATTTAGAGATATTAAGAAATCTATACTCCTTCAAGTTTAAAATACCAAGTGACCTGGCATCTTTAATGAGTGTGGAATATTCCAAGAAAATGGAGGATTATGTGTCATATGCAAGTTTATCATAATATTCAGAATCATTTAATAGCCTGAAACCCTCGTGGTTGTAGTGGTCTCTGTCCATAATCACCACCCCTCCCTCTTTATCCGCGTTTCTAATAACTATGTCTTTATTCGTTCTGAGGGATTGGAGTGCTGTTTTTTCAGCAGGACTTAAGTTCGAGGGCTTTTTAAAAACAGGGGATCGAGAGCGCAAGTCTTTCAATATAAGTTGTTGAAAAGTTTCAACGTGTGGGCCTTTGTGGTGGACAGGATAAAACTTGCCCGAATTAAT
The DNA here is from genome assembly GCF_039654945.1 of Dendrobates tinctorius. Taxonomy (NCBI): domain Eukaryota; kingdom Metazoa; phylum Chordata; class Amphibia; order Anura; family Dendrobatidae; genus Dendrobates; species Dendrobates tinctorius. The sequence goes on from NW_027361684.1 coordinate 22,995,590, forward strand.
TTTTGGGTTCACATGAGTATAAGGATCATGGTTCATCACTTGCAGCTCAGGGGCTAGTTTTTTATTAGCTTCGATGAGAAAGTGCCGCTACACCGTAATATTTCTAAAAATGTAATTTAAATCAAGGTAAAGATTCAAAGGTGCATCAGGGCAAAAGGATAGGCCTCGTTCAAGCAACGATATTTCAGGGTCAGAAAGTGCATATTGCGATAAGTTGAAAATATTATATTTAACTATTTCACCTCCTGGGTTAATGCTGATTTTTTTATCTTTGAATTTGGTGTTAGACTTTGATTTTCCACTCCCTCTACATCCTCTCCGTCTCTTTTCTTTTTTATTTTTGATGCGTGGCCTGGGGCCACCTGAAAAAAATGAGTAATCTTATTTTTATTGATATCTCCCAAGGTGGCTGTGGAAGTATAAGGAGCCTGGGTAGAGGAGGGGGATTTTAGAGGAAGAGGGATATTATTAATATATGACGAATCCTCCAAATCTGTAATAAGTAGACTTGTGGCTTCCGCTGTCTTAATAACAGGTAATATGGGAATAGTTGAGCTTAGAGTGGGTGGTAGGGCAAAAAATGACACAGAGTTTGTGGATGATTGAGAGGAGGGGAGGTCATCATGAGGGGTAAACTGAGAGATTCCCCCCAGTTAATCACTCAAAGGACCCTGGAGTAATTCAGGAGGGACAATATTTATGGAAGATTCAAAATTAGGTGCAACAATGTGGGGGTCCTCTGGTACCATGCTGGTGTTGTCCACCAATGAAGGTGCTATGACAACAGTAGGAGTCAACGGGTCAGAAGTGATGGTGGAAGTTTTGCTTATTTTGGACCCTGCCGTGTTAGTACATCCTTTTAGAGTGTCTTTATGGTAGTATACATTTTGTTGCTTGTTTTTAAATTTACCCTCCTTACATGTTTTAGTAGAGGCCCTCCTAGTTTTTTGGGAGTTTATAGGGGAATTGTTGGCCAAATCCATAGAGTCTATGGTCACGGTCTGTTTGTCAGCCACCATGGCTGCCCTGTCTCAGGAGTTTTCCAACCTTTTTATGAATCAAATCTTCTTCAAATTTCATTAACTTATTATACAGTTTGTCGTTTAAATCCTGAAAGTCCATAGACATGGAGAATTGCTTCAACTTAGTTTTAAGGTTGCCTAGTTCAGAAAGTGCAGAGTGTGCCAAAGATTTCCATTTAGAAATTAATAATTCCATCAGTGCAATGGAGCATTTTAGGCGTATATTATGCCATGAGTTGGTAAACTCCGGGTCATTTAAAAAAGATGATTGCTGAGCAACCATTAATCCTTTCGGGACCAGATTCTCTGCAGTGTATTGCTGTAAAAAAAAAGTACATCAATATGATTAGTGATTTCCACCTTATTAAGATCCTCAAAGGTGAAAAATAGTTTCATAAGATTTTTTCTGTTCTCATCATCTAATCTGGGTTTTAGCAGGGTGGGAGGCACAAGCCCAGAGCATGTCCCTGAAACCTGGGTGATCCTTTCAGTCCTACAGGCCTCCGACCTGGAACTAATATAATTAATGGTAGAAATACACTGTTAAAATTATAAAATGAGAAAGGTCCTTTGGTAAAGAAACAACAAGATGGGGGGGAGGGGGGCGTGAGGGCTGAAAACAAGAGGGGGTTGAGAATGTAAAAGTGATTATATTGTAATAAGCCAATTAATCAGTCCAGCAATGCTTAATAAAATAAAATATCAGTAAAAATATTTCCGAATCTAGAATTATTAGAATAGTCCCAATATTCAAATCCAACGATGGTAAGTGGGTAAACACATGGGGTTAATCCTGAAGTTAAAGTCCTTCGTCGCTGTCCTCATTGAGTGTGGTTAGTTGGTTAGTAGACCTCATACATGGGGAGACAAAAAGGGAAGGCAACACCAATTGAACAGTACCCAATGCAACGAGATATCAGATAGGTCTTTATCAACTAACCTCTAATAGTTATGCACATGCATAACAATTTTAAAAGCAGCAGAGGTGGTAAATGAGGTGCAATCCACCAGGCTTCAATGATACGATTATGAAGTGGAACTTCCATCTCAGTGGTGGCAGTCCTTAAGATATGAGGGTAGATTTAAAACATACTTCTGTAAAAATAAATCTATGTAGTGAGAAAGATTAAAAGATAATTTTATCTTCTATATAATTGTTTTTACTTTATTTACTATGTTTTTAAATTGCCATGACGTAATAATCACCTATCGCTTCCTATTGGCTACTGCTACTTTAAATACCTGCCCCCTATGTGATCAGTGTACTGCCACCTGAGGAAGACAGATGACTGTTGAAACGCATTGTGGACTATGCATTAATAAAAAGAAGATTTTAAATCCACCATCTCCCTGCTATGCGCTCCTTTTGACTGGGTTATTATCCAGAATTGCCATTAACCTCCTCTCTAGAGGCACCTGGCTGGAGCTGCATTGTTCCCCTTACTACGCACGGCTGGCGCTCCCTTTTGACCGTCATACTACTATCTGAAATTCTTTATAGAGATAGAATTGACAATGAGATTTATCAACAAACTTAAAATACAAAGCAAAGGCATCTCGTCTACTGAAGGAGTTAACTGTTTTTGAGCTGTTGCATTTGGCAAGGCAATCAGTCTTTTATCTTCACCAATAAAGTTAGCACTGCTTGCAAAGAATATCTTTTCAGTTCTTTCATAGCTGCTGCAAATCAAATTTATATGAGGACTGAAAGCACCAAATGGATGGAACAGTGATAAGGAAATCTTGTTTTCATGAGAGCTGTAGAAACCGGATGCTGCATCAGTGTAGATTGATATATCAAAGGGCAAGAATATTAATAATTAAGAGGAAAGCATCACAAAAGGACATGCAAGTTGCTTCATAGCTTGCAGTATCTCATAATAGGCCAACAATTCAGTCTCACCAGTTACTGGGGAACATAAACACATCAGTCTAATAATGGGGTCTATGAAAATCTATTATCTAGTAAAAGAAACATTTTTTTGTGAGTTTCGTTCACTTAATTCCAGTAAAAGCCTTGTAAAAAAAAACAGGTAAAGTTACTCTCAAACATTCTAATATATCAAAATAAAGAGGAATTTTCTTACTGTAGGTACATAGTGCTTGTTAGAAATGTTATAAGACTCACAATAAATCAAAGTAATGTAAAATGTTTAAAAAATTTACAGGATATTACCACTAGTATGTATACTCTTTAATTATTAAGACACAACTCACAAATTCTGACCATGAATCTTCAGTATTCCAAAAGGATGCAGCAATATTTTGAATGTGTAACAAAATCTGGAGTGAAACCAGCACTAAGAAAATATAAGTAATCTTTAAATTAAATAATTATATAATATATTGACCAAAACAATGTCATGCAGAAGTGGCCTTGTAGGGAGAGGTTGTCTAGAATTTAACAGTAACAGGCTATGCAGATATACATTTCCCACCAAATGTATGGCCACAAAGTTCCTTATAAATTAATAAATAACCTTATGCGGTGTCACACAACTAAGTTTCACAGTTAGATTATGAACTACAATTTATTGACTGGTAGCAGATCGCCTGACCCATTTGAGAAAATCAGTCTGATTATGATAATCCAATAAATATATGTGTATACCAATGGTGCTCAAGCGTACACCCACAGAACACAAAGCAGCAAGTAATAAGACAACACACCACTCAAGTTGTCTCCATAAAATAATAATAATAATAAATAAACCTGATAGAAACTTGCGCTAATTAAATGTGTCTTGGTTAAATAAAGATATCTTATGAAGAAATCTATTACCTTTACTGAAGCTAAAAACTGGCGAGGCAGGGAAAAAGGTCTTCAGAATGCAGGGTGGATTTCCAGGTCCTTTCCCAATAATACTCCCCGACACAGGTATATAAAAACTTACTGGAGCTAAAGGGTGCTACCTCCTAGCATGCCGCCGTCCCGGCCAGTGACTGGCGCGCAGCTGGAGGTGTATATCGGCAGGCTGTAAGAGTACCAGCCGCCGCTTGCAAAAGCAGGCCTGCAAGGTCCAAAAAAGCTGAAGGACCTTGCGTGACGTCACAGTCACGTGATAGATCACGTGACAGGCAAGAAAGCCCTATGGGGCGCTGATGGGGCCAGAAAGCAATGGCAAACCTACGCGTTGCGGAATTCACTGATTCTTTCTGATTTTAAGCCTGCGCCTGAGGATGCCCAGTGCAGCTGCTAAGTTGAAGTGGGAGTTCCCACCCTACACTGCCTATTTAGGACACACTCGCAGTGCTATTAGTGGCACATGTGCACACAGGGTGGTAGCTGTCCCACCTACACACACAGCAAATAAGCATGATACTAGCGCACAGGCATGTGCCATTGAGAGCCTTTTATACCTTTGGCTCAAGTTCAGACAGACAGGACCTTGCCTGTGGACCAATCAGATACTGCCACCTCACCAGAGCAGCTGACATTCGAGCACCAATGAAAAAGCGCCACATCATGGACATTCTCAGTTGGGTGAAATCTGTACTTAGTCTCTAGAGCACAATGCTGCACGTGTATGCCAGTAGTCACCATGGGCTTAGCTGGAGAGCCAGCAGCAACTACACATGCAGCATAAGCTTGGGCAATGCGCTGGGTCCAGAGACTGTTCTGGGCAGTCATCCCAGCTGCCGAACCTGAATGGAACACCGCTGCACCAGACAAGGCTTGAGATCTATCCTGTGTAGCAGAGAATCCCGGGGCCTAATATTACCCCCCCTCTAACACTCGCTGCCCAGCAACATTTGCCATGCTTAGAAACCACCGTATGCTGGTAGGCATGGATGCCTTTTTGCTGATCGGCTAAAGCTCTAGATGGTAAATAGAAGTTGCCTGGGGTACCAGGGCCTTCAGACAGAGACACTAACAAAAGCTGCCCCATTTTAGTATGCTCCCCATTGTCCAATCAATCTAGGGAGGAATGGAGGTGCAGCCACTGTATCCTCAAATGTACCTCATCCATATCCTCCAGAATAGCCAGAAATGAGCTTATCTCCTGATGGTTTGGAGACACAGTGAGGGAAAGCGGTTGGCAAAATGGACCCATTAGCTACCTGAAAAGACATGGGCTTAGAGAGCATTACCAATTGGATAGAGTGCCGTTGGTTGAAGGTAGCGGACATGAAATTGCCCTCAGCCCCGGAGTCCACGCAAGCCTGCGCATTGAGAGTACCTGACCCAAATGTCAGAGAAACCCCAAAAGCCAACTTGGGTGACGCCTCAACAGGAACTAGTGAATCTCTGTCCAAGGCCACTTGACGCTGTGACTCTTTCAGACGTTTGGGACATATATTAGCAAAATTACTGGTGTGCAAATTTTGCCATTTTTTTCACTGCTTTGATATATCTTTAAGGCCGGCGTCACACTAGAGAGGAATACGGACGAGTAACAGGCATTAAAAACATGCATTGCACACAGGTCAATGATTCTCTATGGGGTAGCTCCCATCAGCTGTATATTTCTGGCGTATTTTTTATGGGCCATGCCAATCGCAGCATGCTGCGATTGTCAGCGTACTATGCCCATAGTATGCCAATGCATGTCTATGGGTGAGCAAAAAAAATGCATTACACACGGACCACATGTGTGACTTGCGAGAAATATGCAAGACTTCTCCTGGTGACAGGAAATTGGCCAATCCATTATCTGGAAGCTTAGACATGCAAATTAGCTCAAAAAGCTCTCCAGACAACCAGGAAGTACGCCTCCACGGAGTCCAGCAGCATGTCTATCCACATTAATGTTGAGCTATTAATTGTGTTGGTCCAGGAAAGGCCTGAAATTTGGAACCAATGGGATGCCCATTATTCCAACAGGGCCAGAAAAGAGGCGGCATGGAGGCGCAGATGTTTCCAAATTTTGGGCAACGGCCACGTGAGGAGCAGCAACAAATGAGTAAGTGATTGCCTTTTTTACCCATCATCTTAAAGGCCAGAAGTAAGCTTTTTTTAAAGTAGCCCTTAAAATCCTATACTGTGTATGTAGTTATTCTTGTTTGTAATTGAAAATTTAGTAAATAAAGCACACCATACTAGGCGTGAAATGTTAGGAAAGTTGCTTGGCACATCTCCCAAAAGTTAAATTACATTTTCCCTACACATTGCAGTTGAGGATGTGATGTGATGCTGGCGCAGCATCCACGACCAGTACCGGCGGGAAAAACAGCAGAGGGCCAGGAGTGGGGCAGCAGCACCGACCAGGCGCAAATATATTTATTTTGACCGCTTGTCTTTTTTGGCACCAATTATGGATCTCAGACCATAATTACAGACATCACACCACATAACACATATGTTGCTTAGGGTCAGAGCTACATATTTTTGTTTATTACATTTCCTAACAGAACTCAGTCCAACCTCACAGAGAGAGAGACAGGATCGGATTCTGAGGCCATTATAGACCCAGCCCGGGGAGGTGAAGAGGAGGCTGGCCCATGTTCTGAGCCTAGCATTTGCAACCCCCAAGCTCCACCAGGACCAGCATCTGTTTCTGGACCTGGTCCAGAACCAGCAGAGCCACCAGCACCTAGCATCGTAGAAGACCACGGCAACAGCAGCAGCCATACTGGCCGTCTTGAGGGCTCCCCCCAGCCTGCAGCTGTAGGCTGCCATGGGAGACAGAGAAGAGATAACACTGCCTCTGATACTCGGAGGCATGTAGACACAGGTGTTCTCAATTACCTGTCCAGGGCTGCCCAGGAGGAGGGTGAAGAGGCATATTCCCGAAGCCTGGCCCGGTAACTCCGTCACCTACCCCTTGAGGTGAGGCTACGTGTGCGAGGATCCATTCAGATCCTAATTGATGCATGCACACACCCCAATGACCCATTTGAGGTGTTTGAGCATCTTGAGAGGTGGCATCTCTCACCCCGTAACCATCTCCGCCTTACCCCACACCCAGGTGTGCATGCTCAATTAGGATCTGAAGTTCCTCCTGCACGTGCGCCTACACCTCAACCCATTCCCCTCAAACCAACCTTGGCCACAACAGGGCCAAATGGCAGCTTATAACCAACCTGCCCAATATGGCCACTTGTACAGACCCGGTGTTGGAGGCTGGCCCCAACCTGGGTTTGGACGACATGTTCATATTGGGGGTATGATGGACGTGGCTACAATCATCCACAGGAGTATAATCTCCATTTTCCTTATGGCCACTTTGGCACTCAGCTACATGACCCTGGCCACATATTACCACAGGGCCAAGATAATCCACCCCAACAGGGTGATGGTCAAGCTGGGAACCCCAACCCCCAGCAAAGAGATGAAGGCCTCCCGCCCTCACCTCCACCAAAGTTATTTATTTGTTTGCGTTAGCAAATGTTTTTTTCTTGTTATCTATTTGGTTGTCCAAATAATGTTGAATACAGAAAAGCCCAAATTTTAAGGGCAATATATGCCATATGCAAAAAATATGGTAACTATCACAAGATATCTTTTGCATTTATAAAAATTATGAAAATGCAACTTTTTGCCTCTTCTTTCATTATTTTAAGAAATCTAATAAGTAACACATCTTTAAGCCAAATTAACAAACACACAAACCATATTAAAGGAAAAAATAATATTTTTATACACACACATAAGAACATCACAACATAGATACAGCCTGATCTTGCCAGGTAGCAGCACCCTGAGGTGAAAAAATACTGTGTGAACACATCACGGACTTTGAGTCCTGAGAGAAGACGTCGTAAAGGGAGCACATGTGGCCTAGGCCTATCCCCATTATCCACCACACTTTCAGCCACATCAGATGAGGAGCAATCATGCAGTATAGTGAAGTTATGGAGGACCACACAAGCTTTGATGACTTCATTGACGTTGGCTTCACTCAGCTGAATGGCAGACTGGAGGACATTTGGCACAAAGAATTCCGAAGGCATACTCCACCAGTCTTTGGGCAGGTGATAGGCACAAATTTAAATTCTGCGCCGGTGGTCAAGGTTTCTGCGTGGGTATGGCCTCATTATATGCCTGGTCAATTGGAAGGCTTCATCCCCCACTAGGACATAAGGCAACGCTTCTTGATTTGAGCCTGGCAGCTGACGTGATGGTGGTAGGTCCAACTGGTTATTGCGCAGCTGCCGACCCATAATGGAAGAATTGAAGACTCAAGAGTCTCCAGTTCATCCATAAGCCCCAATGTCTACAATTATAAACCTGTAGTTACTGTCAACCAGAGCCAACAAAACTACAGAAAAATATTGTTTATAATTATAGAATTGGGACCCTGAGTTCGGCGGCTTACGCACACGGATGTGCTTCCCATCCAGGGCTCCAATACTATTGGGGAATTGGCAGTGCACCTCAAATCCCCTGGCAATCCTCAACCAGTCTCCCATCTTGGGCTCTGGCATGACCAGTTGATGAAGTCTGGTCCAGATTTGCGAACATGTAGCCCTGACTATGCCAGTTATTGTCGATCGACCAATTAAAAACTCCAGATGGAGTGCGGCATAAGAAAGGCCAGTTGTGAGGAAACTACAATTAAACAAATGGAGAAAATATATACATTACTACATGCTAAAGGATGCACACATTACATATAGATCACCAGAACAGTGGATAAGTAAGAAGCTAGGCTTACACTACATATACACACGTAACACGGCTATGTAATTTGTAATAAAACATCAAAGTATTCTTACTTAGACCATAGATTTGGGAAACATTAAGAATGTCACTCAGCAAAAAAGGGATCACTGAGTAAGAGAATCATTTATAAAACGAATCATCTACACACATTCTGTAGCTGAAGAATACATACCGTAACGTAAGGAGAAGGCGCTCCACAGCAGAGATACATTTGCGCATCCGGGTGTCCTGGAAGGTGATCCCTGGGCGCACTGTCTCCAACAAAACATCAAAGGTAGAAACAGTCATCCGACAATTTGAGGAAATACTTGTCAGGATGTGTCCTCAGAGCTGCATAAAGCCTAGAAAAATGGCCTTTATTGAGGCGTTGTCTCAAATGCGGATGCACCCACATTCATCTCCTCATCCTCGGATCCACAATCACTGGCTATGGCTGGCCAAAGCGGCGGGACAAAACCCAGTTGTACAGGACACGGTCAGTTGGGGTGAACTGAAGTATGTCTGACATCTTTACAAACAACCACCAAGACACCAACACAAGCACAGCACCAAAATGGGAAGATTGGAGGCTGGCACCTGGTGTTGAGGCAATAAATAGGCTGATGTTGTTGTTTTTTACGTGCAGGCCTCAAAACCGTTAAATGACCTTTTTGCAAGGTTGCAAGAAAAAAACGCTATACGGATCACATACGGATTACTTATGGATGCTTACTTGAGAAAAATACGCGGCCCCACCCTGACAACGGATGATATGGGGATCACTATTTAGGGACCATTTCTGCGTATTACGGCCATAAAATACGGACTGTATTTTTATACATTGTGTGTGACTCCAGCCCCACAGTAAGAACATGGAAGAGGCCAGGAGACATTTGGTGAGCTGCATTTCATGCTACATGTTCACAGACTTACCAGTGGAAAAGCCAAACTTCACATGACAGAAATGCAAGCTTATGTCCCTGTTGGAGGAAAAGTTGCAAAATCTAGAAGAGAGGTTAGATACATTGAAAATCATTAAGGAAGGTGAAGAGTTATTATTCAGAGCAGAATTATCTCTTCATGTTACAGAAAGAAAAGAAATTCAAAGTGCACCTGAAGAAACAGAGAAATGGAAACATGTGACACAGAAAAGCAAGAGGATCGGGAGGCAGTCAGCACCCATACTGCTCAGGAATACTGATCAGCATTGAGATGGTCTGATATCCATAAATATTAAGTCTTTAATGGAAAAGGATTTTTTCTATTGTGAATCTTCACCTTTTATGCCAATTTACTGCTGAATGTGTTCCTATATATATATAAGTTTTTAACTTTTGGGGTATAGCATAGGATTGTCTATGTTTACTGATAGGGTTCCCTCGAGAAACTGGGCAGAGGGATTCCCTATTGGCTGCAGGGTGTATCAGGGTCCCTAGGGACAGCCATCATGGAGCGGGGGCGCCACAACGTTCCCCCCTAGGGTGCCAACCTCCACAGCCTGGAAGGTGTGAGCATAGTCTACACCAGGGACTTCTAGTTTTTTTATCCCCATTTTAAAACTGGTTTCCTTGAGCACCTTGTTGATTTTTGGAATTGTTCACTTGTGGTGTGAACCCATTCTTTGGTTCAAAATAAAATAAATAGAAGAGACAGAAGATTCGGCACTGCTCCTTAACCCCTAAGCAGTTCCATGACTGCTATTCAAAATCACACACCTGGACCGACCGCCAAACTACCATCCGAACGGGTGCTCAATCCAAAAAAGCAAACATGTAATTTGATTATGTACAAAAGAGAACCCGTTGAAGCGCAAGTACGTGAAACGGTCGTCGTCCACTCTCTGCACGTTCCTCTCGTGCCAATGCCTTTTAATCAATAAAGAATTTTCATGACAGAACGGTGACTGCCATTCTTTGGTTCTTTTATTAATAAAGTATTTCGTTATAGGGAAATTATATGATATTGGTTTTGTGACCCTAAATGTATCTTCTATTTAAAATTTATACTGATAACAAGTTCAAACAGGTGCCATTTGTTAGGGACGGCGGAACGCACTAAATATAAATAGGAAGTACGTTCACCGCCTGAGGTCCACCGTGCAGTAGGTGTAACAACCTCTGCTGAGTAATGGCTGACTCGCTATATGATGGTATACTGCGCTCAGGTTAAACGTCACCCGAGGTGAGCAGAGCGGACTGTTAAACTCACAGAAGCGCTTTAATATAACTAAAGCATAAACACCGAGCCTGTTAGCTTCACAGGTCTCAGCTGGCATGCACACATGGTATATGGTCACAGGACACGGCCCAAGGCAGAGGTCGGTGTCCGTCTTGACCTACCGTGCGGCGTCGCTACCGCGGACGCCGGTAAGTGCTGTTAACTGCAGCGCGGCGGTAACTACTGCCGCTGTACGACAGTGCCGTGAGGCATCACACTATCGGACGCTAGTGTAGCGGTGCGGTATGCACTGTGGCGTATGGATTGCCACTGACTGGCACTGACTATAACTCTAATTCCCTATCCACATGCGTAATATCAGAGGGAAGGGGTTTTATAATGAGTCAGTCACCAGAATCATACATCCATCACCATTCACACATAGCAAGTATAGTCTATACTAGCGCATGGCCGAGCGTCCATGCTGGCCTTTTATAGCCATGAGCTTCCGGGACCTTCCAGACCTCTGAGATGGGCCAATCAGATCATGACAAGGACCTGAACACGTGACCCCTAATCTCCACTGGGAGATCGTCTCGTGGGCATGCCCAGTAGCGCGGCAAGAGGACTTAGCCTCTGGAGTGGTTTCCTGCAAAGCAGGTTGCACTACCATTGCTGGTCCAGAGGTGGCAGCAACATCCAGACCCAGAGGGCTGGTCTGAGCAGGGCGCCTGGATCGCCGAGACTGCTGTGCAGGTCCCTGAGTAGTCAGAAAGGAATGGGAGACAGCTAGGTGTATGGCTCTGGATTCCTGCTGTGCAGCTGCAGAAATCCGATGCCTAACACCATTATTACAGGTAATGAGTGTAGGACAGAGGAGCCTCTTAAAGAAGAAAAAAACAAAAACAGGCAGAGATGCTTACCTGTCTAAACAGGCCTCAATACATCTGCACTAACAGGGTGCAGCGGACCTAAGTAAAATGGCAACTGCACAGATGCAATAATACCTAATGAAACAGCCAGCCTTCAATCAGGGATTGGTCATGTGGCACACCAGTGCAAAAATAATCCGTATGTGGCAGTGTTCACACAGGGAATGCAGAGCATCTGGTTCACAGCCTATTAGTAACACCATATGGCAGGCTGCCCCAACTACAATGCATCCCGTGTGAACAGAGGCCACAGTTTACAGAACCATTTGGGCCCAACTACACCCCCAAAAAATATAAAGTGCACAAAAACATATCAATATATGTAAGGTATTGGTTGATATTCTGGCCATAATAGGTAAGCTGACAAATAGCGCCAAGGTTCCTTACACTTGCCAGTCCTACTCTAACATAAAAACCACAGAAAGAGGAAAAAATCCTCCAATATTTGAGAAAAAAAAACAAAAACAGGCAGAGATGCTTACCTGTTTAACAGGCCGCAATACAACTGCACTAACAGGGTGCAGTGGACCCAAGTAAAATGGCAGCTACACAGGTGCAATAATACCTAATGAAACTGCCAGCCTTACTTACATATACCTTATATATATTGATATGTTCCCTTTTATTTTTTCGGGATGCAGTTCGGCCCAAATTTTTCTGTAAATTGTGGCCTCTGTTCACACGGGATGCATTGTAGTTGGCACTGGGTAGCCTGCCATATAGTGTTACTATTAGTTAGGCTGTGAACCAGATGCTCTGCATTGCCTGTGTGAACACTGCCACATACGGATTATTTTTCCACTGGTGTGCCACACGGCCAATCCCTGATTGTAGGCTGGCTGTTTCATTAGGTATTATTGCACCTGTGCAGCTGCCAATTTACTTGGGTCCGCTGCACTCTGTTAGTGGATAGTATTGAGGCGTATTTAGACAGGTAATCATCTCTCCCTGTTTTTGTTTTTTTCTCAAATATTGGAGGTTTTTTCCTCTTCCTGTGGTTTCTCTTAAAGAAGAAGTTACAGGTCTGTGAGAGGCAGAAATCTTGCATGTTTTTAGGTGACCAAATACTTATTTTCCACCATAATTTGCAAAATAAATTTTGCCAAATCAGACAAGGTGATTTTCTGGATTTGTTTTCTCATTTTGACTCTCATAGTTGTGGTCTACCTATGATGTCAATTACAGGCTTCTCTCATCTTTTTAAGTGGGAGAACTTGCACAATTGGTGGCTGAATAAATACTTTTTTCCCCACTGTATTTACTACTCTTGTTATGTGAAGTTTTCTTATAACGTACTGAGGGCCCCCCATATTGGACACTTCTGTCTGAATATCTCTATGGTCTTTTTGTATTTTAAAAATTTCCAATAAAGTTTTTGTGCTTTTCATATTTATGGTTCACTTCTTTGGACTACAAGTTTTGTAAGTCCATTTGTGTCAGTATTTTCATTTGAAGTGCCATATCAGTTTAGGATATTCAGGGACAAAAATAATTGAAACATGCAACATCGTCAGTCAGAGTCGTTGCTCTTCAGAAAGATCATCCTGACCACAAATGATTAAGGAGGATAATTCATGAACTGTTTTTTTTTTAAGTTATAAAACTTAAGTCTTTTACCTTTTTTATTAAATGGCATGTTATTATTGGCTTACCATCCATTTCTACGGTGAGTTCAGTTTTACATCACTTAGACTGTAAATATTGAAGACTGACCATCACTTCCAGAGACCAGGTGTGAACAGGTGCATACTATGAGTAGCTACCTCCATGTATAGCTAACAAAGTAGCGCTATAGTATGCAAACATGTAATTTGTGACATTGGAATTGCTCTACTGCTCAAGAAAATAGGAAAACATTAAGATACTTAGCCCATAAATTGGCCAATTCATGTATGCCCAACAGCAAACAAGCCTCTCTGCTGAGAACCTAACCTAATTTGAATCCTCCTGGGCTGACAACCTTCATTTATATGGGCAGAAAGAGAGCAGGAAAAAAAAAACAGTCATACAGTCCAAAATCAATTAAAAGATGTATGATACAGGAAAGATGTACCGTATTTTCCGCTTTGTAAGACGCACTTTTTTTCCCCAAAATTTGGGGGGAAAACAGGGGTGCGTCTTACAAAGCGGACATGCCTTACCTAGGCTGTGATCGGGGGCGTCCGGCGGTTGCTGGCCGCTGCTGCGGGTGTGTCCGGTGCCGCGTTGTGTGCCCGTCGATGCCCGGGGCTCTGCCAACATTGTGCGACAGGCCAGAGCCCCGGCATTTCCTCGGTTCCCTGTGTGCCGGTAAAAAGATGGCCGCCGGCGCGTGCGCAGATGAGATCTCGGGACCCAGTTCTCGAGAGATGAGATTTCAAATCTCATCTCTCGAGAGCTGGGTCCCGAGATCCCATCTGCGCACGCGCCGGCGGCCATTTTCCCTGGGTTCCCTGTGTGCGCGCGGTGGTGCCTGCAAAAAAATGGCCGCCGCGCGTGCGCAGATGGGATCTCGGGACCCAGCTCTCGAGAGATGAGATTTCAGATCTCATCTCTCGAGAACTGGGTCCCGAGATCCCATCTGCGCACGCGCCGGCGGCCATTTTTTTTTTTTACCGGCACTTCAGCGCACGTATACAGGGAACTGAGGAAATGCTGGGGCTCTGGTCTGTCGAACAATGTCGGCAGAGCCCCGGGCATCGATGGGCACACAACGCCGCACCGGAGGCACCCGCAGCACCGGCCTCCAACCGCCGGACAAGTGGAGAAACCTGACACCAGCACAAGACTCTGCAGCAGCAACGGCACACATCGGAGCCCCCCCCTCATCCCTGAATGCGGCCTGCAGCATCACTCCACGCCTGCCTCCTCCAGCAGCGAGCCTGGGACCCCGCTACACCGCAGCCACCAACCCTGGTAAGCAATAAGATGCAAGGATTATAAGAGGCACCACCATTTTATTAAAAAATATTTTTTTCTTATTTTTCTCCTCAAAAATTGTGGTGCGTCTTATAATCCGGAGCGTCTTATAAAGCGAAAAATACGGTATATCTTTGTACCGTGTTAGCCAGTAGATAGAAAAATATTCAGGATTGAGAGTCCTCAGTAGTTGATACCTTTTAATGGCTAACTGAAAAGATGGTAACACATTGCAAGCTTTCGAGACTACTCAGGTCTCTTCATCAGGCTAGACTAATACAAAATCTGAAGTCACATATTTATGCACAATACAGCCTAGAAAAAATGCAATAGATAAGACAAGTGACGTGAAGCAGAACTATCAATATGGGAGAGGGAGAAACATAAATATAAACATTGGACCAGTTCATAGATAAGGAGTCCGGATGTTTTATGGTCCTCTGATTGGGGTCTAGTTCTGTGTTGTGATGCCCCCACACGGTTTTAAAAGGAAATTCCTTAATTGATGTAAAAAGACATAAATCCATGCGACACATTCATTCCAGCACTGAGGGTGTCAAAGGTCGTCATAAATTTGTACTCCCAAACTCGTCTCTCTCTCTGAGAATTGAAGTTACCTTTCAATACCAGTAATTTCAATTACAGAAATTACTGGTATTGAAAGGTAACTTCAATTCTCAGAGAGAGAGACGAGTTTGGGAGTACAAATTTATGACGACCTTTGACACCCTCAGTGCTGGAATGAATGTGTCGCATGGATTTATGTCTTTTTACATCAATTAAGGAATTTCCTTTTAAAACCGTGTGGGGGCATCACAACACAGAACTAGACCCCAATCAGAGGACCATAAAACATCCGGACTCCTTATCTATGAACTGGTCCAATGTTTATATTTATGTTTCTCCCTCTCCCATATTGATAGTTCTGCTTCACGTCACTTGTCTTATCTATTGCATTTTTTCTAGGCTGTATTGTGCATAAATATGTGACTTCAGATTTTGTATTAGTCTAGCCTGATGAAGAGACCTGAGTAGTCTCGAAAGCTTGCAATGTGTTACCATCTTTTCAGTTAGCCATTAAAAGGTATCAACTACTGAGGACTCTCAATCCTGAATATTTTTTTAAAAGATGTAAACACTTTATTTAGGCAAACGTATCATAACAGATGGAAGGAAGAAAAAGTGCATATGTGCAGTACAACAGAGTGCAGGATACACATACAAGCTGATGCATTCAATAGTATATATGTAACAATTTGCCACAGGCCATCACATAAGTATTTAAATGAAATAATAAACAATTTCCAATTAGTAGCCCAGAGTCAAGAGCAAGTGTTAAGGTACTGTCACACTTAGCGATGTACCAGCGATCCCGACCAGCGATATGACGCGGTCAGGATCGCTGGTACATCGCTAAGTGGTCGCTAGTGAGCTGCCACATAGGCAGATCTCACCAGCGACATCCCTGGGGACGGGGGTCGCTACTTACCTGTCAGACACGGCGATCCTGCGTCCTCCCGCCCGCCTCCACGCGTCGCTCGTCATCACAGCAGGAAGCGCCGCAGGAAGCTGGCGACGAGAAACAGTCCTGAACGTTCTCGCGCGATCAGCGATAACCAGCAGGGGAGCCGGTCGTAGGTAAGTATCACACACAGAGATATCGCTAGCAATATCGCTATAACGTCACTAGTTATAGCGATATTGCTAGCGATATCTCTTAGTGTGACTGGCCCTTAAGGGTGTCGAATAATGGGGGTCCATCAATGTGTGTAAAGAAAGGCACAATTAGCATAGAGGCATTGGGATAATTAATGCATACCTGAGAGAAACACCACAGAGCAAGGGGCACAGCAGCATGTATGGCATATTGATTCGCTGCAAATCACTTTTTTTTTATTTTGTTAAATGTGGCAAATTTTAATTTCAAAACTTTGATCATCTTTAGTTTACCTACCCTGAGCTCTGTTCTCACCTTATTTTTCTTCGTTTTAGTCAAATGTTTCTATTTGGAAGTAGAAACTGCTTCTGATGATCTTGGGCAGGACAGTTACTTCCACATTGTTATTAGAGATGGATCTTTATATTGCTGCATGATGTGACGATATGACACCAACTCAAGGGTCTATTGCCCGTTTACTTATTTATCTGGTACCATTTAGAGATAATTGCTTACTTGTTTTGTTTTCAATGCAGATATTTCAAATCCATACAATATACTTTGCTTGCTTGTTTATAATGATTTTTTGTGTGCAAAAATGAACAATAGCATGATAAACACGCTACATTCACATGCAATTTTCAAAAAGCTCATGTTTTTCTAGCAGAGTCTTTAGAAATCTGCTCAGTTTTACCCCTATGACTTATATTAATTATATCAGTTTGGAAAGAACACAAAGGGGGGACCTGAGATATTGAGAACATCTTTTCATCTTTACTGATGAGAAGTTTGCAAAGCCAAAGAAGATGTGATGGCTAATTTCTCTCGCTTTTCGTAAACTGTGCTACAGAAATTCAATACCCTGTCAAGCCATGACTTTCTTATTTCAAAACAAAAACTGTTTTAAGTGAACATAAATCAATGTTTCATAGATTAGCCCTCTAAAAATGTGTAATCTGTTTCCGGCACTAATCTATTAAAGATCTTTTTGGCCTTTGAATTGAAAATGGAAACTGAAGTAACTGCCAAATGTATAATGAAGTGTAGATTCAAAAACATACTATGTATTCAGTGATGAAGATGAAGGGGGAATTTAACTAAGAAATAAACTACCAGAATTCCTGAGAACAATGTGCCAAAAATTTGTTTAAAGTGCCTTGGAAGCACCAAATTTATTATGCCTTTTAGTCAGTCTTTGCACTTGCGTGCCTAGAAAAAGGTGTGTGGCCATGAAGAGTAGCAAAACAAAGCAAATATATATTGGAAATAGAGATCAGCAGATCAATTAGTGGCGAATTCCTAAAATTTGTGAATATTCCAGCAGCTGACCTCATGAGCTGGTAGGGAATGGAAAAAAGGTAAGTAGAATTGCATTTTTATGTGTACAGCTTGGTGGGCATCATTTATACCATGATGTGGGGCTATATATATATATCAACATTTGGATGGGGGCTGTGATAAAACACTCCGGGATCGCCTTTGCTGGGGTCAAAGGTCATGTGCGTTCAGCATGAAACTCAGGCGCACAGCCGGGGTCCGGGTATAACTGACACTGGGTCAAGTTTATTAATTTGAAAGCACTGCATAAAGGAAAAAAACATAAAACAAATCCTTGCCTGTCTGGCACTAACTAAACAAGGTACAACCTAACTACCAGCTGGTGGGCTTCTCCCATCCAGCCAAACCACCGTTACAGCGGGCACTGCTTTCACTCACGTGTGTCTCTCACACAGACAGGCTCTCTGTGTCCCCAGGCTGAGACACTCACACAACCACCTAGCATCCTTTTATATCCGCCTCCCATTATTCATTAGTAACCAGGTGCGATACTGACCAGACTAGGCCACATAGGAAAGGTATCTGGGCGAGATATACCTGCCCTCATCCACTATTCCCATATGATTCTCACATATTCCGCCCCTCTGCTCAGACAACTCCAGTCGAGCAATGACACCCGCCAAACAGTGCACTCGGGACAGGGCATCTGCATTCCCCATCTGTACCCCTGGGCGGTGTTCCACTGTAAAAGTGTAGGCCTGCAGGGCAAGGAATCACCGGGTCACCCGGCTATTCTGTTCCTTGTGCAAGTGCATCCACTTGAGAGGGGCATGGTCAGTGATCAGCCTGAACTTTCGGCCCACCAGATAATATTTGAGGGCCTCTAGAGCCAACTATGGCTAGGCACTCTTTTTCTACAACTGCATACTTTTGCTCATGTTTATTCAGCTTCCTGCTGAGATAGAGGACTGGGTGTTCCACTCCGTCCCTCATTTGTGACAGTACGGCCCTGATACCGCTATCAGAGGCATCCGTTTGTACCACAAACTCGCTGTGGAAGTCCGGAGTCACCAGTACGGGTTGAGAGCAAAGTGCCCGTTTTAGGCTATGGAAGGCTTCTTCAGCCGCTAAACTCCATTTAATCATGGTGGAGTCTTTCCCTTTTGTAAGATCTGTCAGGGGGGGTAGTGATGGCTGCAAAATTGGGTATGAACCGGCGATAATAGCCGGCGATCCCCAGGAAGGCTTGCACCTGCTTCTTGTTGACAGGTTGCGGCCAGTCCTGAACCACCTGAATCTTATCGAGCTGGGGTTTAACAATACCCCTCCCAAGTACATACCCCAAATACCGGGCTTCTTCTAGCCCGATATGACATTTCTTGGGGTTCGCAGTTAGACCTGCCTCCCACAGGTCGTCAATCACAGCTTGTACTTTCTGGAGATGAGTCTCCCAGTCCAAGCTGCAAATGACAATGTCATCTAAATAGGCTGAAGCGTATTGCCTATGAGGCCTCAGGACTCGATCCATCAGTCTCTGGAAGGTCGACAGTGCCCCGTGCAGTCCAAACGGCATATACACATACTGAAATAAACCTTCCGGCGTAGCAAATGCCGTCTTTTCTCTGGCCGCCTCCGCCAGAGGGATCTGCCAATACCCCTTTGCTAGGTCTAGGGTCGTAATATACCAGGCTTTCCCTAACCGATCTATTAACTCGTCGACCCGGGGCATAGGGTAGGCATCAAATTTTGAGACCGCATTCAGTTTCCTGAAGTCATTGCAAAACCGGATGGTGCCGTCCGGTTTAGGAATTATCACAATCAGGCTGGACCAAGCATTGTGCGATTCCTCAATGACTCCTAACTCTAACATTGCCTTCACTTCTCGGGAAACAGCTTCACAGCGCGCTTCCGGGATTTGGTAGGGTTTTACGTGAACTGTAACACCAGGTTCCGTTACGATGTCATGTTTCATCAGCGTAGTCTGCCCGGGTTTTTCTGAGAAAACTTTTGGTTGTGAAGTACAATAGAAACTGCCTGACCTCAGTCTTTTGCCACTCTGAGAGAGTCTCTGCAACCCATACCTCCGGTACGGTATGCGAGCAGACGGGACCGGCCAGCTCCGCTGACAAGGCAGACTAATCTTTCCAGGGTTTTATCAGATTTACATGATAAATCTGTTCAGGTTTCCGTTTACCTGCCCGGTATACTTTGTAGTTTACTTCACCAACTCTTTCCTTAATCTCAAAGGGGCCCTGCCACTTTGCCAGGAACTTACTGTCCACCGTGGGGACCAGGATCAACACCCTATCTCCGGGTGCAAACGTACGGATCTTGGCGCCCCTATCATGGATTCTTTTTTGGGCTCCTTGAGCCTGCATCATGGGTTCTTTGACGATAGGCATAACATCCGCAATACGGTCCTGCATTTGTGTTACGTGATCTATCACCATTTTAAACGGAGTGACCTGACCCTCGCAGGTTTCTTTTGCGACGTCTAACAGTCCGCGAGGACGTCGGGCGTACAATAACTCGAAAGGCGAGAATCCCATGAAAGACTGGGGTACTTCCCTGATGGCAAAAAGCAAATATGGAAGTAAATAGTCCCAATTCTTCCCATCCTTGTCTATCACCTTTCTCAGCATCTGCTTCAGAGTTTTATTGAACCGTTCGACCAACCCGTTTGTTTGAGGGTGATACACGGATGTGCGTAACGGTTCGATTTGTAACAACCGGCAGAGCTCCTTCATTACCCTGGACATAAAGGGGGTCCTCTGGTCGGTGAGTATCTGTTTTGGTATACCGACCCGACTAAACACATGCACCAGTTCCTTGGCAATCGTCTTGGTGGGCGTGTTACGCAAAGGGATGGCCTTCAGGTAACGAGTGGCATAGTCCAAGATGACCAGGATATGTTGGTGTCCACGTGCAGACCGTGGAAGGGGCCCAACTAAATCCATCCCAATCCTCTCAAACGGGACTTCAATAATAGTTAGGGGTACCAAAGGGCTACAGAATCGGGGCTTAGGTGCAGAGGCTTGGCAGTCAGGACAAGACTCACAATATACACGGATATCGTGATGCATGCCTGGCCAAACAAAACAGTGTAATATCCTTTCGGTGGTTTTATGGACTCCCAGGTGACCTCCCATCACATGTCCGTGGGCCAGGTCCAGAACTTGCTGCTGGTAGGGTTTTGGCATGAATAACAGTTGCACCGTGTCTTCTCCCTTTTTCTCTATCTGATATAGCAAATCATTCTCCAGGACCATGTAAGGATATGCCAGCCTAGAGCCAGGTTCTACAGGTACCCCACTTATCACTTTCACATTTGTCCTAGCCTGAGAAAGGGTAGGATCCTTTATTTGCTCGCTTTGGAAGTCATCTTTCTGGACTTCCAAATCCGGCAAACGGGGATGTGGACGGCTGTCGGCCTCCTCTTCTTCCCTGGTCTCCTCCGTATCACCCGCCAAGACTGAAAACGGGAACGGCAGGTCATTTCCAGCAGACTCTCCCCCCGAGTCTTCCTGGGGGACCTCTTCCAGGGGTTTGGGGCCCACACGCGCCCTGGGAGAAGAGTCACGTACTCGGCTACCCTGGGGCATCAATCGATTCTCCCACAACTGCCAGAAGTGGGGAAAATCCCGGCCCAAGATAACATCATGCAATAACGCAGGGATGAGTCCCACTTTTTGTTGCACAGACCCACAGGAAGTAGTAATGCATATGACCATGGTGAGGTACGAACAGGTGTCTCCATGCACACACGTTACAGAAAATTTGTCTGATGGTCCAGTCGGGGCTGACACCAGACTGGCCTTCACCAGAGTCACCACACTTCCCGAGTCTAACAATGCCACCACATTTTTGCCATCAACAGTTAAATCACACAAGTGTTTTTCCACATCCCTTTGACCGGCATTCACACTCGCTACCCGTGCAACCATAGAAATGCGGTTTTTAGAGTCTGTGACGTCGCACTGCATGGGTTCAGCAGTGACCGGACAGTTCACAGCAATGTGGCCCATCTCTTGGCAGTGGAAACACCTAACGGGCCCCTTGCTTAGACCATAGTTCATTATTCTCGGCCTTGCAGTGCGGGCAGTCCCGTTTTCCTCCCCCACTGTCTTAGGGATTTTTCCTTCTCCCCTACTCCCTGGAACAGTCTTACTGGTTCCACGTGGAGATTATGAAGAACGAGGTGGGGTAGCGTCGTCTCGGAGTCCTTCTGCCACGGAGTAACGTTCAACCAGATCCACAAGTTGATCTGCCGTTGTAGGATTTCCATGGCTTACCCACTTCCTCAGGGCTGGCGGTAGAGCTCTGAGGTACTTGTCCATTACGACTCTCTGGATTATCTCTGGCGCTGTCAGCACCTCGGGTTATAGCCACTTCTTCGTCACGTGGATCAGGTCGAACATCTGTGACCGCGGTGGTTTATCCGGTTGATAAGTCCATTGATGCACTCTCTGTGCACGGACAGCGGTCGTCACTCCCAGCCGGGCCAAGATCTCGGCTTTCAGTTTGTCAAAGTCCTGTGCAGCTTCAGGTTTTAAGTCATAGTAAGCCTTTTGGGCCTCATCAGAAAGAAACGGGGCAATCAGGCCGGCCCAGCGTGCCTTCGGCCATTTTTCTCGCACCGCCGTCCGTTCAAACATGGTCTGGTATGCCTCGTCGTCATCTTTGGTCGTCATCTTCTGCCAGTACCGACTCACGTGAATCACTCTCGACTCGGCTTCCAGGTTAACCTCAGGTAAGCTTGCCAGGCGCTGTGCCACCTGCTGGAGAAGCGAACGATTGGTAGCTGTCATGTCCACCAATTCCTTCAGCTGGGCCATCATCACCCAATTAGCTTCTTGCTGGACAGCGGTGGACTGTACCAGCGCTTTCACCACGTCCTCCATGTTCATGCTTAAAACATGATGCCCACGTTCTCCACCGCAATGTGATAAAACACTCCAGGATCGCCTTTTCTGGGGTCAAAGGTCATGTGCGTTCAGCATGAAATTCAGGCGCACAGCCGGGGTCCGGGTATAACGGACACTGGGTCAGGTTTATTAATTTGAAAGCAATGCATAAAGGAAAAAACATAAAACAAATCCTTGCCTGTCCGGCACTAACTAAACAAGGTACAACCTAACTACCAACTGGTGGGCTTCTCCCATCCAGCCAAACCACCGTTACAGTGGGCACTGCTTTCACTCACATGTGTCTCTCACACAGACAGGCTCTCTGTGTCCCCAGGATGAGACACTCACAACCACCTGGCATCTTTTTATATCCGCCTCCCATTATTCATTAGTAACCAGGTGCGATACTGACCAGACTAGGCCACATAGGAAAGGTATCTGGGTGAGATATACCTGCCCTCATCCACTATTCCCACAAGATTCTCACAGGGCCTTGTTTACCTGGATGGGGATAAGGGGGCCATATATACCAGGATGGGGGCCATGTATACCAGCATGGGGATGGGTGCCATGTACATCAGGATGGGGATGGGGCCATGTATATAAGGAAAGGGGGTCATGTATACCTGGATAGGAAGCCATATATACTAGCCAGGATGGGGCCATATATACCAGGATGGGGGATGTATACCAGGACCGAGGGAGTATACCAGGTTGGGGAGCCATATATACAAGGATGGGAATCATATATATCAGGATGGGGACATATACCAGGATGGGAGATATTAGTACAGAATTGAGAAGCATTACCCCTATAACAGTGTCAGCAGCAGATATCCCCAGTGCATAATGTCCATAATTTTTTGCCTCAGCTCTTTTTTTTTTAATATATTTTCCTCCTCTAACACCTAGGTGCGTCTTATGGTCCGGTGCATCTTATAGTCCGAAAAAATACAGTAGATGAAATTTATAAGAAGTAAACACTATTGAATAGCTCGATTTGACACTTTACCTCACTTCATGCATTTTAAATTATTGTGCTATGTATAAACTGTATGTTATGCAAGTGCTTCTCACAAAATTAGAAGATCATCAAAAAATTAATTTAATTCAGTGCTTCAAAACAAAAAGTGAAACTCATTTATTATATTGAGTTATTACAGAGTGATCTATTTCAAATGTTTATTTATGTTTATGGTTATGATTATGGCTTACAACCAATGAAAACCCAAAAGTCATTATCTCAGTAAATTAGAATACTTTATAACACCAGCTTGAAAAATGATTTTACATTCCGAAATGTTGGCCTACTGAAATATCTGTTCAGTAAATGCACTCAGTACTTGGTCGGTGCTCCTTTTGCATTAATTACTGCCTCAATGTGGCGTGGCATGGAGGCGACCAGTGTGTGGCACTGCTGAGGTGTTATGGAAGCACAGGTTGCTTTGATAGCAGCCTTCAGCTCATATGCACTGTTGGGTCTGGTGTCTCTCATCTTCCTCTTGACAATACCCCATAGATTCTCTATGGGGTTAAGGTCAGACGAGTTTGCTGGCCAATCAAGCACAGTGATACTGTTGTCTTTAAACCAGGCATTGGTACTTTTGGCATTGTGGACAGGTGCCAAGTCCTACCGGAGAATGAAATTTCAATCTCCAAAAAGCTTGTCGGCAGAGGGAAGCATAAAGTGCTCTAAAATTTCCTGGTAGACTGCTGTGCTGACTTTGGTCTTGATAAAGCACAGTGGACCTTCACCAGCAGATGACATGGCTCCTCAACTCATAACTGATTGTGGAAACTTCATACTAGACCTCAAGCAGCTTGAATTGTGTGCTGTCATGATCCAAACCCGTATTTAAGCCCTGGTTTTCCTTTTTCCTGGTCTGGTCATGTAGAGGTTAACCTTTCTCAGCCTCAGTCTGGGTTCAGGGTTGCTATTTGTCACCGCTGCTTCCTGCAGGCGATGTCACTGATAGTTTTTGCCTAGGGCTGCTGTAGCTGATTCTGATTGCTCTGATAGGTCCTGCTATGCTTGCTATCTAACCCTGTTATGAATGGGAAACTGAGGAGGAAAAAAAAGACAACAAGCTGAGTCTCAGAAAACCAGAGAAGTTGGTAACTATGCAGATTGCAGATCCCTGATCTTACCCGCACAACTAGCAGCAGTCATGGAGCGTTCCTACGTTGGTCCTAGACACCTCGTCACAACCGGAGAACTACATAAACCTAAAGCAGGAAAAGAGGAAAACTAACTGCCCCAGAGCAGACACCAAAGGAAAGACAGCCCCCCACATGTATTGACGGTGAAACAAGATGAAAACACAAACAAAGCCAGGAAAATAGGCTGAGCAAACGATGGGGCCCGGCTAACTAAAAAGGACAGAAAAGGAAAGACACTGTCTGCAATCTGCCCAAAAAAACCTACAAAAATATTGTCCAACACTTCTGATAGCAAAATTAACCCTGAGGTCACTAGACTTCTAAACCTATATCAGCACTCTGAAATATTCTGACACAGAGCAAAAAAGAGGCCAATCTAATAAAGGACAAAAAGCAGATTGGCAAATACTGATTAATAGGAGTGGAATTTCAGCATAGCCCCTGCAGGGGCAGGCTGATTACAAAAAAAACTGAATTGACCAACAAGTGCAAGTGTGAACATTAGCAAAAAACAAACTTAAATTGAGAAGGCTGGAAGAGAGCTGAAGTCCAAGACCTGAGAAGCAGACTGAATCACCAGCACCCAGATAGGGCGTCGGCTGTCTTATATCCAGTCTGATACTCCAGAGATTCAATTGTTATCTTCCACATCAGGTGGCAGATCACTACCACTTAAACCAACCACCTCCTGTCACCACCAGAGGGAGAACGGAAGGGGAACTCTCAACTGGTGGAGCAGAAAATGAGTTCATGACATAACCCCGTGTCTCTGTTTTGCGCTACATTCTAGGATTTGACCCGTCTTCTTTGACTACTCTACTGCCACCTGTGGTAGCCTTGCTGCTGCACTGCAGGCCAGCTCTGTTTAGGTGCAGTCCTGCTTCCACTCTACTGCCATATTGTGGAGCCTGCACCTACCTACATTGCAGCGGCATGATATGTGCATCTCCACTCCTCATCCAAACTCTGCAACCTTGATTTCCAAATGACATAAAAAATTTAATTTCATCTGAAAACAACACCTCGGCCAATGATCAACAGTACAGTTCTTTTTCTCCTTGGCCCAGGTAGAACGCTTGTGGAATTGTCTATTGGTCATGAGTGTCTTGACAAAAGGAATGCAAAACTTGTAGTCCATTTCAGAATTGGGCGGCACGGTGGCTCAGTGGTTAGCACTGCAGCCTTGCAGCGCTGGGGTCCTGGGTTCGAATCCCACCAAGGACAACATCTGCAAGGAGTTTGTATGTTCTCCCCGTGTTTGCGTGGGTTTCCTCCGGGTACTCCGGTTTCCTCCCACATTCTAAAGACATACTAATAGGGAATTTAGATTGTGAGCCCCATCGGGGACAGTGATGATGTGTGTGCAAAAACTGTAAAGCGCTGCGGAATATGTTAGCGCTATATAAAAAAATAAAGATTATTATTATTAGTCCATGTCCTAGATACGTCTGTGTGTGGTGTCTTTTGAAGTAATGACTCCAGCAAATGTCCACTCCTTGTGAATCTCCCCCAAATTTTTTAATAGCCATTTCTTAACAATTCTTTAATTTATGCAGTGAGTTGCCTCCTTATTGTGTGGATTAAATTCTGAAAATAGTTATCAATATTGATGATATTATAGTATGCATTGGAGATTTCATCTGGAAAATAGGCTTTGCATCCAACCTCTTGCTTTGTGAATCTATCCTCACAGTATTTGTCATATGACTTTCATTTTGCACCACGCAACAAGTACTCCAGATTTTATATCTTTTTGGCATTCCATAAAAAAAGGATGCGGAGACCTGCATAGAACTGACTTTGCATACTCATCCAGAAGACTGACACACCTAATTAACACCAGCTCTAATTTTTTGCTAAAACAAGTCAGGTGCATCTAATTAAGACCTGCACTACTTTGGGTTTTCTGCCTTCTTGATTCCTTCTTCCCTTCTGATATTTCCACTAATGCAGATCACATTTCCCATGATGTCCCAGTCTCATCACATTTCTCTTGCTTGTGTCTGTTGAAAGTAGTAAAATGAAGCTCTTGTCCTCTGATGTATTTAGCAGGGTATCAGTGTGTCCTATTTCACTTTACTATATCATTATTCTCCTTTATAAAGTATGAATAATATAGGATTTATTATACTGTCTAAAAACAAAACTAACATTGCTGTCAATAATAATGACCCACAAAGCAGTGCAGAATACAAAATGAAAGCTGCTCTATGATTGGTTGCTATGGTCAGAGAATACTATTTTTTTGCTGTCAGAATGGGGATCACAGGACTTGTCTTACTATAATGAAATAAAGAATGCATGAAAAAAAATTATGGTGAAAATGCTGATGCATTAAATTTCCGAAAAAATGCTTAAGTTCTTCTTTATAACAAAGTTTTCAGTTAGTGCTTGTTTCTAAGAGCAAGCATGGTCTGAGCTCAGCCCACATGTGTATGCATTCACACTGACACTGCAAGGATATGCTATAGATGTGTGTAGAGTACACTGTGTAATATGTTATTTTTTCTACTGTTAAGTTAATGATCCTATGGATTGGTACTACTACACTTAAATGTGTATTACTATTGTGCTTTATAGGTATTGCTACACTTGAATGTGTATTACAATGATGTGAACTGTGTATAATGTACAATGATGTGTTATTGTATTCTTACAAAAGGGTAAGCATAGTTCCTAATAGTGGCCACTAGATGGGGGGCATTATAGTGTTCAAGGCTCTCAGCTAGTGTTAGTGTGCACTATAGGAATAGGGGTAGGAAATAGTTAAGATAGGAGGGGCTGCTGTGTGTTAAGGCTAAATACAGGAAGAGTTAGAGCCAGAAGGCAAGGGACTCCCGAACCATCCACACGGGCTATAGCCCCAGGACGCCACAGCAGTCACTCAGCTTGAAGTGAAGTGAACCTCACCTATCCACAGCATCAGAATGGATAAGCAATGGGTTAGTGCAGTTTGAAGAGCCAGAATGTGGCAACTTATTGTTTGGGCAGAAAGCTGTAGAACCAGGGCGAAACGGTCAAGCGACCCCATAGAAGCAGTGAGTATGGACAGTAAAGACATGGTGCAAATGCAAAAGGCAGAACAGAAGGGCAGTACCCTCTTTCAGTGGCCTTCTACTTCGGAGATTAATGACCGAGGGATGCATATCTGCAGCAGAGCTGCACAGAGAAAATGCTGAGGAACCGTCAGGGATGGTCCAATCCAGGCCCGCACTTTGTGATCATGAGAGTAATGCAGGGAAAGAAAAGGAACATTGTTTTGTGAAGCCTGTTGTAAAGAATGTGGTGTTTGGATGTGCTGTGTAACAAAACCAGTAAAGAGGTCAGTGTTGAAGTTGAATTCGACTGTCTCAATTTCTCCTGTCCTATCTGGAGAGGATCTTCCATAGCAGAGGAGGGAATCAGAAGAAGCTGGACCTGTAGGCACAGGTATGATGACACATGGTGACTATGTTTCTGTGAGGGGAGGCAAGGACGCTAGTGCCCAGGTGTCCTCGGCTATGACTACAGTTCTGGCCAACACCTTACATTACTGCCAGAGCTCTGTTACAGGCATAGTCAGTACTGACATACACACGTTATGAGAGGGCAGTTTCTCCTCAATGGCTCCTCTGTGTGGATGTTGCTCACTACTCTTCTCAATGTTTTAGTTCAGTGGGCATCATCATCAGATAGAAAAAAAATGCACCTGCCCACACTATGCTCTGGCACAGACATGGGGTGCATGTGCACAAGCGCGGTCTGTATTGAGATAGCTCATGTTTTGGGAAGTGATCACTCTAAATCAGAAGAAACTTAAGGCCCTTCACAAACATGAGGGGTTGTAACGATGCATTGAATTCTTGGAAACACCAAAGGAGCTCGAATGCCCCCTCATTTTCATGCAAATTAAAGTGTTTTTCTCATGCACTATTCCACTTACAGGTACAGTGCTAGTATAAATTTTATAGTGACTAAGTTCCCTTTATCAATATACCCCTAAAATTCCCTCCTTCTCTTACATCCCCATATCCTATCCCTTCCCTATTAACTCACTTTTGATTTTCTTTAAAGTTCTATTAACATTCAACTCTTGCCATGATGACCTTTCTACACCTTGACCAACAGTACATCCGGCCTTAATTGATGCTGTCACTGTTCATTTATTAGCTTTACTTTTAATACTGTTTTACTTATTACTTGTCTTCCACCACCACTATTTTCTTTGCTGCACCAACTCACATTAAACACAAACAGTTCAAGTCAAAAGCACAGCCCTGGGTTCATTTGGTCTTCGTGGAATTTCATTAATCACTTCTTTTCATTGAGTAGCTATATTTCTTGAGCCCACTTGTCCCAAGATAAAAAAAAAAAGAGTTGCGAATCGCTCTAAGACTACATGAAATAGCAGCGACGTTCAGTTCGAGTTGCACAGTAAGTTATTTTCTAGTTTTCATCTCAATGTAATAGTATGATGTAAGAAAGAAAACTTAATATGCCTTTTACAGCTATAAAGCTAAAGATCAGTAAAGTAAATGCTTTTCATTTATTCTATATAAATAAATATAAATACATATTATTGAAAAAATACCTAAAAATTCTACTTTTTTTTCTTTACATATTGCCCTTCAAGATATTGGAAAATAAATTTTTAGACTTGACAACAATAATGGCTGAAGTTGACGTGAGTGCTCCCATGAGAGGTCAGGTTCCTATATAAAGAAATGTCTCTTTTCCAACCTCCCATGGAAAATTCCCCATCTCTATTTGTCAATTGATCCCTAAAATGACTCTGAGTACTCTGAGCTCTTCTTCTATGGACAAATTCCCAGCTGCAGGGAAAACTTGTATTAACCATCTCACTATAAATCTTTAACACATTCTTACTATTGTACATGTTGTTCTTTGACTTATACCCCAAGACTTTTTCAGAATTCAATATTTTTTGTATAATCCATACATTCAGTGATTAGCACTGCAGCCTTGCAGCGCTGGGGTCTTGTGTTCTGATTCCACCAACATCTGCAAGGAATTTGTACGTTCTTCGCATTTTTGCATGGGTTTCCTCTGGCTGCTCTAGTTTCCTCCCTCACTCTAAATTAAGTTGTCTTTAAAAGCACTGTGGAATATGATTGTGCTATATAAGCAAGCATAATAAATAAAATAGATAACATACTAAGGAAATGTCTTTAAACCAAGACAAAAGATAATCTTTTTCTAACTATAGAATTTTGGCTATAAAGTATCCAGAATTGAAGAGCACCTCATAGCCTGCTTTTCCTACAAATTTTGGAGAATATATATTTTATTCCTTTTTGAATATGTCATACATTTTGCATTGCCATAAAGGCACAATACACTTTAACATTTCAAGTTGCTCTGCCAAGTGAAGTTGGACTATAATCATGTCCTTTGGCCATGACCATGCAGGGTTGGTCGCCAGCTGTGATACATCACATCATGTTACTCCTTGGATGTTTCTTTTCCCTGCCGTTCAATTAATAGCAAGATTGATTTTTCCTAGTGACATGATGCAGACTTGTTTTGGTACAGCATGTGGAGTGGTCATGATGTGTCCTAGATGTTGAAAACAGGTTCTTGAGCTGTTGGTTAAGCAGTGGGATCCTGCCAGGAGCCTCATTATAATTAATGTGCTAATTAAAACAACAGATGTTGTAATTAAAAGATTCCAGTACTTAAAGTGCCAGTAATGGAAAGTACTGATGGGCCCTGAATATAAATGTAAAGGGTTATCCTCTTCACTTGAAAAAAATCTACTTTTAGTCCGTCAAGGCTGGAGACACACAAATGCTAAGCTTTCTGTTGCTGTAATAGGCAGCTAAAGCAATCCTGTCTGCATCAACGTCCTTAAGTGTAACATTCTGTCAGGGGCTGAGTTTTATGTTGGCAACCTGGTCTCAAGAGGGCCAAAGTAGTAGTCATCAATCTGCCTCATGCAACCTGCTATGCCTAATCACATTTAGAATCTGCATTGTCTGTGTCTTTTCAGGTAGTAAGAGTCTGTGAAGACCTAAATGGGCAGCTAGTCAATGAGCAGCTGTACTGTGCTGAAGGAATTTATTTCTGGTGCCCAAAAGTCCCAGGGCTGCATAACCTATAATACCTTAAAAATTAAATGAAACACAGACAGCACAAGACAATTGAGGGCAATTGCCAAGGTTCCAAAGTCCTCAGAACCTGAGGCACTGGTTCTTTAGAACTAAAAAAAATAAGTTTATCACCCTTTATCTCACTTCTTGAATATATATTTAACATTCTCTGGAAGAGAATAAAGAGGTGGTCAAAATTTGAGAAGTGATAGCATATTGCTAGGAAATCTCTTCACTTTGTAATCAAGGAGGTCCAACCTCTCAGAACACCATCAATCTGAAGAATAATGGGCCTCAAGCCTTTTTACACTTTTTCCTGAACAGAAGTGTCACATAATACATTAGGCTTTAGTATCCCAAGGAAAACCCTCTGTAGAGACCCACAGGGAAATCTCGCAATAAGCCTAAATCAAGGAGTAAGGAGAAAAATGTGATAAAAATGAAGGGAACTTGGAATTCTCAATAAGAGTTGTTATAGTATTATTTATTGCCACATGTAAAAAAGTTATTACCAGGGTAACATTCTATTATGAGTTCCCAGTGAAATACCATTGTATGATCAATAAAGTTGCTCAAAACAAGAACTTAATCCCTTAGTGATCAAAGCAATTTTGGACTTCATGATCATTTATTAAATCTCACAGACATTACTTTATGTAGTAAAAACTTTGATTGCTTTTTCCAATCCCAGTAATTCTGAGAATATTTTTACATGACATTTTGTACTTCATGATAATGATAAATTTAAGTCAATAAGATTTGATATCGCTTAAGATTTTGTAAATTTGGAAAACATTTTTGAAAATTTGAAGTTTTAAACTTTGAATTTTTATGTCCTTAGTGCAGAAAGACATATCACACAAATAGTTAGTTATTTAAAAGCATTTGAAATACGTCTAGTCTACAATAACATCATTTTTGAAACACACTTTTATTGTTTTAGAATGTTAGAAGAATTAAAAGTTTAGCAGTAATTTTTCATATTTTCACAAAAATTTACAAAATCTATTTTTTTACAGATCTTTTCAGGTTTGAAGTGACATTGAGTCTATATGCTAGAAAACAGTAGGTTTTTTAACCAGTTAGGTGCTTCATTGGAATTATTGCAAAACAGAATGGAAAAATTAAAAACTATATTATTTCAACTACAATGTTACTTTAATTTATGGTCCAAACCTCTGTGTAACTTACTTTAATTTCTTCATTAATGTGGTGGGTCCTCCGCCAAGGCGCTAATAGAATTCTACAGTATATTGTTTCTTCCATTGCAGATGCATAAACCTAATGAGTAAAGGTTTTTCTGAACCCTCTCAGTTACTAGTAAAGACAGGTTTACAACTTAAATGGGGGGATTTAGAGGTTCACAGGTGGGGGAGATGGAGGAATTTGGAATATTTCTGCACAAAAATTTGGATACTTTTAAAAACCGGGAGAATGGTTAACGCACAAGGATCATCTTCTTTCATGGACATTCTTAAACATAGGCATTATGATTGAGTTTATTTTTTAGGAATATTTATGGGTTAAAATCAACCAAAGATCCAACAATAACTTGTGTTATATAAAATACTCTAAATCCAATTACTGCCACTCAGAACTCTACAACAAGAGAAAAAGTGAGCAGAAAAAAAAAAACACAAGAACCAAATTAATAATAATAAATTGCAATTTTATTAATAATACTATAACAATCATCTAAAAATTTATCAGCAATTGCCTACCATACCATGAAAGGAACAACTATGGCAAGGACATCATTAAACACTGTAAAAATTAAGGATCAAAATATCCATAGATAACAAAAGTCCCATTAATGTAGAATGAAGTGCTATGCTAATCAATTAATATAAATGAGGGCCCCCTGAAGAATTGTGGACAAAACGCGCGTCGGGGTAAAGGAGCACAGCTGGGACATCACATATGTAAGTCCTTTCATGTTTTCCTCATAGTGGTCCCCTGTATACTAATAGTGCGTTTACTGTTTATATGTAATTTCGGCTGAATAGAGGTGACACAATTGAGGCATTTATCCTCATTTGCATTAAGGTGATTTTCACAGTGCTGTAATGATATGTAGAATGGGATTTTGTATGAGGTGGTGATATTGTTAGAGGTGTCTTATCCTCATTTATATTAATTGATTAGCATAGCACTTCATTCTATATTAGTGGGACTTTTGTTAGCTATGGATATTTTGATCCTTAATTTTTACTGTGTTTAATGATGTCCTTTCCATAGCTGTTCCTTTCATGGTATGGTAGGCAGTTGCTGATAAATTATTAGATGATTGTTATGGCATTATTAATAAAATTGCAATATATATTTATTGGTTAAGCAGCAACTTCAAAAGACACACAATCCTTGACTATATAAAAAGAATCAACCTAGAAATAACAGAGTTATAGGAGACCAAATAAACTAACAACACTATTAATCAGATACATAGGTCACTAAGGGGGTATACCTTACATTTCTTTAATTTTAATTATTCAAGTGGGTCAACCTAGTTTTCCGTAAAAGTATGCCATTTACGCATATTGACTATTTTAAAGACCCGACCCTTATGTTAGACTGGTTGTGGCTAGATGTAAAATATAGCACTTTGAGCGTATCATTATCGCAGTCTAAAAGGATGAGTGAGCACTAAAATCCTCAGATGCCAGTTACTTAAATCGAAGAATTCCTAAGGCTTGGAAGCTCGTTTGAGTAACAAGTATAATGGAAAACAATGGAAATCTGAGCATTTTTCTGTCAGACCCTACAAGGAAAAAGTGCTGAATGGAAGGAGAACAGCATGGGGAATACTCTTGGAAGCATCTCTGACTCCCAGATGGCACACATGGACTGACTATAAAACATTCAAAATTGGCAAGAAATTAGTGTTTACAGTAGAAAAAATTAAGAGGCACTCTTTAATGTATAATGACTTGTACATAAAGCAACATATAAAAAAAAGTATGAAAAAAATAATTTATGAAAAGCAATTTTTTATTACATGCTAATTATTTTTTATTAATGTTTTTATTAAAAAAATAAAGTTTCAGTGTCATTTATGAAAAAAGCAAGAACCTCCAAAAATTGGATTGAAGAGGGACTCAGATACATCTTGTAATAGACATAAAATGGGCCTAATACGTATTCTGTTCAAGTTGTCATGTACTGGTACTTCTAGACTCATAAATGCTATGAACTAACTGCAAAGCCAGGCAAAAATTACAAATAGGGTCATCCATACACTCCTAAAGGCACAAACTGTAGTGCCTCATTCAAATATTGGGAACAAAGTGTAGTTGTGGTACTCCCACACACAGTTCAAAGCCTGCCAAAAATTATAAGGAGGGTCATCCATACACCCTTGAAGGCACAAAGTGCAAAACCAGGAACAAATATAAGGAGGGTCCTCAAGTCATCCATAGACCCTTGAAGGCAACAACTGGCTGGCCTCATACAAATATTGAAGTTTAAAAAACATTTTATGTGCTGCTCTCATCTGGTGGTATGGAAAAGTATGGGCTAATTCAGGCTTTTTATATTTTTATCAGATTGAGCTTGTCAGAATTTTCTGTTGACAGCAGAAATCGTCTGTTATGACCACCCTGGCGGCACTAAAAATCTGCTTAGACAAGAGACTAGCACAACACCTCCAAGACATAAAGGGACAACTTATGCCAGGTTTTCAGCTTTGAGACTCAATATTTGGAGATCACAAAGAAATTGTGAAGTATGCTGGTTTTGTCAGCCAAGTAATGCTTGACCATCTTTAAAAAATGTTCCCTTCTTGTCAAAAATACACAATCACCGGGCTCTGCAAGCAGGGAGGGTGTTATAAAATTGACCCAGGGCTTTGACAGTGTACCCCTGCCACTGCTGTACCTCTGCCACTGCTGTACTTGGTGTGTGTCTCCCTTGCTTCTCCTCCTTGGTTAGGCAAGGAATCTTGCCCCCTGACACTAGCATTGTCTGATGGGAATTTTTTCAACATATTTTCCACAATGGCCTTCTGGTATAGCAACATTTTATTAGATCTCTCCCCCTCAGTAAGGAAAAATGCAAGATTCTCCTTGTAGCATGGGTCTAGCAGGTTGAACAACCAGTATTCTTTTTTTGGCCAAGATGAATGTAACACAAAGGCCACATGAAAGGCAGCAGTCCATAAAGTCGGCCATATGTGCCATGCTCTCAACAGTCAACACTCCCCTGTCTCCTCTATGATGACTACTCTCCATCTCCTGATTCTCCTCCTCCGCCCATCCAAGTAGGAAAGACTGGACAAAGCTTGTGTGGGTACTAGCCTCTGTTGCTCTAGCAACCAGCTCCTGTTTCTCCTCCTCTTCAGCCTCAACCTCCTCATTGTTAGCCAATCCATGCTGAGCAGATGAGATGAGGCTGGGCTGGTTTGTATCTTGCTATCTCATGTTTTCCTCCATCTCCACCTGTTACGCATACAAAGCTTCAGCTTTAATTGTGATCGGTGACTGTTTAAGTAGGCACATAATTGGGATCATGGCGCTGATTTTTGCATCATTGCCACTCACCATCTATGTGGAGTGGCGCACAAGATCCCTAAATGTAGTGCCCACAGAAGGAAGATGAGGTATGTATTTCTGAGGGAGTGCAGAGCGCAGGTGCAATTTTACTATTTGTTGCACAATGCTGCACAATTATACTATTTGTACTCTGAGTCAATTAATGCCACTTTTCCTCGTGTCTGCTCCAAATATGAGTTGTTTTGGCAGCTTTTTGCCACCACCCTGAAGGTGTTGTCTATGCGTTTGTCTTCCATTCAATTCAATGGCGATTGGATATGTTTTACAAATTGTTTGGTGAACATGTTCAGTAGTGATGCGCTGAGACAACGAAAACTAAATCTCCGAGCACACCAAAATACTCGAAGGACACCCGAGCATGCTCGTAAAAACCCGAACAATGAGTATACTCGCTCATCATGAACATTGGGACGTTTGCTGAACCAAATCTTGAAAGGTTCCCTCATCTCTAGCAGCTATGTGCCTCTTCATTGAATCGCATCACTGGGTGTTAACAGTGTAGGACCTTTACCTATCTCATACTGATGACTTATCCACCAGATTTATCAGCAATTTCAAGATCCTGAAGAACCCCTTTAAGTGGTGTTTCCCCTTTTGCAGCAATGCTATACATGTAGCATTAACTGTGGTTTAGTCATACTGTTTGGCTAAGATCGGTGGGCTGTTTCACTTTTGAATCATAGATACAGTGCCTTGCAAAAGAATTCGGCTCCCTGGAACTTTTCAACCTTTTCCCACATATCATGCTTCAAACATAAAGCTACCAAATGTAAATTTTTGGTGAAGAATCAACAACAAGTGGGACACAATTGTGAAGTTGACCAAAATTTATTGGTCATTTTAAATTTTTGTGGAAATTCAAAAACTGAAAAGAGGGGCGTGCAACATTTTTCTGCCCCCTTACTTTCAGTGCAGCAAACTCACTCCAGAAGTTCATTGTGGATCTCTGATGATCCAATGTTGTCCTAAATGACTAATGATGATAAATATAATCCACCTGTGTGTATTCAAGTCTCCATATAAATGCACCTGCTCTGTCATAGTCTCAGGGTTCCGTTTGATGCACAGAGAGCATGATAAAGACCAAGGAACACAACAGGCAGGTCCGTGATACTGTTGTGGAGAAGATTAAAGCGGGATTTGGATACAGAGAAGACCGGAGCCTGAATCTTTGGAAGCAAGTCGAGTATCAGCAGCAAGGCCAGATAAGGGGTGCAGTGAGCATGATATTTTATTGTTTTCTAACCCTTTGCCATATAAAACCAGCAAAATCGCAGCTACTGGCCACCATTTTGAAACCTACAAAAGATAAAAACCCTGCTGGAATTAAATAAATTAAAAACAAAAGTGCATTTAAGTAATACAGAGTTCTTAGTAATACTGTATTTGATCTAATAAAGCATAAAAGCCGTCCCACAATTAACCAGGTGACTCTGATCGGGATGGTCCTACACTGTCTAATATTAAAAACCTTACCATGTGTCAAAGTTGACGTCAGAGTGTGAATAATGGCAGAAAAGAGGACCAGGTCCCAACCAGTGGACACCAGTCGGGGGAAGCCTTTAAATACAATTTCCAGCTCAGGAGAGGGAGGCAACACTCCAGCTTGCACAAAATGCAAAAATACAGAGAAAAAGAACACAAAACTTGAGCTCAAACCCAGCTCAATTTTTGTGTTTTTTTGGCCACCATTTTGGTAGATTTGAGTAAATCAAATAAAAAAACCTTGGAATTCACTAGAATCCTCAAATATTGGAAAATTAGACTAATTTATGGTTTAATCGGTTTGCTTATGCTTAGTCATAATAGATTGTTACAGCAGTTACAGTTTTATTTTCCTTAACAAAAGCAACAACCACCCAGCACTTACAAGTGGATCATAACTTAATCAAAATTATGCCACCTATAGCTGTCACCAGAGGTGCTTACTGCGTATTGTCTCGCTTTATAATTGGGATATTCAATATGTAATAAGCTTCTAAAATCGCTTTAGTTGTGACAACAGATAGCCAGAATTTAATTATTTTTAATTATACCTCTGTAATATATTAAGCTCCATCTGCTATAAAAATTATTAAAAAAATATTTTTAGACCTACAGTTGCAAAAATGATTTTAAAAGGTGACTTATTTAAATGGATGTAATAATGGTCTTGTACTTGGGAAAATTTTATACTGTTTCATAAATATAAATTCGTTTGCATGTAACATGTACACAAAAAACATATCTCAGCCTCACTCTAGAAAGGTATCCTTAACCAAGTTATCTAAGCTACTGCAATGTCCTACACATGGGGTAAGACCTTGCACACAATTAACTCAAGGACCTTTTAGAACATGTGACCAATCACTTATTCTTAAGGTTATGTGCACACATTACGGATCCTGCTGTGGATCCGCAGTGGATTTGGCCCTGCAGATCCGCATCAAATTCTTCTGCGGTGTACAGTACCATTATAATCAATGTAAAACAAAAAACGCTGTGCACATGCTGCAGATTTTTCCACGCAGATTTTCTGTGGTTTTGCATCCGCAGCATGTCAATTCTTTGTGCGGATTCCGCAGCGTTTTTACACCTCGTCCATTACAGGAACTGCAGGTATAAAACCACACAAACTGCAGAATATCCGCAGTAAATCTGCACTAAACCCGCAAGTAAAATGCAGGTAATTTTACCTGCGGATTTAGCTAAATCCACGCGGAAAAATCCGCAATGGAATCCGCAACATGTGCACATACCCTGAGGCTATGTGCACACGTTCAGATTTGCCAAGGAAATTTCCACGGCAATTCTGCAACTCCCTGCCATGGGAAATACGCATGCAGAATTGGCATGTGTATTTCCGCTAAACACTAGCATTTTGCAAGCGATCTGTAGCATTGCTTGGAAAACTGATTGACAGGTTGGTCACACTTGTCAAACATAGTGTAACCAACTTTTTACTATTTATGCTGCGTATGCAGCATCAGTAGTAAAAGATAGGATGTTAAAAATAATTAAAAAAATAAAAAATTGTGATATTCTCACCTTCTGGCGGCCCCTGCAGCCTTCCCGATCCTTGCGATGCTCCCGGCAACTCCCATTCCCAGCGATGCCTTGCGACAATGACCCCAGATGATGCAGCATCACGTGAGACCACTACGTCATCACAGGTCATTGTCGCAAGGTATCACTGGGAACGGGAGTTGCCAGGAGCATCGGTAAGGACCGGGATGGGTGCGGGGCCACCAGAAGGTGAGCATATCACTATTTTTTATTTTAATTCTTTTTTATAACAGGGATATGGTACCCAGGGCCTGGAGTTTCCTCTCCTCCAGACCCTGGGTACCATTATTACATGATCCGTTTACTTTGCGCATGGTGGGCATAGCCACATGCGGAAATTAAGTGGATCAATGCATTCCTATGTGTGCGGAATCGCCGCGATTCCGCAAAAAGAATGAGCATGCTGGAATTGCAGAAAAATATGCAGCATTAGCACAACATTGCGGAATGCCATAGAATTCAATGGGTTGCGTTGTGTAAGCGTTTTCGCGGCGAAAAAACGCAGCAAAAACGCTTACAATCTGCAACGTGTGCACATAGCCTGAAAGAGCTACATGCACATATAAATTGTTTGGAGTGTGAAAGCATCCTGACAAATTCCCTTTAATGATTCAGGATGAACCAAATGTGTACCAACTCTATATATTAAACCCAATACAAAATAAATTGTATATTAATTACACAATTCATGTGATAGTTTAATAATAATGACTAGAAATATATTTGACCTTGAATTGTCCTTTGGTAAATATAATATCTCACATTCTATTGGAAAAATATTTCAAAGCCAAGGACTGAACTATTATGTATTCATGGAACTGGCCTTTTACCAAATGTATTTGCATAGACTGTTGAGTGAATCTTTATATTACAGATATGTGCCTCATTTCACCTTCATTTATAGTATATGCTGTGTACAAACTGTTTCTGGCAGGCAATACTATAGCTGTGAAAACACAGTAGCAAAATAAAAATGCTGCCAAACGCCATAACAAAACTATTTCAGCAGCCTCACACAGCGTATGCTTCATTTGCCTCAATGATGAAGGAAATGTTGCTTCAACTCTGGGATGCCAGAGAGCGTAACTCTGGAAACCTCATTTGAACAATGCAATCGCAAGACAGCTTGCACCGTGGAAATAAAATAACCTAAAATAAATAAAACTAAATAGTGCAATCATCAAATCTATAACTGTCAAAATGAACTTTAAAGCTGTCAAGCTTCACCACTTCAGGTAGATTTCTATTTAACCGGTCATTTCTCTGGTAATTGGTTTTAAAGTGGGACAGTTCCCATGAAAATAAGTTTGACTTAATTTACCTTCGAAAAACTTTACCCAGCTTGCTTTGCTCTGCAATAATATTCAGTTTGGAGATATAACCCTTTTTCTGTGCTGCCACAGAATCTGCCTTTTCGCATTTACTAAAAATTGTAATTTGGGAAGGACCTAAATAAATGAATAATATTTTTGCACATAATATAAACTACATAACTTAAATAAAAAAACCTCTTTCCTTCCATAATTGGATCAGATTTGTTAAGACTATTGTTTCATATGTCAATCTTAAAACAAGAATTACATTACATTTATTAACCCCTTCATGACTGGAGCTTTTTTTTTTTCGTTTTTGTTTTTTGCTCCCCTTCTTCCCAGAGCCATAACTTTTTTGTTTTTCTGTCTATATGGCCAAGTGAGAGCTTGTTTTTTGCTTGACAAGTTGTACTTTTGCATGACATCATTGGTTTTAACATATCATGTACTGGAAAATGGGAAAAAAAAAATTCCAAGTGCGGTGAAATTGCAAAAAAAGTGCAATCCCCATACTTTTTTTTCACCATGTTCACTAAATGCCAAAACTGACGTGCCATTATGATTCTCCAGGTGGTTACAAGTTCATAGACACCAAAAATCAGTAGGTTCTTTTTTCTCTAAGTGGTGAAAAAATTCCAAACTTTGTTAGAAAATGTGCCAGTTTCTGATACCCGTAACGTCTCCACTTTTGTGATCTCAGATTGGATTAGGGCTTATGTTTTGTGCGCCGAGCTGACATTTTTAATGATGCCATCTTGGTGCAGATGCGATCTTTTGATCTCCAATTATTGCATTTGAATTCAATGTTGCGGTGACCAAAAAAAGTGTAATTCTGGTGTTTTTTTACTTTTTTCTTGCTACGCCGATAGATTGGGCGATTCTGAATGCGGCGATACCAAAAATGTGTATTTTTTTATTGTATTTTGAATGGGGTGAAAGGGGGGTGATTTGAGCTTTTATATTTTTTTCTTATATTTTTAAAAACTTTTTTTTACTTTTGGCATGCTTCAATAGTCTTCATGGGAGACTAGAAGCTGCCATAACCCAATTGGCTCTGCTACATACAAGCGATGATTAGATCACCTGTATGTAGCAGAATTACTCACTTGCTATGAGCGCCGACCACCGGGCGGCACCGTGCCTGGCTCTTTAACCCTCTAAATACTGTGATTGCTAGCAATCACAGCATTTAGCAGGCATGCAGTTGAAGGGAGCTCATCTGTATTCCAATCGTTGCATCGTTGCATAGAGCATGGTCTAAGGGGCTTGTGTCAGTGGAGCACTGACAGTTGAAACTAGAATTGAGCAAATATCTTTGCTATAGCTTGCCGAATAAGCGGAGAACCAAAGATATTTGCTCATCTCTAGTTATAACCCATTGAAATGCTCATGCAATGCAATGGTTTATAACAACGATTAGACT
The DNA here is from genome assembly GCF_039654945.1 of Dendrobates tinctorius. Classification (NCBI taxonomy): domain Eukaryota; kingdom Metazoa; phylum Chordata; class Amphibia; order Anura; family Dendrobatidae; genus Dendrobates; species Dendrobates tinctorius. Next base: position 23,036,603 of record NW_027361684.1, read on the forward strand.
GCTGAAAGTTAAATAAAATCAGAAAATAATAATAATAATAATAATAATAATAATAATAATAATAATAATAATAAATATACTGCATATTGTAGTCATAATTTTCTATTTCTATGTAGTAAAAAAGTACAAATTTTAGATCCCTTCGTCCGGTGCGACCTGCCCGATAAAACTGCTCCACTAGTTAACCCCTTCAGTGAACAACAACTTAAAAAGAAAAAAAAAGGGAAAAAAACAATGCTTTTCAGCATATCGCAGAGCAAAAAGTGGAATAAAATGCGATCAAAAGACTAATGTAAATAAAAATGGCATAGTTGAAAATGTCATCTTGTCACACAAAAAAACAAGATACCATATAGTTGCATCAGCAGAAAAAGAAAAAAGTTGCAAATGCACCAAACCGAAGAATAAGATTGCCTAATCCCTTATACTGCATGAGATGCCACATAAAAAATAAATAAAATCAATTCTTCACCTACTGTTGATTTTTTTACTCTGCCTTCATTGTGGAGTTTGGAGTGTGACTGTTTGAGGTTCCTGACAGGTGTCTTTTATACTGATAACAAGCTCAAACAGGTGCCATTACTACAGGTAATGAGTGGAGGACAAAGGAGCAGAAGTTACATGCCTGTGACAGCCAGAAATCTTGCATGTTTTTAGGTGACCAAAAACTTATTTTCCACCATAATTTGAAAAATAAATGCCAAATGAGAAAAGGTGATTTTCTGGATTTATTTTCTCATTTTGACTCACATAGTTGTGGTCTACCTATGATGTCAATTACAGGCCTCTATCACCTTTTTAAATGGGAAAACTTGCACAAATGGTGGCTGACTAAATACTTTTTCCCCACTGTAGGGGCTTGAACATTACTGGTAGTACAAAGGCTGAGAAAAAGCACTATGGCTCATCACTCCCTAAAAAAATCCAGCGAATTTTGCACTCCCAAATCCACATTTAGTGTCCACATGTTTGGCAATTCTGTAGTGATGAGAGCCTGCCTAATTTATGGGTGCTTGTCTAGAGAAGCATGAGCTGGGCATAACATACTGGTCACTACAACATACTAGTCACTACAGTGTACTGGGCACTACAATGGCAATTTGCAATTTACTTAGTAACATCCACTGCCACTTGTTTCTGGAAAACACCTATGGAGTCAAAATCACCACTACACCTGTAGAAAAAATCCCAAAGAGGTATAATAGGTATATTTAACAAAATTGAGTCACTTGAAGGGGAATTCTGCTCTTATTGCACTTAGGGGCTCTGTATATGGAGTCTGCAAACTATTCTGGGAAAATCTGTGCTCCAGGAGGCAAATAAAACTCTTTCCCTCCTGAGTCTCACCATATGGCTAAGCACTACTATACAGCTACATATGGGTTATTTCTACATTCATCAGAAATTGTGGGACAAATTTTTGTGCCATTTCACCCATTTCTCCTTGCGAAAATGTAAAATTTGGGGCTAAAACAAAATTTTTGTTTTAAAGATGTAATTACTTTTTCTTCACTGCCCAATTGTATAAAATTCTGTAACACACCTGTGATGTCAATATGATCACTGAAACCATAGATTAATTCATCAGGAGGTGTAGTATGTAAAATGGGGTCATTTTTGAGGAGTTTTGCTCTTCTGGCACCTCAGGGGATTTCTCAGTGGGTCATTGCACCTGCAAACCATAACAATAAAATCTGCACTATAATATGGAACTACTTCCCTTCTAATCTTTGCTTTAAAAGTATTTCCCATTTGCCTGTAGGGTATTGGCGCACTAAGGAGAAATTTTTACAATAAACTGGGAGGTCATTTTTTTCCTATTAACCCTTAAAAATTAATAATTTAAGGCTGAATCAACATTTTAGTGATAAAAATGTAATTATTCTTTCTTCAATGCCCAATAGTAAAAAAATTCTGTGAAGCATGTGTGGTGGCAATATGATCAGTGTACCCCTAGATCAGGGGTGGGGAATCTTTTTTTCTGCCAAGGGCCATTTAGATATTTATACCATCCATCGGGGGCCGTACAAACTCCGCCCAAAAAGTACATGCTGACTCTGGCTCTGGTGTCAGGAAGTAATCTTTCATTGCATGCCCTTCCGTGTTCTGTAGTGAATACTGCTTGTGTGTGCTCACAGAGCAAGAAGAAATTAATGAACTGGTGGCAATCAAAATACAACTCTGTTGTGAGTTCATTTTCCCCTTCGTCACTGAGGTCTGAACTCCCTATTCTGGTAAAGGAAGGTAATGAGCCTGATTATCAGGCACCTGAGCCTAATGAGGATGACTGGCTGAGTGGAGTCACTGACTGGATATAAGGCTGCCGATGCCCTTCTGCCCTGCGGGTGATTTCACTGTGGACACCAGTCTGATTCCTGCTCCTCTAAAGCTAAGTTTTCTGCTTTGCCTGTTAGCATTTGTGTTTTGTTTTTGTTTTCCTTGCTTTTCTGGATTCTGCCATTCCCTGCTGGGATGAGCTGAATCTCCTTTTGCCGGTTGCTCTGTCTTCAGAATATTCCTGAGTACTGACATAGCTTTTTTGAAGCCTAGCGTCTTCAGGGCCTTTTTCACTTTTTCATTGGCTCTTATTTTCATAGGGTTTTTCACGGATTGCAGACAGCAGCCTTCCTGTCCTTTCCTATCTAGTTAGCTTGGGCCCCGTCTTTGCTCAGTCTATTTTTCTGTCTGTGTTAGTGTTTTCATCTTGCTTCACCGTCATTATATGTTGGGGGCTGCCTATTGCTTTGGGGTCTGCTCTGGGGCAGTTTAGATTTCCCCTTTCTTTCTTTAGGCCTATTTAATTCTCCAGCTGTGATCGAGGGGTCTAGGGCATCGTAGGAACCCCCCACGGCTACTGTTAGTTGTTGTGGATAGGATCAGGGGTCTGCAATCCGATAGCTGCCAACCTCTCTGGTTTTCTGGACTTAGCTAGCATTTCTGTTTTTGCCTCCTACGGTGACTCAATCATAACACAACTCCCTGCCAAAGCACTGCAGTCCCTGAGAATCTGTCCGGGGGCCGGATAAAAGGTCATCGAGGGCCGTAAATGGCCCTGTGGTCTAAGGTTCCCCACCCCTGCCCTAGATGGTGGAAGATTTTCCATAGACCGATTGGGTATGTTCAGAAAAAAAACTCAGATCTGCACTGCCTCATAGTATAACGCTGGTCCGAGGGCTATGTGATTAAAAATCCATAAAGAGGACCTATAACCAAAAATGTAGTTTTATTTAAAAAAAAGTAAAAAAATATAAATGTGTGTGTTTACTTATGCTAGATAATAAAATTAATCATTAAACATATATATTTCCTAATAATTGTGCACAGTAGCACTAACTCAACAAAGCTAAGAGAAAAAGAGATACAATGGAGGGACCAAGAGTATAGTTAGACTATATGATGTGAAACATTAAAAGACTGCTGAATGGCACATGTTTGCCAGTTGGCGGTCTTTTAATAACCTGTTTACACAAGCAAACTGTGCTCCAGAGGCGCTCTAAAGGATCTATTTTAAATTGTTCAAAGTGAGCACGCTTCCATTACTTTTGGCAGTGCATGGTTTGTTTATAAAGGAAGTTGCATTGCAAACTAAAAAATCATTTCACCTGACAAATGAGTGTTTTGTTCGTGGGGTGATCAGAAGCTTGTTTATACAGCACGATTATCATGAAATGTACACTTATTATCAATAATCATGCAGTGCAAATGCACCCTTAGGGCTCAAACTCACTTGTGAGAGACTCGCACGATTCTCATGTGAGTCTTTCGCATGAAAACCCGGCACAGCCGCCAGCACTGGGACCGGAGCATGCGGCTACATGTATTTCTATGCAGCCACATGCTCCGGTCCGAGTGCTGGCGGCAGTGCCAGGTTTTCATGCAAGAGACTCGGACGAGAATCGTGCGAGTCTCTCGCAAGTGAGTATGAGCCCTAAGAAAAAAATTGAGACTAAATGGATGGCAGGAAATGCTTATGATGTGCCAAAGATTAAGATACAATATGAGATATTTGGGTTTTTATATATTAAGGCATTAGCAGTCTGAGTATTTTTCGGTTTATAAGACACTCCGGATTATAAGACGTACCCCAAATTTTGAGGAGAAAAAAGGAAAAAATATTTGTTTAATAAAATGGTGGTGCTTCTTATAATCCATACACCTGTTTGCTTACCAGGGATAGTGGCTGCGGTGAAACAGGGTACCAGGGTCGCTGCTGGAGGAGGCAGGAGTGGGGTGATGCTGCAGGCTGGGATGAGGTGGTGTCCGATGTGCAATGTGCCTCTGTGGGTGTCTGGTGCTGTGGGTGTCTGGTACTGCGGGTGTCCCTGGCAGTGCTGCTGGGGTGCCCGCCACCACTGCTGCCCAGGGTGTCCGCCACCGCTGCTGCCTGGGGTGTCCGCCTCTGCTGCTGCTTGAGGTGTCCACCACCACTGCTGCCCTGGGTGTCCAGTACTGAAATCTCATCTTCCGAGATCTTGATGCCGAGATCTCCATCTGCGCATGCGCCACCCTGGCGTCCATTTTCCCGGAGTCCACCGCACAGGAAACAATGGAACTGCGGGGGGCTCTGGCCTTTCATGAAATGTTGGCAGAGCCCCCCTGCAGCGGTGGACACCCCAGGCAGAAGTGGCAGTGGACACCCTGGGCAGCAGCAGGCAACCCCTCATCCCAGCCTGCAGCAACGGTTCCAGTAAGGTATTTGGGGAAAAAGGTGCATCTTCTAATGCATAAAATACGGTACTGGTCAATGATGTACAAAGAAATTCAGCACAAAAAATATATGTATTTAAAACTTAAAGCTTTTATTAAGCCATATAAAATACCCTATACATAGCTAGTAGGCAGTAGTATTGTACAAAAAGGAGGTCACTGACCTACCAGTTTCGACAGAATGTCTTAATCATGGTCAAGACATTCACGTAGGTCAGTGTCCTCCTTTTTGTACAATACTACTGCCTACTAGTTCTGTATGGAGCATTTTATATGGCTTAATAAAAGCTAAATTTTAAATACATATATTTTCTGAACTGAATTTCTTCCTTTTTTCTGATGTCCATGCTGCAGCTGCTCTGACTTCATTCATGCGAGGAACCCCATGCTCCTCATCCTGCAAGGTGAACGGACTTTCCTTACTTTTCTTTTACAATGATATCCACAGTTTCAATTCTGTTTTTTAATAGCAAAAGTCACATATCTTCACTAAAATTATGTAAAACCAAATTTAATTTGAAAACAATAAATACTATGCAAATTATCCTTCATATTATCAGATATTGAAAAAAATGCAGGTCTGCCACATGGGTGACACATTGAATGACTTTGTTCCCACTTCATCATTTTCTTTCCTGGATAAAGAAAGTGACATAATGCAGGAAATTAAAAACAAGGACATTTCTTCAGGTAATATCATAATTTGCAGTGGCTAAATCCTATTTTCTGACTTTCTTAATACGAAACATAAATATCTAAATAAAAACAAAATTATTCGCACTTCACAAGCACGTACTGGGATCTTAGATTTTATGTCATCTTGAATGACAAAACTGTTTGCATCCTGAGTTTCTGCTCCATTAGCTTCTCTGTTAAATAGAAAGAACATAAGCTCTTTTGCCCCTGGGTAGTCATATATCATGACATAGATAAAGAATATGCTATTAAAGCCAAAAGCAAAATGCTTTTACAAACGTTGTCTCAATTCACCCCAACTCCCATCATTCCTTTTTGTGTACAGGAATCATTAAAGCGAAGAGTAGAAAAGTTTACAGTGTGGAAGAGAAAAGAATTCTAGGTGTAAAGGGAAAGAAGCCTTAAATAAATATGTATTCTAATATTTTAAAAGAGATCTGACAGAAGAACATGGAACTAAAAAATTCATACATAACATTAATATTCTGCAGATAAGTCACTGGTATTTGAGAATATTATTGAAATTCACTATATTTTTGGTCTACAATTTTGTTTCGGTAGGTTGTATGTAAAGGAGTGGAGAAGCTGTGGACACTCCTCCTGAATCTCTACTAGTAATATAATGCATTGGCATAATTTGATATATTGCTTTATCTATTTTGTGGCCAGCAGCACTTAGTTAGTCAGTGGACAGGGTTAACTGTTGGACAAGCCCATGATGGAAGGAGTTAAGAGGCAACCAAACTTAGTTTCTATTTGTCAGGCAGTTGTTGAAAAGTATAGAAAGGCGAAAGCCCTGTGGTCCACAGTACCACATAGATCTAGGGCGATGTGTGTAAAGAAAGGAGACCATACTCGGGCAGCAAGTTGTGAAGTGAACAAATATCAAGTGTCAGAAGGTTTCTTCATTTCAGGCAAGTGGGGCCCACAGCAAGTGTTATTCATACTAGATAATAAGCTAATGTGTAGCCAGACCTGAGGGTCATAGTGAAGATTGGCCGGAGTGGGACACATATTCTACTAAAGCAATTGTAACAAATGTGAACAGGTACAAAGATGCAGTGGCACACCAAAAGACATGTGGCCCATACAAATTGGAAGTTAAGAAAAACTGTGGGGGTCATAATGACTCATCTCAACCCATGCAACCCTCATAAGGAAAGAGAGTGACGGCCTTAATGATCCATTTGTTCAGTTCAACATGTAACAGAAGAAATGTACCCTCATATGTAACTGTAAAGTTCATTCCTCAGAATTGTGCAGAAGATGTATTCTTTGAGTGTCATGCCCTTTATCAGATGTATGTACGTTTTATCATTTTTAGTAAAAGGAAGTTGAGTTTTGCACTCTGGTCTTCAGTATTCATCTCTACTTTGTCGGGTCCTGACCTGCCATGTCAAGAGGCAGGATGATCTGCAGTGAAGTATCCTAAAAGTAAAAGCACACACACCTAGCCAGGAGATGCCATTTTCTGCAGCATTGCAGGGCACGGAAGCGACCCGCAGCTGGAATGCCCCCAGGTGTTACATATAAGTACATTTCAAAATAATATATCTATATCCACAGGAATGCCAGGACTCAAGGTTTCCCAGCAATATACTGCCCAGTGCATCATACTGTCTTTTTAGACTCGCCATCTTCCCATAGTTCACCCTAGTGCCATCACTTTACCATTTAAATGACCAATATGCCCTCGGCTTTTCATAATTTGTTGAAGAAAACATGATTTATCACACTGGGCCACCGCCTTCAATTACTCTATGGGTCATTTTGATATTTATATGCCATTGCAGAAGCTTTTGATTGCAGACAAATGTTTGAATGGATGTTCTAATGGTTCTGCTATGTAGCCAAATACAGAGCAAGCTGGATAACGCTGACTATTCGAGCAAATTTCAATCATAGCCAACGTTACCTTTTTAAGCAATTTGTGCTTCAGTAGTTTATCTGTGGAATCTAACTTGATCAGCTAGCTTTTGCCCCATGCTCATATCAATTAATAATATGTGGCCAAAAACTTGTAATCGGTTCACAAATTGTGCTAGAAACTATCCACAAGCCTTATCATTTTGGAGATACTCTGATCCAGCAATCTAGCCATTACAATCTATCTTTTGTCAGGTTTGCTCGTAATGACCTGGAGAATCATAATGGCAGGTCAGTTTTAGCACTTAATGAACCTAGCACAAGAGCCAAACAAAAAACAAGTGTGGGATTGCACTTTTTTTGCAATTTCACCGCACTTGGAATTTTTTTCCCGTTTTTGAGTACATGACATGCTAGAAGCAATGATGCCATTCAGAAGTACAACTCACCCCGCAAAAAATAAGCCCTCACATGGCCATATTGACAGAAAAGTAAAAAAGTTATGGCTCTAAAAAGAAGGGGAGAGAAAAACGAAAGTGCAAATCCGAAAAATGCTCCAGTCATGAAGGGGTTAAATCTCTTTCTTAGAGTAGGTTCACACTACTCTTTATGTCGGATGAGTGCTATCTCTTTGCCTTTGATGTATAGCACCTGCACCGATGTTATTCTATGGGGCTATGCACTTGCCCGATTTTTATTTCATAAATCAATGATGCACATGGAAATAAGAAACTTTGTAATAACTCTTATCAGAGAAACTTGCTTCTGTCTCCTCCTGGACCAAACGTTAATTCTGAAAATTTTCAATTAATGTGTAAATTCTGTATTCAGTGAAGACAAGATGTTATATTACTGAGATAGCAGATAGCAGCTGTTAGTTATAAGATTCAATGTAGGTAGGATGAGGGAGGAGCTAGAGGCAGAGCTCCTCCCTCCTCCACCCTCCCATAGAATCTTATCAGTAGCAGCTGCCATCTCTCTTCTCAGCAATGGAACCATCTGTCTTCAGATTTTATCCATGAATTGAGAATTTTGAGATTTGAGAATACGTTTTTCATCCTGGAGGTAAAAGAAACAAATTTTGATGATGATATATTGCAAAGTTTCTTATTTCTATGCATATATATATATATATATATATATATATATAGAGAGAGAGAGAGAGAGAGAGAAGTTATAACGGAGGAACAGAACGATTTGGATATGTAAAGGTTAATGCTTGAAAATTATAATTTTAGATCTACAAAAATAGGTGGAAAGTTTACCACTTCTCCTTAGAGAGTCCTAAATTTAAACTTTATAATGTTGGGTACCTTCTTTTAGGACAAAAACTTAAATACATAAAATGGTTCATGCTAGCATATAACCAAAATGCCAAAGCTAACAGAAGTTGCATAGTGTAAGAACATGATGAATCAGGTACAACAGGTATGACTTTCTAAAGACATATTTCCCGTTAGCCATAACAGAAAAGGAAGCTTACTGGTCTTGCAAACTGATCTAGATACCTAGCGTTCTCATATACAACTGTGATTCACAAGGAAGGGGAAGAGTCTTTCTATAAGGCCGGTGTCCCACTAGCAACTGCAATGCGAGTCTCTCGCCTCGATACCCGGCACTGCTGCTGGCACTGGGGATCGGAGTGTGCGGCTGCATGTATTTTAGCTGAACGCTCTGGTCCGAACCACTGGCGGCAGTGCCGTGTATTGACGCAAGAGACTCGCGTGAGTTTCTCGCATTGCAGTTGCAAGTGGGACACCAGCCTAACTAGAACCCTTGTGGGAATGGCAGAAGCTCCACTTTTAGGACCAGGTAGTGAAATGAGACAGTGGAGAGACTTTGAAAATTAAAAGGTGATTCTCATCTTAGAAATTAATGGAATATCTACAGCGCATACCATAAATATCTTATAGAAGCAGGTGCCACCCATAGGGTCAGAAACAGTCTGGAAAAAAACTGATCTCATGGCTTTTAACAACAGAGAAGTAGCCACACATGCCCATCTGTCCAAAATTACTTCTTTTGAAGTTTCCAAAATAGATGAACAAACTTGCCAGGCGATTTACCGAAGAAATATTACAGAAGTGAATGGAGAGAAACCTGCATTTGTGGCCAATGTGTGAAATCATCAAAGAAAGAGGGGGTAACAGACCCTCATTCTCGAGATGAAAGTCTATCCAACATTTATCAGAAATGTACATCATATCCTGTCAATATTTCATAAATATTTTATAAATGTTTGTGATGGAAATACCCTTGAAAGTAAAGTAAGCTATGTTTCTTTTTAACAGCTGAACAGTGTAGAAACTTCACATAAATTTCACATGGAGTAAAATACATCTTTAGCATGAAGTCAGCAATGGGAACAATTGCACAGTTTAGCCTTGCAGTAATTTCAGGGAATTATCCTTTGCACACTGTGATATTAGTCACTAATATTGAGGAAATCATTACATTTTTTCAACTGCAGTAATAAACTGCTACCGATTAATCGTTTTCTAGATTCATTGTAATTTGATTTTGATCCTTCTTGTTAGCCTCACAATAAAACATAAATTTAATTATTTATGTCAGTTCCATTTGTAAATTTATAATTAAATTTATTTCTTTTAATGTGAAATTTGAAATATTTTCCATTTAGAGTTACTGATATGTACCAGCCAGCCACTTACAGTATAGGATGCATGACCATGAACACTTGCCATCAGGAATGTCACTCTGCATTTTAACTGTAACTGGCAGGTAAGATATTTTTTATTGCTTGGTAATATTCTCACAGACTAAGGACTGGTGCTGCCGAGCGTATTTGCTTTCCATATGCGATCAGACAAAACATTGTATTGCACTTAGACCAATGTTAGTCTATGGGACTGTGCACACATCTGATTTTTTTTCCTTGGACATTGTCCGAGGAGAAAATCGCAGCATGCCTAGGATTGATTTGAAATTCGGATTTCACTCAGCCATGTAAGTCAATGAGTGATTGGAAAACATTGGGCTGCACACGGATTACAGATAAGATAAGATAAGATAATCCTTTAATCGTCCCACCATGGGGAAATTCAGAGCATTACAGCAGCAAGGCAGGAACAAGTACAGATACAGATGCATGTAGACCTGGCTGTATGGTATTAAAAGCACTAGAGAAATCGAAGAACATTATTATATGAGTGCAGTCCAATTTCTGTGGCCTGACAGAACGGAGTAGATGGAGACAGTTTTTTCTCCATCTTCTCCACATCTGAGAGAAATGTAGCACACTATGCTCACATTCTGATTAAACTCTGTTCAGTGTCATTTGCATAATTGGCCCAATTCTCTTGGATGAGAGACTATACAGCCATCTGCACCTGCCCTAAGAGAGACTCGTATTTGATTGATTGCACAGTTGCATCTATTGTGCGTACCAAAGCTTTTTTTATTTTCTTTCTTCCAGTAGTAACTTAATCCAACAATCTAGTCTAAAAAAGAATTTGGGCTGAATGTGGACATTTTTTACATCACCTACTGTCTATCCGATCGTAGTTAACCCCTTGATCTGATCAGATGTCATGTGACTCTAACAGCCACGAGTCTATCCAAGATCCACCCGCAGCTGGACAACATGCAACACATGATGGCCAGAAGCGAGTCACAAGTCCCACCCATCAGCGCTCCTGTCATGTGATCACAGGGTTGTCAAGACAGCCAGGGGTCTTTAGAGGACACCTGTGCCTGTCATTGTAAATCTCATATCAACGCCGGTTTGTGGCTGGAATTCATAAGAGGTCGTGATTTTTGCTACCAATATCAGTGCAATATCAGAAGCCCTGCTATGTGTAGCACAAGCTTACGGATGATCACAGCTTCAAGTCTCCTAAGTGGACTATTGAAGCCGGTAAAAAGTAAAAAATAAAAAAGATAAAATCCATAAATTCAAACTACCCCCATTTTGCTCCTTTGGAAACGATTACAAATTTTAAAATACACTTATTTGGCATTTCAGTATTCAGAAATGTCCAATATTTTAAAATATGAAGCAAATTAATCAAACCGTTATACAACGTAACGAGAAAAAAATTGAAACCCCAGAATTATTTTTTTGGGGTGGCTGCTACATTAAATGCAATAAATGGTGATCAAAACATCATATCTACCCCAAAATTGTATCAATACAGATGTCAGAATTGAGCGGCAAAAAATAAGCCCTCACACAGTCCCAGATCATGAAAAAATGGAGATGATACGGGTCTCATTTAAATTTATATTTATTTAAATTTCACTACTTAAGAAAAAAAGAATCTATGCATGTTTGGCATCTGCATACTCGTACTGCCCTGGGGAATCATATTACCAGGTCAATTTTAGCATTTAGCAAACATGGTAAATAAAAAACCTAAAAAAAAGTAAGATTGAACTGTTTTTGCAATTTCAGTTGGATTATTTTTCCTGTTTTCCAGTACGCTAAGGTAAAATCAATGGTATCACTCAAAAGTACAACTCATCCATAAAAAACAAGTCCTCATATGGCTACATGGGCAGAAAAACAAAAAAGATTATGGCTATAGGAAGAATGGGAGGAAAAAAATCAAAGTGCAAAAATGGAAAATTGCAAGGTGGTGAAGGGGTAAAGTGTTTGACATGACAGCATAGCAACTAAGAAATCCCAGTGTTAGGAAATAATACAGCAATCCACTGCAATGGTTGGAAGTTATATTATTTCTTATGCTGCCTCCAAGGTGGCTCATACTGATAATGCTAAGCTGTCATGGCATCAGTTGTAGCAGAAAAGATGGCAGAGAGGAATTTCCTAGGTATGTAGAACTTATTAGATACCAAGGCGAATGTATAAAGGGTGAAAGGACAGCAGTAGCATGCAGGCTTTGGTCCTTTATGCAACTGAAATGCAGTCTGCTACATACAGTGGGTACAGAAAGTATTCAGACCCCTTTAAATTTTTCACTATTTGTTTCATTGCAGTCATTTGGTAAATTAAAAAAAAATCTTTTTTTTTTCATTAATGTACACTCTACACCTCATCTTGACTGAAAAAAAACAGAAATGTAGAAATGTGTGCAAATTTATTAAAAAGAAAAACTGAATTATTACATGGTCATAAGTATTCAGACCCTTTGTTCAGACACTCATATTTAAGTCACATACTGTGCATTTCCTTGTGATCATCCTTGAGATGGTACAACTCCTTGATTGGAGTCCAGCTGTGCTTAATTAAACTGATAGGACTTGATTTGTAAAGGCACACACCTGTCTATATAAGACCTCACAGCTCACAGTGCATGTCAGACCAAATGAGAATCATGAGGTCAAAGGAACTGGCCAAGGAGCTCAGAGACAGAATTGTGACAAGGCACCGATCTGGTCAGGGTTACAAAAGAATTTCTGCAGTACTCAAGGTTCCTAAGAGCACAGTGGCCTCCATAATAGGGGGTCTGAATACTTTCCATACACACTGTAAGAAGACTCCAGTATCTTCAATAGCACTTGAAGGTGACAAACCCTTTTACAGATTTTACCAATAACAATTTGAGAAATGCATAAAATTATGCTATCAATTGAATTAGTATTATTGAGTGTAGATGAGTTAATTAATTTGACGCAAGTTATATTTTTTAGTTAGGAGTTCTCTGCATGTTTAAACAATTTGTAATTCAATTTGTGTGAAACACCCAAAAAAGATTTGCTGCCTTTTTAACACATTTCAAAAGATGGCATCAGCCACAGAAGGCTTATATGATCCCTGGAAAGAATGTGAAGGCTTCCACACAATGCTTTGCAACTATCACATACATACTGTAGGTACAGTACAGCTGATTAGGATGAACCATCATAGCTTAGGCAGATATGTGTATCAGCCATTTTATTGTGATTTAGGATAATGATAATACAGTTTGACAATGATACATGCTCCACCTATGCTGCAGTCTGCTTTTACATTTTGAATTTTATACATGTACCTACCTACCTATGAATTATAACAATTAATTATTTTTATGCCTTTTTGACAATGGTTGAATAATTGGGGTTTAATATAAAATTAATTATAGTGTTGAAAAAATGTAAAATAAAGCAAAAAGTGGTGATAGCACTGTGTGACGGGTGTGTAGACAGTCGCACTGCATCTGGCTGCAGAAGGTCTCAGCAGTTGGCCTTGCAGACTAGTGGCCACCTCCCCAACTTTAATGGTGTCACCTGGATCTGGGTGTTTATAACTGCTAATTTCCTGTTGGGAGTTGTGGTTGTTATGCTCTATTTGCACTTACCTATTTAGGCTTGGAGCTGCAGCAATTAGCTAGAGTCCTCTTTGGAGTTTGAAGGAAGATGGTGTTTCTCTCTGAGTGTACTCAAGCTAAGTTTCCCCTTGTTTTGTATGTCCTAACTGTCTTTAGTGTTAGTAGGGTTCGACCCATGTTCACCCTTTCTTTCCCTAAGCAGGGCTTACTGCTAGGGTCTGACAGGTACTAGGAATCCTGCTCGGCGATTGGTGCGGAACCTATTAAGGGTCTCAGGGCAGACAGGGTAATGGTAGATCTGCCTAGGGCTCTCCACTCCCCGTTTCCCAAGTTTTGGGCCTCCTTCCCCTTATCCCTTTGTTTTGCACTTAGTGTCTCCTACACAGTGCGTGACACAATGAATGGGGTGGCGTGAATGGGAGAAACATGTCTAAGAATGTGGGGGTTACTAGTATCACCATAAGCATGACCATCTCCACTGGCACCCCCTGTCAGGAAAGTTGAACTACCAAACAGGCCACAATTGGCATTCTTTGATACCTTTGCCATGAGTACTAGTGGGGAGGAAGCAGAAGATTGTATGGAATATATGGCACATCACTCATGTCAGTCAGAGGTGGATAAAGTTACCTCTGATAGCTATAACATCAGTTTTGTCAGCAATATGCTAGTAATTGTATGCCTCACGTGATAACAAATGACCAAGATGGATCATTTTTGGATGTTGTATTTAAACAAAACATGAAAAATCTGTCAGTGTGCTGTTGTTAAATGGGCTGTTAGATACTACTGATCGAATATTCAAATTCCCTGGTGAGAATTGTAACTATTGTAATATAAATAAACAAATAAAATATTTTTTAACCCCTTAATGAACACCGATACAACTCAATGGCGTTAGCTAAGACTACTTAAACCATAGCACCGTTAATTAACGGCGCTGTGGGAAAAAGTGTATAGCTCCCTTAGAGTCGGATTTTGTCCGGGGTCTCAGCTGCCGGGGTTAGCCGAGACCCCAGAGAACTTGATTCAGGTCGTTTTTAACCGACCCTGCTAAAATTGGGGGCTAAAAAATAATTTTTGTGGAAAAAAAAATGATTTTTTATTTTCATGGCTCTGCGTTATAAACTTCTGTGAAGCACTTGGGAGTTCAAAGTGCTCACCACACTTCTAGATAAGTTCTTTTGGGGGTCTAATTTCCAAAATGGGTTCAATTGTGGCAGGTTTCTAATGTTTAGGCATATCAGGGGCTCTGCAAACGCAACATGATGCCCGCAGAACATTCCTTCAGTCTGCATTCCAAAACGTCACTACTTCCCTTACAAGCTCTCCCATGCACCCAAACAGTGGTTCCCCCCACATATGGGGTATCAGTGTACTCAGGACAAATTGCACAACATCTTTTGTGGTCCAATTTCTCCTGTTACCCTTGGTAAAATTAAAAATAGTGGGCTATAAAAATCATTTTTGAGGAAAAAAATGTTTTTTTATTTTCATAGCTCTACGTTATAAACTTCTGTGAAGCATTTGGGGGTTCAAAGTGATCACCACACATCTAGATAAGCTGGGTCTAGTTTCAAAAATGGGTTCACTTTTTGGGGGTTTTCACTGTTTAGGCACATCAGGGGGTCTCTAAATGCAACTTGGCGTCCAATCTCAATTCCATCCAATTCTGCATTGAAAAAGTCAAAGGGCACTCCTTCCGTTCCAAGCCCTTGGTTCTGAAGTAAAATGCTTGTAAAAAAAGTTAAATGTTAATTTTTTCCTTTAACATTGCTTCAATTCCTGTGATGCACCTTGAGGGGTGCAGTTTTTAGAATGGTGTCACCTTTGGGTATTTTTTGTCACATTAACCTCTCAAGGTGACTTGTGGTCCCTAAAAAAATGGTTTTGTAAATTTGGTTGTAAAAATTAGAAATCTTTGGTCAACTTTTAACCCTTATAACTTCCTAACAAAAATATGTGGTTCCAAAATTGTGCTGATGCAAAGTAGACATGTGGGAAATGTTACTAAGTATTTTTTGTGATATATCTCTGTGATTTAAGGGCACAAATATTTTCACCATATTTCCATTTTTTTATAAATAAACTCAAGTCATATCGAAGAAATTTTACCAATAACATGAAGTAAAATATGTCTTGAAAAAAAAAACAATCTCAGCATCAACAGGATCCGTTAAAGCGTTCTAGAGTTATAATCTCATAAAGTGACAGTGGTCAGAATTGTAAAAATTGGCCTGGTAATTAAGCTGCAAATTGGCTCTGTCACTAAGGTGTTAAAAAACCATTATCCATTATTTTTTTGTTTTGAACTTGATGCACTATGTAATAGTAGCTGCAGAGCATAATATAATGTTTTTGTTATTTTTATTTCACCTCTCCATTAGCAATCAAAGTATTTTTAACCTACAGAGTTAATTTTTCTTAAGTTCAAGTGGGTGTTTTCAGATAATTTTCACAAGGTGCATTAACTTTTTTCTCTTTTAGGCTGGGATCACATATGCGTGAAACTCGGATGAGTCTCGCATCTTTATACCCGGCACTGCAGCTGGCACTCGGATTGGAGCATGCAGCTGCATAGACATACATGCAGCCGCACGCTCCGATCTGAGTGCCAGTGGCAGTGCCGTGTATTAAGATGAGAGACTCGTCTGAGTTTCTCGCATGTGTGATCCCGGCCTTACAATGAGGATCTTACCTGGAAAATAACTCTGCCTCCAGAGATTATTTTAAATAGAAGGGGAGTTACCAGTGTGCTGTTTGATGACCTCTCTCTGCTCTCCTGATCTCACTGCAGAGCTGTGTGTAATTTTAAGACCACGTTCACACGTTCAGTATTTGGTGAGTTTTTCACATTAGTATTTGTAAGCCAAAACCAGGAGTGGGTGAAAAATGCAGAATTGGTGACGGGTTTGTTATACTTTTCCTCTGAGTGTTCCACTCCTAGCTTTGTCTTACAAATACTGATGTAAAATACTGACCAAACACTGAAAGTGTGAATGTGGCCTAACTGACACATCTGCGTGTTCCTCTAAGTTCTTCAGCTTCCATCTCACAGGCAGACAGGGTTAAGATACTACAACAGAGCTCAAGAGTGGCAAAAAATGTATTTGAAGAAAACAAATTTATTTCCACCTGTTTGGTGTTAGTTACATGTCACACCCTGATAACTCCCTCTTATATTTAAAATATGTTCTGGAGGCAGAGTTACTTTCCAGGCAACATCCTCTCCATAGCCTGGAAGATGTAATTTACATATAAGGAAAATGTGGATTTCTCTAAAATAAGACGTCAGATCGCAGATATCATGGTATAATTCAGCTTTCTATAACCTGCATGCGTCGTATTGTTGAGAAAAATTCCCTGCAGTCACTATTACATTGTGTGTCCTGTTCAGCATGATAAATTTGGTGAAAGGCCTTTTCAGTCTAAAGCAAATCCTAAAATATAAAAAGAATGCTAGATTTAACAATAAAAATGGTTTCATTGTAAAAATAGTCTCCAAGCCCCCAGAGAAAGCAATACAAATTCAGAAGGCATGAGCGAATCAATTGGCCAGTTCCAGTTGAATTTACTGCAATTTGTGGTTCCACACAAATTTGCACATTTTGAGATTCAGTTTGCTAAAAGAAATCTTGCCCAGCACCGTTTCCCACACTGGTGAACCATAAGATAGCAGGGAAACTTCATTTTGCATTGCAGTGCATAATGCCTCACAGCTATGACATCTTACAGATTATCATACCTGTACAGTGATGGTCAGTACAAAGTATGAGTTTTCTAAGCTTACTTGGGTGTTCTCTGAGTATCTTGGGTGTGCTCGTAAATTATGTCTGAGTCCCCGTAGCTGCATGATTTGAGGCTGCTAGTCGTGAGACATGCTCTTCTTTGACCTCACTGAATTTTTTTTTTTTTAAGGAGGGGGCATTTAGAACTTCTGCTATGGGACCCCATAATTTCTATGTATGCCCCTGCTCCCAATATAGTCATATTTCATAGCTGTCTTTTATTTATATTTCCAAAAAAAAGCTGTTAACTCTCCTGTTATTGATATCAGCTAATTTAAGTATATTGGTTGTCACAATGATTTCTTTTGTATGTGTGTGTATGGATTTTGACTTTAGGTTAGGTAAAAAGGTAAAATAAGCAGATCAGCCAAAATTTGGATTTGCCTGTTCTCACATTTTTTCTTGGGAAATTCAATTGTATTATCTTGTATTATGCACTGGCATCTCTATAGACCCCAGAGCATAATAAATACTGTATAATATTTAAAAAATGCTAAAAATCCCTATAATCACCTCACTGCTCAACTCTCTTACCCCTCAGCTCTTCTCCATCACCCATTTGCATTATCATATCAGATTCCTGATACTCTTGCTTAACCTCCCGAGCCTCTCACACTAAGCAGGAACTTCCAGATTTGTTGAGATCCGGGAATTTTTTGTATAAATACTCAAAAAGTTAATATGTTATGACATCACAAGATTTGCCGTGATCTTGTCTTGAATAGGTGTTCTTATTTTTTTTTTACCTTTTGATTACCCTTTACAGCTCAGTAATATTTGCTGAATCCATGAGTAAGATCAAGTGTCAAGGCACAAGATTGGTGCAATAGCAAGAAAATGGAAGAAATGCAAAATGACTGTCAATTGACATCGATCTGGGGCACCATGCAAAATCTCACCTCGTGGGGTACCCTTGATCATGAGGAAGGTGATCAGCCTAAAACTACACAGAGGGAACATGTTAATGATCTCAAGGCAGCTGGAACCACAGTCAATAAGAAAACCATTGGCAACACATTGCGCCATAAAGGTTTAAAATCCTGCAGTGCCCACAAGATCCCCCTGATAATGAAGGCACATGTGCAGGTACATCTGAAGTTTGCCAATGAACACCTGGATGATTCTGTGAGTAGTTGAGAGAAGATGCTATGGTCAGATGAGACAAAAATTGAGGTCTTTGGCATTAACTCAACTCGCTGCATTTGGAGTGTCACCACTGTCAAGCATGGAGGTGAAAACTAAGTTTTGGGGATGTTTCTCTGCTAAGGGCACAGGAGTACTTCAATGAATCAATAGGAGAATGGATGGAGCCATTTACCATAAAACCTTGAGTGACAACCTCCTTCCCTCTGCCATGACGTTAAAAATGGGTCGTGGCTGGGTCTTCCAGCAAGACAACGATCCAAAACATACAGCCAAGGCAACAAAGGAGTGGCTCAAAAAGAAGCACATTAAGGTCAAGGAGTGGCCTAGCCCATCTCCAGACCTTAATCCCATAGAAATCTTATGGCGCTCAGCCAATGAGTGGAGCCGCGTGGCATTAGCGGGAGATTTGAATCCCATGCCACTCATTGGCTGAGGCCAGGGGTGTGGCTTGGCGGGGATTCAAATCTCGCGCGGCAACGCTCATTGGCTTAGCCAGCGGAGCTGGGGATATGAATCCCAGCCGCAATATCAGAATACCCATAACTTGTGCGCAGTGGCATAACTACAAAGTTATGAGCCCCAGTGCAAACTTTCAAATGGACCCACCATGCCAAAACACATGCACATCTCCGCTCCGTCCACCTCCTACGTGCGCGGCTCCGCTCCATCCACCTCGTACGCACGCAGCTCCACTCTGTCCACCTCGTACACATGCAGCTCCTCTCCGTCCACCTCGTACACATGCGGTTCCGCTCCGTACACGTCGTACACATGCGGCTTCTCTCCATCCACCTCATACACATGCGGCTTCTCTCCATACACATGCGGTTCTGCTTCATACACACATGGCTCCGCTCACCTCGTACACACAATGCTGCGCTCCATACACTTCGTACACACATGGCTCCGCTCTGTACACCTCGTACACACATGGCTTCACTCTGTACACATCATGCACACACAGCTCCACTCCGTCCACCTCGTACACCTCGTACACACGTGGCTCCTCTCCGTCCACCTCATACACATGTGGCTCCTCTCCGTCCACCTTGCACACACATGGCTCCTCTCCATCCACCTCATACACACGCGGCTTCACTTCATACACATGCGACTTCTCTCTGTCCACCTCGTACATACGCGGCTCTGATCCGTACAATTCGTACACACGCGGCTTCTCTCTATACACCACATACACATGCGGCTCTGCTTCATACAGACATGGCTCTGCTCACCTCGTACACACAAGGCTGCGCTCCATACACCTCGTACACACACGGCTCCACTCCATACACCTCATACACACGCGGCTCCACTCCGTACACCTCGCACACACACGGCTCCGCTCCGTGCACCTCGTACACACACAGCTTCTCTACACCTCATACACATGTGGCTGCAGTCCATACACTTCGTACAGACATGACTCTGCTCCGCTCTGTACACCTTGCACACAAACGGCTCTGCACACCTTGTACACACACGGCTCCACTCCGTACACCTTGTACCCACACGGCTCTGCTCCGTACACCTTGTACACACATGACTCTGCTACTGCCACCCTGTAAACCCCTCCTGACCCCACACATACATTTCCCCTCATCCAGCACCATGACAACTAGCACAGAAAAGTCCTGCACATACGAGGCCCCGATCATGTGACCCCTGACTACTCACCTCCTGTAACCTCATTACAGGTCCTGTGCACACAGAGCAGCCATCACATCAGGGCAATTGTAGCCTGGCAGCCACGGAGCTGCACAGCCAATGAGCGGCAGCAGCTCCGCAATCGGGCCCCTACAACTGCTACGACCGCGATAGATAGCCCCTGCTTGGGTGCTCCAATATGGCGGTCAGCTCTGTAGCAGCTTCCAGCTGCGGTGGATTGTGGGAAAATGACACAATCGCCGGAAGCTGTGACAGAGCCGATTGGCAATTATATAGTAAGATATTCTATCTCTCAATGTTAAAATTAACCTATCCTTAAAATTATAGACTGTTCATTTCTTTGTCAGTGGGCAAACTTACAAAATTAGCAAAGGATCAAATTCTTACTTCTCCCACTGTACAGTTGTGGACAAAAGTATTGACACCCCTGTAATTCTGTCAGATAATACTCAGTTTCTTCCTGAAAATGATTGCAAACACAAATTCTTTGGTATTATTATCTTCATTTAATGTGTCAGTGTGCAAAACACGCTGACATGTCTGTTTTTGTGCAACAGCACAGATCACACAGACCCGTACAAGTAAATGGGTCCATGTAAACACGTACCGCACATGGATGCTGTCCGTGTGCGATCCTTGTGCGCTTTTAAAAGTCAAAGGGTTAACATTAAAAATAATTTTTCAAAAACACAGACATGGACACACGGACAGCATATGGACAGCACATGGACAGCACATGGACAGCACACGGATGGTACATACGGACATACGGATAGCACACGGAAGTCACACGGATGACCTCCGTATGCACACGGACACATGGACACGGATAGCTCCGATACCGGTTTTTCCAGTACCGGAATTATCTGGACGTGTGAAACTGCCCTTAATCAGAAGGAGGCAGCACCTGAGGAGGTATAAAGTTGGAGTGACAGAGTCTTGTGATCTTCAGCTCCATTTGCATATCAATTCAAATTCTGATTTCTCAGTAAGAGAGGAATGGAGGAACTGACAGGCCATGTATAGTTATCGTTGGACTTTTCTTTGAAAAAGCTATCTGTGGATATAAATAGTTTGAGGGATAAAATATTTCTGATAGATTCCCTTTGGCAATCAACAGTACAGCTTTTTTTTCTTTTTTTCTCATTTCTGTAAGTCATATATATTTTTTCTAATCTAAAAATTATTTATTGTTTGTAATAAATAACACAGGTCTGTGACTAAAAAGCTGTTTGATTATTTTCATCTAATTTCCATGTATTTTGGTGTGCTGTAAACGAAAAAAATATTGAAAAAAATCCTGGATGTCAGGATTTGCCACAAAATGCAAAATTCTTTTCAAATTTAGTAAATTTTTCTCAATTTTTGTTTTTTTTTATCTTAGGGTTTTGAAAGTCAAAATTACTATTAATTAATTCACATCAATGCATTGAAGATATACAATACCAAAAAAATATAACTTTCAAAGAAAAGAACTTGTAGAGTGAGCTAATGAAACCAGCATCAACATATTGCAAGCTGAACGAGCGGGCTCTGACATACCCGGGCTTGTTTCAATTGTTTCATCTTGGTTCTTGCCTGTTCAAACTTTTTAATCTCAGTTCGTGTTAGCTCGTCATATTCAACCGTGTTTCCCAAAATTAGCATTATGGCTCAGCGGAAGTGTATTAATTCGCCTGACAGTTTCTGTTACATTTGTGGTGAATATACAGTGTTAAAGCAACAGCTGAATATGACAGACTTTGTGAAGAAAGTATACTTTGCATATTTCGGACTAAAGCTTGGAGATCAAGATAAAGCTTGGGCGCCTCATAAAGTGTGCAAATGGTGTGTTGAGGACCTCCGAAATTTGTTCAAGGGTAAGAAAAAAGCTTTCCGTTATGGGATTCCTATGGTATGGCGAGAGCAAAAGAACCATAGTGACGACTGTTACTTTTGTTCATGCGATGTGAAAGGGTATAATTCAAAATGGAAGCATTCCATTTCATACCCCAATATTCACTCAGCAATTCGTCCTATCCCCCATGGCACAGATATACCAGTACCCAAGGCCCCTGTTACCTTGGAAGAGATAACTAGCTCCGATGAAGGTGGAGTCAAACCTGAACCAGATGATGAATCAAGTTCTGACTTTGAAGATGATACAAGACCAAAATTGTTTTCCCAGGAGGAGATGAATGATTTGGTAAGAGACTTGAATCTTCCCAAAGATGCCGCTGAGTTACTCGGATCAAGGCTCAAAAGCAAGAATTTATTGTTGCCAGGAGTGTCTTTTTCATGGTTCAGACATCGTGAAGATGAGTTCATTCCATACTTTGCCCAGGAAGATAAGTTGGTTTATTGCATCAATGTCGAAGGTTTGATGGGTCAATTAAAAATCCAATATGATTCAGCCCAATGGTGTCTTTTTATAGATTCTTCAAAAAGAAGTCTCAAAGCAGTTTTACTCCACAATGGCGGTTTTTATGCTTCCATCCCTGTAGGTCATTCCGTACACCTCAAGGAAACCTACAAGAACTTGGAATTGGTTCTTCGTAAACTTAAATATGAAGACCACAGTTGGCAAGTGTGCGGGGATTTGAAAGTTTTGTGCATGCTGCTCGGGCAACAAGCTGGGTATACCAAATACCCTTGTTTTCTGTGTCTATGGGACAGTTGAGACCGACAAAATCACTGGACCAAGAAGAATTGGCAGCCGAGGGTGCTCACAGTTGGTGAAAAAAATGTCCTCCGAGAAACTTTGGTTCCTCCCCATAAAGTTCTTCTACCATCTCTCCACATCAAATTGGGATTGATGAAGCAATTTGTAAAATCACTTACAAAAGATGGAGAATGCTTCAAATACTTAGTCACCAAGTTTCCAGGCCTCTCGGTGGCAAAATTGAAGGAAGGTGTGTTCGTCGGACCAGACATTGGAAGGCTTATAGCTGATCAAGAGTTTATCAATACCATGACGCATCCTCAAAAAGAAGGGTGGATTGCATTTAAAGAGGTCGTAGAGAAATTTTTAGGCAATAACAAAGACCCTGACTACAAAAAAATCGTCGGACAAATGCTGAAAGCATTTCAAGCTCTAGGTTGCCTGATGAGTTTGAAAGTGCATTTCCTCCATTCCCACCTTGACAACTTTCCTGAAAATTTGGGAGCTGTGAATGAAGAGCAAGGTGAACAATTCCACCAGGACATTAAAGAGATGGAAAGAAGATACCAGGGAAGATGGAGCATTACAACGATGGCAGACTACTGTTGGATGCTTCAGAGAGACATTACAGATGCTACTCACAAGCGTAAATGTGCCAAGAGAAGCCTCACAGGGAAGAAGAATCGATTTTAGTGTGTGTTAGTGAGCTCACTGCAGTTAAAAAAAATGATTTTCATGAAACATTTGTAATGAAATATTAATTTTATGAGTCTATTTTCATTTATTTTGAGGTATTGTGTTATTTAGCATAGTTACTTAAATTGTCAGAAAACGTGACGTCCTATGACAAAACAGAGGTCATTTTCTGATTCAGCACAGTCAAAAACATAAAGATTACGTGGAATAACCAAAGCAGCTCTTGAAAAAATTTTTTTTGCAGACCTGTGTAATTGGAGTATCTTGATATCCAGTGTGTAAAGTTTTTCTGTTACAAATTTTCCATTTGGGACAAGGAGCTTTAATTTACACCTCTGTTGTGAAATGGTGCACTAGTGGGGTGAAACATGCATTTGGATGTTACTTAAAAAGTTAATATAACACTATTGTATTTAGATTGATAAATGAATGTACTTTAAAATGCAGAATCAAGCTTCAAAACTCATGATGCTGAATCTCGCCAGGTGACAGAGGTCCCAGCTGATCCTAATAGCTTTCTGTCTGCCAAAGAGTGAGTGCCCTGCTAACCGTAAGAGCTTACACTCTAGAGAAGAGAGAGAGGACCCTGGTGACCAAAACAGATTATAATTTACAGGAGAGAGGGAATTATCCACTGACCTTGAGTAGGAAAATTAAAATTTGGGAAAATTCAACTGGAACTTGAATCTCTGCTGATCAATCTGTGATGACACAAAACCGAATTTTTTTAGAAACTTTTTTTTTAAAATTCAGGAGGCTTTTTTAAGACCAAAAAGTAGCAAAAAAACTGTTTGATTTTGCCATAACTGGCCATCTAACCTGGAGAATTTTGTTCCCAAGTCGCTTTCTCTGCACAATGAAGGTTGTAAAAACAAACCAATGAAATGAATTATGGAATTTATACCATTTAACCTCGCCTGGAATTTTTTTTCCATTTTTTTAATTCATTATATGGTAAAGTTAACGGTGTCCTACAAAACTACAACTCGTCTCAGAAAAACCAAGTCCTCTTTTGGCTATATTAATGGGAAATAAAAACAAAGGAAGAAAAATGTAAATACAAACAAAACAAAATTGCTAAGCCAATAGGGGTTAAACTCTTTTTATCTTAATGCTGCTAATAATGATAATTATTATTAATGAGAACCACATTTTATGAAAACTTACTGGCACTTTGTTAGAAAAGGCTGTATAATATGGGAGAGACTCAATGAGCCCGTGAATTTATTACTCTATTCCAAAAGGGCAGATGGGAAAAACATGTGTTATTTCTTTGAAAATAGTAAGATATTTGTAATCAAATAATTTGATTTGTGTCTATGCATACCAGTCTATCTTTTCTTTTTCTTCAGTGAATCTTTTCGGTTATTCTATTTACATCTTCTTTGAAATAAAGGAAAACGATTGCTCCAAGCTTTCATGCAGCAACCAGAATGAGTTATTTAAACTTTTGAATACCCCTGCCAGGAGATCTTTGAAAATCAAATTAAAATGTTATGAAAATCTGTGGCACTAATTTAAAAAAAAAGATCGGAACATAAGAAGCCGAGCCTCAGGTGAAAGTAAGTAAATATAATTTATTTTTGAGCTTTGCTTCATGAATCATTAAGTCTCGCTGGTTGGGATTGCCCGTAGTGACAAAGACTCTGTCACTTCCAAGCTTCGAACTGCAGTATGATCATAACAAATGGGTATCATTAATAACCTGCGTTTGATAGCAGCTGTATAGTGTAATTACTTCAAGTCACCTCAAAGATGAAAAACAGACGGTAAAGGTTTAAGGGCTCAGGAACGGTTCAAGTAACGATTATATCATCTTTCGTCTTATTCCTATGAAATTGTGGATTGAAAATATGGAATTCTCCAATATAAACTGATTCATAAATTTTCGTCAATTTGCTTCTTTTTAGTGTAACTTTCTACAATGCCCATTCAGACTAATCGCATATTAGGTTCTGTTAGTAATCTCATAAATGTTCGCATTAAAGTCTTCTTTTAAGAATATAAACCCTGGTTTACTTCAGATTTAATACACTTTCAGATTTCTCCAAATTGTGGCTTTTCCCAAAATGTTGTGACTCTTGGCGTTTTCATGCGAGTTTTGCCCAGTTCCACCAAAAAGAAAGTTTTGGCATATCTTATGACAGAAATGTTGTGCACGAAGGCAATAGCGATAAGATGATAAGGGGTGCCAAATTCATTAAATGAGTGTCTAAATGAACTAGTCACATTCTATTCCTGCACACCAATCATTTAGATTTGTGTAAGAAACACCAGTAATAAAAGGAATCTGTCAGCAGATTTTTGCTATTTTATCTAAGAGTAACATAATGTGGTAGCTGAGAGCCTGATTACAGGGATGTATAACTTACCGGACTGCTTGGTGCACTTTGGCTAGAATCCTTGTTTTCTCTGTTGTGGATGTAGCAGTGCTCAGAATGCTAAACAGTGTACAACCCCACCCACACTCCTGACTGACAGCTTCACATGTACAGTGTGCATTGTGAGCAAGATGCCAAGTGGTGGGGGTTGCACAGATTACCTGGTTTGGCCTGGTCTGGATGTGAAATCTAATTAAGCAGCTATAATCTTCTGCTGAGAAAGCATCGATTGCATTGAAACTACAACACACAGCCTAAAGCCCCCGTTACACACAGCAAGATCGCTAGAAATATCGCTGAAACGTCACTGGTTTTTTGACGCAGCAGTGATATAGCTAGCGATATCGCTGTCTGATACTTACCTGCGACCGGCTCCCCCGCTGGTTATCGCTGATCGCACGAGAACATCCAGGACCATTTCTCCTCGGGCGCTTCCTGCTGGGCTTCCTGTGGCGCCGACGAGCGACGCATGGACACGGGCGGGAGGATGTCAGGATCGCCGCGTCTGACAGGTAAGTAGCGACCCCCGACCGCTGCTGGTGAGATCTGCCTGTGTGGAAGCTCACTAGCGACCACTTACCGATGCACCAGCGATCCATATAGTTGTCGGGATCGCTGGTGCATCGCTTAGTGTAACGGTACCCTAACAAGTGACATGTCTCTAGGATCAGACTCTGTTGCCCTATATTATGCTGCTCTCAGATAAAATATCAAAAACCTACTGACAGATTCCATCTAACACCTTTACGATCTTTGATGTATCAATACTTCCATTGCTGTGTGAGAAAGTTCCCACACAACTTTTGCCATAACGTGAGACCAGGGACTATTTTTTTACAGTGGCGGAGGAATACAGGGCGGAAGGATACCTACCTCCCGTCATTGGATTCCTGGAGCCCCATAGAGAGCGGTCGCATCAGCTGATGCTGCTGTTCTCCACGGGAGATCGGCGTGGACACGCGTGGATTTCTGCGGATCAGGGAGTATATTGTTTGTTATTTTCATATTTTACCACAGATGACACTGGCTTCGGGGATCAAAGTGACAAGTATTGGTGAGTATGTACTCTATGTTATATGTACTGTATGTCTATATGTATGTATTGTATGAATGTATGAATGTATTGTTTGTAGTATGTATGCATTGTATGAATGTATGAATGTATTGTATGTAGTATGTATGTTATATGTCTGTAGCATGTTGTATGTATGTAGTATGTATGTATGAATGTAGTATATATGTAGTATTTATTAGTATGTATGAATGTATGTATGTTGTATGAATGTTGTATGTATGTAGTATGTATGTAGTATGTAGTTTGTATGTATGTTGTATGAATTTAGTATATATGTAGTATGTATGTAGTATGTATGTGGTATGAATGTAGTATATATGTAGTATGTGGTATGTATGTTAAATGAATGTAGTATGTATGAATGTAGTATAAATGAAGTATGTATGTAGTATGTATATATGTTATATGAATGTTGTATATATGTAGTATGTATGTAGTATGTATGAATGTAGTATATATGTAGTATGTATGTAGTATGTATGAATGTATGTATGTTGTATGAATGCTGTATGTATGTAGTATGTATGTAGTATGTATGTATGTTGTATGAATGTAGTATGCATGTAGTATGTAGTATGTATGTATGAATGTAGTATATATGTAGTATGTATGTAGTATATATGTAGTATGTATGTATGTATGTATGTTGTATGAATGTAGTATATATGTAGTATGTATGTATGTATGTTGTATGAATGTAGTATATGTGTAGTATGTATGTATGTTGTATGAATGTAGTATGTATGTATTAGGTATGAATGTAGCATATATGAAGTATGTCTGCAGTATGTAGTATGTATGTTGTATGAATGTTGTATATATGTAGTATGTATGTAGTATGTATGAATGTTTTATATATGTAGTATGTATGAAGTATGTATGAATGTTGTATATATGTAGTATGTAGTATGTATGTAGTATGTGTATATATATATATATATATATATATATATATATATATATATATTTTACATTCAACACATTAGCCGGATGATGAGACTACTACTGTACCATCATTGGCTAATGTGTCAATCACTGTCATTGTAGCAGGCATCGCTGATGGGACTTGTAGTCCCATCGGACGATGCCTGCACACACACTAGACCCCCAGCAGGCCCACACAGACCCCCGGCAGCCGGCACAGGCCCCCGGCAGGCCCGTACAGACCCCCGGCAGCCGGCACAAGCCCCCGGCAGGCCTGTACAGACCCCCGGCAGCCTGCACAAGCCGCTGGCAGGCCCATACAGACCCCCGGCAGCCGGCACAAGCCCACGGCAGGCCCATACAGACCCCCGGCAGCCGGTACAGACACCAGGCAGCTGGCACAAGCCCCCGGCAGGCCCGTACAGACCCCCGGCAGCCGGCACAGGCCCCTGGCAGGCCCGTACAAACCCCCGGCTGTCGGCACAGACCGTGCATCATGATGCGCACAGACCGCGCATCATGATGACATCATTTCAGCAGACAATCACAGCCACAACAGTGGCTCATTGCATTATGGGGACTTCCGATTCCGTTATCCGATATTGAAAAAATATCGGTACTCGTATCGGAATTCCGATACAGCGAATATCGACCGATACCCTATATTTGCAGTATCGGAATGCTCAACACTACTTACCGACCTTGGTAATATGGATACGTCATGGAGATATTGCGCATACAGAAGCTATGCTCCCACAATCGCCGAAGGGGTTCAGTGATTCTTATAGCTGCCAGCCACACCGATCTCAACAGTTTAACCTTTTTTATGCTGTAATCAATCTTGATCACATTTAGAAGGCAGGAAGAGGGAGTTCCCACTGCCCTCCGATCGGTGCCCTCGCCTCGTCATCGTGGGGACCCCATTGTTGCGAGCCCTGGCGCAGTATGTCATGTCATATATCCTGGGCCAACACAGTATGTACATGGCACTTATCATGTTTACAGAGTCTGCACAGATTAACCCCTTTGTGATGGAGCCAATTTTTTAAATTCTGACCAATGTCACTTTATGTGGTGGTAACTCTGGAACGCTTCAACAAATCCTATTGATTTTGAGACTGATTTTTCATGGCACATTATAATTTATGATAATAGTAAATTTAAGTCGATAAGTTTTGTGCTTATTTATAAAAAGTTTCAGAAATTTGACAAAAATGTAAAAAAAAATTGCAATTTTCAAAAGTTAAATGATTATTCCTTTAATCCAGAGAGTCATACCACACAAAAACATTAATAAATAACATTTCCCACATGCCTGCTTTACATCAGCACCATTTTTAAAACGCTAATTTATTTTATTAGCCTTTTAGGAGGTTTAATAATGTGGCAGCAAATTTTCATTTTTTCAAGGAAATTTACAAAATGTATTTTTTTGAGGGACCTATCCAGGTTTGAAGTGACTTTGGGGGTCCTATATATTGGAAGACCCCAAATGTGATACCATTTTAAAAACAGCACCCCACGACATATTGAAAACTGCTGTCAAATAGTTTATTAACCCTTCAAGTGATTTTCAGGAATTAAAGCAAAGTGGTATAGCAGGAATGAAAAAGTGTTTGTTTACCACCTAAATGTCGTTAACTTCTGAACTGACCGCTATAGCCGGGAGTCTCTAAGGCTGCTATTTGACCATGAACTGCTATGGTAAACATCAGGACCACACAATCATGATCTCGGTGTGTCAATTAGATTAAAGTGGAAGCCCCCACAATCTATTAACCATTTATTTGATGTAATCACTTTTGACAGCAGCAACTAAGGGGTTAAACAGATCTGGATGGTGCCAACACTAATCATTTGTGATACAGCAAGTTGTCAGCTATAGTGTACACCTATCAGCTGCTGGATTGTCACCTGTATGAAGAAGCTATTCTCTTATATCTCAGGTCAGTAAAAAGACGTATTGGCTGTCATTAATGGGTTAAAGACATCTACACCCTTCTGCACAGTTTAGAAAATGGCTACTAAGATGGTTAACGCTGATGCCGCCGTCATCAGAATCACTATTCCGTTCATCTATATGCTGGAGTAGACTTTGAATAGCCTGTGGGAGGAGATGGTGGTCCCAGAGGAAGTGACGGAAGCATAGGAGGATACGGAAGGGATAACATTGTCTCTAAATTCAAGACTGTCGTCACCCAGGTGAGTGCCAAGGGAGGGTGGATTACTGTGATCTCAGGGGGATGGTGATAACAAATGTACTGTTATTGAAGGTGCAAGATCCGAGGAACAAATGGAGCAGGAAGAGGTGATGGGAGAGCAACTGTAAGATGAAGAGGATAATCCTCCCATCTCTGTTGTTCGTGGTTGGCAGGAGGGATGTAGAAAACGAGCCTCATTGTTACCCAGACACCAACACACCATGGGCTTGGACCTCATGGTAGAACATATGAGTGCCTTCTTGCTGCAACATGATCCCCGTACAGTTATGATTAGGAATAATGCTGACTACTGGGTTGCCACTCTGTTAGATCCACATTATAAAACCAAATTTTGCCAGATTCTTCCCACCCTGGAAAGGGTTCCACGGATTCTGGAGTATAAAAAAAACTCTTTTACACAACCTTAAGAGAGCTTTTCCCCAAGACAACAGTGAAGCGCACAGTTCGCATTGCAGCTCTAGACTTCCAACCTCCTGCACGTCAATTCATCAATACCAAAACATTAGCAGCAGCAGTGGAGGAAGTGGAAGAAGCAATTTCTGTGAGTCCTTTGACACTTTTTATAGATCAGTTCATGCACCAGCACAGCAGATACCAAGTTTTACACTTAGTGAGCGAATGGGGAGGATGATGCAGGAGTATCTAGATCTGAATATCAATGCATCAGGGAAGGTTTGGATCCTTTCACATTTTGGTCTTCCAAAATGGGAGTTGCCTGAGTGCGCCTCACACGCTTTCGAGGTTTTATCGTGCCCGGCATCCAGCATTCTCACAGAACGTGTCTTCAGTGCTGCTGGTGGTGTCCTGATGGATAATCGCAGCCTGCTGTCCACTAAAAGTGTAGACTTCCTAACTTTCATCAAGATGAAAAAGTCATTCATCTCCAAGGACTTATTCACTCCAATCACAGACTGTACAGACTAGGAGATATTGCATTTTTTAGTGTGATGCATTAATGTCTTGTAACTGAACTCTGTGATATCTTTAGTGTGGTGTCTTGTAACTGAACTCTGTGATATCTTTAGTGTGGCTTCTGTGCCTGCTGTGGCTGCTGCTGCAGATGTTAACACAAATTTGCAGCAATGTGAACAGTCATGGTTGGTCTACATCTCCTGGGTTAGCTGTAGTGGAAGATATGCTGGTCCCTATTATGCTATTTCTGTTCTCATGACAGTTATTCCAATTTGGTGTTGTAAGGCCCTCATTTCTTAAAATGTGAACACTCCTGGTTGGGTGTCCATCTGCTGGTTTAGGAGTAGAGGAAGACCTGTCGGTCCCTATTATACTATTTCTACTGTGGTGAAATTGATGCCACTTCTGTGGTGTAAGGCCCTCATTTGTTTAAATGTGAACACTCCTGGTTGGTTGTCCATCTGCTGGATTGGGCACAGTGGAAGACCTGACGGTCCCTATTATACTATTTCTACTGTGGTGAAATTGATGCCTCTTTGGTGGTGTCTGCTGGTAATGCTTGGAAATGTGAACACTCCTGGTTGGGTTTCCATCTGGTGGATTGGATGTAGTGGAAGAGCTTTTGGTCACTATCATACTATTTCTACTGTGGTGAAATTGATGCCACTTTTGTGGTGTCTGCTAGTAATTTTTAGAAATGTGAACACTCCTGATTGGGTGTCCATCTGTTGGATTGGGTGTATTGTAAGTATTGGAAGACTTGTCAGTCCCTATTATACTATTTCTACTCTTGTGAAAATGATGCCACTTCTGTGGTCTAAGGCCCTCATATTTATTTAAACGTGAACAATCTTGGTTGGGTGTCCATCTGCTTGATTGGGTATAGTGGAAGACATGTCAGTCCTTATTTTACTACATATACTGTGGTGAAATTGATGCCACTTTGGTGATATCTGTCAATAATTTTTAGAAATGTGAACACTCCTGGTTGGGTCTCCTTCATGTGTGTTATCTGTAGCAGTAGGCCTCCGAGACCATCAGGCCTCCACCCCCTTGGCCTCAACTACACGTGTTACTATCCTTAATTTATTCTGACAATGTTAGTCTACAAAATTGATATTTGTGCCACATGAGTGTGGCTCAGCATGAAAGCAGGTAGAGGTGTCGCATGTGGCATCAGTGCTCACAGCAGAGGGGGCCTACACCCTTCCCTCACCCACCTCGTTGTACTGTGACGTTCAATTGAAAGCTGTTAATGCTGTCTGAGACCTTGATACCTCATACCTGGCTGACTGCTGCAGCGCCATGCTAAAATTTGTACTATGGGTTAATTGAGCCCACTTTCTTGGTGTCTGTCCCTCATTTGATGTGTTTTGGCATCATTTGGGGAGGTTATAAGATGTTGTGCATTAATTTGAAGAATTAATCAGCAAATATTGCAAATTCGACGATGGTAATCCGAACCGAACATTGAAATATTTGCTTATCTTTAATCAAGATGACATCTGGGTCACCAGGCTATAGTAAGTTAGTTAGACCATGGGTAGTGCACTCCTGCATTGCTATACTTGATAACTGCGATCAGAGTTAAAACTGAAAGTCCCATAGAAGGACTAATTTTAAAAAGTGTAAATAAAATTTAAAAAAAATAAATGTATATATATACAGTATATACACTCACTGGCCACTTTATTAGGTACACCTGTCCAACTGTGTGTTAAGACTTAATTTCTAATCAGCCAATCACATGGCGGCAACTCAGTGCATTTAGGCATGTAGACATGGTCAAGACAATCTCCTGCAGTTCAAACCGAGCATCAGTATGGGGAAGAAAGGTGATTTGAGTGCCTTTGAACGTGGCATGATTGTTGGTGCCAGAAGGGCTGGTCTGAGAATTTCAGAAACTGCTGATCTACTGGGATTTTCACGCACAACCATCTCTAGGGTTTACAGAGAATGGTCCGAAAAAGAAAAAAAATCCAGTGAGCGGCAGTTCTGTGGCCGGAAATGCCATGTTGATGCCAGAGGTCAGAGGAGAATGGGCAGACTGGTTCGAGCTGATAGAAAGGCAACAGTGACTCAAATTGCCACCCGTTACAACCAAGGTAGGCAGAAGAGCATCTCTGAACGCACAGTGCGTCGAACTTTGAGGCAGATGGGCTACAGCAGCAGAAGACCACACTGGGTACCACTCCTCTCAGCTAAGAACAGGAAACTGAGGCTACAATTTGCACAAGCTCATCGAAATTGGACAGTAGAAGATTGGAAAAACGTTGCCTGGTCTGATGAGTCTCGATTTCTGCTGCGACATTCGGATGGTAGGGTCAGAATTTGGCGTAAACAACATGAAAGCATGGATCCATCCTGCCTTGTATCAACGGTTCAGGCTGGTGGTGGTGGTGTCATGGTGTGGGGAATTTTTTCTGGGCACTCTTTGGGCCCCTTGGTACCAATTGAGCATCGTTGCAACGCCACAGCCTACCTGAGTATTGTTGCTGACCATGTCCATCCCTTTATGACCACAATGTACCCAACATCTGATGGCTACTTTCAGCAGGATAATGCGCCATGTCATAAAGCTCGAATCATTTCAGATTGGTTTCTTGAACATGACAATGAGTTTACTGTACTCAAATGGCCTCCTCAGTCACCAGATCTCAATCCAATAGAGCATCTTTGGGATGTGGTGGAACGGGAGATTCGCATCAGGGATGTGCAGCCGACAAATCTGCGCCAACTGTGTGATGCCATCATGTCAATATGGTCCAAAATCTCTGAGGAATGCTTCCAGCACCTTGTTGAATCTCTGCCACGAAGAATTGAGGCAGTTCTGAAGGCAAAAGGGGGTTCAACCCCTTACTAGCATGGTGTACCTAATAAAGTGGCCAGTGAGTGTATATATGTGTATATAATGTGTATATATATACAGCTCTGGCAAAAATTAAGAGATTTCTGCACAGTTTTATAAAAATCAGCTTCTCTATATGTCTGACAGCCATTCCATTTCACTGTCAGTTGAATTCCAACCAGAGTATACCTCATTCTACTTAATGTGCTTCTGATTAGGTCATCTCCTGAACCAAATCTTATTTAACGAAGGAGAGTATAAAAAACCCTGCTGTGGTGTACACAATCCTCTTGTAATAGGACACAAGCTGTATGGCAAAGGAAGTGCTAGCAATATCCCTAAAGTAATAGGAATGAAAAAATAGCTTTTAACCATGCCAAAGGAGTTGAAAAGAGAAGTATTGAGTGAGGAAAAGAAGGGATTAATTTTGGCTTTACTAGCAGAAGGATACAGTGAGCGTCATGTTGCCTCCATCCTTAAAATTTCTAAGACAGCAGTCCATTACAACAAGGTCAAGAATCAATCATTGGGGACAACAAAGCTACAGACTGGCAGAGGGCGAAACCGACTCTCCACTGACCGGGATGACCATCATCTTATTCGAATGTCATTTAGCAACCGCAGGATGACATCAAGTGGCCTACAAAAGGAATGGCAAATGGCAGCTGGGGTGAAGTGCATGGCAAGAGCAATTCGTAACAGACTCCCAGAGGCAGGGCTCAAGTCATGTAAGCTAGAAAAAGGCCTTTCATCAATGAGACGCAAAGGAGAGCCAGGCTGAAGTTTGTCAGACCATAAGGATTGGACCATAGAGGACTGGAGTAAGGTAATCTTCTCTGATGAGTCTAATTTTCAGCTTTGTCGAACACATGGTCGTCTAATGGTTAGACAGAGATCTGGAGAGGTGTACAAGCCACAGTGTCTTACTCCCACTGTGAAATTTGGTGGAGGATCGGTGATAATCTGGGGATGCTTCAGCAAGGCTGGAATTGGGCAGGTTAATCTTTGCGAACGACGCGTGAATCAAGCCGCATACAAGGTTATCCTGGGAAAACAGTTGATTCCTTCTGCTCAGGCAATGTTACCCAACTCTGAGGACTGTTTTTTTCCGCAGGACAATGTGCCATGCCTCACAGCTAAGTCAATCAATGTGTGGATGAAGGACCACTACATCAAATCTCTGCCATGGCCAGCCCAATCTCTAGACCTGAAACCCATTGAAAACCTCTGGAATGTCATCAAGAGGACCATGGATAGTCATAAACCATCAACCAAAGAAGAACTGCTTACATTTTTGTACCTGGAGTGGCATAAGGCCACCCAAATGCAGTGTGAATGACTGCCTGAAAGTATGCCAAGACACATGAAAGCTGTGATTAACAATCATGGTTTTTCCACAAAATATTGTTTTCTGAACTCTTCCTGAGTTAAAACATTAGCATTATTGTTTCTAAATGATTATGAACTTGCTTTCTTAGCATTATTTGAGGTCTGCAAGCACTGCATTTTTTTGTTATTTTGACCATTTGTCATTTTCTGAAAATAAATACCAAATTTAGTGCTTGGAAATTCGAAGCCATGTTGTCAGTAGTTTGCAGACTAAAAGAGCAATTTACATTTCACTCAAAAATATACCTATAAAGAGAAAT
This sequence comes from Dendrobates tinctorius, assembly GCF_039654945.1. Lineage (NCBI taxonomy): Eukaryota > Metazoa > Chordata > Amphibia > Anura > Dendrobatidae > Dendrobates > Dendrobates tinctorius. The sequence continues at coordinate 23,072,052 of NW_027361684.1, forward strand.
ATCAGACAAACTGAACTTTTTGAAGTCGTCTCTTAATTTTTGCCCGAACTATATATTTACATCACATTCTTTTTTGACTAATAATAGAGATTAGTTACTCTCTTCAAAGTAAATCAAATTTACTTAACAAAATATTTGGATTTCTCAGAATCCAAATTTTTGTAATTTGATTAAAACAAATCTAGCAAAATGGTGGCTGGATACCGTTTTGCTGGTTTTAAATGGCCAGGAAGCAGAGTCACCTTCAGCATAATTGGAAACTCTTGCACAAACTAGGCCGTGACATCAAGACATCATGCTGCATTATGATATGCAATGCATGACATCATAACATCACAGCCAAGTTAGCGCAAAAAATTCTGAAAATTAGAAGGCGATGAACATGGACCAGAAGTGAAATTCGAGAAAACAGCTGAGTTTCTGGCAGATTCACTCATCATTAGCTTTTAGAGTATCCTTATTTTTCAAACCTCTGGTTATAGACTCGAGAAAAAAGTGTTGACCCCCAGCACATATTGTCAACCTGAGTTTTTGGAATGTCTTCTTAAAAGTGGTAATTAGACTTGAGCTGAATTTAAATTTGCCTAATTGTGCAGATTTTCCTGGGTAATTTGATTTGCAGCTAAGCTATTCTTTGTTATTTGAAAGTTTCCAGTTATGCTCTGTTTACAGTTAAAATTTAATTTATGATTGAGGCAAAACAATTGTGATTTTGGAAAAGAGCACCATCAGATTCCATATACAATGTTATTCTCCTGTATCTCCAATATGTTTGTACTTACAGCTCCTGACTTAAGTGCCCGTTACACACAGCGATCTCGCTGGCGAAATCGCTGATTTTGTGACACATCAGTGATCTCTCCAGCGAGATCGCTGTGTGTGACATCCAGCAGTGATCGGCCCCCCCGCGGGGTATCGCTGATTGTGCTGGATCGTCCTGGCCCATTTTTTTATCGCTGGTCTCCTGCTGGCCAGCGCGCATCGCTGCGGGTAGCAGCGGGAGCCAGCAATGAGCGACGTTGCACGCTGGTTAACAATGTAAACATCAGGTTTCTAAGGGCTGCTGGGCCCTTAGAAACCTGATGTTTACCCTAGATATCAGCATGCACTGCAGGCAGGGCAGGAGGTGGAGGCAGAGCAGCGCACAGACCGGAGTAGCTCTGCTATCTGCTACTCCATTCTGTCAGACCGGAGTAGCAGATAGCAGAGCTACGCCGGTCTGTCTGCGCCACTCTGCCTCCACCTCCCGCCCTGCCTGCAGTGCACGCTGGTATCTAGGGTAAACATCAGGTTTCTAAGGGCCCCGCGGCCCTTAGAAACCCGATGTTTACGTTGGTAAGCAGCGTGCTCGCTAGTCCTGATCGCTGGAGGGGCTGTCTATGTGACAGCTCACCAGCGATCAGCTAACAATGTCCCAGTGATCCTATCCACGTCGGATCGTTAGTGGGATCGCTGGGACATCGTTATGTGTAACAGTACCCTTAGTCATATGGTATCTATGCACTGCCATATAGGCTTAATTCATATCTGGTGTACCTAACTTGAATGTTTCTTTACATGGTGGAATATGAGATTAATCTTATATTCCCTATTATGCAGAATTAAGTTTCTAAGCCCTAGGGAAGGGTAATCCTTCAACCATGACAGCACAGTGGCTTGCCAAGATAAAAATCTCGATTTGAAAACTTTTGCAGGGACTAATTTGTATGTTTACTGCACTGAATAAATGTTTAAACTATTAGAAAAAATGGCTAAAAAATGTAAAACATGGCTTAAAATCTATAAGCTGTCAAACTATGTGTTTTATGAGTCAGGTGAAAGTTGCAGACAAGTTGATGTGGAATAATTTTCACTAAAGGAAAATATAAAACGTACCTAGCTTTGGTTACTAGCCTGATGTTTCCATGAAGGCCGGGCAGTACTAGCAGATCACCTGACTGCTACTGTGATTGTTATAATACTTTGATTTAAATTAAGTTGTGGCCATTTTGACAACCAAATAATGTGTTTTGTGTATTTATTCCAGTGTTTAGGTTTTCCGTAGTTATGGTTGTGTTATCTGTATTTATTTATATAGATATTCATGTTTTAATACTTTTGATATGCTCTTTAAAAAGATCCTTTTTTTAATTCTGAGAGCCATAAAATTTTTATTTTTCAGTTGACAGAGTTGCAGGAGGACTTATTTTATACTGTACAGTCTTCAGTCATTTTTTTCCACTATTTCTATTTTATTGGGAGGCAGCATGAACAAAGAAACAACAATTATAGTGGGCAATAGTTCACATGCTCACTTGCTTATACTCATCAGTATGATTATGGTATTTCCCAATTCATATAATTTTCTCATGTTTTACAAAATATAAGCACATTTAAAAAAAATCCTTTGTTTTTGCGTCTCCAGATTCTAAGGGTTATACAATTTGAAAAAAAAATTCAGTGCTATATAAAGGGGCTTGTTTTATGAAAATCTGTATTTTTTTTTGCATACTATGTTGGAGAAGAATTACTTTATGATCATATTTTATCTAATATTTGAGTATCAGAATTAAAAAAAAAATCACTAATTTTGCAATAGTTTTTTTAATTTATTGTTACTTGCTGTTTTAAATGTTAACAAATGTTTTTTTAATCTTATGCTTCGAAATACTTTATTTCTGTTTTTGTTTTAAAGGAATACAGTCCAAAAGTAGACTTGAACATGAAAAGTTTGTTATTACTATAACATTATGCGTGCATCTCTGAAATTCACTGAGAAGCATCCTAACAGGTTTCTGTAGTGAACAGACCCCGATTGACATGGCTGCCAATCGGCACCCTTAATTGTAACCTGCGAAGGGAAGAGGGTGATTAGGTAACAAAACAAGCGCCATAGTCTAGCTACTTAAAAGGATCATTTAATAATTTAATGAATACAATTTAATTTTTTCTGATTTACAATATTATAGCAGGAGCCTGGTTGTCAATCACTGCCTGTTTGCTGGGGTAATCGGAAAAGTGCAACTTGTAAACATATTTGATCACTGAGATGCACATAGAGCCCTAACATATATTTCATTGTGCTATAATGGGTTATGTAGCTCTATTAGTATCCCTTTCACATTTCTCAACCCAAATAGCTCCCTATATACATGAAAAAGCACACTTCATCCCTTTACTACTTTGTTTTTCCCAGGAAGGACTTTTCTTTCCACTACATATGGGTAGAAGCTGCTATTCTCTCTAAGTCTCTCTACTTAATGGTACATCATTCAAGATTACTTTTACTCCAGAAAACCCTTTTAATGCAAAGCAGAAGTAATATTAGGATCATAACAGTATACAATAGATGTCATAATTTGTGACACAGATCAAAAGGCATGTAACGTGGCAGCCAAATGACCCAAAATCTTTTCTCTGCTTGAAAACTTCTTCTACCTGAGGAATTTGCGCTCACAATTTCTCCCTAAACGTCATTTTCATTTTTTTACTTTATTTTGTGCATTTTCCTGCTTGTTGGAACATTATCATTCGGTTTTGAATAAAATTGCAGCTGTATTTTGAGGACATTTACTAAGTTGCATTAGATATGGTTGAAAAAGAATGATTTGGTGTGCAAACAAAATGTCAGGAACACCGCACTGAACTTGCTCACTGAGCCAGTGTGCGTGTCCTGAGTAAAGCGAACAGTGCTCAAAGATACCTGTGGAGCGGGCAGCAGCCGAGTAGATGTGTACTTCAGAGCCGCAGGACCTGAAGCACGTGACTGCTAGGGGCATGGCCTAAACTCCACAGAGCTAGGGGCTGCAAGATAACTTCTAGCAGGGTAACTGCGAGACAAAGTTACCAGGGGGCATAGACAGGGAGAATAGTCAAGACGTAGCCAGTGAGTCACACACAGAGATAGCTGCAAAGGTACAAGAGGGGCGAGCAGAGAGTAGTCAGGTCACAGGCAATGAGTCATACACAGAGATAATAACGCAGTACAAAATCAACAGGCAAACTCACAACGGGAAACAGAACCGGGTCAGAACCATATAAACAAGCTATAGCAACAAACAGGCACACAGGGGTCAGCACACTAGGCCAAAGGCAAAAGTATAACTGGCAGGGATTGAAGCTTCCCAGAGGTTTAAGAAGCTCTCCCAGAACCAGAAAGAGGCCACAATCATTAACCCCAGGTGTGCAGGTCAAAACCTGCACCGAGCTCCAGACATTAACCCCAGGTGTGCAGCTCAAAAACCTGCACTGGGATCATGACAGTATCCCCCTCTCAACGGGGGGGCCTCTGGACCCCCAGGCTTCTCCGGGTACTTGGCATGGAAAGCCCGAACCAGGCAATCTGCATGTACCGAGCGAGCAGGGACCCATGAGCGCTCTTCTGGTCCATATCCCTTCCAGTGGACCAGGTACTGCAAAGAGCGGCGCACCTGCCGAGAGTCCACAATATGTCCAACCTCATACTCCAATTGATCCTCCACCAGCACTGGAGGAACAACAGACTCAGAGTTCTCTTTGACAGATCCTGCGGGTTTCAACAGAGATTTATGGAACACATTAGATATTTTTAAGGAGGCGAGGAGACGCAACCTATTTGCCACTGGGTTGACTATCTCCATAATCTTGTACGGACCAATGAACTTTGGTCCCAACTTAACTGATGGTACCTTTAAGTTGATGTTACGTGTGGAGAGCCAATCCTTCTCTCCCACCTGAAACATGTCTCCCGAGGCTCTCTTTTTGTCCGCAAAATATTTGTATCTCCCCTGAACCCGAGAGATATTACGCCGGACTTCAGCCCAGAGGTTTTTTAACCGTTGAACGGACCCCTCTGCACCTGGACAACCGGAATCCACCCGAGAAATCTCCCCAAAATGCGGATTAAACCCATAGTTAATCAGAAATGGGGACATGTTGGTGGACTGACTCACCCGGTTGTTAAAAGCGAATTCAGCCAACAGTAACGTATCACACCAATCCTCCTGTCTGGCGGAGGTCAGACACCTGAGAATTTGTTCCAGGGATTGATTGCTGCGTTCTGTCTGACCATTACTCTTCGGGTGATATGCCGATGAGAAGGAGAGTGAGATGCCCAATTTCATACAGAACACCCTCCAAAAATTGGCCACAAACTGCACACCTCTGTCAGACACAACATTCAGGGGTACCCCATGCAATCGGACCACATGCTGCACAAACAACCTTGACAATGTTTCTGCTGAAGGTAATGCTGCCAAGGGAATGAAATGGGCCTGTTTAGAAAACCTATCCACCACCACCCAGATCACGGTATTGCCCCTGGAAGGTGGAAGGCCAGTAATAAAATCCATGGAAAGATGAGTCCATGGCCTATCAGGAACTGGTAAAGGTATGAGTTTCCCAGCCGGTCGGTTATGTGAGCTTTTGGAACGGGCACACATGCCACAAGCAGAAACAAATTCCTTGACATCGGACCTTAATGAAGGCCACCAAAAACCCCTGGCTACTGCCTCTCTAATGGCTGTGATATCTGGATGAGCACTCAGCCTAGACTCATGAAACTCCTGCAGAAGTCTAGGCCGCAATGAATCTGGAACAAACAGCTTATCCCCTGGCCTGGTTGCCGGAGCTAGGGCCTGAGCCCTTAGAATTTCTTGTGCCAACTCAGTTGAGACCCCCGCCACTACCACCCCTGGGGGAAGAATGGAGGACGGTGGCTCAGGGGGAGTCACTGGATCAAAACTTCTGGACAGGGCATCCACTTTTGGACCCCAGTCGAAAAGTAATGGAGAACTGAAATCGTGAAAAAAAAGTGCCCAACGGGCTTGTCTAGGAGTAAGCCTCTTAGCAGATTCAAGGTATGCCAAATTTTTGTGATCCATGACAACCGTGATAGGGTGAGCCGCCCCTTCCAAAAAGTGCCTCCTTTCCTCAAACGCCAGCTTGACCGCAAGAAGTTCCCTATTGCCTACATCATAGTTTTTCTCAGCTGAAGAGAACTTCTTGGAGAAGAATGCACAGGGTTTGAGATTGGTAAGGGTGGCCGGACCCTGGGACAGCACAGCCCCCACCCCCACTTCAGAAACATCCACCTCCACAATGAATGGTTTGGATGGATCAGGTTGTACCAACACCGGGGCAGACATGAAACATTTCTTAATCACTGAGAAGGATTCCTTAGTGAGTACAGACCAATTTTTTACATCAGCGCCCTTCTGGGTAAGATCTGTGAGTGGTTTAACCACTTGTGAGAAACCTTTAATGAATCTCCGGTAATAGTTCGCAAATCCTAAGAAGCGCTGGAGCCCCTTGAGATCTCGAGGCTGAACCCAGTCAGCGATCGCCAGCACCTTCTTAGGATCCATACGAAACCCCTCACAGGACACAATCAACCCCAAAAAAGACAGCTCCTGCACAAAAAACGAACATTTTTCCAATTTAGCGAACAATTGGTTCTCCCTGAGTCTCTGGAGAACTGTCTTTAGATGTTGCAAGTGAGATTGACTGTCCGGGGAATACACCAAAATATCATCCAAATAAATAATAACAAAACGGCCTATCAGATCAGAAAACACAACACTGATGAAATTTTGGAAAATAGCGGGTGCATTAGTTCACCAAAAAGGCATTACCAGGTTCTCAAAGAGTCCTTCTGATGTGAGGAAAGCTGTTTTCCACTCGTCCCCTTCCCGAACCCTTATCAGATTGTAGGCCCCCCGCAGATCTAACTTGGAGAACCATTGGGCCCCAGCTAACTGGTTACATAAATCTGGGATGAGGGGAAGCAGGTAAGAGTTCCTAACCGTTATCTTGTTCAGTTCCCGAAAGTCGAGGCACGGCCGCAAACCACCATCTTTTTCTTCACAAAGAAGAACCCTGCTGCCACAGGTGACACAGAAGGCCTGATATGCCCTTTGCGGAGGCTCTCAGCTATGTACTCCTTCATGGCTTGGCTCCGGGTACTAAATCAATGGCACAATCGTAGGGTCTATGTGGTGGCAGCTCCTCAGCCTCACTTTTGGAAAAAACGTCTTCGAAATCCTTCAGGTACTCCGGAATACCTTCCAGACCGACAGACGACACAGACACAGATTTAACAGCGTTAACAAGATGTCCCAGGTTACCACATTTATTATTGCATCCCCATTGAGTGATTTCCCCTGTAACCCAATCAATGGTAGGATTATGGCGTTGAAGCCAAGGCATCCCCAGTACCAGTCCTGCAGGCAAGTTATCTAGCACAAGACAACTTAGTTTTTCCACATGAGTGGAACCCACTTTTAGAGAAAAAAGTTCAGACCTGCAACAGATACCGTCTTGGGTAAGAGGAGACGAGTCAATTGCCACAAGTTTAACAGGATCGTGAAGCCTGACTGTCCCTATCTTATTAAGAGTCATAACCTTGGTATCAATCAGGTTCACAGCAGAACCACAGTCAATAAAAGCAGTAGTCTGAACAGGACCATAACCAAGTTCCAGTTCCACCTGCAGCACCATTTTTGCACATGAGGAAAATTGTACCTGAAGGTCTGGGTAGCCTCCTCGACTACTACCCAGACCTAGTCGTTTCCCGCCATCTTGGAGGATGACGGAAAGGAGGGGCAGTCCTTCTTCCAATGTCCAGATTTCCCACAATAGAAGCACAACTGCTTTTCCCGGCGGCGTCTTCTTTCCTTTCCCTCACAGGTGACAGCGCTCACCTCCATAGCCATAGGAAGAGTCCGGGTCTCATCTCCACTGAAGAATAATGGTGTTTCCCATTGCATAATGCCTCTAGCCCGCAGCCTGTGATCCATGCGAGCCGCTTGGATCATGGCATCCTCCAGGGAGTCAGGCGGAGGATGAAGTGCCAAAGCATCCTTCAGACGTTCACACAGACCTCTGTGGAACAGCCCCCGAAGGGCGGCATCACTCCAGGAAATCTCGGCTGCCCAACGTCTGAATTTAGCACAGAACCATTCGGCCGAGTGCTCCCCCTGACAGACACTCATCACCTTGTCCTCACTCTATCAGGCTCATCATAAATAAGCCCTAAGGCTTCAAAAAACGCATCCACAGACATTCTCTCAGGGGCAGAAGAGGAAAGCGAAAATGCCCAGGCTTGTGGGGACCCCCTAAGCAGGGACATCACCACCCCCACCCTCTGTTTCTCATCCCCAGAGGAGCGGGGTCTCAAAGAGAAAAAGAACTTACAGCCCTCCTTAAATGCCCTGAAATCATCCTTGTTACCAGAAAATGTATCTGGCAATTTAACCGGGGATTCGGGTGGGACTAAAATGACATCTCTATTCCCCACCTGCTGGAAGCCTGCGGAAAGCACCCCCTGAACTGAGTCCTCCACCCGCCGTTGGGACTGGGCCAGAGCTTGGTGTTCCAAACAAAGCTTCTGCAGTGACTGAGTCAAGCATTTCACATGCTCAGATAAAGCACACATTGGGTCCATGCTGCAGAAGTGAGGAGAGAAGAAAAAATTGTAGGCCAGTTTTAATGTCAGGAACACCGCACTGAACTTGCTCACTGAGCCAGTGCTTGTGTCCTGAGTAAAGCGAACAGTGTTCAGAAATACCTGTGGAGCGGGCAGCAGCTGAGTAGATGCGTACTTCAGAGCTGCAGGACCTGAAGCACGTGACTGCTAGGGGCATGGCCTAAACTCCACAGAGCTAGGGGCTGTAAGATAACTCCTAGCAGGGTAACTGCGAGACAAAGTTACCAGAGGGCATAGACAGGGAGAATAGTCAAGACATAGCCAGTGAGTCACACACAGAGATAGCTGCAAAGGTACAAGAGGGGCGAGCAGAGAGTAGTCAGGTCGCAGGCAATGAGTCATATACAGAGAGGATAGGACAGTACAGAATCAACAGGCAAACTCACAACGGGGAACATAACTGGGTCAGAACCATATAAACAAGCTATAGCAACAAACAGGCACACAGTGGTCAGCACACTAGGCCAAAGGCAAAAGTATAACTGGCAGGGATTTAAGCTTCCCAGGGGTTTAAGAAGCTCTCCCAGAACCAGAAAGAGGCCACAATCATTAACCCCAGGTGTGCAGGTCAAAACCTGCACCGAGCTCCAGACATTAACCCCAGGTGTGCAGCTCAAAAACCTGCACTGGGATCATGACACAAAGGTTTCAGATTTTGCATAGTTCTCTCCATAATAGATCTAAGACATTGACAAATATTGCTAGGATGGCTCTGTAGCTTGCTGAGTTCATATTTCACACTTAGTTTTATTTCCATTAATAAATTGGGCTTGCACCAAAGAAAAAGAAAGAAAACCATTTAGGCTGTTTTATTTCATTCCAGTAATGTGTCCACCAAGTCTGCTCTATTGATCCTGAATGGCATAACCACGATTTCTTATCCTCTTACCTAGAAAGCTCCTTATTCCCCTTTCCATTCCATTAGCACTCCTGTCTCTAATTGCTAATTAGTTCTACCTAATACAGTTCAGTGATGTTCCTACTCATAGAATTAATGGATTTCCTTCAGGGTCAGGTGAAGCTTTACTCTCATCCGAATGTGTATCCATAAATCATTATAAAGTGTTCTTTATATTCATGGACACAGTGACAGAAACTGATATTTTATCTCCCTTAGCGTATTGACAGGGCTTTCTTTCTCAAACAAATCTGCAACATGCATTTGCCATGTTAATGATAATGTGTCCTGTAGCATCATAAATAAGCATTTACTGTATTTGCAACCCAGCAATGTCTTTCTCTTGTTTGTATTTGTATAATATACATTAACAGGTGAAGGTTTCAAAATGCATTGGTCCTCATAATGGAGACAATAAGGGGTGCCCCATTGATGTCCTTTACTCATCTATTTATATATTATTTTGTATGTATGGCTATCTTTTTTTCATTGTCGCCTTTAGCTCATCTCACCAGGTAACTAGATCCTCTGTTAAATATTCTTTTTCTGGCTCCTATTCACAGACCCATTCTGGGTTCTAATCCTATTTCTCCTCTCCAAAACTCTGTCCTATATTCAACTATTTATATTTTATAATTATTTTTTTTTTTATTTGCTGCCTTTTCTCCCATCTCCATAGCTAGTTCCTCGAATAAATGTTCACTTTCTGGCATCTACACATCATTTCATCCTGGATTCAAATTCTATTGATCCTCAACACTTTGTTTTTAATTCATCTCTTTACATTTTGTCATAAATACAGTATGTTTAGTTTCCTCTTTTTTTTCTCTAACTTTCATCTTTACTTAGTTGTGAGTTGAACTTTCCTCCCCTTTCCTATTTCTCTATTGGTTTAAACATCCCTGTGGGCATACCCATAAGTAATTGTCATCCATTTTGGGTCTTTAAAATCCCATCTGTTGTCACATTTTGCACATTTGTTTTTTTCATTTGATAAAGATACCGGTACAGCGTTGAATTGGGTTGTGGATAAACAAAACCTTCTTAACATCATTAATGAAGAATCAATTTACTCCAGCAGCAAAGCCCACCTAACATGTCTAATCCAACTGGATCCAAAATTTAGTGGAGGATTTATCCAATAGCCATGGGGCAGTAGCTGTTTTTCTTCATGCCTACATAGAAGTTGTGCCTCTCATAACTCCAGCATGTGAGCGTTACCCAAGCTCTTACCCACTCTCCTTCCCCGATTGTTCCCTCTATTCCCTATACCTGGATTTCTTCATGCTCCATTGATAGTCATCTTGTCAAATTACTATAGATACTGCTATATAAAGGGTGGTTTGGGGGTTTGATTGTGTTTATAGAATTCTCCAAAGTGGTTTAAAAATTAACAATTAGTCTTTAGTACGTAGCACAAAAACTCATAGGTGAAAAAATGGCACAACTCACTATAGTGATAAACCACGTAAGAACATGAGCAAGTATACCATGCCAGTAAAGTTAATAAGTCTTTATTGATAATAGACTAGTATATAAAAGTAATCATTTAACCTCTTCCCAACCGCCCACAGTAGATAAATGTTGGCGCTTGTTGGGCTTTGTGCAGCGCCGACATTTATCTACTGTCGGCGGTTTTGTGCCCCCCCCCGGGACCCCCACATACCTTACAACGCTGTGCCAGGCAGCGATCTTGTCACACAGTAACGCTGCTTCTCCTCTGATCATCTGTCATTGTGAGATCAGAGGAGAAGTCGCGTTATTATGTGCCAGGCAGCGATCTTGTCACATAGTAACGCTGCTTCACCTCTGATCATCTGTCAGTGTGAGATCAGAGGAGAAGTGGCGTTACTATGAGTCAGATCGCAGGGCAGCAATCTTGTCACAAAAATAAAAAAGTAAAGAAAAAAAAAAGCAGGTACACGGGTTAGGGCTAGGGTTAGGGCTAGGGTTAGGGTTAGGGTTAGGGCTAGGGTTAGGGCTAGGGTTAGGGCTAGGGCTGGGATTAAGGTTATGGGTGTGTTGGTGTTAGGTTTTTGGTTAGGGTTATGGTTAGGGCTGAGATTAGGGTTAGGGGTGTGTTGGGGTTAGGGTTGGAATTAGAATTGGGGGTTTCCACTGTTTAGGTACATCAGGGGCTCTGCAAATGCAATATGATGCCCGCAGACCATTCCATCAAAGTCTGCATTCCAGAACGTCACTACTTCCCTTCCGAGCCCCACCGTGTGCCCAAACAGTAGTTTTCTCTCACATATGGGGTACCAGAGTACTCAGGACAAGTTGGACAACAACTCTTATGGTCAAATTTCTCCTGTTACCCTTGTGAAAATAAAAATTGGGGGCTAAAAGATCATTTTTGTGGAAAAAAAGTGATTTTTTTATTTTCACGCCTCTACATTATAAACTTTACTGAAACACTTGGGGGTTCAAAGTGCTCACCACACATCTAGATAAGTTCCTTGGGGGGTCTAGTTTCCAAAATGGGGTCACTTGTGGGGGGTTTCCACTGTTTAGGTACATCAGGGGCTCTGCAAACGCGACATGACACCCGCAGACCATTCCATCAAAGTCTGCATTTCAGAACGTCACTACTTCCCTTCCGAGCCCCACCGTGTGCCCAAACAGTAGTTTTCTCCCACATATAGGGTACCAACGTACTCAGGTCAAATTGGACAACAACTTTTGGGGTCCAATTTCTCCTGTTAGCCTTAGGAAAATAAAAATTGGAGGCTAAAAGATCATTTTTGAGGAAAAAAAATGATTTTTTTTATTTTCACGGCTCTACATTATAAACTTTAGTGAAACACTTGGGGGTTCAAAGTGCTCACCACACATCTAGATAAATCCCTTGGGGGGATCTAATTTCCAAAATGCGGTCACTTGTGGGGGGTTTCCACTGTTTAGGGACATCAGGGGCTCTCAAAATGCGACATGGCATCCGATCTCAATTCCAGCCAATTCTGCATTGAAAAAGTCAAACGGCACTCCTTCCGTTCTGAGCTCTGCCGTGTGCCCAAACAGTGGTTTAGCCCCACATACGGGGTATTGGCGTATTCGGGAGAAATTACACAAAAAATTTTGTGGTTCATTTTCTCTTTTTACACTTGTGAAAATAAAAAAAAATGGTTTTGAAGTAAAATGTTTGTGAAAAAAAGTTAAATGTTTATTTTTTCCTTCCATATTCAATTCATTCATGTGAAGCACCTGAAGGGTTAATAAACTTCTTGAATGTGGTTTTGAGTACATGGAGAGGTGCAGTTTTTAGAATGGTGTCACTTTTGGGTATTTTCTGTCATATTGACCCCCCAAACTCAAATTTTTGCCAAATTTTGATTTTTTTAACAAATAAGCGCAGATCATATCTAAAAATTTTTACCACCATCATGAAGTACAATATGTCATGAGAAAACAGTGTCAGAATCAGTAGGATCCGTTAAAGCGTTCTAGAGTTATGACCTCATAAAGTGACACTGGTCAGAATTGAAAAAATTGGCCCGGTCACAAAGGCAAAAACAGGCTCGGGTGCGAAGGGGTTAATATACAAAATGCAATTTCAAGGACACTACAAACATGTAATAGGAGTAGACAATGCCAGAAGCCTGACCTACTAATTATGTAAACATAGTGCACATTGTCAATCACAGAGATAACCAAAAGCTAATTAGCATTCCCTTAGTATTAGCTGTAAGTACACAATAGGTACTATTATATTGCCTAGAGGCCCCTTTACATTTAGGGATGCACCAGCGATCCCGACCACGATACGACCCGGTCAGGTGCATCACTAAATGGTCACTAGTGAGATGCCAAACAGCTAGATCTCACCAGCGATGTAGCGACGCAGCAGCTGTCATTACTTACCTTTCAGACGCGGCGATCCTGACGTCCTCCGTCTGGGTCCACGCGTCGCTCGTCGGCACCAACAGGAAGCCCAGCAGAAAGCGCCCGACGAGAAATGGACTGCACGATCTCGCGCGATCAGCGACACACAGCAGGGGAGCCGGTCGGAGGTAAGTATCACACATAGCGATATCGCTAGTAGTGTTGAGCATTCCGATACTGCAAATATCGGGTATCGGCTGATATTCGCTGTATCGGAATTCCGATACTGAGTTCCGATACTTTTAGTATATCGAATACCGGAATCTGAAGTTCCCATAATGCAATGAGCCAGTTTTATTTTATTCAGCCAATGAGGAATCCTAAGAAGTGTGGGCACATCCTGTTATGCATGTTAGGCATGTTAACTAATGGCATGGCTGTGATTGGCTGCGAGCAGACCACCCAGCTGCTCCTCCCCCTGTTCACGCTGAACAGTAATCTACGGAAAGTGAAACTAGTGAAGGAGGAGGAAGCGACCAGTTCTCATTTCAATGCCAGAACACACACCCCCTGGACGTTTATCTTAGAAGCAAGAGATGATATCTTGGAAACCGTGCAGACTAGCCACAGAAGGTAAATTACTTATTGTCAGCATTCTGCAGCCTAGATATGCACTGAGATTATGTGAAAAGCCCAGACAAACTGTTCTGTTATGTATTTCCGCCCAGTTGGATCACCCGCCAGGGCTGGTAGGGTACTCGGTACCGGGCCCGTTGGTTTCAGTGGGAGATGTCACGGTAGCTGTGACCTGGTCCGTGGCCCTGGGCGTCCATTGTAAAAGGGAAATGTTGAACGTGTGGATGATGATTGAAGTTTATGAGTGAATGATTCGTGACTAGAGTTGAGCGATACCGTCCGATACTTCAAAGTATCGTATCGGATGGTATCGGACGATCTTTAAAAAAAGTATCGGTATCGCCGATTCCGATACCGGAAGTCCCATTCAAGTCTATGGGACTTCCGGTATCGGAATAAGAAAAACCCTTTCCTGCCCTTGTACAGCCTCTCTGGGTCTGTACGGGCCTTTCGGGGGGCTGTGCCGGCCTGCCAGGGGGTCTGTGCAGGCTCCGGTGGTCTGTGCCGGCCTGCCGGGGGGCTGTGCCGGCCTGCCGGTGGTCTGTGCAGGCTCCGGTGGGCTGTGCCGGCCTGCCGGGGGGCTGTGCCGGCCTGCCGGGGGGCTGTGCAGGCTCCGGGGGGCTGTGCCGGCCTGCCGGGGGGCTGTGCCGGCCTGCCGGTGGTCTGTGCAGGCTCCGGGGGGCTGTGCCGGCCTGCCGGGGGGCTGTGCCGGCCTGCCGGTGGTCTGTGCAGGCTTCGGGGGTCTGTGCAGGCATCGTCCGATGGGACTGCAAGTCCCATCGGGCGATGCCTGCTACCATGACAGTGATTGACACATTAGCCAATGATGGGACAGTAATAGTCCTATCATCCGGCTAATGTGTTGAATGTAAAAAAAAAAAAAAAAATTACATGCCACATACATACAATTCCCACACAGCAATGGCATAAAGTGAGACTAGGGACTTTTTTTTTTTTAAGTGGCGGAGGAATACAGTGCGGAAGGATACCTACCTTCCGTCATTGGATTCCTGCAGCCCGTAGAGAACGGCAGCATCATCTGATGCTGCAGTTCTCTACCCAAGATCGTCGTGGGACACACTCGTGGACTGCTTCGGATCGTGGGTGAGTATTTTTGTGGTTTGTTATGTTAATATTTATTCCGGAAAAGACAATGGCTTCGGGGAACAATGTGACAAGTATTGGTAAGTATGTTACTCTATGTTATATGTACTGTATGTCTATGTATGTATTGTATGAATGTATTGTATGTATGTAGTATATATGTGGTATGTATGTAGCATGTAGTATGTATGTAGTATGTATGTAGCATGCATGTAGCATGCAGTATGTATGTAGCATGCATGTAGTATATATGTAGTATGTATGTAGCATGTATGTAGTATGTATGTGGTATGTATGTAGCATGTAGTATGTATGTAGCATGCATGTAGTATATATGTAGTATGTATGTAGCATGTAGTATGTATGTAGTATGTATGTAGTATGTATGTGGTATGTATGTAGCATGTAGTATGTATGTAGCATGCATGTAGTATGTATGTAGTATGCATGTAGTATGTATGTAGTATGTATGTAGTATGTATGTAGTATATATGTAGTATGTATGTAGCATGTATGTGGTATGTATGTAGCATGTAGTATGTATGTAGCATGTAGTATGCATGTAGTATATATGTAGTATGTAGTATGTATGTAGTATGTATGTGGTATGTATGTAGCATGTAGTATGTATGTAGCATGCATGTAGTATGTATGTAGCATGCATGTAGTATGTATGTAGTATGCATGTAGTATGCATGTAGTATGTATGTAGTATGTATGTAGTATATATGTAGTATGTATGTAGCATGTATGTGGTATGTATGTAGCATGTAGTATGTATGTAGCATGCATGTAGTATATATGTAGTATGTAGTATGTATGTAGTATGTATGTGGTATGTATGTAGCATGTAGTATGTATGTAGCATGCATGTAGTATGTATGTAGCATGCATGTAGTATGTATGTAGCATGCATGTATGTATGTAGCATGCATGTAGCATGCATGTAGTATGTATGTAGTATGTATGTAGTATGTATGTAGCATGCAGCATGTATGTAGCATGTATGTAGCATGTATGTAGTATGTATGTAGTATATATGTAGTATGTATGTAGTATTTTTTTTTTTTTAACATTTAACACATTAGCCGGATGATGGGACTACTACTGTCCCATCATTGGCTAATGTGTCAATCACTGTCATGGTAGCAGGCATCGCCAGATGGGACTTGTAGTCCCATCGGACGATGCTTGCACAGACCCCCGGACATCAGCACAGCCCCCCGGCAGGCCGGCACAGCCCCCCGGCAGGCCGGTACAGACCCCCACAGGGTGCACAGACCACCGGCAGGCCGGCACAGCCCCCCGGCAGGCCGGTACAGACCCCCACTGGGTGCACAGACCACCGGCAGGCCGGCACAGCCCCCCGGCAGGCCGGTACAGACCCCCACAGGGTGCACAGACCACCGGCAGGCCGGCACAGCCCCCCGGCAGGCCGGTACAGACCCCGGGCAGTCCACACAGCCCCCCGGCAGGCCGGCACAGCCCCCCGGCAGGCCGGCAGAGACCCCCGGAAGGCCCGAAATGACGGCGCATCATGATGCGCACACACCGCGCATCATGATGACGTCAGGCTGTCAATCAACTGAACTTCCGATTCCGATGCCGAATTCCGATATTGAAAAAATATCGGAAGTCGGTATCGGAATTCCGATACAGCAAGTATCGGCCGATACCCGATACTTGCGGTATCGGAATGCTCAACACTATTCGTGACACCACCTGTGGAGTTCGGCAATTAAGATGTAAAGCTGACGCTGCAGACAGATCCTCTGGGACAGATGGTGTGGTGATGCTTTGATGTTGTGGCCCTCTACAGGTAGGGCAGCAGTCTCAGGGCAGTGTAGATGGAGAGGTAGTGAAGAGACATAGATGGTGCAGTGCCAGGCACAGAGATGTAGCAGTGCTGAGTGTGTTGGCGCAGGAATAACTGAGGGACACCAGGGCATGTAGTTCCAAAGCTTTACTCAGTCTGTTGTGCATACATGTGCCCGCATCAGTGCCATGTCCTCCGGGTCAGGGGCTCAGTCAACCTCCAAGCTAGATGAAGCACTCCGTTCGAACACTCCGCCAACATGTGCCTTTTCTGAATGTCTCCCTCTATTGCTACACAACCCCTTTAACATAGTCAATATCTTTGTAACTCCGAACATCTTAAAAAAAATTAATTCCTGCTATTCCATTTGATTGGGCTAAACCTCTATGCCTTTAATGTCTCCTCCACCTCCCCCAATACTTTCTACATTATTCTTAGTTGTTTTCCTTCATGTAGAATTAACCTACAAGGAAAGAAAGGGTTTATTTTAATTCCGATATTTGGGTCCCATTGACTTGCATTGGTTTCCGGTATCGGAATCAGCGATATCCGATATTTTTGGGGTATCGGTCTGATCCAATCCGATCCGATATTTCCCGATATTGGAAGGTATCGCTCAACACTAATTGCTAGCAATATCGCTGCTGCGTCACAAAATCGGTGACGCTTTTGCGATATTGCTAGCGATATCACTATGTGTAAAGCTCCCGTAAGGATGGCTATTATGGTAACAAAACAAAGTCTGGGCACTTACATATAAATGGTGGTCTGCTAATGCGGTCCTCCACAGGCTTCATGCTCCATTGATAGTCATCGTGTCAACGTACTATAGAAACTGCTATATAATGGGTGGTTTAGGGGGTTTGATTGTGTTTATAGAATTCTCCAAAGTGGTTTAAAAATTAACAATTAGTCTTTAGTAGTACAGAGTGAAATATTATCCAGCAACATGCTAAAATTCAACAGACTGTGCAGATGACAGTTATTCAATGTCTTCATCTGAACAGGTTGGTTTTAATTTACTGGTACTAGGAAACCATTGCCCTTGAATAATAGATTATATCTGGTTCACTTTTATTCACCAGTTTTGAGAATTGTTAATAAAGACTTTTTTTAAAGAGAACCTGACACCATGAAAATGCAGACTGATCTGCTGGCATCATAAGAGCCGGAGGAGCTGAGTAGATTGATATATAGTTTTGCGGAAAAAGATTCAGTATAACCTGTGTTTTAACCATTTATACACATCTGCTCTCTGTGGGATTTTTGGTCCAGTGGGCAATCCTATCAGTGACTGACATCCATCTCTGTATTCATTCTTATGCAAATAAAGCTGTCAGTCACGAATAGGACCACTCCCTAGATCGAAAATCCAGAAAGAGCAGAGGTTAAAGCCCAGGTTATACTTAATTTTTCCCACAAAAAATTATAGATTAATCTGCTCAGCTTCCCCTGCTCTTTAACATGATACCAGCAGATAGGACTGCATTTACATGGTGACAGATTCCCTAAAAGAATCAATAGAGAAAATATTTTTTCTCATCAGTAAAGAAAGTAGAATCAATTTTTCTGGATCTGGATTGGTAGCAAATCAATATGAACAATGAAATAATTAATATCTACCTTTTAAATATTGATGAATCAAATTGACATAATTGACTACATAAATATCTATTTTGCTGATTATACCATTGTAGTTTCTCTTTTATTTCAGCGTCACCTTAAGATGCACAAACTGCATTTCAGTCACTTGTTAGTTACTGAACCATTGTCTTGGGCGCATAGCGTTCTAGTCAATGTTTCATTGTGTTTAGTTGCTCCAAAAAAATCAATGATACTTTCCATTATTAAATTTTAACCTCGGTCTGTAAGATTTCAGCTATAAAACTAGAGAATGAGGACTCTACATTGTTAAGTCTTTAGTTGCTCATGAAGCTTTCCAAGATAAAATGTACTAATTGGATCAATACCAGATTGATACTACTGTGCTTGTGGCCGAATAAGTCTAATTCATAGTGAAGATTTTTTCAAAATGATGCAAGTTACTGTAATAAATGCATAATAATATATAAGACACAAATATAAACTAGTTTTAGGTTTTTAATTATTAAATAACAGTAAGAAATACAGTCTATTTTTTCACGTGTAACATTTTTTGGCCATTCTTTAATATCCATAGTTGCCACCACTGTCATTTAAATAACCCTTATAAATAATTTAGGTCAATGTTACTTCTCTAAGAACTTCAAAGAGAGGAAACCGTCTTTTATTGCAGAATGATTAAAAAATGGAGAATTCAGGTGAAAAAGATGGATGACTTCCGTTTCGCACACAAAGGTGCTTCAACGGGTCCAAATACAAACTGACATGGGGGAGCCTCCCCTTTATAAGGAACATATCCCATCAATAAGTCAATGATGTACGAACAAAACATAATCACACAAAAGTTTAAAAAAAACAACACTTGTATATACTATAAAAATACCGACATGTCAATTTTGTCATTAAAATCCAGCGGCCATTGTGATTTTGTTTTTATAATCCATTTGGCTTCTCTTCTAAGAAGTATCCTATTAAGGTACAGTTACACTACGTAACGCACCAGCGATCCCGACAACGATGTGACCTGGTAAGGATCGCTGATATGTCGCTAAATGGTCGATAGTAAGCTGTCAAACAGACAGGTCTACTCAATGACGCAGCAGCGATCCGGCGATCCGTAAAACGACCTCAGCAGTCATTGGGACCTTGTCACACAGCAGCTATTCTGATGACACGCCTGCGTCCCTGAGTTCTGAGTCGCCAACGAGGTCGCTCGTCAGCATCAAACACAAAAATGCATGCTGGCCAGCGGGACACCAGCGATCAAAAAGTGGCCCAGTACATTCGAGCACAATCAGCGAGATTTCAGCGGGGGCCCGGTCGCTGCTATGTGTCACATGTAGTGAGATCGCTGGCGAGGTCGCTGTTGCATTGCAAAATTGGTGACATTTAAGCGATCTTGCTAACGATCTCACTATGTGAGATGGGGCCTTAATGGCTACCTCCCTGATCTGGGAGATTAAAACTTTCTATCCCTGAAAAATCTTAAAACCTCAGGATTAGAATAATGACATTCATGTACATGCTTTATGAGTCTAGTGGAACCATTTCCTGACATGATTGATTTGAAATGTTCTCTGAACAGTCTAACGGTTTTGCCAACATAAATGAAGCCGCAGGGACTGCTGTTTGCATAGTCACTCCAGCATATGCAAGGTGGAGTTCCACCTTGTTGGTAAGTCGCATATCAGCCAGTGAACGGTGAGGCAAAAGTGGCGCTGCAGCATAGACAGGCAAGCAACAGATTGAGAACGTCAAAAGCGCACACACTGCCCACACTTACAGCAGTAGCCCTGACATAGAGTAATTTTTAAGGAAGCTCTGCACCACCAAGTTCAGCACATGTGCCAGCCAAGGGATGTGTGTCAAAAAGGCAAAGCCCAGAGCTGCTACAAAATTTCACCCATTATTGCACAACACCAGGTCGGGCTTAAGGTTCACCGATACCAACCACTCATCTATGTGCTGTTTTATCCCAGTCCAGAGCTCCTGTATGATGTGGTATGGCCTTTGCTGCATGTGGGGTCAAGGACTTTATCATCTTCCACCAACTTCTCATCTATGCCATCCTTGCCAATATGCATACTGCAGAAAGATGCAGCTGTGTGCACCTGTGTTTTGTTATTCTCAGAGATGAGCTGCGGTTTTCCGCTAACTGTGTGTGCTAGCCCTCCCATGTTCTCATCCTCCAACCTAACAAGTGGTTGGTGTGGGCATCAGTACCTCAGTCTCTTCCACTTCAAGGGCAAGGCCAAGTGGATGGGCCACATAAGCCTTTCCGGCAGAAACACCAAAAAGCAGAAGAGACTGCTTAATGACTTTGGGCTCAGACTGCATGGCTGATTTGCAAGGGGCTGAGGTGGAAGAAAGATGTCCATGATCCTCAGGTGCCAACTCTGCACTTTCTGCAGGGGATTGGGGGAAGACAATGTGAAGGAACTGGAGTCACTGTCTTCCATCCAATCTAACACCGCCTCAACATGCTCTGGACTCACCATTCGGCCTGTGGTATGTGGACCTACGAAATCATGCAGAACATCCTGTCACCTGAGTGTATCTGAGGAAGATGTTGTACTTGTACACGTAATGGGCACAGATCTACCAATGGGCACATCCTTTCCCTACAGCAGCTGCACCATCTCCACTAGCAGCAGTGTGATCCTGCCCACATCTTCTATTAGATGCCCTTCTCATTTTTTTTCTCCCCAAAAAAGAGGCTGGATTAGGGCCCTCTGCACTAGGCTGTTAGGACAAATGCACCAAGCTGTTTTACATGCACTCTGTTGAGCTTCCTGCACAAAATGACCCCATAGCTCCTTTCTACTTTGGCTGACACTTGCTATTAACCCTATCACAGCCTGAAAACTGCTGCAGAATACAGTACACATAAAATCATATTTGAAACATCACAATGCATTACACTTTATGACTTGTTTTACAGTGAGCTTTCAGAAGTAGTGCCATCACTTCTTCCACACCTTTACACAATGACCCAAAACATAGCTCCAGGCTTATTTTTGTCACAAAGAATGATGAAGTTCTGCATCGAAAGACCTTGTTTGTATAGGCACTTGACCTACAACTGATAAAGGTTGTTTATGATGATTTTGACTGAAAGAAAAAGTGAAATAAGTTATATGGGTATGTTAGTAAAGTATCTCAAGACAACTTTGACCATCTTATAAAGTTGCTTGGGGGACTTCAAAGCTGTTTTACAGGCAAGTGATGACTACTTTGAGAAATATAAAACACTTTTAGCCCTTGTATAGTTTTCAAGAAAAAAACACACGACCATTGATCAAACATGCAACATAAATAAGTAAAAATAAATAAATTCCCAATAAAAACTGGATTATTTAAATATTTTGATTTATGGATTTTTTTAAAACTCACATTGTATACACTTGTACCTTGTCCTGTTAGGTGCCCTGAAGTATACATTGCTTTAGTAGGAGGAAACCTTGCATTGCAGTAAATACAATAAAAAGGTACATGTTACTGGTTTGTGAAGCTGTTTTCCAGATGGCTCATTGTGTTCTTTATGAAAGAGTAATGAAATTTCAATTTTGAGATACAGAAACACAAAATACTCATACAGTATGTATGCTAATTTTTTATAAGCTTAAAATAAAGTTGTAAACCAGTAATCCCTTAATAAGATTAAAAAAAGCAATGCAATTGTATTACTAATTATAAAATAAAAAAGTCTATAACAATTATTAAATTATTATTATTAAAATGGTTGATAAAATGATTATTTAATTTAAAATATGTATTTAATTGTGAAATGTTATTAGTAGAGATGAGCAAAAATGTCCAAGAGGAGTTGAATTCTACTCAAATGTTAAAAAAATCTGCATTCACTAAATTGCAGATGTTTTGTTTTTCACGTAAATGGCAACCATTTTGCTGTTCCATAAAAAACCAACACATGTTCAAAGCATAAAAAAAACTCATCTCTACAGCCCCTCTTGTTGTGAGTTCATTTTCCCCTTCACCATTGAGGTCTGATGAACTCACTCTTCTGGTGAAGGAAGGTAGTGAGGCTGATTACCAAGCATCTGGGTAGGATGATGATGACTGGGTGACGGGAATTGCTGACTGGATATAAGACAGCCGACGCCCTTCTGCCTTGCTGGTGATCTCTCTGAGGGATTCTAGGAGACCAGTCTGATTCCTGCTCCTCAAAAGCTAAGTTTTCTGCTCTGCTTTTTTGCATTTGTGTTTTGGTTTTGTTTTTCCTTGTTTTTCTGGATTTCTGCCATTCGCTGCTGGTGTGTGCTGAATTCCTTTTGCTCTGTCTTCAGAAAATACCTGAGTACTGATAAAGTCTTTTTGAAGCCTAGCGTCTTCAGGGCTTTTTTCCCTATCAGCTGTTGGCTCTTGTTTTGATAGGGTTTTGGCGGATTACAGACAGCAGCTTTTCTATCCTGTCCTATGTAGTTAGCTTGGGCCCCATCGTTTGCTCAGCCTATCTTTCTATCTGTGTGAGTGTTTTTTCATCTTGCTTCACCGTCATTATATGTTGGGGGCTGCCTATTGCTTTGGGGTCTGCTCTGGGGCAGTTTAGATTTCCCTCTCTGTCTTTAGGCTATGTAGTTCTCCGGCTGTGATCGAGGGGTCTAGGGCACCGTAGGAACCCCCCACGGCTACTGCTAGTTGTTGTTGATAGGTTAAGGGGTCTGTAATCCGATAGCTGCCGACTTCTCTGGTTTTCTGGACTTAGCTAGTATTTCTGTTTTTGCCTCCTACGGTGACTCATTCATAACACCCTCTACTCTTCACTATCACCTGATTAGTAATCAGCACATCTTCTTATCACCATCACAAGCAGTAGGCAAGGACTTCTGGATCTGATGAAGCAAGGAACTTTTAACGCCTGTGCACAAAGTCATGTCGTACATATTGGTGTCATGACATTACGCACAATTGCTCAGGACTGTCCCATACTTCATCAGAGCTGGTACTTCCATCCAGCCAAGAGTGAGGAAGCCTTGGGATTAAGCATGTAGAGGCAGTGCTAACAAGATGCTTCGAGGACCAGATGGATGACAAGAAAAAGCAGAACAACCAGAGAGGTGAGCATAAGTAATTATTTTTTAACATCTTACTTTTAATATTCTCTGGAGTCTGAAGAGACTCCAGAGCATAATATGACACATTAAATTCACAGAGATATTTAATGCAAAACAAACTTCCAAGGAATTTCAAATTTTACCTGATCCACTCAATTCTAGTTAATAATTAAAACAATCCAATGCAAAAATAATTTTTTTCTTCTGACAGAAAAAATTACAAAAAGAAAAAATACACAGCCACCTCAAATGCATTGCATAACTAAATAAGCACATTTTAGTAATCGCTATATCATATTTTTGCACAATTTTATCATCATAGTCAATTTCCTACTTAAATTCTTACAGATAAGAGTGTTTGGACAAGGTTATATTTTCAAATCATTGTCCACAATGTTAGCTTCCTAGTGGAGAAATGTCCCTTCTTCAATTTCATATTTGTCTAAATTCAGCCTAGCTTACTAATTTCATGTGATTTGTCTCTACCCCCTCCTCAGTCCAATTCTATCCGGTAAGGTTAATTGACCTTAGAGTGTGCATCTGTAATTGCCTCGGGTAGGAAAATTAGATTGTAATCTCTTCTAAGCCAAGGATCAATGCATACATTACATGTATTGAATGGCAATGAAGAAAGCAATATGTAAGAGCATGTTGAGTTTGAGTTTACTTTGCTTTTTATCCACTAAATTTCAGGTACAGTATGCCATATATGAAGCTTATACATGTGGTATCATACAACACAAACTGTCATTTTTTTAGTTCCAAATAGAGAGGTCAATTTTTGTGTTTTTTTCTTTGGATTTTTGCATTCTGTGCAAGCTGGGGTGTGGCCTCCCTCTCCTTAGCTGGAAATTGTATTTAAAGGCTTCCACTGACTGGTGTCCACTGGTTGGGATCTGGTCCTTTTGACTGCCCTTATTCACACACTGACATCAACTTTGACACATGAAAAGGTTTTTAATAGTAGACAGTGTAGGACCGTCCCGATCAGTCACCTTGTCGACAGTGGGACTGCTTTTATGCTATATTTGATCAAAACCAGTATTACTAAGAACTCTGAATTACTTAAATGCATTTTTGCTTTTTATTTAACTACAGCAGGGTTTTTCTCACTTTGTCTTTTGTAGGTTCTAGAAAACCATACTGTCAGATATGGGAGGAGGGAGGCGGGCCAGCCTAGGGGTGGGTGCAGCGTGCGGGAGGGAGCAGCCTAGGGGATATTAGGCAGCTCTTCATTTTGTATCGGGTCTTTCTACAAGTAGGAGGCCCGTTACCTGATGCGACCAGGGAATCGTGCAACTAAGATTTGGATCTGTGATCCATCAGCACCTCCCTGTGGTCACATGCTTCCTAACATGGTAAATGCAATCTATCTGTACTCTACCCTTGTACTACACTCTTGACTGTAGATATATGCTCTTGTATATATACCTGTATTTTTCTACTGCGCCCTTTCAGCGATTAAATATAAAATTCATCTTTGGCTGCTCTTTTATCTCAATTCATGAATCCCCAGGTCCACACGCTCAGTTGCTTATATTATACACTACACCCAGGGTTGGTTTCTGACTCAATATAAGCCTAGTGTCAGACAGGGCTTGTATATCGAATGAAGAACTGGTGGCAGCAAACCATACTGTGTTAGTGAGGAGCTCTGACAGTGACAACCAGGAGGTTTATATATATATCCCCAGCCAGGTCTGGTGATATATATCCCCCTTCACTGAGAGTGCCTCAATAACTCGAACCTATAAGGGAAGCCTTTCTGGTGACTATTTGCCCTCGGTGCAGTTCCCTGACTGACCTGGGGCAAGTGGTGGCACCATAGAGGCGATTCCTGCTTGGCCCTTCTCCCCCCTCCAGAGGTGAGTGAAGTCGACACACCCCTGTGTGATCTGTTGCACAGATCTTCTCATGTTTAGATGGGACTTATGTCTTTAATGAGCAAGGACTGGACTGATGGCGATGAGTAGAACAGGATGCAAAGAAGTGAGCATTAAGATGAGTTTAAGGATATTTACATTTTAATCTTTTGTTGGCCTTGTATGGATTAATACATGGCAGTCTTTGGCCATTATTTTTCTGCATCCACATGGTAACTAATTACAAAAAATATGCGTTTTGGCAGTTGCAGATTTTTGTCAAATTCTAGTATAATTCAATTCCATCCAAATTTATTCATTCATCTCTAGATCAAAAACACTTTTCCAGTTACTGTAACCTAACAGAAGGCTCACCAAAGGACATGAATTCAAAAAACAAATCAGAAAAAGAAAAAGCCTTACTAGCATCAAGTCAGATTACAAATGCATTAGCAAGATGCAGCAGATCCCCATGATAAAGGCAGAGGCAGCACAGGTGGGAAGTAGGGATAAAAACAACCACTCACAAACCTACCAGTTCAGGGAGGGAGTGACTGCCTAGTAAAAAATGCACTAAAATAAGGCTTGCGTAGGATGCCAGTCTCGCAGGTACATGTGATGCACAGCAACTGGCTTGCAGTCTATTAACGACGCCAATACCATTAGATAAGGCAGGCTGTCCAGTACTAATAGGGCACCCCACAAGGACAGATGCCCCAGTTCACCCCACCAACTTTAAAGAGCCATGCTGCATCCTGAAAAAATGGAAATTGTGTAATTAAAAATTAAAAATAATGCGTACAATAAATGCATTACATGAGGTATTGGTTGATATTTTGAGTAAAATACGCAAGCTTGTCACCCATGTCAAGGGTCCTCATACTTGTGAGTCCTAATACTAAAATTAAAAATGGCTCACTAAAAAACATAAGTAACAGGGTTGTGTGTGGCTGTTTTTTATCAGTAATTTGCACTTGTGCTGCCCCCCACTTTTTTCATGGGAGTCTTCTGCATCTTACTAGTGCATTTTTAATCTGACTTGGTGTTGGTAAGGCTGTTTATTTTTCTGGTATGTGGTTTTAACCTAACAGAGCCTGTCTTGTAAAACTGATGTGCCAAGTGTTGAAGCTCAATTCCTTTCTGTTGAATGTGGAGTCATTAAGATTTAGTTTATACTATTGACTAGATATGATCACTTTATGTGTCTCTGTTTAAATAATTAAACAGAAGCTATGCGCAGAGTAAAAGTCCTTTAAACATTTTTACTCAAAACATGAGTATGATTATTGTGCAATTTACCCTTTTCTTTAGTTCCACTTTACATCTCAATGTTTCTACCTGTGATGTTAACCACTAGCATGTTCAAATTATTTCTTATGGTGATGTGGAAACAGTGATTAGCAGGACATTAACAAAGGTTAATGACCCATTAAATAGTGCAATATTGAATCTATTCGTTAACTACAGTATGAAAAGGTTGGATATGTAGGTGATTATGCTATGCAAATTGAGTTTAATAAGAACAGTAACTCAGAGAACTTTTATTTGGTACCAAGAGATCACAGCCTAAGGAATGTGATGCAGTGCTCTTGAGAATTTACAATGGCTTTGTATGTCTGTTATCTATAACCTGACTATAACCTGAATAGTTTAATGTTTAATGAAAATGAAGTATTTGTTCAAGAAAATTATTGCGATTACACGTTTTGTTATCCACATATATTTCCTTTGTGCGTATTGGAACAACACAAAAAAGAGAACAAAGGCACATTGGACACAATTTGACACAAAACCCCAAAATGAGCCTGACAAAATTGTTGGCACCCTCAACTTAATAACTGGTTGCGCACCCTTTGGAATAAATAAGTGCAATCAAGTGCTTCCTATAACCATCAACAAGCTTCTTACACAGTCAACTGGAATTTTGGACCAATATTCTTTTGCAAACTGCACAAGGTCTCTCATATTGGAAGGGTGTCTTCTCCCCACAGTAATTTTAAGATCTCTGTATAAGTATTCAATGGAATTTAGATCTGGAAGCATTGCTGGCCACTTAAAAACTTTCCACCACCTTGTTTCATCCATTTATGGGTGCCTCTTGAAGTATATTAGGGGTCATTGACCTGCTGGAAGACCCGTGACCTAAGACACAAACACAGCTTTCTGACACTGGGCACTAGATACTAAAATTCTTTGGTTATCTTCAGATTTCATGATGCCTTGCAGACAGTCAAGGCACCCAGTGAAAGAGGCAACAAAACTATTCTAAAACCTGTTTGAACCCCACCATATTTTACTGTAGGTACTGTGTTCCTTTCTTTGTAGGCCTCATTCTATTTTTGGCAAATAGTAGAATGATGTGCTTTACTAAAATGCTCTATCTTCGTCTCATCTATCCACAAGACCCTTTCTCAGAAGGATTTTGGCTTACTCATGTATATTTTGGCAAACTGCAGTGTAGCTTTTTATCTGTCTGTGTTAGCAGTGGGGTCCTCCTTGGTCTACTGCCATAACATTTCAGTTCATTCAAATGTCGAAGCATAGTTTGTGTTAACACTGATGCACCCTAAGATTGCAGGACAAATGGAATTTTTTGGGAACTTGATTGGGGCTGCTAAGCCACCATCTGGACTATTCTGCTTTGCAACCTTTCATCATTTTTTCTTTGCTGCCAACATCCATGGTGATTAGCTACAGTGCCATGAGTGGTTAACTTCTTGACTTTGTTGTGCGCCATGGACAAAGAAACATCAAGATATTTTAAAATGAACTTTTAACCATGAGATTAGTAATATTGTTCAATAATTTTGGTTTTCAAGTCCTCAGACAGTTCTCTTCTCATTCTGTTCAAGCTTAGTGTGGCACACACAGACATTCAATCCAAATATCGTGCCAACTTCTCCCTTTTTTATCTGGTTTCAACTGTGATTTTCATATTGCCCACACATATTGCTTGCCACTGGTGAGTTTGAATGAGCATCACATGCTTGAAACAAAGTTGTTTACCTACAATTTTGCAAAGGTGCCAACAATTTTGTCCAGCTCATTTTAGAGGTTTTGTGTGAAATTATGTCCAATTTGCTTTTTTTCTCAGTATTTTTTGTTCCAATGCACACAATGAAAACAAACTTGTTTAACAAAATATGTAATTTCAATAATTTTCTGGTTGAAATACTTCATTTTCTGGAGCAATTTCATGGGAGACAACATTTTTGGCCATGACCGTATATAAATGGAACATATGTTTATTTCACTAAAGCTGGCCATATGAAAGGGACATCTCTCTTGACTTCGCAGAGCTATTGCAGCTATAAATGAAAGATCCATTGCTAGTCACTGTTGGCAGTGGCTTGTCTTCCTTGAAAACCAAAAGATCAGGTAATGAACTTCCAACTGCATAATCCTTCTCTCTCCAACATCATCTGTCTGAGGAAATTAGAGCGATTCCCATAAACATGAGATGTTTGGCAAGTTAGTAAATCCCTGTGAAGTTGTCAGGTTTTGTTGATTGTCGTGTATTGTGTATGTGTAAGCAGGTCGCAGGATGCAGTGAAAGACAGAAGCCAGAGCAAGGTTTAACAAATTTAACAGCACGTGTCTCTCTCTGAGCAGTTGCCGTTACCTGAATGGCGACTCTGCACAGCTCTGCTCGTTTTGCGCTGCTCTGTGCATGCACCAATACCAGTAAATCTCTCACACAGTAAGTCTATCACACAGCTGTCCCAGATCTGTGCTCTGCGGCCAGGAGCTTTTCACAACCAACTCTCGCTCGGAGTACTATGACCAACACAGGTGTGGCAGGGCATCTATCAACCTTGGGGAACACAACTCAGGATCCTGCACCTGGCCTCTGCTCCTCCGCACGAGCACCACACACTACACAGCTGGGCACACGGCGCTCTGCACACACACTGTCTCACTGGAGTGCCCGCTGAAGTTCTGCTGGTGAATAGCTCCACCCTGCCTCTCTTGCTGCGGAGTGCACCGCACACCTGCCTCCGCTCTCACTGCCAGCAGAGAACTGAATCTTTCTTCGCACGCTATCTCCTAACTGCCTGGCTCAGCCACACACCCCTCTTCCTGGGTCATGGAGCCTGTCCTGTCCCCTATACTTTCCCACAGGCAACATGGGATGCAGCCACAGCAGTTCTGGACCCAGCATGATGCAGGAACTTGCAGCCTGGTCTTCCTCCTTACATATGTGCACCCTATTACCCTTTATCTTTAAAGGATGTTAATTAAGGCTGCATTTAGACATCCCGATCACGGCCACTAAATGTCCGCCGATTGGCTACATGAAAGCCAATTTTTAGCTGTTTAATAGCCTGAGCATATTGACAGACTGATCTTCCATGCTCACAGGATGATTGTTCTGTGTGCTTAGACTACCATAGCTCCAAGCAGCATTGTTCATAGCAAAATGTGTTAAGTTCTAAGGCTAGGTAGTTATTTCAGAAAATACAGTGCTTTTTACTATACCTTTGGTTTGGAAATGTTTTAAGAATTATAATTCTGAAAATTGTTAAATTGCTATATTCTTATATCAGGAATCTTATCTGCTGAATATTAGATGTAAAGCTAAAGTAGTATATAAATGAATAGTCACTGAATGTTTAGCTTTACAACTTGTGAATAGCTGTAGAAATCTGTCATGGGGATACCTAGACAGAGAGGGGCCAGAAGATAGAATCCAGTTTCACACACTCTTTTTGTTAGGGCTGGCGGAACGCACCAAATTATAAAATAATAGTAGGTGAGTTCGCAGCCCGGGGTCCACCTTGCAGAGGTGGTACACTGCTGCTACTGTAAGTAATGGCGGAAGAATTAAGCGGTGTGAAACCAGTCACACGTGGGTTACGTCACCCAATGTGAACAGGGGCGACCTCTGTTAATGCACAGAGCCACACAACCGCTGAACGTAGATGCCGGACCTGTTAAGCTCACAGAGCCCGGCCAAAAGAGCGCAGAGTGTATGGCCACAGAACTCTACCCCAAGGACATGGGGTTAGAGTACTTCTAGGCCCACTGAACGCGCGGCATCCCTGCCTTGAACGCCGCTATAGACACTGGCTATGGAGCACGTGCACTGAGGCGTGCCGAGTCCCTGGTGAGGACTGATGCCTGACTCAACCTCTGACCTACCTACGCCTAAGCCTGGGCGCTAGCAGGCTAGGCTGCACAACACATGCGTACCAAGGGTAGGGGTTTCTTAATGAGTCATTCACCAGAGACATTCATACATGCATACATCACTCACTCCACATAGTCTTTAAATACAGTCTTAACCTAGCGCATGGCCGAGCGGCCGTGCGAACCTTTTATAGCAGCGAGCATCCAGGACCTTCCTGGCTTCCTGGGCCAAACAGAACAGGAGCAGGACCTGAGCACGTGACCTTTGATCTCCAATGGGAGATCACTCCATGGGCATGCTCAGTGGCCCGGCATGAGGACTTAGTCCCTGGAGAATCTCGCTGCTGAGCAGCATGTCTTGCCATAGCTGTGCCAGAGGTGGCAGCAGCAAGCAAACCCACGGAGCTGGTCTGGGCAGAGCGCCAGGACCGATGAGTTTGCTGAGCAACCTCTTCTGCGGCTGGAGAGGAATGGGAGACCGCTGGAAGTAAGGCTCGGGATTCTCGCTGTGCAGCGACAGAAATCTGACGCCTAACACTTTTACTAGTTAGAATCACTTCACCATCATATTAAACAAAAGTTTTTTCCTTGTTGGCAGTGCAATGGTTAATCTGTTCAGTTGAAGCTCCTGGAGCTTTCCTACTTGCATTGTCTCAGCTGTTCAGTGTTGGCGACTCTGGTATATATGCTCACCTCTGGCATTTAAACATTACCAGTGTTAGTGCTTACTGCCTGGTTCTGGAGTTGAAAGTGTAGTTAATAGTTGGAATTGGTATTTGGATTTTCTTCAGGAGGTTGTTGCTTGGACTTTTCCTCTCCAATTTGGTTTCTCCTTCTTTCAACTCTCCTGTGTCCTGCTCTGTTGTTTTCTGTGTGTATTTTGTATGATTGTTATTTTCATTTATCCCTCTCCATCTTTCCTTGTTTGTCTTGTTAGTGTGTTCCTATGCACTTCAGCTTTCCCAGCTTTTTAGGTGGGAAAAGGGACAGATCTGGGTAGATGTAGTAGCAAGCCACAAGAGCCAAGCATATCCACCTTCAGTAGTGATCCAGGTCACAGGGATAGACTGGGATAGACCAGGGTACACCTAGTTCTAGGGACCTGGTTAGCGTCCAAAATTCCAACACCTTCGTGACAAATCAATTACTTTAAGCCTAGAGAGTTTTATAATGTGACAAATTTACCTATTACCACCAATGATCTACTGTACATGCAAGCCAATCGGCAGACCACACTTTTATACACACAGAACAGTTGTTATTACAATCATTCTGTGAGCTTTGAAAATCATTGTTTTATTCAGCTCATGTCTAGGAAGATTTAATGACCAAACAATGATTTGCAAGCAATAAAAAAATTAACAAGAATTTTGTTCGCTCATTGACAGTCTGCTTTGAAAGGTCTATACTCAGCCTGTTTAGATAATTGGAAACAAATGGTTTTAGAAATGCTCTATGCCGATTATCGACCAGTAACTAGTGTTGAGCATTCCGATACCGCAAGTATCGGGTATCGGCCGATACTTGCTGTATCAGAATTCCGATACCGACTTCCGATATTTTTTCAATATCGGAATTCGGCATCGGAATCGGAAGTTCAGTTGATTGACGGCCTGACGTCATCATGATGCGCGGTGTGTGCGCATCATGATGCGCCGTCATTTCGGGCCTTCCGGGGGTCTCTGCCGGCCTGCCGGGGGGCTGTGCCGGCCTGCCGGGGGGCTGTGTGGACTGCCCGGGGTCTGTACCGGACTGCCGGGGGGCTGTGCCGGCCTGCCGGTGGTCTGTGCACCCTGTGGGGGTCTGTACCGGCCTGCCGGGGGGCTGTGCCGGCCTGCCGGGGGGCTGTGCTGATGTCCGGGGGTCTGTGCAAGCATCGTCCGATGGGACTACAAGTCCCATCGGGCGATGCCTGCTACCATGACAGTGATTGACACATTAGCCAATGATGGGACAGTAGTAGTCCCATCATCCGGCTAATGTGTTAAATGTTAAAAAAAAAAAAAAAAAAATACTACATACATACTACATGCATGCTACATACATACTACATGCATGCTACATACATACTACATATATACTACATACATACTACATACATGCTACATACATACTGCATGCTACATACATACTACATACATGCTACATACATACTACATATATACTACATACATACTACATACATGCTACATACATACTGCATGCTACATACATACATACTACATACATACTACATGCATGCTACATACATACTACATATATACTACATACATGCTGCATGCTACATACATACTACATACATACTACATACATGCTACATGCATGCTACATACATACTACATATATACTACATGCATGCTACATACATACTACATGCTACATACATACTACATATATACTACATACATACTACATACATGCTACATACATGCTACATACATGCTACATACATACTACATACATACTACATACATGCTACATGCATGCTACATACATACTACATATATACTACATGCATGCTACATACATACTACATGCTACATACATACTACATATATACTACATACATACTACATACATGCTACATACATACTGCATGCTACATACATGCTACATACATACTACATACATACTACATACATACTACATGCATGCTACATACATACTACATGCATGCTACATACATACTACATGCATGCTACATACATACTACATGCATGCTACATACATACTACATGCTACATACATACCACATATATACTACATACATACAATACATTCATACAATACATACATAGACATACAGTACATATAACATAGAGTAACATACTTACCAATACTTGTCACATTGTTCCCCGAAGCCATTGTCTATTCCGGGATAAATATTAACATAACAAACCACAAAAATACTCACCCACGATCCGAAGCAGTCCACGAGTGTGTCCCACGACGATCTTGGGTAGAGAACTGCAGCATCAGATGATGCTGCCGTTCTCTACGGGCTGCAGAAATCCAATGACGGAAGGTAGGTATCCTTCCGCACTGTATTCCTCCGCCACTTAAAAAAAAAAAGTCCCTAGTCTCACTTTATGCCATTGCTGTGTGGGAATTTCCCACACAGCAATGGCATAAAGTGAGACTAGGGACTTTTTTTTTTTAAGTGGCGGAGGAATACAGTGCGGAAGGATACCTACCTTCCGTCATTGGATTCCTGCAGCCCGTAGAGAACGGCAGCATCATCTGATGCTGCAGTTCTCTACCCAAGATCGTCGTGGGACACACTCGTGGACTGCTTCGGATCGTGGGTGAGTATTTTTGTGGTTTGTTATGTTAATATTTATCCCGGAAAAGACAATGGCTTCGGGGAACAATGTGACAAGTATTGGTAAGTATGTTACTCTATGTTATATGTACTGTATGTCTATGTATGTATTGTATGAATGTATTGTATGTATGTAGTATATATGTGGTATGCATGTAGTATGTATGTAGTATGTATGTAGCATGCATGTAGTATGTATGTAGCATGCATGTAGTATGTATGTAGTATGTATGTAGTATGTATGTAGTATATATGTAGTATGTAGTATGAATGTAGTATATATGTAGTATGTATGTAGCATGTAGTATGTAGCATGCATGTAGTATATATGTAGTATGTATGTAGCATGTAGTATGTAGCATGCATGTAGTATATATGTAGTATGTATGTAGCATGTAGTATATATGTAGTATGTATGTAGTATATATGTGGTATGTATGTAGCATGTAGTATGTATGTAGCATGCATGTAGTATATATGTAGTATGTAGCATGTAGTATGTATGTAGCATGCATGTAGTATGTAGCATGTAGTATGTATGTAGCATGCATGTAGTATATATGTAGTATGTATGTAGTATGTATGTAGCATGCATGTAGTATATATGTAGTATGTATGTAGCATGTAGTATGTATGTAGCATGCATGTAGTATATATGTAGTATGTATGTAGTATGTATGTAGCATGCATGTAGTATATATGTAGTATGTAGCATGTAGTATGTATGTAGCATGCATGTAGTATGTAGCATGTAGTATGTATGTAGCATGCATGTAGTATATATGTAGTATGTATGTAGCATGTATGTAGTATGTAGTATGAATGTAGCATGTATGTAGTATGCATGTTGTATGTATGTAGCATGTAATTTTTTTTTTTTTTTACATTTAACACATTAGCCGGATGATGGGACTACTACTGTCCCATCATTGGCTAATGTGTCAATCACTGTCATGGTAGCAGGCATCGCCCGATGGGACTTGTAGTCCCATCGGACGATGCCTGCACAGACCCCCGGAGCCTGCACAGACCACCGGCAGGCCGGCACAGCCCCCCGGCAGGCCGGCACAGCCCCCCGGCAGGCCGGCACAGCCCCCCGGCAGGCCGGCACAGCCCCCCGGAGCCTGCACAGACCACCGGCAGGCCGGCACAGACCACCGGAGCCTGCACAGACCCCCTGGCAGGCCGGCACAGCCCCCCGAAAGGCCCGTACAGACCCCAGAGAGGCTGTACAAGGGCAGGAAAGGGTTTTTCTTATTCCGATACCGGAAGTCCCATAGACTTGAATGGGACTTCCGGTATCGGAATCGGCGATACCGATACTTTTTTTAAAGATCGGCCGATACCATCCGATACGATACTTTGAAGTATCGGACGGTATCGCTCAACTCTACCAGTAACGTAAAGTGTTTGATAAATGTATTACATCTTTAGATTGTATGGTCTATTATTATCTACTCATCAACTATTAGAGGAACAGCAAAGATATATTAAGCACATCCGTACAACAATCTATTAGTTGGTTTACTTTGTTCCAAGAAGTTATTCCAAATTTTTCCACATTTCAGTGAAATTTTGCAGTATGGGATTGCTATTGAAGCTGCTCCTTTTTTCTCCTTACCACACCTATTTCAGGTAGACTTGTCAAGCATTTCCAAAAGCAAATAATAAATGTGGTGTAAGGCACTTGGAATTGTTGATGCTAATTAACTCAGATTTATGGTGCATGTAGATCAGCAAATCAGCCTCCTATTCATTGTAAATACTTCTGTATAAAATGGTAGCTGTATGTGATTTTAAGTAAAAAAAAGGAAATAATCAAGTTTTGAGCATAATTTTATCTGAAACCAAGTAAATAATATATGCCTAAACGTAAGAAAAGGCAGGTCCTTTTTTATATCTAATTAAGAATAATGGAAATGAATGCACACAGTTAATAATGGATGCCAACAGCCGTGAAAAGTCTCCGGACAGCACGCAATGAAGTCTGCAGCTTCAATATAGGAAAAACCTATTTCATTAGAATGCTAATGAGCTCTTCTTTGCCCTATATGATCTATTTCACAGATTTGTACACACATATTAAAATATGACCTTTACACAGACCTACATCAATTTGAAGTTATTCAAATATATAGAAGGAAATCAGGAGGCACAGAGCAGCTGTGAGTTTTGCCTGGCTGGTTATCAAAAATACAGGGGAACCAATGACTTTTTTTATTATTTATTTATAGCGCAGGCGCCAGTTAATGAATAATCCCATCAGCTACTGCTTAGCGAAAGAAGGTGTTGGCTGATGGGATCAGTAACCCTATCAGCAGACACCAATGACCAAAGGTAAACTTTATACCTCCAATCTCAGCTGCATGCTCATGCTGTGCTGTCTTTTGACAGGATGGGAATCGTGGCTGTGTGACAGACGGTGATGATTTTACCACTGATCAGAAGCAGTGTTTGCCACGCTGTCATGCACATATGAATGGGGTCCGGGTTTGGGTTTGGTTTCTGGTACTGTTCTGGAACCCGAATCCCAACTTTTTGCAACTGTTCGGTTGAATGTGCCGGACCTGAACATCCAGGTGTCTGCTCATCTGTACTCATTAGGTTTCAAAGAAAGTTGCTTGGGATTTACTTCAAAATCGCAAGGCTAAAACAGTCATGCAACAGCAAGTTGCAGACAACTAACACAAATGATTTACACATCATGATACTTGTCTGAGTTGTCTGACACTTTCCATAGCACAAAATAAGTCTCTCTAGCCTTAATCAAGGGCAGCAACTTGGAATTTTTCAAGATTTAATATTGTGGCTTGAGAAAAATAACTATTTGACACACTGACAATTTTGCAAGTTTTCCCACCTACAAAGAATGGAGAGGGCTGTAATTTTCATCATAGGTACACTTCAACTGCGAGAGACATAATCTAAACATAAAAACAAGAAAATCACATGGAGTAAAGATGATTCTAAGAAAGGTCAGGAATCAGCCCAGAAATACATGGGAGGACCTGGTCAATGACCTGAAGAGAGCTGGGACCACAGTCTCAAATATTACCTTTAGTAACACACTACGAGGTAATAGATATAAAATCTTGAAGGGCACGCAAGGTCCCCCTGCTCACTTCAGCACATGTCCATGCCTATTTGAAGTTCACCAATGACCATCTGGATGATCCAGAAGAGGTATGGAAGAAAGTCTTGTGGTCAGATGAGACCAAAATAGAACTTTTTGTTATGAACTACACTCAACATGTTTGGAGGAAGAAGGATGAGTAAAACCCCATGAACACCATTCTAACTTTGAGCATGGTTGGGGAAACCTCATACTTTGGGGGTGCTTTTCTGCAAAGGAGACATGACAACTGCACCGTATTGAAGGGAGGATGGATGGGGCCATTTATCACGAGTTTTGTCCAACAACCACCTTCCCTCACTAAGAGCATTGAAAATGGGTTGCGCCTGGGTTTTACAGCATGACAATGAACTGAAACACACAGCCAGGACAACTAGATCTCTGGAAGAAGCATTTCAAGGTCCTGGAGTGGCCTAGCCAGTCTCTAGACCTGAACCCAATAGTAAATCTTTGGAGCTGAAACTCAATATTGCACAGCAACAGCCTTGAAACCTGAATGATCCGGAGAAGATCTATATGGAGGAATGGACCAAAATCTCTGTTGCAGTTTGTGCAAACTTGGTCAAGAACTACAGGAAATGTCTGACCTCTGTAATTGCAAACAACGGTTTCTGTAGCAAATATTGAGTTTTGTTTTTCTATTGTGATTATCTGCATTTTTTCTTTAATAGTCTCTCTCTTATAGTTGATGAGTAACTATTATAAAAATTACTGACCTCCCCATTCTTTGTAGGTGGTAAAACTTGCAAAATCGGCAGTGTATCAAATATTTGTATTCCCCACTCTTTTTTGATATGCATAATGTGGCACCTCCAGGAGTACAGTCACCACAGTGTCATTCCCTCCGTCCTAGGGTCTCTCTATCAGGTAGTTCCAGCACACAGCACAGTTCCTACTCCAGGCCAGCAGAAGGAGCTCTGAACCTAACTGTTGAGGAGCTGCACTCTGTGGTCAGGAGGAAGGAAGTAGGTAGTTGGTGCAGAGAGAGGGAAGAGTATGGACATGTGGAGATGAGCTGGGGACAAGAGCTAGAGCAGAGCTCATCCCCAAGCTGAAGCGCAAAGGCCAGACCCCAAGGCTGTGGATAATAAAGGTCCCACAGCAGAAACCGGAGGAACAAGAGGATGTAAATGCACTGTCCCAACTGAGACTCAACGACACAGCAGCAACGTGTGTGAGCCAGAGAGAGGGCTACAGCTGCCTGTCATGCGAGTGGAGTTCTAAGTAAGAGCAAGCAAGAGGAACTTAAGTGTAGTTCATAACTACAAGTACTTCAGAATAGCACTAGAATAGGAGACCTCACAACCCATCTGCATAGAGAGATTCCCAAATTGCTTCCAGGCTAATCAACTCCTGTACCATCTGTAATCTGAATCCTGGACTGCACCTACAAAGCACAGTAAAAGGTAAAAGAAACTGCACTCTGTTGTGTCCTTTGAATTCTCCCTGCATCACCTTTTCAGCACTGCTACATCCTTGCTCCACACTACATTACACTCCACCTCTCATCTGCACTGGGACAACAGCTCTGCCTGTGGAGAGCTATTCCAACACTGCTGCATCATGCCATCTGCCCCAGAGGATCTGTACTGCAGCGCTGGTCGCCTCTGACCAGATACCACAGGTGGCATCACGATACCTATTACAAAACTCTTCTTTATCATCCCCTGTAGATAATCCCCTTCCATTGGATGCCTAGGGCCACGGACCGGGTCACCGCCACTGTGACACTGCCCCTTTAAGGAAGCAGTCTGGTACCGAGTACCCCACAAGCCCTGGCGGGCGCTCCATATATATATACAGCCCTGGTAAAAATTACGAGACCACTGCAAAATTTTCAGTTTGTCTGATTTTTCTCTTTATGTGTATATTTTTGAGTAAAATGTAAATTGTTCTTATATATATATATATATATATATATATATATTCAAACTATGTAAAGAACATATAGCCAGCTCACCATAAAGGAGTTCCTCGTCGGTGTTCACCTTATAATCTGCACGGATCCAGGCAGGGAGTGTGCCCCAACAAATAGAAAATATGAGAGAGTTGGGATCCAGCAAAAACATGAAAGTTCACCAGAATTATAAAATCTTCTTCTTTATTTATCCATTAATTCATATAAAAGATGTATGAGGAACTCCAAACAATTGGTAACATTCCAGCAAAGGGACTACATGTTTCAGCACTATGTGCCTTCTTCACGGTCCTTTTTGAACTGAGCTCCAACACTGAAAATATATCCTCCTTTGTGGAACATATTCAAATGATCCTTAATTAAAAGCAGTGAAACAACCAATTAAAAACACCTGAGTAGATGGTTGAAACTCAGTTCAAAAATATTGCTAGAAAAATACATATATTGAACATGTTTTATACATAGACCAATGAAATAAACATTTGGTAATAAATCAACAGTGATATGGAATAACTGCCACACAAAAAAAATAATAATAAAAATTATTGGACATATATGAAAAAAATATATACATCATGTGGTAGGCGCGATCTAAATATCAGAGACGATCACAAATATAACTCTCAAAAGGAAAAATATAATGGAGTAGGTATAAGGTAGAGATATAATCTTTTGAAAACTAATAAAGGCTCTCTAGTAGAGTTGAGCGAAACGAGTCGAAAAAATTCAAAAGTCGCCGACTTTTGGCAAAGTCGGGTTTCATGAAACGAAACCCGACCCTAGGATGAGGTCGGCCACGAGGTCGGTGACTTACGCGCCAAAGTCGCGTTTCAAAAGTTTGTTTTGCGCTCTTTTTCAGCCAATCAGGATCCATGGACACTGTGGGCAACGTGATGACATAGGCACGGGTCATCACCATCTTTCAGAAGGGCATGCAAGTGATTGCCTTGCTTTGGTGGGCGTCACAGGGGGTATAAAAGGGCATGCACGCCGACCGCCATCTTACTTCTGCCGATCTTAGTATAGGGAGAGGTTGCTGCTGATTCTGTAGGGAGAGCGTTAGGCAGGGAAGAAGACAAAAAAACTGCTTCTGCTGCTAGCGATTTGGCCTGCACAACACACCAGTCACTGTGTGTGCAGTGCAAGGGGAGGCTATATAGTGGTGTTTCAGTGGTGTTGGTTGTTGGGCTGCCTTCTAAGGCTTCCTGACATTCCTGCATTGCTGTTTACCCACTGCTCCGCAAACTGCTTTTTTAAAAGCAATCCCAATTTTTTTTTTTTGTCCTGCTGAGAAGACAAAAAAACTGCTTCTGCTGCTAGCGATTTGGCCTGCACAACACACCAGTCACTGTGTGTGCAGTGCAAGGGGAGGCTATATAGTGGTGTATCAGTGGTGTTGGTTGTTGGGCTGCCTTCTAAGGCTTCCTGACATTCCTGCATTGCTGTTTACCCACTGCTCCGCAAACTGCTTTTTTAAAAGCAATCCAATCTCCCTTATCCTCTAGTCACTTTTGTCACAGCTGTGCCATCGAGCCTGTCACATAGCGCTCAGATATTCATTGGGCCTCACTCAATCCAAAAGTGTCCAGTGTCCAAAAGTGTGTGCAGAGATTCAAAATCTCCCTTATCCTCTAGTCACTTTGGTCACAGCTGTGCCATCGAGCCTGTCACATAGCGCTCAGATATCAGTGGGCCTCACACAATCCAAAAGTGTCCATCCAGTGTCCAAAAGTGTGTGCAGAGATTCAAAATCTCCCTTATCCTCTAGTCACTTTGGTCACAGCTGTGCCATCGAGCCTGTCACATAGCGCTCAGATATCAGTGGGCCTCACACAATCCAAAAGTGTCCATCCAGTGTCCAAAAGTGTGTGCAGAGATTCAAAATCTCCCTTATCCTCTAGTCACTTTGGTCACAGCTGTGCCATCGAGCCTGTCACATAGCGCTCAGATATCAGTGGGCCTCACACAATCCAAAAGTGTCCATCCAGTGTCCAAAAGTGTGAGCAGAGATTCAAAATCTCCCTTATCCTCTAGTCACTTTGGTCACAGCTGTGCCATCGAGCCTGTCACATAGCGCTCAGATATCAGTGGGCCTCACACAATCCAAAAGTGTCCATCCAGTGTCCAAAAGTGTGTGCAGAGATTCAAAATCTCCCTTATCCTCTAGTCACTTTGGTCACAGCTGTGCCATCGAGCCTGTCACATAGCGCTCAGATGTCAGTGGGCCTCACACAATCCAAAAGTGTCCATCCAGTGTCCAAAAGTGTGTGCAGAGATTCAAAATCTCCCTTATCCTCTAGTCACTTTGGTCACAGCTGTGCCATCGAGCCTGTCACATAGCGCTCAGATATCAGTGGGCCTCACACAATCCAAAAGTGTCCATCCAGTGTCCAAAAGTGTGTGCAGAGATTCAAAATCTCCCTTATCCTCTAGTCACTTTGGTCACAGCTGTGCCATCGAGCCTGTCACATAGCGCTCAGATGTCAGTGGGCCTCACACAATCCAAAAGTGTCCAGTGTCCAAAAGTGTGTGCAGAGATTCAAAATCTCCCTTATCCTCTAGTCACTTTGGTCACAGCTGTGCCATCGAGCCTGTCACATAGCGCTCAGATATCAGTGGGCCTCACACAATCCAAAAGTGTCCATCCAGTGTCCAAAAGTGTGTGCAGAGATTCAAAATCTCCCTTATCCTCTAGTCACTTTTGTCACAGCTGTGCCATCGAGCCTGTCACATAGCGCTTAGATATTCATTGGGCCTCACACAATCCAAAAGTGTCCAGTGTCCAAAAGTGTGTGCAGAGATTCAAAATCTCCCTTATCCTCTAGTCACTTTGGTCACAGCTGTGCCATCGAGCCTGTCACATAGCGCTCAGATATCAGTGGGCCTCACACAATCCAAAAGTGTCCATCCAGTGTCCAAAAGTGTGTGCAGAGATTCAAAATCTCCCTTATCCTCTAGTCACTTTGGTCACAGCTGTGCCATCGAGCCTGTCACATAGCGCTCAGATATCAGTGGGCCTCACACAATCCAAAAGTGTCCAGTGTCCACAAGTGTCTGCAGAAATTCAAAATCTCCCCTGTCCTATAGACACCTTGTACCTTGTTTTACATTACTATATAGTTTGTTGGATTTTGTCTACATTTCTACCAAAAATGAGGAAGGCTGGTGGAAGAGGCCGTGGAATTGGGCGGGGGTTGGCAGCTGGTAATGATGGTGTTGGTGGTGGATCTGATGGTAGTGGCAAGAGCAAAATAGGACCGAATGCAGGAGGTGCTGACTCTGCGTCATCGTCTGGCTACATATGGCCTTGAACGCTTAGTTTTCTAGGAGTTGGCAAACTGCTTTTAAAGCCAGAGCATCAGGAAAAAGTTTTGTCTTACATTGCTGACTCAGCCTCCAGCTCTATCGCCTCCTCTTCTTCAGTTGTAAAAAGTAAAAGCACTGAGTCGTCATTGGAGGCTCATGTTCATGAACCACACCTTTCCTTGTGTCCTTCACCCCAACCAAGATTGAAGGATGACGCAGGCCATACTACTGATTACTCCATGGAGCTGTTTTCACATACCATGCCTGGATTATCAAGTGAAATGGTGAATTACCCAGGCCAAGATGAATCTGACATGGAGTGCACTGATGCACAGCCGCTGATGGATGATTCTGCTGGTACATTCACTCAGAGCACTACATTGTCCTCGCAGTGTACAGAGCCAGATTCTGACCCTGATGAGACTCAGGTGCCCCTTCCCGCACACTATACCACCATACACGGTGACACAGAGGAAGGTGCACATGACATAGAAGAGGAGGTGATGGATGACCCAGTTGTTGACCCAGATTGGCATCCATTGGGGGAAGAGGGTGCTGCTTCCAATAGCTCAGATGAGGAGCATCCACAGCAGACATCGACATCGCAACAGCTGTTATCTGGCAGGCCCGGAGCACTCCAAAGACAGGTTCCAAACATCAAAAGAGTTGCTGGACAGCTTGTCCAGAGGGTCAAAAGATCACAGCGTGCTAGGCCGCAAAATGTCTGCCAAAGTAGGAAGAGTGCAGTGTGGCACTTTTTTGAACAAAATCCTCATGATCAGGCCAAGGTTATCTGTAAGAAGTGCGCAAAGACCTTTAGCCGAGGGAAAAATCTGAAAAATTTGAATACCAGTTGCATGCTTAGACATTTAACCAGCATGCACTTGCAAGCGTGGACACAACACCAAACCTTAAGTGCCACATGTGCAACTGATCACAACGAAGGTAGTCAGCAATGCTACATTGTTTCCCCCACTGTAAGCCCACCGGTTAGCACAGCAGCAAATGTTGAGGTGTCGTTGCAAGACCACAGCAGTCAGGGAATCCCACTGTTATATCAACGAAAGACTGATTCTAGGCCATCAGAAAGAACACCAACTCCATCACCATCATCAACCCTCTCTCAGTCCGACCTGTCCACCGCTACTTCCACCATATGCAGCTCTCAAGTCCAGCTCACCCTCCCAGACACTATGAGTAGGTCAAGAAAGTACTCAGTCTCTCATCCTCGTACACTGGGTTTGAACGCCCACATTGCCAAACTAATCTCGTTTGAGATGATGCCCTTTCGGTTGGTGGAAAGCACAGCTTTCCGCGAACTCATGGCCTATGCAGTACCACGCTATGACCTACCCAGTCGCCACTTCTTCTCTCGCAAAGCCATCCCAGCCCTCCACCATCATGTGAAAGACCGCATTGTCCATGCACTCAAGCAGTCAGTGAGCGGAAAGGTGCACCTCACAACTGATGCATGGTCCAGTCAGCATGGCCAGGGCCGTTACGTGTCCATCACTGCGCACTGGGTTAATGTGGTGGATGCAGGGTCCACAGGGGACAGCGGTGGTGGGACAGTGCTGCCTAGCCAACGGTATAGGAAACAGTTGGCTGTAGGCGTTCGACCCTCCTCCTCCTCCTCCTCCAGAAGTGAAAGCTCGTCCACAGAGCGCAGTCATACGAGCACTCCATCTGCAGCTGCCACTGTTGCACACGATGTGTCCCCCTATCGAGCAGCTAGTGGAAAGCATCAGCAGGCTGTGTTGCAGATGATGTGTTTGGGCGACAGACACACCGCCGAGGTGCTGGCCGAGTACTTGAAGCGACAAACTGAGTCATGGCTGGGCAGTGTACATCTTGAGGCAGGCAAGGTAGTTAGTGATAACGGCCGTAATTTTGTGGCAGCCATAGCCCTTTCAAAACTCAGCCACATACCTTGCTTGGCTCACACCTTGAACCTGGTGGTGCAGTGCTTCCTCAAAAATTATCCGGAGTTAACAGCCCTGCTCCAGAAGGTGCGAAGACTGTGCGCGCACATCCGCTGGTCGCCTGTACACTCCGTTCATATGCAGAAGCTGCAGCGATTGCTCCACCTTCCCAACCACCGCCTCATTATTGACATTGCAACAAGGTGGAAATCCACCCTGCACATGGTGGAGCGGCTGTGCGAGCAGAGGCAGGCCATAATGCATTTGTGGGAGGATACACGGCCAGGCACTTTGAGAGCAGACATGGAGTTGACAGGTGTGCAGTGGTCGAAGCTGAAAGACCTTTGTAAAGTCCTTCAGTGTTTTGAGGAATGCACACGGCTGGTAAGCGCAGACGACGCCATC
This sequence comes from Dendrobates tinctorius, assembly GCF_039654945.1. NCBI lineage: Eukaryota > Metazoa > Chordata > Amphibia > Anura > Dendrobatidae > Dendrobates > Dendrobates tinctorius. The sequence continues at coordinate 23,116,446 of NW_027361684.1, forward strand.
CTAAGCATGAGCATCCCACTTATGCGTCTGCTCATGCAAACTTTGACGCACCTTAAGGAGCAGGCGTCTGCAGCCAATGTTGATGAGGAGGAAGAGGAGGAGGGAATCCTTGATGACATTCAGCCATTGTCTGCTCAGGGACCTCTCCTGGACGAGGTGGAGGAAGAAGAGGAGGAGGAGGATGATGATGGGGATGATTACTTAGGGGAGGAGGATGCATCTCGTGGGGCAAGTGAAAATGTTGGTGTGGCAAGGTCTGGTACAGGGTTTGTGCGTGACTGGAGGGATGTGGATTTGCCAGAAAGTGCTCCTCCACCCAGCACTCGCAGTGCATCATTGACACCGGGAACATTGGCCCACATGTCAGATTATGCCTTGCGGATCCTAAAAAGGGACCCCCGCATTGCCAAAATGATGAACGATGACGACTACTGGTTGGCCAGCATCCTGGATCCACGCTATAAAGGCAAATTACAAAACATCATGCCACAGGAGAACCTTGACCTAATATTGGCTAATAAACAAGCAACTCTGGTAAATCGGTTGCTTGAGGCATTCCCAGCACACAGCAGCGGTGATGGTTCTCACACGAGCCGTACGGGCCGGGGGCAGCTTGGCAGAGCTGTTCGTGGTGCACACAGCAGAAGTGGCGTTGGAGACAGGGATTTCATGACAATGTTGTGGACTGATTTTTCAAATACCGCTCACACAACTGGTAATACTGCATAGATGGAAAGTGACAGGAGACAGCAGTTGTCAACTATGGTTACAAACTACTTTTCCTCCCATATCGATGTTCTCCCACACAGGTCATTCCCCTTTGACTATTGGGCCGCTAAACTGGACACCTGGCCTGAATTGGCACAATATGCCTTACAGGAGCTCGCTTGCCCAGCTGCAAGTGTGCTATCGGAAAGAGTCTTCAGTGCAGCTGGATCAATCCTGACAGAAAAAAGGACCCGTCTGTCAACCCAAAATGTGGATGATCTAACCTTCATTAAAATGAACCACGCATGGGTTTCCAAGGATTTTGTCCCACCTTCCCCTGATGACACATAGGGTGACAGAAAAATGGTTTGCTTTGGTCCACCTCTTCCTGGTACTTCACCTATTTCGCCTTTTGCATCAGCTGAATGTCCAACATCAACATATGCCACTTTCTAAAACTCCCTAACTGTGCTGCCCCCCCCCCCATGGCCGGGGTCACCACCTAGCGCACGACACCGTGCGAGTGCCGTTGCCCTGGACAGGTGGGTAGGCCGACTCTTGGGCACGGGCACTGGCACAGGGTCCCTCATAGTGCAATCAAGTGTCTCTGACGGTGGTGGTGCACACCTGCCGTCAGACACACCGCTGTACTATGAGGGGCCCAGTGCCAGTACCGACGCCCACGAGTGGGCCCCCCTTGCTTGGGCAGGGCCGCAGCATTTGCAATCTTTACCTCTCCCTGCTCCTCCGCTGTGTAATCTGGGCCGTCAAATCCATACTGTGCCTGACACCGTCTGAGCCTGCCTCCTGATGTATAGACATATATTTTGAATGTGTACGCTATCCATACATGTTATCTGGGGATACGGTACCCTTTCTAACCTTTGTGCAATCACGTGCAATCCATACTGGGCCTAACACCGTCTGAGCCTGCCTCCTGAGACATATATTTTGAATGTGTACGCTATCCATACATGTTATCTGGGGATACGGTACCCTTTCTAACCTTTGTGCAATCACGTGCAATCCATACTGGGCCTAACACAGTCTGAGCCTGCCTCCTGAGACATATATTTTGAATGTGTACGCTATCCATACATGTTATCCGGGGATACGGTACCCTTTCTAACCTTTGTGCAATCACGTGCAATCCATACTGGGCCTAACACCGTCTGAGCCTGCCTCCTGAGACATATATTTTGAATGTGTACGCTATCCATACATGTTATCTGGGGATACGGTACCCTTTCTAACCTTTGTGCAATCACGTGCAATCCATACTGGGCCTAACACCATCTGAGCCTGCCTCCTGAGACATATATTTTGAATGTGTACGCTATCCATACATGTTATCTGGGGATACGGTACCCTTTCTAACCTTTGTGCAATCATGTGCAATCCATACTGGGCCTAACACCGTCTGAGCCTGCCTCCTGAGACATATATTTTGAATGTGTACGCTATCCATACATGTTATCTGGGGATACGGTACCCTTTCTAACCTTTGTGCAATCACGTGCAATCCATACTGGGCCTAACACCGTCTGAGCCTGCCTCCTGAGACATATATTTTGATTGTGTACGCTATCCATACATGTTATCCGGGGATAAGGTACCCTTTCTAACCTTTGTGCAATCACGTGCAATCCATACTGGGCCTAACACCGTCTGAGCCTGCCTCCTGAGACATATATTTTGAATGTGTACGCTATCCATACATGTTATCTGGGGATACGGTACCCTTTCTAACCTTTGTGCAATCACGTGCAATCCATACTGGGCCTAACACCATCTGAGAATGATAGATGGGGCCCACTATACACTGGAACATTCCAAAGGTGGACATCAGACACTGGAGCAGCATTTACAGGGCCTATTATACACTAGAGCATTAGAAATGGGGCCCATTATGTTTGGAGCATTATTTGGGCCCATAAGACAGTAGAGCTTCATCCATGGGGACCAACATATACTGTAGCATTATGTGGAGCTCATCATATACTGTTTCAAACATTATATGGGACCAATGATTCTGTATGGAGAAATAGATGGGCCTCGTCATGAGATGTAAAAAGTGAGGTATTTTTCATTGTACTATACCGCTATTTCTCTGCCGTATCGGAGCATGATGAGTTGTGGTATGTGTTAAAGGGGCGCTCTTTCGCCCAGGGCACATGAAAACCTGGAGCCAGCCCTCCCCCCCCACAGTCTGTAGCCAAATAACCCCCATTTTTCAGTGCGTAACTTGTATTATGAAGTTAATTAAGGTTGACAAGCTTAAGTAAGAAGAATTGATGCTTTTGGCATTCAAATGGGCACTGTTGGTGTGTTTCCTGTCCTCCTCTCACTGCCGACTTTTATTCCCCATTGACTTACATTGGGTTTCGTGTTTCGGGACAACCCCGACTTTTCCCTATAATCGGACGATCTTGCTCGACCCGACTTTTGGAAAAGTCGGGTTTCACGAAACGAAACGCGACCCTAAAAAACCAAAAGTCGCTCAACTCTACTCTCTAGGAAAAAAAAAAAAAAAAAATGTTTAAAAAAAAAAAATTTTTTTTCCTTTTTTCTCCTTATCCCTTTTTCTTTCCTTTCCCTCTCCTTCCTTCCCCTTATCTCTCTTTCTTACTTAATATTGTGTAATGAGATCCATTCTACTGTTCAATCCGTCAGGAACTCTAGTCTCTAATAAAAAGATCCACCTACTTTCTCTAGAGAGGATTTTACTTTTATGATCACCACCCCTATGTGGTTTTGTAACCACCTCTATTCCCCTAAAGGAAAAGCTTTTTAAATCTCCTTTATGCACATTAGCAAAATGTTTAGAAACCGCAGAGGCTCCTGCAATAGGCAAATTAACTGCATCCGACAAATGTTTTCGCATAAGCTGTTTCAATGAATTAGTGGTGCAACCCACATATTGGAGTCCGCAAATATTGCAATCAATAAGGTATATTACATTTTCTGTACTACAATTAATAAAAGAAAAAATCTCAAAGTTTTTTCCATTTTTTATAGAAGAAAATGTTTTTGTTTTAACAATATATTTGCAACACTTACAAATTTTTGCACTACAACCAAAACAGCCTACAGTTTTCATCCAATTTTGTTTCAATTTTTTGTCTGGATCAGTAAATAAGCTTGCCGTCAACATAGATCCTATAGTAGGAGCTCTCCTCGCAACAAATTTAATTGAATATTTTTTTAATATTTCTTTCAATTCACCACTTTGTTCTAAAATGGGTAAATGTTTTTTGATAATAGAGACTATTTCTTGATACTGTGGACTAAATTTAGTGCTGAAAACTATACCCAAATCATTGTTATGTTCTTTGATATTTTTATATTCCAACAATTCCTGTCTATTTAAATTATCTACTATGCCTCTCGCTCTTTTAAGAGACCAGTTTGGATAACCCCTGGATTTTAATCTTTTTGCCAAAAATTGAGATTCTTTCATATAGGTATCTTTTTCTGTACTGTTTCTTTTTGTTCGAATCAGCTCACCTGTGGGTATATTTCTAATAACGTGGTTGGCGTGACATGAATTTGCCATCAATATACTGTTTACAACTGTAGATTTGCGATAAGGTTCCACCAACACTTTTTTTCGATTTGAATCTATTTTCAAGGTCAAATCAAGAAAATTAATTGACAGCTCATTCATGTGGCATGTAAATTTGAGATTAAAACTATTGTTATCTAAATATGAAAAAAAGGAAGATGCTAAATCCTTGTTCCCCTTCCACACAAAAACCAAATCATCAATGAAACGTCCCAACCAAAAAATGTTATGTCTAAATGGATTGTTGAAATGAAAAATATACCTCTCCTCCCATACTGACATAGTTAAATTTGCTAAAGACGGTGAAAATTTAGCCCCCATGCTCACTCCCTGTATCTGCAAATAATATTTCTCATCAAAAATAAAATAATTAAGAGTGAGCAAAAAATTAGTTGCAAGCACTAAAAAATGTTGAATTTCAAATGTATACTCACTATATTTAGATAGATAATATCTGAGGCTCTCCAATGCAACAGAATGTGGAGTTGATGGATATAATCCAATAACATCACATGAAAGCCACAGAAAATCATTCCCCCATTCTATTTTTTCTACCATGTTAATAGCTGCTTTGCTATCTCTCAAGTGACTAGGAGTTAAAGCCACCAGGGGTTGTAGATAATGATCCACCCACTCCCCAAGGCGTTCACTAAAAGATCCTATCCCTGAAACGATAGGTCTTAGTGGGGGAGGAAAAATTTCTTTGTGCACCTTGGGGAGTGAGTGGTAAATGGGTATAATGGGATGGTCACAATACAGAGCTTCACTCAATTTCTCTGAAATAGCTCCTGTAAATACACCTTCCTGCAAAATTTTTTTCATTTCCTTATTAAAAGGGAGAGTGGGATTTTCATTTAATTCCCTGTACACACTGGAGTTTCCCAATGCGGTTAAATTGAGTTTCTTATATAAACCAACATCCAGAATGGTAATTGATCCACCCTTTTCCGACTGGACAATTTTTAGATCTTTATTCTTACTCAACTCCTGAAGAGCTTTATGCTCATGAAATGTCAGATTATGATGGGTCAGTTCCACTCTGTTATTTAATTCCACCAAATCCCTTTCCACCGGCTACAACAGCTTATAATGATGAGTTCCAGACCAGGTGGGAAAATGTTCTTAGTGAATGCTCTCTCAGTCTTATAAAATTAATCATTGAAGAAGAGGAGACTGAACTTAAAAAACTCAGTGATGAAATTAAGATTGTGAAAGATTCTCTGGAAATTTATCAAGGCAATGATTCTTACAAATTATTATATGAAAAAATGCAACAGAAACTAAATAAATTAGAGGATACCATTATTGAGACTAAAAAAAGAAAATACACACGAGACTTGGAGGATTATAACAATAAATGTGTATATAATTGGAGCAAGAATCCATCATCAATATTAAAAAACGGAAACCTTGGTTCAGCAAACATAAAGTGTCTTTTCAAAAAACTCAAGAAAATATGGACACTACTTTTGGAGATACTTCAGATGATTATTCAGATTCATCAGTGGCTTGTGTATCTAATAAAGGTATGGAAAAAAGAAAAAAATCTTACCAAAGAAATTACAACAAAGAGGGAGCTAAACCAAAAAACGGATTAGAAGGAGAGGAGGAAGACGCCATAAGAGAACAGGCTTATCAGGACAAACTCCGGAAACGGAAGAAGCAACTGTACCAGTCTACAACCTTTGCAGTTATATACTTTCAGCACCGCAACTTTCACTTTTGTCAAAAGGACTTGGTTTTTCCCCGGCATGTAAATTTAATGTATATGACACAGTGTGTGATGTGAATCGTCTAGCACGTAGGTTAACCTTAAAATGTCATTTTGTGGATAATATTGTTACTGATAATTCTTGTTCTGTAGAAAATAGGGATGTTGAAAGGTTACTTACGTTTGAGGAACAGGTGGGTTTGTATAATTTGAGACAACTAGAATCTGAAAGCTCCAAAGAATACCAGGTTAATTTAAATGATTCTTTTCATGTAAAAAATACAAAATTTTACCCACTTAAATCTAGACCTCCGATGCTGGATGTTGGAAAGGGATTTGGTGGAATTAAATAACAGAGTGGAACTGACCCATCATAATCTGACATTTCATGAGCATAAAGCTCTTCAGGAGTTGAGTAAGAATAAAGATCTAAAAATTGTCCAGTCGGATAAGAGTGGATCAATTACCATTCTGGATGTTGGTTTACATAAGAAACTCAATTTAACCGCATTGGGAAACTCCAGTGTGTACAGGGAATTAAATGAAAATCCCACTCTCCCTTTTAATAAGGAAATGAAAAAAATTTTGCAGGAAGGTGTATTTACAGGAGCTATTTCAGAGAAATTGAGTGAAGCTCTGTATTGTGACCATCCCATTATACCCATTTACCACTCACTCCCCAAGGTGCACAAAGAAATTTTTCCTCCCCCACTAAGACCTATCGTTTCAGGGATAGGATCTTTTAGTGAAAGCCTTTGGGAGTGGGTGGATCATTATCTACAACCCCTGGTGGCTTTAACTCCTAGTCACTTGAGAGATAGCAAAGCAGCTATTAACATGGTAGAAAAAATAGAATGGGGGAATGATTTTCTGTGGCTTTCATGTGATGTTATTGGATTATATCCATCAATTCCACATTCTGTTGCATTGGAGAGCCTCAGATATTATCTATCTAAATATAGTGAGTATACATTTGAAATTCAACATTTTTTAGTGCTTGCAACTAATTTTTTGCTCACTCATAATTATTTTATTTTTTATGAGACATATTATTTGCAGATACAGGGAGTGAGCATGGGGGCTAAATTTTCACCGTCTTTAGCTAATTTAACTATGTCAGTATGGGAGGAGAGGTATATTTTTCATTTCAACAATCCATTTAGACATAACATTTTTTGGTTGGGACGTTTCATTGATGATTTGGTTTTTGTGTGGAGGGGGAACAAGGATTTAGCATCTTCCTTTTTTTCATATTTAGATAACAATAGTTTTAATCTCAAATTTACATGCCACATGAATGAGCTGTCAATCAATTTTCTTGATTTGACCTTGAAAATAGATTCAAATCGAAAAAAAGTGTTGGTGGAACCTTATCGCAAATCTACAGTTGTAAACAGTATATTGATGGCAAATTCATGTCACGCCAACCACGTTATTAGAAATATACCCACAGGTGAGCTGATTCGAACAAAAAGAAACAGTACAGAAAAAGATACCTATATGAAAGAATCTCAATTTTTGGCAAAAAGATTAAAATCCAGGGGTTATCCAAACTGGTCTCTTAAAAGAGCGAGAGGCATAGTAGATAATTTAAATAGACAGGAATTGTTGGAATATAAAAATATCAAAGAACATAACAATGATTTGGGTATAGTTTTCAGCACTAAATTTAGTCCACAGTATCAAGAAATAGTCTCTATTATCAAAAAACATTTACCCATTTTAGAACAAAGTGGTGAATTGAAAGAAATATTAAAAAAAATTCAATTAAATTTGTTGTGAGGAGAGCTCCTACTATAGGATCTATGTTGACGGCAAGCTTATTTACTGATCCAGACAAAAAATTGAAACAAAATTGGATGAAAACTGTAGGCTGTTTTGGTTGTGGTTCAAAAATTTGTAAGTGTTGCAAATATATTGTTAAAACAAAAACATTTTCTTCTATAAAAAATGGAAAAAACTTTGAGATTTTTTCTTTTATTAATTGTAATACAGAAAATGTAATATACCTTATTGATTGCAATATTTGCGGACTCCAATATGTGGGTTGCACCACTAATTCATTGAAACAGCTTATGCGAAAACATTTGTCGGATGCAGTTAATTTGCCTATTGCAGGAGCCTCTGCGGTTTCCAAACATTTTGCTAATGTGCATAAAGGAGATTTAAAAAGCTTTTCCTTTAGGGGAATAGAGGTGGTTACAAAACCACATAGGGGTGGTGATCATAAAAGTAAAATCCTCTCTAGAGAAAGTAGGTGGATCTTTTTATTAGAGACTAGAGTTCCTGACGGATTGAACAGTAGAATGGATCTCATTACACAATATTAAGTAAGAAAGAGAGATAAGGGGAAGGAAGGAGAGGGAAAGGAAAGAAAAAGGGATAAGGAGAAAAAAGGAAAAAAAATTTTTTTTTTTAAACATTTTTTTTTTTTTTCCTAGAGAGCCTTTATTAGTTTTCAAAAGATTATATCTCTACCTTATACCTACTCCATTATATTTTTCCTTTTGAGAGTTATATTTGTGATCGTCTCTGATATTTAGATCGCGCCTACCACATGATGTATATATTTTTTTCATATATGTCCAATAATTTTTATTATTATTTTTTTTGTGTGGCAGTTATTCCATATCACTGTTGATTTATTACCAAATGTTTATTTCATTGGTCTATGTATAAAACATGTTCAATATATGTATTTTTCTAGCAATATTTTTGAACTGAGTTTCAACCATCTACTTAGGTGTTTTTAATTGGTTGTTTCACTGCTTTTAATTAAGGATCATTTGAATATGTTCCACAAAGGAGGATATATTTTCAGTGTTGGAGCTCAGTTCAAAAAGGACCGTGAAGAATGTTACCAATTGTTTGGAGTTCCTCATACATCTTTTATATGAATTAATGGATAAATAAAGAAGAAGATTTTATAATTCTGGTGAACTTTCATGTTTTTGCTGGATCCCAATTCTCTCATATTTTATATATATATATATATATATATATATATATATATATATATATATATATATATTTATTCTGTATTTTTTTCTAAAAATGAGAAATGGTCAAAATTAAATAAAAGAACCAGTGCTTTCAGACCTCAAATAATGCAAAGAAAACAAGTTCATAATCATTTAGAAACAACAATACTAATGTTTTAAAAATTAAAGCAGTTCTTCTTTGATGGCTTGTGACTATCCATCATCCTCTTGATTACATTCCAGAGGTTTTCAATGGGGTTTAGATCTGGAGACTGGGCTGCTCATGACAGGGTTTTGATGTGGTGGTCTCTTAATTTTTGCCAGAGCTGTATGTGTGTTTCTATGTTTCTGGTAAGACAGGGAAAGTAGATAGTGAAAGTGGGACTGGGGCTTCATGTGAGTGATGTTAATCTACAAGGCTTCAAAATATATTGATAAAAATATTAAGTGACAAGAAACTAAAAGGACCATATGATATAATAATTTAATCTATGTAATCATTCCACAGAGCCCAGGTGAGATAAAGCTTTCTTCCAATTTCATCATAATGGTAGCCTTCGATTCTTAGTTCACTTGATATGGGTGCCTGTTTTCATACAAAATTGGAACCAAGACTTGTAGCTCCTTGAAATAACAAAATATGCATAACTTACTGAAGCACTTTCATATCCAGTGCAACCTTTTTGCTATTCCCCTTCATCTTTGTTTACTGGTCATTCACTGTGGCATTGAAATCCCATCTTCAAAACATGACTGTTGCAGTAAATCACTGGCTTCAGCAGTCATAGTAAGGGAGATGGCACAAGAATGTTAAGGTGAGATGTTGAAAGCAGCAGGTTTTTGTTGCTATAATATAATCCGAGTGTAAGATTGGTTGATAAAGATATTTCAGGTGACTAAAGAAGAGACTCATAACAAAACAAAAATGGTTTCTTTAGACCCATGCCTCCAGTAGACCACGGCTCCTTAGAATTGGGTCTCATTAGACAGACCTAGTAGGTACCTGGGTCTCATAATTGTAATGTAAGTTCCTACTACAATTTAAAAAAGGCTCTAAATGTTAATTTTTTTGTATCCTAATCCCAATATAATATTAAAATAAGTACACAACTTTCTGATACACTAAATATTGTTGTAGCCATAGAAAGGTTTGTAAATCATATCATTACTTTTATAAAAAAAACTATGTCCCCGACTAAGCCTCACCTGCATCTTGCTGGTGCCTCACTGATGACTCCTAACTCGCAATTTGAGACTCACTGCACCCGACAATACAACAAGAAGAAACTGAATGAACAGCATCTGCAGTAATTAAGGCACCACTAATTAATATTTGGCTGCACACCCTTTGGCATTGATGACAGCCTCCAAATGTTTTTTGTAGCCATCTATAAGCTACTTGCATTTTTCAGCTGGTATTTTCTCCCACTCTTTCTTTGCAGTTTGTTCATGCTCTTAAATGTTTATAGGGTTCTTTTTCCCAATGGTAGATTTTAGCTCACCCAAAAATGTTCAATGGGATTGAGTCAGGACTAAATGCTGGCCATTTTAAAACAGTTCATTTTTCATTTTCAACCATTCCTGTGTACTTTTGGATTTGGGTTTGGGTCATTATTTTGTTGGAGCACCAATGATCTTCTGCTCTTACCAAGTTTTCTTACACTTGGTAGGACATTTTGCTCTAACATTTCTTGATAAGTCTCTGATTTTAAGATTATTGTGGTAGGGTCAAGGTCTCCAGTAACAAAGAAAAGCATCCCCACAACATTATGGATCCTCCCTGATGCTTAACTGATGGTAGGGTGTTCTTTTTCTTATAAGCTTAACTGCAATGTCCATAAACAAACTGTTGTGTTGTGAATTCTCTCTCTGGCTTCCCTCTAGTGATTACTGAAGGTAGTGGAGCTGGTCAAATTGACAGATTGGTTGCAAGTTCTCATTCTGGGCTCCCTTTGGTGGTTGCTGGAGGTAGTGGAGCTGATCTGATTGACAGAGGCTTGCCACCTGGTAATGAGGAAGATGATTGGAGATCTGGGGTTTCTAATTTGGATTTAAGACAGCTGACTCCCTCTATTCCTGCTGGTGATTTTCTTCCTGTGCCTTCTGAGGTCTGATGTCTCCTGCCCTGTCCCTGCATGATTCAGCTAAGTGGTTTATTTGCTATTCTGTTTGCATTTGATCTGGTTTTGTCTATCTCTGCTTTGTGTGGGTCTGCCAGCTCCGGCTGGGGCTGTGCTGAATCACCGCTCATATGTTACTGCTTGTGCCAGTTTGTTTTGTTCCCTGTTATATTGGTCTCTTTTTGCTTTGCTTTCAGAATATACCAGAGTGCTGATATAGTGGGGGCGAAGTCGTGAGACTTCAGTGTTTTTTGTGCATCAGACTTTTTGCAGGGTTTTTTGCGTGATTGCAGACTGTGTCTTTCCTTTCCTGTCCTGTCTAGTCAGTGTGGGCCCCATCATTTGCTCAGTCTATTTTCCTGCCTGCGTTTGTGTTTTCATCTTGTCTCACTCACAATATATGTTTGGGGGCTATCTATTCCTTTGCGGTCGGCTCTGGGGCAGTTTAGATTTCCCCTTTCTTGCTTTAGGCTTTGTTAGCTCTCCGGCTGTGCCGAGGCATCTAGGATCATCGTAGGTATGCTCCACGGCTACTGCTAGTTGTGTGGATAGGATCAGGGGTCTGCAATCTGCTTAGTTACTAACCTCTCTGGTTTTCTGTGGCTTAGCCTGGGCCTGCTATCCTCCTCGGTGACCCATTCATAACACTGTTGCTTTGCATTGCCAAAATTTTGGTTTAACCTGTCCACAGAATATTTTCCCAGAAGAACTGTGGTTTGTCAAGGTACTCTTTGGCAAAGATCAGTCATTCCATTTTATGTCTTGTATTCAGCAATCATTTCTTAGGCTGGTTTCACATTAGCGCTTTTTAAGCGCACGCACGGCCGGGGGTAGCTCCGCCCCCGAGCCGGCTCTCTGCCCGGCGTGCCCGCCCCTTGCTTGTAGCGCCGCCTCCTAGCGGACAGCGGCGCCTGCGATCGGCGCACCCTATCTTTAGCATAGGGTGCGCAGATCGTGCGCAGGCCGTGCGCTAGTTGCGCTTTGACCTGCGCTGCGCACTTTTGACGGTGCGCCGTGCGCGCCAAAATCCGAAAAGTTCGATTTTGGCGCGCACGGCGCACCGTCAAAAGTGCGCAGCGCAGGTCAAAGCGCAACTAGCGCACGGCCTGCGCACGATCTGCGCACCCTATGCTAAAGATAGGGTGCGCCGATCGCAGGCGCCGCTGTCCGCTAGGAGGCGGCGCTACAAGCAAGGGGCGGGCACGCCGGGCAGAGAGCCGGCTCGGGGGCGGAGCTACCCCCGGCCGTGCGTGCGCTTAAAAAGCGCTAATGTGAAACCAGCCTTACTTGGCATTCATTCATAAAGTTCTGCTTAGTTTAGTGTATGGTACTTGTTGAAATGTTTTAATGTTTGATGTGGTGTTTTTCCCCCATTCATACAAACCTCTTTCCTCCCCGTCCAGGGAGGTTCTTGACGATTCAATGTTTGGCAAACTTCTTAATAACATTGTGTACTGTAGAAATGTTGATACCAAGATCTTTGGATATGGCCTTATACCCTTTGGAAGTCTAATAATAGCAGGTTTGATGTCCTTAGACAGCTTCTTTGTCTTCCCCATTGTGACATAGGAACAGGGCCTACCATGTGGCTTTTTAAAACTCTGAAGTCATCATTTATTGGCTAATTCATGTCACATGGGCATGGACAATTAATCACAGGTGATTCTTGTGGAGACAAGGGGGGGATGGGCCAGCACCTAAGTCCGCTATCTGGAACCACATGGACCAGGGATCATCTCGCCGAACATCCCTCACTCTTTAACGTGGGCATAATGCTACTCAGACAAAACAAGGTGAGGATGAAACAGTGTGGCAATGCTTTATTGAACCACAAAACAGGCAGATAACACATAGAACAGTCCCAGCAAAATACCTCCAGATGGTGCACATTACAGAGTCTCACCCTTCCGCTGACACACTGGGATAATGACAACCATTACTTCAGAGGTCCCAAGGTCGCTAGCCTACTTGTGGCATGCACACAGAGAGGAGGTAATGACAAGTGTAGAGAGATGTTAGCCCATTCACGTAGAAGGCCAGTTGACCCGAGGGTCACAACCTCCCTTCTCCAAACATCTATGGGGCCAGGCGACGGGCGGGTCCCAATCCTGGCTTTCTCCAAACGTATCCATGGTTCAGCTATGGTCAATGGAGCAGACCTGTATTCTTCCAACCAGGGCCAAAAAACCCTAGGTTGTTTAATGTTGAATGATAGATCTATGTCCTTTGTGATAGAGCCATGATGAATTGGCAGCAGTCCTGTAGGATCCCCTTGATGTTTGGATGTGTCTGGCTGTCTGTCTCAGTCAGTCTATACCAAGGCATGTAACCTATTTTATACTTAACAAGTGTCCTTCATTAGGTATTTACATAATGTCTAAGAATGGAGATGAGATCAAGTAGCATTACTTGATTATTTAATCTCTGCATACTTTTTCCTCCTCTGTCTTAAAAATCAACAAACTATCTGGCCTAGAGAATGATTAATTAGTATATCAGTAAACATGACCAGTCATCAAGGATAAGCGCACAATACAAGTTAATATTACAGGCTTACACAAACAAAAGCCTGTTTTCTTGACAAGCCAAAAAGAAATGCTTAAATTCAAAAGTCAACATATAGATAACAGGCTATTCTTCTTGGTTTGCTAAAAATAGTCGTCTGGGTAGTTAAGATACAATGCTGTCTCTCCTCAATTCTCATTTGTTATTTACCACAGGTGAGTCAAAATGTATTTCCAATCTAATTTAATGCAATGGGTGCCAATACCAATGTTACAGCAGAAAACAGCTGAAAGTTGTTGCATTTTCCCCTATTGGAGAATGCTATTCTCTTAAAACACAGGTCAGCAAAAAGATATATTGGTGCTTACTAAGGGGTTAAAACATATTTAGTTGCCTCCAATGCAAATTCACAGTGTTCTATAAGTATTTTTCAGGCAATTAGAGGCTCTTTAATTATGTGATTTGTGTGAATTTTTTTGCCACAAATCAAATTTTGGTGGAAACTTAAGCAAACCAACACATTTGAGATTCAAATGATCCAATTATCACTATCAGTGACTAAATCCATAATCAAATCCAATATACAGTGGGGAAAAAAAGTATTTAGTCAGTCAGCAATAGTGCAAGTTCCACCACTTAAAAAGATGAGAGGTGTCTGTAATTTACATCATAGGTAGACCTCAACTATGGGAGACAAACTGAGAAAAAAAAATCCAGAAAATCACATTGTCTGTTTTTTTTTTCATTTTATTTGCATATTATGGTGGAAAATAAGTATTTGGTCAGAAACAAGCAATCAAGATTTCTGGCTCTCACAGACCTGTAACTTCTTCTTTAAGAGTCTCCTCTTTCCTCCACTCATTACCTGTAGTAACGGCACCTGTTTAAACTTGTTATCAGTATAAAAAGACACCTGTGCACACCCTCAAACAGTCTGACTCCAAACTCCACTATGGTGAAGACCAAAGAGCTGTCAAAGGACACCAGAAACAAAATTGTAGCCCTGCACCAGGCTGGGAAGACTGAATCTGCAATAGCCAACCAGCTTGGAGTGAAGAAATCAACTGTGGGAGCAATAATTAGAAAATGGAAGACATACAAGACCACTGATAATCTCCCTCGATCTGGTGCTCCACGCAAAATCCCACCTGTGGGGTCAGAATGATCACAAGAACGGTGAGCAAAAATCCCAGAACCACGCGGGGGGACCTAGTGAATGAACTGCAGAGAGCTGGGACCAATGTAACAAGGCCTACCATAAGTAACACACTACGCCACCATGGACTCAGATCCTGCAGTGCCAGACGTGTCCCACTGCTTAAGCCTGTACATGTCCGGGCCCGTCTGAAGTTTGCTAGAGAGCATTTGGATGATCCAGAGGAGTTTTGGGAGAATGTCCTATGGTCTGATGAAACCAAACTGGAACTGTTTGGTAGAAACACAACTTGTCGTGTTTGGAGGAAAAAGAATACTGAGTTGCATCCATCAAACACCATACCTACTATAAAGCATGGTGGTGGAAACATCAGGCTTTGGGGCTGTTTCTCTGCAAAGGGGCCAGGACGACTGATCCGGGTACATGAAAGAATGAATGGGGCCATGTATCGTGAGATTTTGAGTGCAAACCTCCTTCCATCAGCAAGGGCATTGAAGATGAAACGTGGCTGGGTCTTTCAACATGAAAATGATCCAAAGCACACCGCCAGGGCAACGAAGGAGTGGCTTCGTAAGAAGCATTTCAAGGTCCTGGAGTGGCCTAGCCAGTCTCCAGATCTCAACCCTATAGAAAACCTTTGGAGGGAGTTGAAAGTCCGTGTTGCCAAGCGAAAAGCCAAAAAACATCACTGCTCTAGAGGAGATCTGCATGGAGGAATGGGCCAACATACCAACAACAGTGTGTGGCAACCTTGTGAAGACTTACAGAAAACGTTTGACCTCTGTCATTGCCAACAAAGGATATATCACAAAGTATTGAGATGAAATTTTGTTTCTGACCAAATACTTATTTTCCACCATAATATGCAAATAAAATGAAAAAAAAACAGACAATGTGATTTTCTGGATTTTTTTTTCTCAGTTTGTCTCCCATAGTTGAGGTCTACCTATGATGTAAATTACAGACGCCTCTCATCTTTTTAAGTGGTGGAACTTGCACTATTGCTGACTGACTAAATACTTTTTTTCCCCACTGTATAATTGTAAATGTCAGTAAATTTTTATTTTAGATAAATGAATTACTACTGCGCTTATAGTCACTGGTATCTATTGTCTTACTCAAATGGATTTGAAGAGAAAAAAAAAAATTCAAAGTCCAGAGCACAATAAAAGAACCAGGTTTGGACAGAAAACAACATATATACTTGAGCGCCACTGAGGTTTTTATATTATAAAATATTTATGTTAGGCCGGTTTCACATTAGCGCTTTTTCAGCGCACGCACGGCCGGGGGTAGCTCCGCCCCCGAGCCGGCTCTCTGCCCGGCGTGCCCGCCCCTTGCTTGTAGCGCCGCCTACTAGCGGACAGCGGCGCCTGCGATCGGCGCACCCTATCTTTAGCATAGGGTGCGCAGATCGTGCGCAGGCCGTGCGCTAGTTGTGCTTTGACCTGCGCTGCGCACTTTTGACGGTGCGCCGTGCGCGCCAAAATCCGAAAAGTTTGATTTTGGCGCGCACGGCGCACCGTCAAAAGTGCGCAGCGCAGGTCAAAGCGCAACTAGCACACGGCCTGCGCACGATCTGCGCACCCTATGCTAAAGATAGGGTGCGCCGATCGCAGGCGCCGCTGTCCGCTAGTAGGCGGCGCTACAAGCAAGGGGCGGGCACGCCGGGCAGAGAGCCGACTCGGGGGCGGAGCTACCCCCGGCCGTGCGTGCGCTGAAAAAGCGCTAATGTGAAACCGGCCTTAGCTGCATTATATTATGCTATTAATATATTATTTACTTGGAAATCTTTTCCTGTAAATATAATGTACTTTCTCTTTCGATTAAGAGGTTTTAAAAAGGTGATAATAAAGTGGGCAACACATGAAAAAAAATTACATTTCCACATTCATCTATATGTCCAATAATTGTATTTATATTCCAATATAATCTTTAAAATATTAAACTCTCTGGCAAAGTGTGACTAGCAGGCAAGTAAATCTAAGAGCTCCAGAATAATGTACCTCCCTGATGGGAAAAATTGAAGCTTTAGCTACCAAGTCACATTGTAAATCTTATTCTGTATATTTTACAATATGTGGGGCAGCGGAACTGTAAATGATAAATTCTTGCCTGTGGAACATCATTGCACGATATGATTAATTAATGATAGATACTACAATGAAAATGGATGGACTTTTATAAAACTCACTGTGAAGCTTCTATAATTCAATTTATTATATGAAAGCATAGATTATTGTACATTGTCATCACAGCTTTGGGTTCTAGAACACAGACAATTACCTATTTTTAAAACAGATTTTTATTTTAAATATAGTTTTAAAAAATAGCAATGAATTGCAGTATTAAAAATTACAATTAGAAACAGTGCAATTTTCATACAAAACAAAGAACTGCTTAAATATTTGCACCAGAAGCAGTGTGAAAGACTGGTGGCAAACATGCCAAGACGCATGAAAGCTGTTTTTAAAAATCATGGCTATTTCACAAAATATTGATTTCTGAACTCTTCCTAAAACATTAGTATCGTTGTTTGCAAATGATTATGAACTTGTTTTCTTAGCATTATTTGATGTCTGAAAGAACTGGAATTTTTTGATATTTTGACAATTTCTCCTTTTCAGATAAAAATACAAAATTTATTGCTTGGAAATTCAAAGACATGTTGTCAGAAGTTTGTAGACTAAAAGAACAATTTACATTTTACTTAAAAATATACCTATAAAGAGAAAAATCAGACAAACTGAGTATTTGGAAGTGGTCTCTTAATTTTTGCCAGAGCTGTATATATATATATATATATATATATATATATATACACACACACACAGCTCTAGCAAAAATTAAGAGACCACTGCAAAAATTTCAGTTTGTCCTCTATGGTCCAATCCTTATGGTCTTTGGCAAACTTCAGCTTGGCTCTCCTTTGCTTCTCATTGATGAAAGGCTTTTTTCTAGCTTTACATGACTTGAGCCCTGTCTCTAGGAGCCTGTAATGAACTGTTCTTGTAGTGCACTTCACTCCAGCTGCAATTTGCCATTCCTTTTGTTGGTCACTTGATGTCATCCTGCGGTTGCTGAGTGACATTCGAATAAGGTGATGGTCATCCCGGTCAGTGGAGAGTCATTGTCGCCCTCTGTCGGTCTGTAGCTTTGTTGCCCCAATGTCTGCTGCTTGACCATGTTGTAATGGATGGTCATCTTAGAAATTTTAAGGATGGAGGCAACATGACGCTCACTGTATCCCTCTGCTAGTAAAGCCAGAAATGAGCCCTTCTTTTCCTCACTCAAGACTTTTATTTTCAACTCCTTTGGCATGGTTAAAAGTTATTTTTGCATTCCTATTACTTTTGGGATATTTGTGTGATTCACCGTGCTATGCTGAGCAGATGTATACAAAAAAAAAAACAACGACAAAAAAAAAAAAAAGAGGGGGAATAAATACTTAACAGCAGTTATACGTACTCACTTAAAAATGAAATTGATGTAGAATATTCTGTGTAAGTTGAGATTTCTACGTGGCAAGTAGTTTGCAGGTTATCTGATGGTAGAGATCTCGTTTTTGATAGCTGCTGATGCTATTGGAACAATGATATATTAAGGTACCAATAAAACATACAAAAGGTCACACCACTCCTTGCATGTCCACCACACTCACTGGTTGTATCTTAACGTTTATATTCTCTTCGGGGTGTTCCATTTATGGTGGATGAATTGATAAAATACTAAATATGAAGAGAATTTCAATTACTAACAGTGACCACAACCTTGATATTCAGTCCCAGTTCCTGGGGTACATATGCACTTACTTGTGCTAGATTTGTTATGCTACCCAGGTGTAAATCTTGATAGACTCTCTATAATGGTCTTTGTTGGCTTTATTTAGAGCCGGTGCAGGGACGATATCCACTCTTGAAAAAAATGACAAAGTGCAGGGTAAGGACTGATCCACTAAACCCACAAATAGTGCTAGCGTTCCAGTAGCCTGTTAGTCCTGGTAGGACTTCTATGCACTTACTTCTGGTAATTGCTCTGTCGCAGTCTGGCTGAGGCAGCGGCTGCTGATAGAGTGATAAGCGATGCAGTGTAAGGAGGGATCCACTAGACACCCTAATTATGCTAGCGTTCCAATAATCAGTTAGTCCTAATAGGACTTCTATGCACTTACTTCTGGTGATTGCTCTGGCGCAATCTGGCTGAGGCAGCGGCTGAGGCAGCGGCTCTGGCTGAAGCAGAGCCAGCACCTCGTCTACCCGCTCCCCTACTACACGCTGCATAGCTTATCGCTCCATCAGCAGCCGCTGCCTCAGCCAGAGCCGCTGCCTCAGCCGCTGCCTCAGCCAGATTGCGCCAGCCAGCCAGACTGCGATAGAGCAATTACCAGAAGTAAGCTCATAGAAGTTCTACCAGGACTAACTGGCTACTGGAACGCTAGCACTATTTGTGGGTTTAGTGGATCCGTCCTTACCCAGCACTTTGTCATTTTTTTCAACAGTGGATATCGTCCCTGCACCGGCTCTAAATAAAGCCAACAAAGACCATTATAGAGAGTCTATCAGGATTTACACCTGGGTAGCATAACAAATCTAGCACAAGTAAGTGCATATGTACCCCAGGAACTGGGACTGAACATCAAGGTTGTGGTCATTGTTAGTAATTGAAATTCTCTTCATATTTAGTATTTTATCAATTCATCCACCATAAATGGAACACCCCGAAGAGAATATAAACGTTAAGATACAACCAGTGAGTGTGGTTGACATGCAAGGAGTGGTGTGACCTTTTGTATGTTTTATTGGTACCTTAATATATCATTGTTCCAATAGCATCAGCAGCTATCAAAAATGAGATCTCTACCATCAG
Source organism: Dendrobates tinctorius (assembly GCF_039654945.1). Taxonomy (NCBI): domain Eukaryota; kingdom Metazoa; phylum Chordata; class Amphibia; order Anura; family Dendrobatidae; genus Dendrobates; species Dendrobates tinctorius. The sequence continues at coordinate 23,136,058 of NW_027361684.1, forward strand.
ATAACCTGCAAACTACTTGCCACGTAGACATCTCAACTTACACAGAATATTCTATATCAATTTCATTTTTAAGTGAGTACGTATAACTGCTGTTAAGTGTTTATTCCCTCCCCTTTTTTTTTTTTGTATACATCTGCTCAGCATAGCGCAGTGAATCACACAAATATACGGTTCGCTCAGACTTTATAACAGGAGCTGACACAGTCCTGTCTCTTCACCAGCTGCATCTGAATTTTTTGGATAGGTAGCGCCCGTGTTACTTTACCGTAATTACTTTTGGGATATTACTAGCACTTGTTTTGCCATCCAGCTTGTCCTATTGCAAGAGGATTGTGAACACCCAAGCAGGGTTTTTTATATTTTCCTTCGTTAAATAAGATATGGTTCAGGTGATAGTAAGGTTCGTCCAGGACAATAATCTTGGCCGAGGACACCTGTGCTTCTGTGTCCTGGCCTTCCCTCACAGAAACATATTCCCTCATAGCCAGCATACCTGTGCTTTCTGATTCAGCTCCTTCTGCTTCTCCTCTTCGCTGTAGGAGTCCTTTTTCAGGTGATATAGCAATAATTGAGGCGCAATCCACTTTCACTTCAACAAGAACATCTTTACTAGGTATTCTACACAGCTCATCCACAATTTTAACAGTTTTTACAAGAGGCTTCACCTGATATGTTCTTTGCCTTTCCCTGCACTTCATTCATGGTTACACAGCACAGACCCAGGTCGGACCATCCCTGACAGTTCCTCAGTTTAATCTCTGTTCAGCCCCGCAACTGATATGCATCCCTTGGCCTGTTTCACCCCAGACACAAGATCATTAATTCCTGGAGCAGAAAGCCACTGGGAGAGGGTACTGCTTTTCTGTACTGTACTCCGCACTTGATCCACATCTTTCCTGTCTGTACTCACTTTCTCTGCAGAGTTCCCTGGCCGTTTTGCCTCGGTCCTTAGGGAGTATGCCCACGCAAGTAGTTGCCAAATTGTGGGTCCACTTTGGTCCATTAGCTGTATTGACCCGTTGCTGTGCTGTTTCTGGTGGTGTGGAAAGCTGGGCTTCACTTCACTTAAAATGTTGTGAGACTGCTGCAAACTAAAGTCTTCAGAACATTGTAACTTCAGTGCAAATCTGCACCCTGATTGATCTACCCAGCAGCTGTAGAGCAGGATCTCTGGGTTATTGACTCACCAGCACAATAGTTATCTTCATATACAGCAGCCCAGTAGTCTAGCTCTGCATCTGGAGCAGCACTGCTTACCCTTCACATAAAAATCAGCAGCACTGAGCACAACCAGTATCAGACACTGTGCTGGACAGAGCACAGACCGGAAGACTGCTGCTCACTTCCTTGCTGCACTACATCATGGGAGAGTGACATCAGCAGAGCAGGGGAAAGTGTAGATTCCCCTCCCTGGAGGCAACTTCAGCTGAAGTCGGCTCATTTGAATGAGAGGCTGGTGCCAAGGGAGTTTTTCTCCCACTTGGTAGAAGCCTTGCTTATAATTTTTTTGTCAAATTATTACCCCCGCTTTTAAATTAAATCATAAAAAAATTTGTGATAAGTTCACTTTAAGTCACACAAAATAGTTCATAAATAAAATTTCCCACACTTTACATCTGCCTAATTTTTCAAACTTAATATTAAACTTAATTTTTTTGTTAGGAAGTTAGAGGAGTTAAAATTTCTCATTTTTCCAACAAAATTTACAAAACCATTTATTTTAAAGGACCATATCACATTTGAAGCAACATTAAGGGCCAATAAGACAGAAAATACCCAAATGTGATACCAATCTAAAATATCCACCCCTCAATCTACTAAAAACAATATCCAAGAAGTGTATTACCCTTCAAGTGCTTCACAGGAATTAATTAAATGTGGAAGGAAAAAATGAACATTTTTATATCTTTCACAGAAAAACTGGACTCTAAAATTTGGTGTTCAATTTCTCCACCATGTCACATTTGAGAAGCCGTGATGTGCTTAAAGAGGAAACCCCCCACAAGTTATCCTATTGTGGAAATGAGACCCCTTTAAAGAACACAGAAGTTTATACCGTTGAGCTGAGAAAATAAAAAAATCAATTTTTCCCCACAAAAATGTTTTTTAGCCCAATTTTTTTTATTCTCACAAGGGCAACATGAGAAAATGCACCACAAAACTTGTTTTGCAATTTCTTATGAGTACGTTGCTGTCTCCAATGTGAAGGAAAACTACTGTTTGGGTGCATGGCAGGGTTCGGGAAGGGAAGGATCACCGTATGACTTTTTAAATGCAAAGATGGCTGAGATTGGGAGTGTACGCCATTTGACCCATGGGTGTTTTCCAGAAATAAGCAGTGGTGAAAATTGCTGAGTGAAAATTGCAAATCTGTTATTGTTGTGCTCAGTACGTTGTAGTGCCCAGCTAGTTCTTCTGGAGACATGCACCCATAAATTAGACGGGCTCTCATCACTACAGAAATGCCAAACATATGGATGCTAAATGTGGTTTAAGCATTCTGTTTGACTCTGAAAGGAGTGGGGCATTTGGATTTGAGAGCGCAGAATTTGCTAAATTTCTTTTGGGAGGTCGAGGGGCCATAGTGCTTTGTGCTACCAGTAACATGGGAACCCCTTATATTTCCGATAACAGATGATGGACCTAAGTGGTGACTTGCTTTTTTAGTGGATTGAGTTGAAGTTTTTATTAGGAACATTTTACATAACATTTGGGATAACATTTTTTTGTACTCTACACTGAGCAATTACATCAATGTTTCCATCTAAAGGGGGCTTTACACATAGTGATATCGCTAGCAATATCGCTAAAGCATCACCGATTTTGTGATGCAGCACCGATATTGCTAGTGATATCGCTACTAGAGTTGAGCGAAACGGGTCGGTCATATTCAAAAGTTGGCGACTTTCGCTGAAGTCGGGTTTCATGAAACGAAACTCGACCATAGCGTGAGGTCGGCCACGAGGTCGGCGACCAGAGCGCCAAAGTCGCGCTTCAAGAGATGCTTCCAGCCCCTTTTTCAGCCAATGATGGAGGATGCACACTGTGGGCAACGCGATGACATAGGCATCGGTCACCATCATCTTTGAGAAGGGCATGCAAGTGATTGGCTGGCTTTGTGTGGCGTCACAGGGGCTATAAAAGGGCTTGAACGCCGACCGCCATCTTACTTCTGCCGATCTTAGCATTAGGGAGAGGTTGCTGCTGCTGATTCAGAATAAGGGAGAGCATTAGGCAGGGAAGAAGAACCCAAAAACTGCTTCTGCTGTTGGCGATTTCCACTTACAACACAAAACTTTGTGAGCAGTGACAAGGGAAGGCTCTATTTTTGTGCACCAGCTCTGTTGGTTATTAGGCTGCCTTATAAGGCTCCCTGATAGCTGCATTGCTGTTTGCACACTGCTGTGTAAACTGCTTTTTTAAAAGCAAAAATAATTTTCTTCCTCTTTTCTGCACAGTTACCAAGCGTTCATTTTTCCTCCCTTTTGTGTGTGCAGCAGTCCTGCTTATTAGGCTGCCTGTGTCGATACTTGGACTGAGAGCATCATTGTCAGCGTCCTCAAATCTCTAGTGAGATCCAAATTCTCACCAATCCTATAGACACCCTCCACCTTGTCATACACAATCCAATTTCAGCCTGTTACATTGAGGTGTTATCTCTACTGGGCCTGAGACAATAGTTCAGCGTCCTCAAATCTCTAGTGAAATCCAGATTCTCACCAATCCTGTAGACACCCTCCACCTTGTCATACACCATCCAATTTCAGCCTGTTACATTGAAGTGTAATCTCTACTGGGCCTGAGACAATAGTTCAGCGTCCTCAAATCTCTAGTGAAATCCAAATTCTCACCAATCCTATAGACACCCTCCACCTTGTCATACACAATCCAATTTCAGCCTGTTACATTGAGGTGTAATCTCTACTGGGCCTGAGACAATAGTTCAGCATCCTCAAATCTCTAGTGAGATTCAAAATCTCACCAATCCTATAGACACCGTCAACCTTGTCATACACCATCCAATTTCAACCTGTTACATTGAGGTGTAATCTCTCCTGGGCCTGAGACAATAGTTCTGCGTCCTCAAATCTATAGTGAGATTTAAATTCTCACCAATCTTGTAGACACCCTCCACCTTGTCATACACCATCCAATTTCAGCCAATTACATTGAGGTGTAATCTCTCCTGGGCCTGAGACAAAAGTTCTGCATTCTCAAATCGATAGTGAGATTCAAATTCTCACCAATCCTATAGACACCCTCCACCTTGTCATGCACCATCCAATTTCAGCCAATTACATTGAGGTGTAATCTCTACTGGGCCTGAGACAATAGTTCTGCATCCTCAAATCGATAGTGAGATTCAAATTCTCACCAATCTTATAGACACCCTCCACCTTGTCATGCACCATCCAATTTCTGCCTGTTACATTGAGGTGTAATCTCTACTGGGCCTGAGACAATAGTTCAGCGTCCTCAAATCTCTAGTGAGATTCAAATTCTCACCAATCTTATAGACACCCTCCACCTTGTCATGCACAATCCAATTTCAGCCTGTTACATTGAGGTGTAATCTCTACTGGGCCTGAGACAATAGTTCAGCTTCCTCAAATCTATAGTGAGATTCAAATTCTCACCAATAGTATATACACCTTCTACCTTGCTTTACAGTACCATATAGCTGGTGGTATTTTGGGCACATTTTCACAAAAATGAGGAAGTATGGTGGAAGATGCCATGGAAGTGGGCGGGGGTTGCCAGTTGGTCCCTATGGTGGTGGTGCTGGTGTTGCATCTGTTAGTAGTGGCAAAAGCATAATAGCACCTAAGGCAGGAGGTGTTGAGCCTGCATCATTGTCTGGCTCCACAAGGCCTCGAAGGCTCTCTTTTCTGGGAGTAGGTAAACCACTTTTAAAGCCAGAGCTTCAGGAACAAGTTTTGGCTTACATTGCTGACACAGCCTCCATCTTTCTCGCCTCCTCTTCTGAAGTTTCAAAAAATAAAAGCACTGAGTCGTCAGTAGAGGTTCCTGGTCAGCATCAACACCTTTCCTTGTGTCCTTCACCCCTACCATAAGTGAAGGATGTGGCAGGCCACACTTCCGATTACTCCATGGAGCTCTTTTCACATACCATGCCTGAGTCATGGCTGGGCAGTCTACATCTTGAGGCAGGCAAGGTAGTTAGTGATAACGGACGGAAATTGTGGCAGCCATAGCCCAGTCAAATCTCAGACACGTACCTTGCCAGGCTCACACCTTGAACCTGGTGGTGCAATGCTTCCTCAATAATTATCCAGAGTTAACAGCCCTGCTCCATAAGCTGCGAAGACTGTGCTCGCACATCCGCCGGTCACCCGTACACTCCAGTCGTATGCTGAAGTTGCAGCGATTGCTCCACCTTCCCAAGCACCGCCTAATTATCGACATTGCAACAAGGTGAAACTCCACCCTGCACATGGTTGAGAGGCTGTGTGAACAGAGGCAGGCTGTAATTCATTTGTAGGAGGATACATGGGCAGGCAGTTTGCAGGCAGACATGGAGTTGTCTGGTGTGCAGTGGTTGAAGCTGAAACACCTCTGTAAAGTGCTTCAGTGTTTTGAGGAATGCACACGGCTGGTAAGCGCAGACGACGCCATCATATGCATGAGCATCCCACTTATGCATCTGCTCATGCAAACTTTGATGCACATTAAGGAGCAGGCGTCTGCAGTCGAGGAGGAAGAGGAGGAGGGAAGCCTTGATGACAGTCAGCCATTGTCTGCTCATGGAAGTCTTGTGGACGAGGTGGAGAAAGAAGAGGAAGAGGAGGAGGGATGGGGATGATTATTTTGGGGAGGAGGATGCTTCTCAGGGGGCAAGAAAAAATGTTGGCATGGCAAAGTCAGGTATAGGGTTTGTGCATGACTGGAGGGATGTTGATTTGCCAGAAAGTGCTCCTCCGCCCAGCACTCGCAGTGCATCATTGACACCTGGAACATTGGCCCACATGTCTGATTATGCTTTGCAGATCCTAAAAAGGGACCCCCGCATTGCCAAAATGATGAACGATGACGACTACTGGTTGGCCAGCATCCTGGATCCACGCTATGAAGACAAATTCCAAAACATCATGCCACAGGAGAACCTAGAGCTATTATTGGCTAGCAAACAAGCAACTCTGGTAAACCGTTTGTTTGAGGCATTCCCAGCACACAGCGGTGGTGATGTTTTTCCAATGAGCCATAGGGGGCAACATGGAAGAGGTGTTCGTGGTGCACACAGCCGAAGTGGTGTTGGACACAGGGGTTTCATGACCATGTTGTGAACTGATTTTTCAAGTACCGCTCACACGACTGCATCGATCGAAAGTGACAGGAGACAGCAGTTGTCAACTATGGTAACAAACTACTTCTCCCATATCGATGTTTTCCCTCACCGGTCATTCCCATTTGACTATTGGGCCAGTAAACTTGACACCTGGCCTGAATTGGCACAATATGCCTTAAAGGAGCTCGCTTTCCCTGCTGCTAGTATGTTATCTGAACGAGTCTTCAGTGCTGCTGGATCAATCCTGACAGAAAAAAGGACCCATCTGTCAACCCAAAATGTTGATGATCTAACCTTCATTAAAATGAACCATGCATGGGTTTCAAAGGATTTTGTCCCACCCTCCCCTGCTGACATGTAGGTTGCCAGAAAAATGGCTTGCTTTTGTCCTCCTCTTCCGCGGACTTCTCCAATTACTCCATTTGCAGCTGCTGAATGTCCAACATCAATATATGCCAATTTTTCCACCTCCACGGGGCCGGAGTCACCACCTGGTGCACGCACCCGTGCGAGTGCCGTTGCCCTGGACATGTGGGTGGGCACACTCTTTGGCAACGGCACTGGCACAAGGTCCCTCATAGTAGAATCAAGTGTCTCTGACGGTGGGGGTGCACACCCGCCGTCAGACACACCGGCGTACTATGAGGGGCCCTGTGCTAGTACCGTCACCCACGAGTTCCCCCCTGCTTGCTCAGGGCACCAGCACTTGCAATACTTACCTCTCCCTGCTCCACCACTTTGTAGTCTGGTCTGTTAAATATTTAACTGGGACTGCCAATACAAATTTGGTGAAATGATAGATGATGGTTAAGACGTAGCTATGCCCTGTCCTGCTGGGCTCTATCTTCACATGATCAATGGCTTCCATTTGTTATGGACGTCGACTCACAATGAGATGCAGTGGTGGTTTATCACCAGCTTTCACGGTTTTCCGACTCACAGACGTGTGACATTCCTGCCCACATTTTTAAATGTGTCCTCTCATGCCAATCCAATAGAATCGCCCACGGCCTGTGGCTTGTGTCTTTTGCACTCCAAAGTTACCTGACAGATCATGATAGGCAGTGAGGACAATGTCTACATCTGTCCCTGTGATCACAATTTGATGGAGATGAGTAACGGTGATGGGTTCCACGGTACTTCGATACAGAAAACCTTTCTTCACAAGAACTGTTTTCGCTGTCTCCACAAAGTAATTGAGGGTCAGAATCGCCTCAGAGAATTCTCCTGGGAGTTTTTACCGTGATTAGTAATTCCAAAATTTCTGCAATCAGTCGACTTTCCGTCTGTACTTGTATCATCTCGTTTCCTCTTGCGGAGAGTCTGGACTGTCTTACTGAGAATGAAATATATATGAAGATTGAAAAATACCCCAACAGTGTATACTGGTGTGCGCTTCGAATATATAACCCTTTTTCTACTTTTTAGATTCTTATCTAATCCATACTGAGGCTGTGTCTTTGCCGGACTCCGGAAATATACACACAGATTTTTTATGTTTAAACTATGCTATATATGCCTGTTATCCGGTGATACTGTACCTTTTTACAACTTTGCACAATCACGTCAAGTCCATACTGGGCCTGAGACCCTCTGAGTCTGCCTCCTGATATATAGACATAGGTTTTTCAGGTGTACACTATGCTACATACAATATATACCTGTTATCCGGTGATACTGTACCCTTACTCAACTTTCTACAATCTTGTCAAATCCATACTGGGCCTGAGAATGTCTGAGTCTGCCTCCTGATTAGAGATGAGCAGTGTTCGAGTTGACCTGTTCGCCAATTTAAATTTCCAGCTGTTTTGGGTGGTGTTCGAGCCGTTCGTCGAACTCAAACACTTTGCTTAAAATTCGGCTGTTCGAGGTTCCGTTCGAGTACGGTTCGTTCACCAAAAGCGTAACTTCATTTTCACATTAATAATGGTTTTCAATGTTAATAGACTGTTTCATGGCATAGTAGCGGTGTGTGGTAGCAAGCGTTGTAGTACACCTGTCAAGGAGCTACACCATGTGTGTTTCTAATTATTTTTTACCACATCTTGTCCAGAAAATCCTTTTGGGCCTTGTAACACTGTCTGCTACTCAGCAGAGGAGCCCACGAGAGAACCAAGCTATGCCGCCTGTTTATGTAAGAACTGCGTGCTACTCAGCATAGGAGCCCAGCTGCTAAGCAAGCTACAGCACCTGTGGTTTGGACACTTAATTTTTTCATTTTTTCTGGAATGCCGGTTAGGCCTAATTCCGGAATTCAGGTTGACCTGCACTAACTGGGAAATCCTCGTTCGCGGGGAAGAATTGGAATCCAAGATCCCCATCACTAACGGGGTTCAGCGGGTTATCTGCACCTGTAATTGACACTCGCTGGACCTTTCAGTGTAGCACGCATGCAGCCCTGGACATGCAAGGGCATGACAGACCTGTTATTGATCGATCTCACGTGCCAGAACCTCGAGTGTCCCTCTAGTAAGCTTGACGCGTACCGCTGGGGCATGCCGGAGTCTCGTTCGTTACCGGAATTAAGCTGACAAATCGCTAGTACAACTAAAAACGGACATCCACCACCACCCACAGAATCAACAAAGCTTGCAATCTGTCAATCTTTTATGTAGCGCGCATGGTTGCGGTTTCCCGGGTGGAGGCGAATTAAGCCGCAGGCTCCACTCCTGGTGGTGCCCTTCTGGACATTCCTTTAAGGTTCAGCTTTGCAACCATACTGCCCCCGGAAACCAAACACTTTGTCTTCATGGACGCTGCTCTGAGGTTCGTGGGAATAACGCCGCCCGATCGGCAGTTGGCGTAATTTATGGTGGGAAGTCCGACGGTATATGATCGTCTTCGATTTCAGATTTTTACTGTTTTTTGGTATTTTACATTTTTATTACATCCTTTCTTGACTTCATAAGGGCATGACATGCCTATATCTGTGTCTACTCCATCTCCTTTTACTCCTCCATCTCTTTTCTATATGTAGTTGCCGTTTTCCATATGTTATTTTTGTATTCTGAGCATTTTGTCTGCTTTGGGACACCTTTTAAGGTGTTTTGTAATTGTTTTCTATGTGTTTGTATGTGTTTGTCTGCCATTGTTTTCAATGGTGTTCGACGTTGTTCGTCGAACGCTCGACAAACATTCGACGAACTTGCCTCGTGTTCGACGAACCAAAACGAACTGGAACACTAGCGGGGTGGCTTAACAATGCTCCTGAATATATAGACGTACATTTTTAATCTTTAAAATATGCTATATATACCTGGTATCTGGTGATACTGTACCCTTTCTGCCAGGAAGTCCTCCTCCACCCACCACTCTAAGTGTATAATTGACACCTGGAACATTGGCCCACATGTGTGATTATTTCTTGTGGATCTTCTTGCTATATTGTGGTGTGATCCATCCTGAGCGTGTGACAGTCTGTGGGTTACTCCTGCAATTTAGATGTACATTTAAAAATTACCCCAACACTAGTGTATACAGCTCTACGCTTGTGATATATTACCCATTCACTGCTTTTTATATTCTGGTCTAATCCAAACTGACCAAGTGAGAGTTATTTTCTGACTGTGGAAATAAATATTGAGATTGATAACAATGACCCCTACACTGTGTACAGCTGTACTCTTCAGATCCATTACCGTTTTACAGCTTTTTATATTGTGTTTTTACTTTTTCTACTTTTTATATTCTTGTCTAATCCATACTGAGCCTGTGAGCGTCTCTGTGTGACTGATGGTATATATAGGGAGATTGACAATCATCCATTGACTGTATAGAGCTGTACGCTTCTGATACAGTACCATATATCTGATGTTATTTTGGGTTCATTTTCTGGTGCATCTCCTGGTAGTGGCAAAAGCACAATAGCAGTTAAGGCAAGAGGTGTTGAGCCTGCGTCATGGCCTGGCTCCGGAACGCCTGGAAGGCTACCTTTTCTGGGAGTAGGTTAACCGCTTTTAAAGCCGGAGCATCAGGAACTGGTTTTGGCTTACATTGCCAAAACAGACTCCAGCAAATATGCCTTCCTCTTCTGAAGTTTAAAAAAATGCAAGTACTGAGTCGTCAAGTGCTGGCTCCTGGTCAGGAAGAACCCCTTTCCTTTTGTCCTTGTGTCCTTCACCCCCACCAAAAGTGAATGATGCAGCAGGCCACACTTCACATTAGTCCATGTAGCTCTTTCTATCTTACCATGCCTAGGTTATCAAGTCAAATCGTGAATTCCCCAGTCTAAGATGAATCTGACATGGTGTGTGGGTGGCCAGCCAGGGCAGTGGGGTTAATCGGTACCGGGCCGGTGTCTCAGAGGGATGTGTCACGTTAGTGGTGATGACCCGTTCCGTGGCCCTGGGCGTCCATGCAAAGGGGTGAATAACCTTTATAGGTGAATGATACGTGACGCCACCTGTGGTTTCTGATCAGATAGACCCGCGCTGCAGTGTCGCTTCTCTGGGACAGATGTTGTGGTGCAGCTAAGTTGTAGAAGGCCTGCACAGGTAGGGCTGTAGTCACAGGGCAGATGAAAGAGTTGGTAGATGGTCTGCAGTGCAGGATGTAGCAGAGCCGTGCGCCAGGCGCAGAAGAAAGATGACAGACACAGTCGTGCAGTTCCTTTACCTGTACTTGGTAAGTGTTGTCCAGGACCTAGAGTACAGATGGAGAATGAGTTGGTCAGCCTGGAAGCAATTTTGGAATTCTCTCTCTGCAGATAGGTAGTGTAGCCTCCGTTAAAGCGCTTATCTGAGGTACTCGCAGTACTGAGTTCACTGAAGTTTCCCCTGTTGACTCTCTTTTGGAACTTTCTCGTATGGCAGGCAGCCGTTGCCTTTTCCTTCTGGCTAACACACATCGCTGCTGGGGCCTCCGAGCCTTATTTGGGAACAGAGCATTTACAGCTGCTACTTCTTCCGGTTTCTGCTGCAGGACCGTCAGTGTCCCTACAAATTCAGAGACCGGAATCCCGACCATGCGTCCCAGCTAGGAGTGAGACTTAATTCTGCTCATCCTCCACCTCCCCTTCTCACGTCCACACACTTCCCCTGTGTTGTGTGCTGGTTTAACTGCTAGAGAGATCCTTCGTTGCTCCCAAGCATGACATCACACTCCCAGGAGAAAGGTAATGCCACTGTGGCGACCGTACTCCTGGGGGCACCACAAGAGCACTGATTCCCAGCCACTGCTAGATGATTCTGCTGGTACATTGACCCAGACCACTACATTCCCCTCGCACTCTACACAGCCAGAATCTGACCCTGATGAAACTCAGGTTCCCCTTCCCGCATACTATACCACCTTACATGGTGACAATGAGGAAGGTGCAGATGAAAGTGCAGGTTCCTTGAGCAGGTGGGGGGCATACTCATGGGTGACGGCACTGGCACAGGGCCCCTCATAGTACGCAAAAGTGTCTCTGCCGGTGGGAGGGCCCACCTGCCGTCAGACACACCGCCGTACTTTGAAGGGCCCTGTGCCAGTGCCGTCGCCAACGAGTGGGCCCCCACTGCTTGCTCAGGATCACAGCACTTGCCAAAGTTTAAATACTTACCTCTCCCTGCTCCACCGCCGTGACGTCTTCCGCGTTTCCTGACAGTGACATTCTGGTCAGAGAGCGCGATGACATCACATCTGTAAGCCCTCTGCCTAAACAGTCCAAGTGCAGTGAGATGGAAGATGGGGACGGCAAGGAGTCCAGACCAGACTAGTACAGGGATTCCCTAGCGAGGAGACTTATTTAATTGTTTTCAATGTTGGGACAGCTATTTTTGGGGAGCACTATACTCTGGAGAATGATATATGAGGCCCACCATACACTGGAGCATTCTAAAGGTGGACATCAGACAGTGGAGCAGCATTTACAGGGCCCATTATGCACTGGATCATTAGAAATGGGGCCCATTATATATGGAGCATTATTTGGGCCCATAAAACAGTGGAGCTTCATCCATGGGGACCAAAATATACTGTAGCATTTTGTGGAGCTCATCATATACTGTTTCAAACATTATATGGGACCAATGATTTTGTATGGAGAAATAGATGGGCCTCATTACTCTGTATAGCACACTATGCGGTGGCCATAATACCTTATGGAGTAATATACTGTCCGTTTTTGGAGCTATTGGAGAATTTAAAATGGATATCAGTCATGAGATGTAAGAATATACACTCACTGGCCACTTTATTAGGTACACCATGCTAGTAAGGGGTTGGACCCCCTTTTGCCTTCAGAACTGCCTCAATTCTTCGTGGCAGAGATTCAACAAGGTGCTGGAAGCATTCCTCAGAGATTTTGGACCATATTGACATGATGGCATCACACAGTTGGCGCAGATTTGTCGGCTGCACATCCCTGATGCGAATCTCCCGTTCCACCACATCCCAAAGATGCTCTATTGGATTGAGATCTGGTGACTGAGGAGGCCATTTGAGTACAGTAAACTCATTGTCATGTTCAAGAAACCAATCTGAGATGATTCGAGCTTTATGACATGGCGCATTATCCTGCTGAAAGTAGCCATCAGATGTTGGGTACATTGTGGTCATAAAGGGATGGACATGGTCAGCAACAATACTCAGGTAGGCTGTGGCGTTGCAACGATGCTCAATTGGTACCAAGGGGCCCAAAGAGTGCCCAGAAAAAATTCCCCACACCATGACACCACCACCACCAGCCTGAACCGTTGATACAAGGCAGGATGGATCCATGCTTTCATGTTGTTTACGCCAAATTCTGACCCTACCATCCGAATGTCGCAGCAGAAATCGAGACTCATCAGACCAGGCAACGTTTTTCCAATCTTCTACTGTCCAATTTCGATGAGCTTGTGCAAATTGTAGCCTCAGTTTCCTGTTCTTAGCTGAGAGGAGTGGTACCCAGTGTGGTCTTCTGCTGCTGTAGCCCATCTGCCCCAAAGTTCGACGCACTGTGCGTTCAGAGATGCTCTTCTGCCTACCTTGGTTGTAACAGGTGGCAATTTGAGTCACTGTTGCCTTTCTATCAGCTCGAACCAGTCTGCCCATTCTCCTCTGACCTCTGGCATCAACATGGCATTTCCGGCCACAGAACTGCCGCTCACTGGATTTTTTTTCTTTTTCGGACCATTCTCTGTAAACCCTAGAGATGGTTGTGCGTGAAAATCCCAGTAGATCAGCAGTTTCTGAAATTCTCAGACCAGCCCTTCTGGCACCAACAATCATGCCACGTTCAAAGGCACTCAAATCACCTTTCTTCCCCATACTGATGCTCGGTTTGAACTGCAGGAGATTGTCTTGACCATGTCTACATGCCTAAATGCACTGAGTTGCCGCCATGTGATTGGCTGATTAGAAATTAAGTCTTAACACACAGTTGGACAGGTGTACCTAATAAAGTGGCCAGTGAGTGTACATGCAAAGAGAAAATATGAGTAACTAGGTGAGTATAATAAAAAATACGTCTTTATTAGTTAACATATGTATCACTTAGTACAAAAATACAAAGAGTAAAACGACACCACAGGGTAGAGAACAGAAAGACCCGGGAAGAACACCCAGCCACAAGATATCAAATAACAAAGCAGTGTATATCGGATATAGCCACATCTAGGTAAGTAACCAGTGTCTGCTAGTTCCTCATCTCCCAATTGGGAGATCCCTACGCCACATTATACATCCGTTGTAGTGACCTAGTGTGCACAAATAAATCTCATATGGCCAATTTAAATAGATATCTTACCAGATGTATCAAACAGGGGCTGAATGGACCCGGGACCAGGTCAGGGGAACACCCGACGCGCGTTTCGCGTGACTACAGGCACGCTTTCTCAAGGGAAGTATACCGGGGAGTGCGCACAGGACCTTCTTAAACCCATGTGATTAGTCACATGGTTCCCAGTCGGCCAATCACAGCGGTTTAACGCGGTGCATGCGCACTGTACACCCGAAGGGCCGGACAATGCGAGAGAGAGCGGCAGACGTTACCCCAGGCAGCAGGGGAGAAAGAGTCCCCCGGGAGCCCGGAGGAAGGCAAAAGACACTCCTCCACATGTCGGCCACAAACAGGGGCAGTGGGCATGCGCACAACCGCTGGTACCAATGAATGTAAACATGCACCAAGGTAGTGCACAGAATATTGGGCACAGGTCAGAATTGGACAAATATGTTTTCACATAAGACAAACAGCTACAAATAGAGGTTTATACATATATATCAGAGGGTACTGAAAAATTCAAAAATAACATCATAGCACATTTGATCTCTTCAAATCACAGCATCCCATAATCGTCCATAGACAGCAGTGTCCAAGATAATGAGCATCCAAAATAGGTATTAGGATTAGGGCCAGTGGAACGGCCAAGGTTAAATGTAGAATATGTGTCCAGAAAAAGAGGTCCGGCATAAACTATAAAAAGGGGCAAATAAGTGAGACATATATCAAAAAAATACACATGTAAAAAAATAATGAATAAAACCAACCAAAAACCTGGGGTATGAGGAAACAGAGGGGAAGAAGGGGTACAAAATAAATAAATAAAATGACCAAAAAGGCCCAATAGGAAAATATTCACAATTCAGGATACCCTACAAAAAAGAGGCAAATGACAATGATTCGTTAAGTCCCTTAGGAGTCATTGTGTCAAGTGTAATAATCCATTTGGCCTCAATTTGAGCCAGCCTACGTTTATAATTGCCCCCCCTCACCCCTAAATGTACTTGATCAATCCCTCTAATTTTAAGGGAAGTTGATTCGCCATTATGATATTGTCTTCGTATCCGAAGAGCAGATCCCCAGTTTTCAATGCCTAACTATTATTATAAAGTAAATTAAGGTTGACAAGCTTAAGTAATAAGAATTGATGTCTTTGGCATTAAAATGGACACTGTAGGTGTGTTTCCTGTCCTCCACTCCCTGCCAAACTTGGTTCCCTATTGACTTGCATTGGGTTTCGTGTTTCAGTCGGCCTTCGACTTTTCACGATAATCGGCCGATTTCGTTAGACCCGACTTTTCAGAAAGTCGGGTTTCATGAAACCCGACTCGACCCGAAAAAATGCAAAGTTGCTCATTTCTAATCACTACATGTGATACTTACCTCTGACCAGCTCCCCCGCTGGCTATTGCTGATCGTGCGAGATCGGCCTGGTCCATTTTTCGTCATCGGCTTCCTGCTGGCGCCGACGAGCGAGCCATGGACGCCGGCGGAAGATGGACACCCTCGCCGCGTCTGAAAGGTAAGAGCGACCGCCGACCGCTGCTGCATCGCTAGTGATTTAGCGATGCACCAGCGATCCTGACCGGGTCATATCATGGTCGGGATCGCTGGTGCATCACTAAATGTAATGGGGCCTTAAATCTCTGAATGACGCCTGACCAGTCCATTTACTATAACGAGACAGCAGAGTTACTCTGCACTCCATCTGGCCTCTGTTCAGAGGTGTCCTTCTTTTCAAAAGTGCACAAAACTGTGGCAGACCGAGTTATTATGCATGCCTAAAAATGGACACAGCTGAATTATATGCCATACAATGTCCAAAGTGACTCCATGTGCTTTATTTTTTGGAATCATCCATTGGGCCTACATCTGAATCACGTGTTAGAGGTCAGTATAGAGCGCAGGATAAATGTGAGCTGAACCTTACTGCAATCATTGGTAGGCAGAATGAATAAATCAACAGCATGTCAAGAATTGGTTTTACTCATTTTTTATACCTTTCCTTGTGAGGTATAAGTGATAATTGACAATGCAGCTTTATTTATCGGGTCAGTACGATTACAGCCTACAGCGATACCACATTTACATAATTTTTTTATGTTTTGACTCTTTTACACAATAAAAACTATTTCATAGAAAAAGTAAATATTTTGCATGCCTTTTTTCCGAGAGCTACAACTTTTATATTTTTTCACTGATGGAGCTGTATAACAGCTTGATTTTTGTGGCACAAGATGACATTTTCAGTAATACCATTTTTATTTAAATTAGCATTTTTTAATAACATTCTATACCACTTTTTTGTTGAAAAAGTATTTTTTTGCTTTTTTTCATTTATTTTTTTACGGTGGTCACTGAAGGGAGGGATCAGATAGTGTGACAGTTTTAACAAATATGTGTACTTTGTTTTGTTTATTTTTCTTTACATAAAAATAATTACTTATGGGTACAGTATCTACCTACACATTTGCTTTATAAAATAGGTACGGTCATTTAGGTAAAGAAAACTGACTGACAAACGTTTTGCACATACTATTTATTGATCACAATATAGAGAGCAATTCATTGGTTACAATGCTATGACTTAGTATTTTGTAGCATAACCTCTTTCTTTAATTACTGCACCACACGGAGGGGGCATTGAAGCCAATAGCGTAATCAAGACAACCTGAGGGATCTCACTTCATTTCATTTCCAAATCTGAAAACAATTAATCTTTATTTCTATGGGTACAGGCCACAACTCAATGCCCTAAATTAACCCAAATGTGCTCTATAGGGTTTAAATCAGATGATTTGTTTGGCCACTGCAACAGGAGAATATTTTTCTAAATTGGATATGTGCTTAGGTTCATTGTCTTGCTGGAAATTCCAGCTCCTACCTACTTTGGATTTACCATGTGGCATAATTACATTCTCCAGTGTATCTTTGTATATGATAGAATCCAAATTAGCATCAATTCTATGCAGAAGGCCAAAGGCAGATGCAGAAAAGGCGCTCCTAACCATGACAATGCCACCACCATGTTTCACTGTAAATGTTTGGTACCTTGCATCATTACATTTTCCAATTGGCTGGTATATATAGTGCTTGCCATCACGACTTAACAGATTGAACTTGGATTTATCCCAGCACAACACCTTAGACCAATCTACATAAAGCCCACTGGTGCTTTGACAAACTCCTGGGTGTCTAGCTGCTAAGATTGGGTGACAGTATTCACCCGCTGTCAGAAAAAGTAGAAAAAAAGGTGTATTCCAAACAGCGCTCAGAAATGGGGGGAAAAAAGGAGAAGTTATGTGTTAGGCATCAGGATTCTCCCTCTGCACAGGATAGATCCCAAGCGTTGTCTGCCTCTGTGGTCTCCCATTTGGACTCAGTCACTGCAGGTGCTGCTCAGCATAGACATCGGTCCCAGCATCTTGCTCAGGCTCATGCTGTTTGTTTGGTTTCTGCCAGCTCTCCAGCCAAGTCTATCGTTATCAGCGATAGGCAGCGATGACTTGACGCTCTGGAGCCTAAGTCCAGAAATCACATTACTGAGCATGTCTGTGATGTGGCGGCTTTTCTTTGGTGGTTGGACGCTTGCTGTTCTGGTGATGTGGCAGCACCGGATTGGCCCACTTGTGATGTCTCGCACGACTGGGCGTGAGTGTTTGGGAAGGAGCCTTATGTATCAAAAGCCCCCAGCGGCGCACTAGTGTCATTTTGTGATTGTGTGTGTGAGTGAACACGCTACCACTCTGTTTACACATGCATGTGTGCCGCTCTTATACCAGTGACTGTGTGTCTAGGCAGGCAGTGTAGGGTGGGAAACCCTCGCGTGGTTTAGCATCTGTTTCTGTCGTGTGTGCGGTTAGCACAACTGAGTTACAGAGCAAGTCCAACCCTTAGCCTAGACTTTCCTGGGAGAGCAATAGGGTTCCACACCTAGTGTCCTATTTGCTTTTACCCCTGTGATGTTTAACAGGGTTTAGTACTTTGCTTACTGTTTGCAGTTCCCCTTTGTGGAGTAACAAAGCTTAGAACTCAGCGCTCTGTTCATACTGAGTGGCGCTAATTTGGTGTAGACTAGCAATTGCTGGCCGTGTGTTCTGCCTTTGCTCACTAGCAGCAGTTTATCATCTCAGCACGGTGGACCCTGGGTTTCGAGTGCACTTTACTATCTATTTTCTTTTGGTGCAATCCGCCAACCCTAACAATATGTCCTCCTGCAGGGTTTTGTGGTAAGTAAACAACAATACTCCTGCTGAGTTAAAACCCCACTATCAGAGGGTGTCCTTAATTTCACAAAAGTGGCAGTGCATATAGGTCAAGGAAACAGAGTGAGCTTTTATATTTACTTATACATAACAGCATTTATACACATGTGCTGGCAGTCTGATGTATGTATTGCTTAAATACACGGCGGCCCTGGACACAAGGAACCCAGCTTTCCTGTTAGGATCAGTGCACCCAGCTTTCCTAACAACCTAAATTCTGTGCATATTTGCAGGTTGTTGTATAGAACTACATGCTTATGCATTTGCATCAATTTATGTGAGGTGGTATCTTGACCTATATACACTGCCACTTTTGTGAAATTATGTACACCCTATCGCAGTGGGGTTTTAATTCAGCGGGAGTATTGTTGTATACTTACCTCAAAACCCTGCAGGAGGACATATCTTCTCCTTTTTTTTCCATTTCTGAGCGCTGTTTGAAATATACCTTTGTCTTTTTTCTACTTTACCCTAGACCAATCTGTCTCTTTCCATTGGCTGTGTTCTTTGACAAACTCAAGTTGGACCTTCCTGTTCTTCGCAGAGATGAAAAGCTTCTAGACTGGAATTTTTTCATTCAACCCTACTGCTCTTAGTCATTGCGCCACAGCTTGGCATCCCACTTTGACCCCATATTCTTTATTCATTTCATTCAAAATCAGTACAGCACTTTTATGGACATCAGATACTGACTTTTTTTTTATAATTTTCTTAGTAATATGATCAACTTTGGAGGAAGTTTTCCATGGTCGTCCATTTCTAGGTCAGCTGTTTCATAACTTTCTTTTTCTTCTTTTTCTTTCTCTATTATACATGACTAGAGTTGAGCGATACCGTCCGATACTTCAAAGTATCGTATCGGATGGTATCGGCCGATCTTTAAAAAAAGTATCGGTATCGCCGATTCCGATACCGGAAGTCCCATTCAAGTCTATGGGACTTCCGGTATCGGAATAAGAAAAACCCTTTCCTGCCCTTGTACAGCCTCTCTGGGGTCTGTACGGGCCTTTCGGGGGGCTGTGCCGGCCTGCCAGGGGGTCTGTGCAGGCTCCGGTGGTCTGTGCCGGCCTGCCGGTGGTCTGTGCAGTCTCCGGGGGGCTGTGCCGGCCTGCCGGGGGGCTGTGCCGGCCTGCCGGGGGGCTGTGCCGGCTCCGGGGGGCTGTGCCGGCCTGCCGGGGGGCTGTGCCGGCCTGCCGGGGGGCTGTGCAGGCTCCGGGGGTCTGTGCAGGCATCGTCCGATGGGACTACAAGTCCCATCGGGCGATGCCTGCTACCATGACAGTGATTGACACATTAGCCAATGATGGGACAGTAGTAGTCCCATCATCCGGCTAATGTGTTAAATGTAAAAAAAAAAAAAAAAAAAATACTACATACATACTACATGCATACTACATACATACTACATGCTACATACATACTACATATATACTACATACATACTACATACATGCTACATACATACTACATGCATGCTACATACATACTACATATATACTACATACATACTACATACATACTGCATGCTACATACATACTACATACATACTACATATATGCTACATACATACTACATGCTACATACATACCACATACATACTACATATATACTACATACATACTACATACATACTACATATATACTACATGCATGCTACATACATACTACATGCTACATACATACCACATATATACTACATACATACTACATATATACTGCATGCTACATACATACTACATATATACTACATGCATGCTACATACATACTACATGCTACATACATACCACATACATACTACATACATACTACATACATACTACATACATACTACATATATACTACATGCATGCTACATACATACTACATGCTACATACATACCACATATATACTACATACATACTACATATATACTGCATGCTACATACATACTACATATATACTACATGCATGCTACATACATACTACATGCTACATACATACCACATACATACTACATACATACTACATTCATACTACATGCTACATACATACTACATGCTACATACATACTACATATATACTACATGCATGCTACATACATACTACATATATACTACATGCATGCTACATACATAATACATGCTACATGCATGCTACATACATACTACATACATACTACATGCTACATACATACCACATATATACAATACATTCATACAATACATACATAGACATACAGTACATATAACATAGAGTAACATACTTACCAATACTTGTCACATTGTTCCCCGAAGCCATTGTCGTCTACGGAATAAATATTAACATAACAAACCACAAAAATACTCACCCACGATCCGAAGCAGTCCACGAGTGTGTCCCACGACGATCTTGGGTAGAGAACTGCAGCATCAGATGATGCTGCCGTTCTCTACGGGCTGCAGGAATCCAATGACGGAAGGTAGGTATCCTTCCGCACTGTATTCCTCCGCCACTTAAAAAAAAAAAGTCCCTAGTCTCACTTTATGCCATTGCTGTGTGGGAATTTCCCACACAGCAATGGCATAAAGTGAGACTAGGGACTTTTTTTTTTTAAGTGGCGGAGGAATACAGTGCGGAAGGATACCTACCTTCCGTCATTGGATTCCTGCAGCCCGTAGAGAACGGCAGCATCATCTGATGCTGCAGTTCTCTACCCAAGATCGTCGTGGGACACACTCGTGGACTGCTTCGGATCGTGGGTGAGTATTT
Source organism: Dendrobates tinctorius (assembly GCF_039654945.1). Classification (NCBI taxonomy): domain Eukaryota; kingdom Metazoa; phylum Chordata; class Amphibia; order Anura; family Dendrobatidae; genus Dendrobates; species Dendrobates tinctorius. The sequence goes on from NW_027361684.1 coordinate 23,157,044, forward strand.
TTGTGGTTTGTTATGTTAATATTTATTCCGTAGACGACAATGGCTTCGGGGAACAATGTGACAAGTATTGGTAAGTATGTTACTCTATGTTATATGTACTGTATGTCTATGTATGTATTGTATGAATGTATTGTATGTATGTAGTATATATGTGGTATGTATGTAGCATGTAGTATGTATGTAGTATGTATGTAGCATGCATGTAGCATGTAGTATGTATGTAGCATGCATGTAGTATATATGTAGTATGTATGTAGCATGCATGTAGTATATATGTAGTATGTATGTAGCATGTAGTATGTATGTAGCATGTAGTATGTATGTAGTATGTATGTAGTATGTATGTGGTATGTATGTAGCATGTAGTATGTATGTGGTATGTATGTAGCATGTAGTATGTATGTAGCATGCATGTAGTATATATGTAGTATGTATGTAGTATGTATGTAGTATGTATGTAGCATGCAGTATGTATGTAGTATGTATGTAGTATATATGTAGTATGTATGTAGCATGTATGTAGCATGTATGTAGTATGTATGTAGTATATATGTAGTATGTATGTAGCATGTAGTATGTATGTAGCATGCATGTAGTATGTATGTAGTATTTTTTTTTTTTTTAACATTTAACACATTAGCCGGATGATGGGACTACTACTGTCCCATCATTGGCTAATGTGTCAATCACTGTCATGGTAGCAGGCATCGCCCGATGGGACTTGTAGTCCCATCGGACGATGCTTGCACAGACCCCCGGACATCAGCACAGCCCCCCGGCAGGCCGGCACAGCCCCCCGGCAGGCCGGTACAGACCCCCACAGGGTGCACAGACCACCGGCAGGCCGGCACAGCCCCCCGGCAGGCCGGTACAGACCCCGGGCAGTCCACACAGCCCCCCGGCAGGCCGGCACAGCCCCCCGGCAGGCCGGCAGAGACCCCCGGAAGGCCCGAAATGACGGCGCATCATGATGCGCACACACCGCGCATCATGATGACGTCAGGCCGTCAATCAACTGAACTTCCGATTCCGATGCCGAATTCCGATATTGAAAAAATATCGGAAGTCGGTATCGGAATTCCGATACAGCAAGTATCGGCCGATACCCGATACTTGCGGTATCGGAATGCTCAACACTATACATGACACTTGACTCTGAGAGCAGTTGAATTCCATAGCTACCTCTTTTTGGCTTTTGCCTGACTTCACTCTCAGAATAATAAGGTTCCTGACATCTAGTGATATACACAGACAGAAGTTATGTCGCTTATCCATGTTATGTAAATAAAAGCTTATAACCTGACGTTCAATTAATCCATTGGTTGTATAAATTATTCTTTTGAAAGCTGAAACCCTTCAAAATGTGGTTTAGGTTAAGAAAATAAATTGCCATCAATGCAGAAATATTGATCATTTAATGGACACAGAATGGTCAGATTTTGGCAAGACAAAAGTTTTGTTGCCCACAGAAAGTAATGTGATATTCAAACAAATAATTACCTTAAAATACAAATATATGTTGCATAACATTGGTGAATGAAGTTGTGGTGCTATTAGAGTCATATTTAATATTTTGTGTGACTTCCATGAACTTGAAGGACTGCATCCATCCGGTTCAACAATGATTCATACAATTTATTAATGAAGTCATCAGGAATAGTAAAAAATGCAGTTCTAAGCCCCCATCTCATATAGCGAGATCGCTAGCGAGATCGCTGTTGCATCACCGATTTTGTGACGCAACAGCGATCTCGCCTGCGATCTCGCTACGTGTGACACATAGCGGCGATTGGGCCCCTGCTGCAATGTTGCTGGGCCATTTTTTAATCGCTGGTGTCCTGCTGGCCAGCAAGCATTGCTGTGTTTGACAGGGACAACGACGAATGACCTCAATGCTACAGGTCTGAGAGACAGGGTTCTAACATCCGTCGTATCATTCCGTATCGTTGCTGCATCACTGGTGAGATCTGACTGTTTGACATCTCACCAGCAACCATGTAGTGACGCACCAGCGATCCCTACTAGGTCATATCGTTGTCGGGATCGCTGATGTGTCGCCAAGTGTGACGGTACCCTTACATGCCTCCCAGAGTTCATCTAGATTCTTTTGTTTTGTCTTCCAAGCTTCCTCTTTCATCCTACCCCAAACATGCTCAATGATGTTCATGTCTGGTGACTGGGCTGGCCAGTTCTTGAGCACCTTGATCTTTTTTGCCTGGAGGAACTTTGTTGTAGAGATGGATGTATGAGATGAAGCACCATCCTGTTGCAGAATTTGACCCCTTTTATGATTTGGAATATAAGAGGTAGCTAATACTTCTTGATATTTTAGGCTATTGATGTTGCCTTCCACCTTGCAAATGTTTCACACACACTCCTATACTGAATGTAACCCCAGACTATGATCTTTCCACCACCAAATTTAACTGTTCTCTGGGTGTATTTTGGACCAAATGGGCTCCAGTAGGTTTCCTGCAGTATTTGCGGTGGCTGTGGTGTAATTCTACTGAAGATTCATCAGAGAAATCCACTTTCTGCCATTTTTCCAGCATCCATCTGTTTAGCAGGCTGTGGGACTTTGCAAATGCCACACGGTTTTTTATTTGGCTTTTGTTTAGTGATGGCTTCTGGGCACTAATTTGACCATGGAGACCATTTCAAGACAGAATCCTACAAACTGTTCTAGTTTACACAGGGACTTGAGGTGACCAGGCCTGTTGGAGCTCTGCTGCAGTGGAAGAGGGGCTTGCTTTGGATTTTCTAACCAACAAACGTTCCTCCTGAGCAGTTGTCTTGTGGGGTCTGCCGGACCTGGGCTTGTCAAACACATCTGCAGTCTCTTCGATTCTTTTATTAATTCTTTGTACTTGAAGCTGAGACACATTAAAGGTGCCAGCCACCTCTGCAGTGGATCTGGTCTTCAGCTTCTTGATAATCCAGGCTTTGGTCGCAGGGTGGATTTTTGGCATGTTGTCAGAGCTCAAGTTGCAGCTCAAGTGAAGGTCTGGGGTGCTGGGTTTCTTTTCATACACACCCACTAATTAACTGATCATTTACTGAGCACAGGTGAGGATGTAAACTAGGAATGGGTGCATTATATGACCAGGCGACAAAACTTTTGTCTTGCCAAAATCTGACCATTCTGTGCCCATTAAATGATCAATATTTCTGCATTGATGGTAATTTATTTTCTTAACCTAAACCACATTTTGGAGGGTTTCAGCTTTGAAAAGAATAATGTATACAACCAATGGATGAATTTAACATCAGGTTATAAGCTTTTATTTACATAACATGGATAAGCGACATAACTTCTGTCAGGGAGTGTATTTTTTTTTCTTTGCCATGTTTTAACCAAAAAACCTTTTGAGGTAAATGTTTGCATTAAATTACTGAATTGTGGAAATTTCTCTTTTGGCTTACAAAAACTAAAAATATGGTTTGCCAATCTTATAATGCAGGAAGCACACTTCCAGTGATACACAACCCTTAAATTTTGTTTTAGAAGCAAAATTAGTACCACTGAGGGGTTTATTGCTGCCCTCTTTGTTTTTAGTGTGTGAAGTATTAAAAAATGCTGTTATTCCAATATATCTCAAATTAATGAATTGACAGTCACATTAAGTGACTATGCAGGTCCAGCATGTCTCTAAATCACTCGAGTCTTTATATTTTAATTCACAGACTGAGACTACTACTTCCCATATCATGGTGTTTCATTACTGAAGTAATACACCACAATCAAATTAGGCTTTTTCTATCCCTATGTTGAAAGAGTTGTGCACTCTGGCTTCCTAACCGTATGCAGTAAAAGTCTAAAATAGTACTGCTTGGCCAGCCATTATCTTTTTTTACTGGCTGCAGTAGTCCACCCTGATTGGCTGGGCTAGACAAAGCAATGTGATAGGTGGAGCTTATTATGAGGAAGCCTGAGCAGCCACAAATAATGTAATTAGCTTACTCTCGAGTCTTCAGAAGTGTGTGAAATGGTGCAGAACATAAGATTGCCTAGTGTGCAAATTCTCGGTGAATTTCAGGAAATTCGCCTAGAAGTACATCAATCCACTCATCTTTCTCATTCTCACATATCTTCAGGTAAAAAATAGAAACAGTATATGATGCTAGTCACTACTCACAGACTTGCTGTGAAGCAGGATAGTGAAGAGTTCAGGAGTTAGTACCAAGAGGGCTCATAATAGACAAAAAGGGAAAAGACAAAAGCATAGTCAGGTTACAATCTGAAGTCAGAGTATCAAGAAGATAGCGGATCAAGACAAAGGGGTAAGACAAACAGATGCTCAAAGGTAAATCCAAGATTGTCAATGGAGATCATAACACAACTGAGGGCACAGAACAAACACACACCACTTGAGTAAAAGCCCCATCTCACTAAGCGATCTCGGTAGCGAGATCGCTGCTAGAGTCACAACTTTTGTGACGTAAGAGCGATCTCACCAGCGAGATCGCTATGTGTGACAGCAATCAGCAAGCGGCCCCCCTGCCGGTATCGCTGATCGCTGGAAGAAACCTCTGGACATTTCTTTGGTCGCTGGTCTCCCGCTGGCCAGCACGCATCGCTGCGTGTGACAGGCGGGAGACCAGCGATCAGGTGTAAAAAATAATAAAAAATATAAAAAATATAGTTATTCTCACCTTCCGACGTCCTGTTCAGCCATCCTGCCTCTCTCCCCGCTCTGGTCCCAGTGATCCTTTGCACGAATGACCGAGAGACTTTGTTATCCCTCGAGACCGTGACATCTCGCGGTCATTCGTGCAAAGGATCACTGGGAGAGAGGCAGGATGGCTGAACGGGACGTCGGAAGGTGAGAATAACTATATTTTTTATTTTGATTCTATTTTTTACAGTGGTGGCAAGCAATGTCGAGCGCTCGGCATCGCTGTGCTGATCGCTGGTGAAGCTGTATGTGTGACTGCTCACCAGCGATCACATAGCGACTTACTAGCGATCCTGACACCTTGATATCGGTGTCGGGATCGCTGGTAAGTCGCTTAGTGTGACGGGGCCTTAAGGCTACAATTGGCAATGGCCTGATAATTGTCAAATAAAAAGCCTTGTAATTGCCCAGAACGGATGACGCCTGAAGGAAATCCCACAGAATCAGCCAGATAGGACACCTGAGCTGTCATTCACAATACTCACACCTTTGCCTCAGATTAAGTGATTGAGTTGTTACTCACAATCCTAACAGCTCAGAAAGCCCTCTAACCCAAATAACAGCAGAGCTGTTATTTACAGCATCCATAGGACACCAAGAGTGGTGGAATTGTGACACAGTATATCCCAAATCCTCAACCATAGACAACATTCAGGTGCTTGCTGCATTGATGATAACATAGAACATCATGGAAAGAAATTTGCATGCATTTCAGAAAAAAAGGTAGTACACTGAATAAAATATTTAAGCACTGCTCGAGGCTGGACAGAGAAATGTGTTATAGAATGAAACTGAGATGCTGCGCTGTTAGATTGCATTAGCCACAGAGGACTGCTTGTACACTTCCAATCATATGATGAACTGCAAGCAGGCATGCCAGCAAATGCAATGATTGTTCAGTAAGGAAAAGCATAATTTCCGTAGTCATCATAGCTAAACTAACTTATTGGACATTAATACAGATCTATGGCCAAGTGGCAGAACAGCGAATACCAGAGTAGACTTCTAATGTTCCTATTTCTAAGCAGCAGAATAGATGTGATTGGTGGGACTTGGGACCAAACAGAATAATGTCCTGACTATTTATCACCTCTAAAGCTTATGGCAGAGCTATGCTGTGGACTTTTACATTACATTTTTCAGATCCTAAATGCTAATACATATTTCTTAGAAAAACCATTTCATATTGCTTGATTCCTGTTTTAACCAATGCAATATTTACATGCTATTCAGCAGCAATATAAATGTACATTTTCTTCATTTATTTCACACAGATATTTATCACATGCAGTTTTACTAGAAACTATTTTGTTTGCGTATGGGAGAAATATACTAAAACATGGCCTATTTTAGACACATATTGGGAACCTTTGCAGTACTTTTTTTTAACTCATTGCCTCCTTCTGCATTATTTTGGTCCTTCAGTTAAAAGAAAAATGGATGTAACTGCAGGCCATGTTGCATACCATCATAAAAAAGATAATTTCATCAAATCTGCTGTATAGGAGATGTTCTACAGTGGATATGGTGCTCAAATAGCTCTAGGTCATCTCGTGGGTGAACATGAACAGCTTCAAAACAAAGATTAAAACTTCACATTTAATAGAGAATTTTTAAAAATGAGATGTATGTAAAAACATTATGTAATACATCTGAATACATCGGGTCTATGTATTTCAAGCAAATGCTCTTAATCAAGACCATTACCAATCATGATTAAGTGCCTTTGCTTGAAACGCATGGACCGGTGTTATCAGATGTATTGCATCATGCTTTTATGTACATACTTCTTTTAAACTTTTCCAAAAAAATGAGATATAGTGATTAGCGAACATGCTCGCCACTGCTCAATACTTGAACTGGGGGTTCTTGGTTACACTTGTTACGCGATCGAGTATAGCGGGTGCTTGAATACCATGCTCAAGTTTCCACCCTGTTAAGGGGCTGGTGGAACACATCAATTAATATGAAAGTAATGACAATGTGCATTTGCAGCCCGGGGTCCACCGTGCAGAGATGTTACTGGCTGATGGTGGACACTATATGGCGGTGTAATAGCTGAGCGCACGTGGGTTGACGTCACCCGGTGTGTACAGGAGCGAACTCTGTTGCTCTACAGAGTCCACCTATCTTGGAACGTAAGTGCCCTAGCCTGTTAAAACTCAGAGACCTCGGCAAAGAGAGTGCTGGCGTACAGTCACAGGACTCTACCCCAAAGACTCCGGGTTAGAGTCCCTCTAGACCCCCCAGTGCACGGCACCACAACTGTGGTGCCAGGGAGAGACTGCGCTAATAGATTAGAGTGCTACTTGTGTACAGTACCACTCTGGCAGATGCCACTAACCTCCCCTAACTGGGACAAGGAAAGCGCACTAATTGCGCACGGCGCCGCACTGGTGATACTGCTAGTTCGACGCAGTATGCTCATGCCTAGTGCTGGATGGCTCAGTCTGGCACTAGTCAGCTGAAAGACCCTACTACATGCACAACCAGAGGGAGGGAGTCATAAGGAGTCAGTAACCAGAAACATGCATCCATCATCACACACACGAGTACAGTTTTTTATACTAGTGCATGGTCGGGCGGCCATGCAAATCTTTTAAGCAGCCTTCAGGGACCTAGTGGTCCAATTGGAGCAGCAACAGGACCTGACATGTGACCTCTGACCTCCAATGAGAGGTCGGCCCACGGCCATGCTCAGTAGGTGGAAAGAAGGACTTAGTCCCAGGAGCTGCTCGCTGCTGGCTAGTGTGGGTGGCTATAGCTGAACCAGGGGTGGCAGCAGCAACCAAACTGACAGCACTAGCCTGAGCAAGACGTCGGGATCAACGTCTTTGTTGAGCAGCCTCCTCTGCATTCGAGAAAGGATGGGAGTCCGCAAAAGGCATTTTTAAACAGTAGACAAAAAGGAAGCAACACTTACCTGCCCAGATCTTGAAACAAATGCACTAAAGGGTGCAGCCAGCCCATAAAGCAAGATGTCAGCCACACAGGTGCAAAATACTAGCTAAGCACTCTCCACCTACACATTCCTGGAGGGGGTGACTGCCCAGTACACAAGAGGAGAGAGCGGAAGGCAAGGCTCGGGATTCCTCCTGTTCAGAGGAAGAAACCTGACACCTAACACACTCCACTTTTTTCACACCTATTAGACAGCCAGTGAACATGCTGGGATTGTCCACCATACCGGTAATGCTGTACCCATGTTGGCTATTGGCATTACTGTGATTGGCCAGTCATATAAGACCCAGTGACGAAATGCACTGCACACATTGTTATAGGAGCTTTAGATTATTTTAGAGCAGGCTTATAGGCAGTGTTTAATATTGCTATTTCAGTGCTTGTATACCGCTGCTGCACCATTAAGAGAAAAGTCATTTTCAAGGCTATATACTGTCCTTTCTCCCGTAAAACTGCTGTTATCTGCATTCAGTGTAGGTATAGCTGGTGGAGGAAGGATAGTTTTAGAGGCATATAAGCAGGCTTTAATATTGCTACTGCAGTACTTATACAGCTGCTGCACCTTTAAAAGAAAAGTCCTTTTCAGGGCTACATATTATATTTTCCCTATTAATACAGGAAAGTTACCTAAATTAAAATGCGCAAGTCGTGAAGTAAGAGATGGGAAAGCCAACATGCTGGGGATGGTGGGTGCAGAGGCCGAGGCCATGTGCCAGGTGAAATTGTGTCTGCTGCAGGAGCACATCAAATATGTTCATCCATGAGACCTAGCTTCCTATCCCACTTTGCATGGTGACTTTTTTAAAGAAAGTGCCAATGATAAATGCATGGTCATTTGCAACCTGTGCCATACCAAGATCAGCTAGGGCCTTCCTGACCACAACCAGCCAGACCACCACCAGCATGCTCAGGTTAATGTCATGAAAGCACCCGACTAGGTCCTCAATTAGTTTATGCAGGTGTCACCACTGCCTCTTTCCCTGTGCTACTTGCTTGCCAATCCCCTGTCCAAGACGCAAGTGCGGATGCCATCTTCCCTGCAACTGTCGTTACACCTCATTTGCAAGCACCATCATCAACCACGTCCAACTCTTTGCCCCAGTGTGGCGGTCACCTGTTGCTACCCAAGGAGTTGGAATGCAAACAGAAGTTCCCATTCACCCAGACACATGCCCACACAATTGTTGCCGTTTAGGCTTGTGGACACTGAAGCTTTCGGCAGCATCATGGTTACGGCCGTCTCTCATTACTCAGTCCCCAGCTGTCACTATTCTACCTGGTGTGGCGAGGATTGCGAGCCCTAGTTCTATCAGGGTTTCCGTCACTTCCAACACCAGTTTTTGCACCCATCCATGCCTGGCCCACATTTTCTACTTAGTCATTCAGTGGTTTCTAAAAACCTATCTAGACTTAACTGAGCTACTTGTGAAGGTATGCCTCGTGTGCACCCATTTCTGCAAGTCAACTATAGCTGCCACCTGCATGGCAGTGCTGCAGCAGCACTTGTAAGTTCCACCTTAACAACTTATGTGTGATGTGACCGCGTGCTGGAACTCCATGTTTCAAATATTGGCAAGGCTTTGTGTGCAGCAGAGGCCAGTAGTTGAGTTCCAGTTACAACATGCCCGTCGGTAATCCGGTCAGCCTCCACACATAACAACCAATGAGTAGGCATGGATGTCTGACATCTGTGAGATTCTACAAAACTTTGAGGAATCAACTAAGATGGTCAGCAGGGATGGCAACTCAATCAGGGCAACCATTCTGCTTCTTTTTCTACTCAACCGTTTTGGGTTTTAATAAAAAGGAGGAGGAACAGGAGATGGTTGCCTGCACTACAGAGGGTACTACCCATGCCAGCTTCATCCAGTCTATTCAGCATGGATGGGATGAATCAGAGGAGGAGAGGGAGGAGAAGATGGAGATGGAGAGTCGTCTTCTTGGTGGGGACAGGGAAGCCTTGCCCATTGGGAGTCGGACACACATGGCCGACTTTATATCCTAATACCTTTCCTGTGACACTTGCGTTATACGCATTTTAGCCAACACTGACTACTAGTTGTTCACCCTTCCTGTGGTTAAAAGGGCTAGTTAAATGGTGCAATACCAGAAGATCCTAGTGGAATAACTGGAAGCAGAGGTCATTGATCCTTGGACAAACAAGAACGAGAGATTAGGGAGACATACACAAGGTCCAACAAAGGCAGGAAAACACTATCAAAGTTCTGGGACAGTTTCATTAGACCCTCCCAGTGCCCAGGCTCCGATGCACGAAGTAGTCTGACAAGAGGGAAAAGTTTTGGATGATGGTGGAGTACCTAGCCGACAGCACCAGCATCTTCCGTGATTCTTCGGTGCCGAACAACTATTAAGTCTCCAGGCTGGACACATTGCATGTACTCTCCTAGCATTGAAGTTGCTTGCCTGCCCTGTCGCTAGCATTTTGTTAGAGCAGGTTCTTAGTGCCGCCAGGGGCATAATAACTGATAGGCTCTACTACCTGTGAACTGAAAATGCTGACAGGTAAACTCTTATCAAAGTGAACAAGGCCTGGATTGGCCCAAGTTTCTACACCCCACTGGCTGACAGCAGCGGAACATAAAGACAATTCAAATGTTCCTTTTTCAGGTCTATTCCTATGCATCATTTCCCATCCAAAAAATAGTATACGGTTCATGATTTCTTCTTTTTCTCGTCCTTCTCCTCCACCATATTAACAGGGTCATCATGCTGGCCCTTGCTCCAAATTTTCACAAGTTCATCATGCAGCACTCACCGCAAATTTTTAGTGTGTCATCATGCAACCCTCGCTCAAAGTTTTTACAGGCTCATCATGCAGACTTTGCTCATAATTTTTAGAGCGTCATCAAGCAGTCCTCATTTATAATTTTTAGAGTGGCATAAGGCAGCCCTTATTCATAATGTTAGGAGTCATCATGTGACCCTAGCTCTTAATTTTTTCATGGTGTGTATGATGCCCTTCTTCATAATATGTATGATGCCTACCTCTATAATTATCTTTCATATATATTGTATATATATATATATATATATCGCAAAACAACACATAGACCAGCTAACCTCCGAACTCTGAATGGTCAATACCTGTTTCCTCTGTGTTGCACGGACCAAGACTGGGAACAAGTCCAACAATGTATAAATCAAGGCAGAAAAGTCCAGCAAGCGGAAACTTCAGGTGGTATAATAAAATCCAAGAATTTTTATTGCAGATAATTTAAAAAATCCAGAGTTCAGTAACAAGATGCAGACATAATGCTGAACAGACTACGCGTTTCGGCGGTAACAACTGCCGCCTTCTTCACGGTCTCAAACTGCTTCTGGAATACTCCAACATTCTTAAGTAGAAAAAACATTTCTTAACCTCATAATCAAGACGTAGTAACAGGTGTGGATAACATCCTTCAATGTTAACTCTATAGCTTCCGGAAACAAGTAGAGAAGAAAAGCATCAGTGTGAACAGTACCTGCGCTAACAAAGTTATCTGACCAGGATAAAGAAATAATTAAAAACACACATTATTACATTAATACAACGGTGTTATATAATGAAAACATTATGACTGAGCTTTAATAGCACTACTTGGAAAAACATGATATCAGAAATTATTTATAATGTATTGCTAGATCCATTCTATTATTGAATCCATGCAGTAACCTTGTTTCTAAAAGAAACATCTATTTGCTTTCTCTTGCAAGAATTTTTTTGTGATAATTCCCCCCTCTTTCTGGTTTTTTAACCTGTTCAATGCCTATACAAGAAAAACCCTTGACATCACCCCCATGTATTTGTGAAAAATGTCAGGAAACTACAGAGGCTCCTGCTGGTGGCAAATTAACTGCATCAGAAAGATGTTTTCTGATCCTTTTTTTTAAAGTATTCATAGTGCAACCTACATACTGTTTGTTGCAAATTTCACAATTAATTAAATAGGTAACATTGGCGGTATTACAATTAATATATGAAAGAATATCAAAAGTCTTATTGTGCATAGACATAAATGTTTTAGATGATTTTTTGGCATGCTTGCAACATTTGCACACATTAGCTCCACACCCATAGAAACCTTTGGTTTTTAACCAATTGGTATCCTGTGAGTTAAGAGACAAGGGATCCCTGAAAAGGCTAGAGGATAAAAGTAAACTTAAGCCCCCGTTACACACTGCGATATCGCTAGCAATATTGCTGTAAAGTCACCGATTTTGTGGCGTTGCAGGGACTTAGCTAGCGATATCGCTGCATGTGATACTTGCCTCCGACCGGCTCCCTCGCTGGTTATCGCTGATCGCGCGAGAAGCTCCTGGACCATTCCTCGTCGGCCACTTCCTGCAGGGCTTACTGTGGCGCCGACGAGCGACGCGTGGAGCCGGGCGGGAGGACGCAGGATCGCCGCGTCTGACAGGTAAGTAGCGATCCCTGTCCCCAGCGATGTCGCTAGTGAGATCTGCCTGTGTGGCAGCTCACTAGCGACCACCTAGCGATGCACCAGCGATCCTGACCGCGTCATATCGCTGGTCAGGATCGCTGGTGAGTCGCTAGGTGTAACGGTACCCTTAGAGTGGGGGCACGTTTAGCAACAAACAAAATAGATTCACTATCTACCAGTGTTTTTAAGATTTTATCTTGACACAGAATGGGCAGATATTTCTTAATAATCGCAACAATATTATGATACTGGGGACTAAAAGATGTAGTAAAAGTAACTTTATTTGAACCATTACCAATATTATTGCATATTGTCTTTTTATTTTTAAAGTATACAACAAATGGGCTCTATCCATATTATCTGCCAGTTTTTTTGCTCTTTCCAGAAAATAACTGGGATAACCTCGTTCACTTAATCTGGTGCAGGCTAAATATATCTTCCTAGCCAAACAATACCATCTTTATAAGGGTTATCATCACAAAAAATGAAATTTTCCTCCCATGTAGCCATGACTATATTAGCAAGGGACGGGGAAAAGCGTGCTTCCATGCTAACACCCTGTGTTTGTAAGAAAAATCTATTGTTAAATGAAAAATAGTTGTGTTCAAGGAGAAACTCTATTGCAGAAATAATAAAATTTTGAATGTTTATATCATATGAGCTGTACCGATGTAAATAGTACCTAATGCATCTCAAAGCTATATGATGTGGGATAGAGGGATAAAGTCCCACCACATCACATAACAACCAAACATAATTATTCTGCCACTGTATTTTCTCCAAGACTCCAACAACATCCCTGGAATCCCCAAGAAAACTAGGTGTCAATGGGACTAGAGGTTTCAAAAAAGGATCCACCCATTCTCCAAGCCTTTCACTAAAGGAACCTATACCAGAGACTATAGGTCTCATAGGTGGAGGAAAAATTTCCTTATGAACCTTAGGAAGTGAGTGATAAACTGGAATAATGGGATTCTCTACATACAGATACTTCATAATTTTGTTTGTAATGACACTCGTTCCTAGCCCTTCATGTAACAAGACAATCATATTTTTATTGAAATCTGATATAGGATCCTGTCTCAACTCAATATAAGTACTTATATCCTCCAAATCCTGCAGGTTGAGTTTCTTGTAAAGACCGACATTCATAGTCACAACAGCGCCTCCTTTATCTGCTTGCAGAATAAGGAGGTCAGAGTTGTCTTGAAGCTCAGCAATGGATTTCTGTTCAGAAAGGCTAAGATTAAAACCGTGACTGTTTTTTCCAGATTTTTACTAAGATTTATTAAGTCATTTTCTATAGCCTCCTGAAAAAAATCCAGTGCAGCTGGTCTCGATTTCACAGGGTAATAATCAGAAAAACACATGTCAAAAGTGTCATTAAGATTAACATAATCAGACACATTAGTTTCACTCTCCAATTGTCTAAGGTTATTCAAGGACATTTGTTCTTTAAAAGAAATCGTGAAAACCCTATTGTGTGAACTGCGCAAACCACTTGCAGCAGGAAAATCATCATGTTCATGAACCAATTCAGAATCAAAATGCACTTTTAGAGTTAAATTACGTGCAAAACGATTCACATCAAGAATAGTATCATAAAGATTAAATTTACTAGTAGGAGAAAACCCCAGACCTTTGGAGAGAAGAACAATTTGAGACTCAGACAGAATATAACTGGATAAGTTAAACACCGAAATAGTTAGCGTTTTTTGTAATTTCTGATTCTCATATGAAAACCTCTTGGATTTATGTTTTCTTCCTCCTCTTCTGCGTTTTCTTGCCTGTTTTTTGACACTGTTTTTTCTTTATGCATGTTTTTATTGTAGGAGCCTTTTTTATTATTTTTCCAGGAAGACAACGTGTTGGTAGAGGTGGTAGATGTATCTGTAGAGTAACCCGATGTTTCTCCAAAGGTGGTATCCAAAATGTCCGGCTTATTTCTAAAAGATACTTTAGATTTTTTAAGCCATGGTTTCCGTTTTCTTAAAATAGAAGAAGGATTACTAGTCCAGTTATACACTTTATCATTTTTATAATCATCCAGATCCCGTTGGAATTTCCTTTTTTAATAGCAATAATATCATTTTCTTTCTTTTTTTCAGCCCTTGTACTTAGTACCAGTCTAGGACTCCCACTCTTTAAAAATGGCAAAAAAAAAGTTTTCTGAGGCCCCCCTAGAGGTGTCTTCCAAGATTGTGTGTTTTCCCTCCTCCTAATTTTTGGCCCTTGCACTTAGTATGACCTCTATTTTTTAGTGGCATCATTATGGGGTTCATAGCACTCGTTAACAACCTTTTATTAACTCTCTATGGGAAGGAGCATAAACCCACAGTTCCGTCACTATATTTTTTCATTTTAATTATCACGATGCTTTCAGTATTAACTTTATTCTGTGGACCAGTGCAAATGTGGCAGCAACAAATTTATATAGTATTATTGTTTTTTTTATTACTTTTGTATAGTTAATACATTCTTTGAGAAAAAAATAATTTGTTTTGGGGTTGCCATATTAAGAGAGAAATAATTTTCACAATTTTCCATCAGCCGCACTATATAAAGGTCTATTTTTGCGAGACAAACTGAAATTTTCATTGGTGTGTGACATGTGAGTTTTTGATGATTTTTTTAGTAACTCTTTCGGAGGAAAATTAAAAACAACAATTCCTTTTTTTTAAAAGGCCAACTGCTGTTAATTGACATATTATTGGTGTAAGGCTGGAGTCACACTAACCTGCGCAAAATACGGTCAGTATTTTACATGCGTAATACGGATGACAGACCCCTAAACAGTGCTCCGTATGTCATCCGTAATCAAGGTGTGGTCGCGTATTTTGCGCATGTCAGCATCCGTATGTAATCCGTATGGCATCCGTATGGTGAGATTTTCTCGCAGGCTTGCAAAATGGACATATAATGGAGCCCTATGACAGTTTTAATAAAGAAATGAAAGAATAGATATAGACACATAGAATGCATATATATATATATATATTCTATGTGTATATATCTATTCTTTCATTTCTTTATTAAACCTGTCAGTGTGAGTTTACTGTATAGCGCACTGAATTGCCGGCTTTGCTAAAAGACACCTGGTGCGTATTTCTCGCAAGTCACACGTGTGGTCCGTGTGTAATCCGTATTTTTTGCGCACCCATAGACTTGCATTGGCATACTACGGGCGTAGTACGCTGACAATCGCAGCATGCTGCGAGTGGCACGGAGCGTAGGATACTGAGGAGAAATATACGCCTGGTGCGAGGGACCCCATAGAGAATCATTGGTCCGTGTCTCATGCGTGCTTTTTGCGCCTCTCACTCTCCCGTATTCCTCGTCAGTGTGACCCCGGCCTAATTGATATGTTACTTGTGCTTAGCTGTTCAATACAATAACATCAATATATCAGACGATATAGTTAGAAATTAATTTTTGAATTTTGAAAATACATTTTTGGGTCACCATATTCTGACACCGATATGTTTTTTTTATTTTTCAGCAGATAGAGTTGTATACTAACTTTTTTTAGTAAATTATAGTTTTTAATATTATCACTTTTTGGTTCATTTTTCTTTTTAATCACAATGTATTTTTTGCAGTAGGTATGAGCAAAAAAATTAAATATTGAATAGTTTAAAAAGGTTATTTTTTTAACCATATCTCTATATATAAAACTGAATGTGTGTGTGTATCACCAGC
Source organism: Dendrobates tinctorius (assembly GCF_039654945.1). Taxonomy (NCBI): domain Eukaryota; kingdom Metazoa; phylum Chordata; class Amphibia; order Anura; family Dendrobatidae; genus Dendrobates; species Dendrobates tinctorius. Next base: position 23,172,825 of record NW_027361684.1, read on the forward strand.
CAATCACGAAGCATCTTTCATTTCACCATTGCGGTTCAAAAGAAGCTGAGCTGTGATTGGTTGCTATGAACAGCAGTTTTCCTTGCAACCAATCACTAAGCATCTCTCATTTCACCAGAGCTGGTTAAAAGAAGCTGAGCTGAGATTGGTTGCTATGAGCAAGTTTTCCCACTTGACAACAACTCAGCAGACACTGACATGGTGGGAGAAATCTACCATCCCTGGGAACATAAGCTTCAGCCATTGTCTGCCCCCCAGAAAGCAGCAGAGAGCACGACAGAAATGAATCCCCCCCTCCCGTGCCTATATCTCATCACACATACTCCGTCCCATAGGCACATCTTCCCTCTTAAAGAGATCATTGGTATGGAAGTCAGGGCAAATCCATCCAGCGCTTTGGTTTTGACCCCAGGCCTCTCTTAAAAGGATCCCCAGTATGGAAATCAGGACAATTGCCTTCAAATGCTCTGGTACTGACCCCAGGCTCTCTTAAAGGGATCTCCTGTATGGAAGTTAGGGCAAATCCATCATCACTCTGATTCTGACCCCAGGGTTCTATTAAAGGGATCATTGGTATGGAAGTTAGGTCAAAACCACTCTGCAATTTGGTACTGACCCCAGGCCCCTCTTAAAGGGATCTCTGGTATGGAAGTCAGGGAAAATCCATCCAGCACTTTGGTTCTGACCCCAGGCCTCTCTTAAAGGGATCTCCAGTATGGAAGTTAGGTTAAATCACTCAGCACTCTGATTCTCACCACAGGCTTCTATTAAAGGGATCATTCGTATGGAAGTCAAGACAATTTCACTCAGTACTTTGGTTCTGACACCAGGCCTCTCTTAAAGGGATCCCCGGTATGGAAGTTAGGACCGTTCCACTCAGCGCTCTGGTTCTGATCCCAGGCTGACGGGATGATGAGGGATATTACCGGTAGTAGTCTGGTGCCTCTGACAGGATGGTGTGGGATATTAGGGGTAGTAGTCCGGTGCTCTGGCTGATGGGATGATGTGGGATATTAGGGGTAGTAGTCCGGCAGCTGTGATGGGATGATGTGGGATATTAGAGGTAGTTGTCCGGTGGCTCTGGCTGACGGGATGATGTGGGATATTAGAGGTAGTAGTCCGGGTGCTCTGGCTGCCGTGATGATGTGGAATATTAGGGGTAATTGTCCATTTCTATGGCTGACGAGATGATGTGGGATATTAGGGATAGTAGTCCGTTGGCTTTGACGGGATGATGTGGGATATTAGTAGTCCGGTAGCTCTGACTGACGGGATGATGTGGGATATTATAGTGAATGTGGCTATGCGGAGTGGGCGGGGCTATAAACCCAACTTTATATATATAGATCTAATCATTATAATTTGTTTTAACTAACCATAGTTAGTTACTATGCCCAGGCAATGCCGGGCTCTTCAGCTAGTAATTGTCATGATCCAGGACGGGATTTCGCTTTGACCCGTCCTGGTTAGACTATGGGTTAATTGTGCTGCCTCTCTCTGGCAGCAGGAGGCTATTTAGTGCTCACTGGACCTGGGTCTGGTGTCAGTTATACTCCTGCCCTCGGCTGAGTTAAGTGACCTCTTGTATACGCGTGCCTTGTGCCTGATAACTTGCTTGCTTATTCGGTTGTGATCTGGTTCTGTCCCTGTTACGAGTTCTGCCTGACCCTCTTGTACTGCGCTACCTCTCGTGTATGACTCTCTGCTTGTGACCCGACTCCTCTCTGCTCGTCCCCTTGGTACCGCACCGCCCTCTTGTGTATGACCTTTGGCTCTGTCTGACTACCCGTCTGTTTGTCCCTCTGTACCTCATTTGCCCGTACTGCTGTGACCTCTGTTTTGCCTGACTCTGAGTTGTTGTGTGGTGTCCTGTCCTATCTGAATACAGGATGCTAAGTCCCGCCCCCTTGCTGTCACATGACCATAGGTCCCGTGCAGACTATTCAGTTTCAGTGTCCGCAGGTCCTATGCCTCTTTACTTTCCAGCGCTGACTGGACCCTGACACTATTAGCCTGAAGCACGCATGGTCACCTCTGCTGCCCGCTCCACAGGTATCTTTTAGCACTGCTTCTGTACTCAGGACACGAGCACTGGCTCTATGAGCTAGTGCAGTGCGGTGTCTCTGACATTATAACTGACCTATACCATTTTTTTTTCTCTGCTCCCATTCACCTGTGTGTGTGATGGATCCTGTGCACACTCTTTCTGAGCAGGTTAAGCATCTGACGCAGATGTCTCAGAAACTCTTTGGAGAACAAAGAGTCCTGGCTCAGTCTCAGCAGCTGATCGCCGACACTGTGCAGGGGGTTCTTTCATGGGGGGCTCGGGATGTTACATTAGTTTCCCCTAAGTCTCCGGTTAAGTTACCAGATACCTTTTCTGGAGATAAAAATGACTTCAGAGTTTTCAAGGAAGGCTGTAAGCTTTTTTTTTCCTTAAGACCACACTCTTCTGGGGATGAAAGTCAGAGAGTGGGGGTCATTATGTCTCTGTTAAGGGGAGCTCCCCAAGCTTGGGCTTTCTCCCTTCCTACCACGGCCCCTGAGCGTATGACTGTGGATGCATTTTTTGAGGCCCTGGGGCATATTTATGATGAGCCTGATCGGGTGCGGATGGCTGAGGACATGCTGATGAATGTTTGCCAGGGGAAACACTCAGCCGAGTGGTTTTGCTCAGAGTTCAGACGCTGGGCTGCTGAGGTCTGCTGGAACGATGCCGCTCTCCGGGGGTTGTTCCGTAGAGGCCTGTCTGAGCATCTGAAAGACGCCTTGGCTCTCCACCCCCCACCTGATGCCCTGGAGGAAGCTATGACACAGGCCGTCTGAATGGATCGCAGGTTACGGGCAAGGGGAGTGATACAAACTGAGACTTCATTATTCTCCCAAGGAAGGGGAGCCAGTTCTTCATTGAAAATCACGGAGATGGGAACCATCAACCTTAAGGAGGAAGAAAGGAGACAACGGCACGTGAGAAAATGCTGTGTTCACAGTGGCGAGTCTGGACATTGGAAAAAGGATTGCCCCTCCCGGCCACTAACCAACAAGCGACTGAGCCCGGGTGATTATCGTGGAGGTCACCCAGGCTCTCAGGTACCCTTTTCTGCATTTTCTAAAATGTCATTTCAAGTGGAACTTTGTTGTGGGGGTGTCTCCACATCCACTTCTGCCTTCGTGGATTGCGGTTCATCATTGAACTTTATTGACTCTGACTTGGTGGCCAGGTGTAAGTTAGGGACAGTTAGGTTGGAAACTCCGATTCACCTTGTTGCCATTGACAAAACACCACTGGTTAAGAATGACATTGTGTTTTGTACTGAAGAGTTTCTCCTTAAAGTGAGTTCCTTACACCAGGAACGTATTTCATGTTTTGTAATGAACAACCTGCCTGCGGGACTGGTGTTGGGGTTCCCCTGGTTACAGCTGCATAATCCTGTGATTAATTGGGAATCTCGGGATATTGTTAAATGGGGTCCCTATTGCTCTGAGAAATGTCTTGTTTCTGTGTCTGTGTCGTCCGTGGGTCTAGAAGGCATTCCGGAGTGCCTGATAGATTATACTGACGTTTTCTCCGAAAAAGAGGCTGAGGTTTTACCACCACACCGCCCATTTGATTGTGCCATTGACCTGGTTCCAGGTGCTAAATTGCCCAAAGCCCGCCTGTATAACCTCTCGGGTCCGGAACGGGCTGCGATGAAGGAATATATTTCCGAGAGCCTCCGTAAGGGACATATTTGTCCTTCTGTTTCTCCTGTGGAGGCAGGGTTCTTTTTTTGTAAAAAAAAAAAAAGACGGTGGTTTGCGCCCATGCCTCGATTTTTGTGAGTTAAATAAAATAACTGTGAGGAATACTTATCCCCTTCCACTTATTCCTGATTTATACAATCAGTTGTCCGGAGCTAAGTGGTTTTCGAAATTAGATCTACGGGGAGCGTATAACCTTATCCGAGTCCGGGACGGAGATGAATGGAAGACCGCTTTTCTCACTACTGAAGGGTTGTTTGAAAATTTGGTCATGCCCTTCGGCCTGACCAACGCTCCAGCGGTCTTCCAAAATTTCATAAATCATGTGTTCTCCGATTTGATTGGACGTTTTATGGTGGTGTATTTGGATGACATTTTAATCTACTTGCCTGATAAACAGACTCACATTGGTCATGTTCGGGCAGTTCTCCAAAGGCTCAGGGAGAACTGTCTGTTTGCTAAACTTGAAAAATGTTTATTTTTTGTTCAGGAACTGTCCTTTCTGGGGTTCATCGTGTCTGCTGAAGGGTATCGCATGGATCCTAATAAGGTGCAGGCCATTCTCGAGTGGGTTCAACCGTGTGATTTGAAGGGTCTGCAACGTTTCCTAGGGTTCGCTAATTATTATCGGAAATTTATAAGGGGGTTCTCACAGGTGGTTAAACCCCTCACAGACATGACTCAAAAGGGGGCCGATATCAAGAATTGGTCAACCGCAGCGGTAGCGGCATTTCAGTTTTTGAAAAAATGTTTCATGTCGGCCCCGATTCTTATCCAACCGGACCCCTCTGAACCATTTATTGTTGAGGTAGACGCCTCAGAGGTGGGGGTGGGGGCGGTATTGTCCCAGGGACCCGCCACTTTGACCAATTTAAGACCTTGCGCCTTTTTCTCAAAGAAGTTCTCCCATGCGGAGAGAAACTATGATGTGGGGAATCGGGAACTTCTGGCCGTAAAATTGGCTTTTGCAGAATGGAGGCATTTTTTGGAGGGGGCTGTTCATCCTATAACGGTAATCACGGACCACAAAAACCTAGCTTACATTGAGTCGGCTAAAAGGTTGACTCCCAGACAGGCTAGATGGTCACTTTTTTTTCCCGATTCAACTTCTCGATCACTTTTCGACCAGGATCCAAGAATATCAGAGCGGATGCGTTGTCACGCAGTCTTGATCCGGTGTCCCCCCCGGAACCTCCATCCTCCATTCTTCAGCCTGGGGTGGTGGTGGCAGAGGTTTCTAATGTGTTGGAACGGGAGATTCGAGAAGCCCAGGCGCTTGCACCTCCAGCTAAGCCGTTGGATAAACTTTTTGTGCCAGCTCAGTTTCGTCTCAAGGTCCTCCAGGAGTTCCATGACTCAGTTCTGGGTGGACATCCAGGGATCTCAGCGACCCGGAAGGCCATTGCTAGAATATTCTGGTGGTCTTCTTTAGCCTCTGATGTTGGGGAGTATGTGTCTGCGTGTGAGGTTTGTGCCCGTGCGAAAACTCCCCATAACCGGCCAGCCGGCGAATTGGTACCACTGCCAATTCCTGAGAGACCATGGACTCATCTGTCCATGGATTTCATCACCAACCTTCCCCCTTCCAAGGGTAATACCGTGGTCTGGGTCGTAGTGGACAGGTTTAGTAAGCCTGCACATTTTGTACCTTTGGCAGCTCTACCTAATGCGGAAACATTGTCCAGATTGTTTGTGGAGCATGTGGTGCGGTTGCATGGGGTACCCCTGAATGTGGTGTCTGATAGGGGAGTGCAGTTTGTGTCCAGATTTTGGAGAGCTTTTTGTAGGAGGTTGGGTATTGGTCTGTCCTTTTCATCTGCCTACCATCCAGAGACTAATGGGCAGACTGAGCGGACCAATCAGTCTCTGGAGCAAATTCTGCGTTGTTTGACCTCAGCCCGACAGGATGATTGGTGTTCTGTGTTACCATTGACTGAGTTTGCATTTAACAACCGCACTAACCAGTCTACGGGTACATCTCCTTTTTTTTGCAATTATGGAGAATTTTCCCGCTTGAATTCTGAGTGTCCTGGGGCGGACGAGACGATCCAGCGGTTGGGGGAGGTATGGCGGGAGGTCCAGAATAACATTACGAAGGCCCAGGACAAATTTAAATTTTTTGCGGACAAAAAACGATCCGTGGGTCCAGTGTTTCAGGTCGGAGATAAGGTATGGTTATCCACCAAAAATATAAGGCTCAAGGTCCCCTCTGCAAAGCTTGGACCCAAGTTTATAGGTCCCTATGTAATTACCGAAGCAGTTAACCCAGTGGCTTTTCGGTTGAGTCTTCCGCCATCTCTAAGGATCCCTAATGTTTTCCATAAGGCCCTTTTGAAACCTGTGAGGTCCAGTGGGGTCCAGTGGGGAGGGATCATCATCTTCCCCGACACCGGTTCTGGTAGATGGGCAGGCTGAGTACGAGGTGGAACGAATTGTCGACTCTAGGTTGGTCCGTCGCGCCCTTCAGTATCTGATACATTGGAAGGGCTACGGTCCTGAGGAACGCTCGTGGGTTCCTGCTCGATCAGTTCATGCGGATCGGTTGATCCGAGCCTTTCACGCCAAGTACCCTGAGAGACCTGGGGGTCTGGTGGCCCCCCATTGAGAGGAGGGTACTGTCATGATCCAGGATGGGATTTCGCTTTGACCCGTCCTGGTTAGACTATGGGTTAATTGTGCTGCCTCTCTCTGGCAGCAGGAGGCTATTTAGTGCTCACTGGACCTGGGTCCGGTGTCAGTTATACTCCTGCCCTCGGCTGAGTTAAGTGACCTCTTGTATACGTGTGCCTTGTGCCTGATAACTTGCTTGCTTATTCGGTTGTGATCTGGTTCTGTCCCTGTTACGAGTTCTGCCTGACCCTCTTGTACTGCGCTACCTCTCGTGTATGACTCTCTGCTTGTGACCCGACTCCTCTCTGCTCGTCCCCTTGGTACCACACCACCCTCTTGTGTATGACCTTTGGCTCTGTCTGACTACCCGTCTGTTTTTCCCTCTGTACCTCATTTGCCCGTACTGCTGTGACCTCTGTTTTGCCTGACTCTGAGTTGTTGTGTGGTGTCCTGTCCTATCTGAATACAGGACGCTAAGCCCCGCCCCTTGCTGTCACATGACCATAGGTCCCGTGCAGACTATTCAGTTTCAGTGTCCGCAGGTCCTATGCCTCTTTACTTTCCAGCGCTGACTGGACCCTGACACTATTAGCCTGAAGCACGCATGGTCACCTCTGCTGCCCGCTCCACAGGTATCTTTTAGCACTGCTTCTGTACTCAGGACACGAGCACTGGCTCTATGAGCAAGTGCAGTGCGGTGTCTCTGACAGTAATATATATTTGACACATTAATGTTATTCTGCGGGTTGATACAATTAATTTGATACCAAATTTATAACTGTCTTTGTCTGACAGTTAGCTATTCAGGCTCTAGCACAAAGGGATCTGATTGAGGGATAATGCAGACAGGGAGGACATTGTCCAGCCTACCTGTTGCCATAGAAACCATCGACAATCAGCACTCATGGATAGCAGTGCAAGGAAGTCGATGGGCTTACAAAGGGAGCAATCTCCCTTTGCCAGATTTCTCACATCCCACTGTCAATAGTAACAGAGATTTGCTAATGTGCTAATGTGCTGAGTTCGACACCAAGTCTGGGCTTGCAGCAAGAGCCTTGCTGTAACCACTGGCTCCTGCTATGCATAACACTGGCAAAACTCCTGAGCCTGTTCATCACATGTAACTGTACACTCATTTGCAGCAAATCACCTGGAAGTACAGTTGCACCCATTTGTGGAAAGGGGATAAAAAGCTGTTGATTTAATTTAAAGAGGTTGTCCACTACTTTTTAAATGATAATCTGTCCTTAGGATAGGTCATCAATGTCTGATTTGTTCTGTCCGACTCCAGGAACCCCCGCCGAGCAGCTTTCCTAGGTTTCTGCGTCGTAGATGCTGGCCAGAACTGCTTCAATGCAGACCTGCTGCATCTTATGATAGTGGCCATAGCAGGGAACTGCACATCCACTTTCTATTCAAATCAATTTGGAGAAGAACTAATCGGAGGGGGTGCCGGATGTCAGACCCCGACCGATAAGACATTGATGACCTATCCAATCAATAAAAAAAGTGTATAACCTCTTTAATACAACAATCAAGAGTCAATACAACAAAAGTCTTGTACTTCTTCAATCTCAAAGACTCATGGACAAGAAGCAACATCGGTGAAAGACAGAAATGAATATGCAGACAGAGGTTGCAGCCATGCTATACAATCATCCTGCCCCGTGTGTATAAAATTGAAAACATACTGAGGTACAAAATATTCCCATAAACTCCTTTTGGTGGCTCTGAACAACTTAGAAGTTGTATAAAGTGAAAGCATATCTAAATACATTAGCCCTTAGGAAGAAATAGAGAAAAATTATTTAAAAAAAAAGTCTTGAACCAATAAACATTTGGTGTTTTTTTTCCAAAACTTTTCTAATATTTTCTGAATAATGAGTAAATTAATTTCACAAAATGCAAAAAGCTCCGGATGCGCGTTTCCCAGCCTAAAATGGTAATAATTTACTGGGTTACTTTATTGAGGTTTTTTCTTCTACAAAGTGTTTCTTAAAAGAGTTCTTATTTTAGGATCCTATGATTTTTTTTCAGCTGAGTGGTTCTTTTGTGTAACAGTAATACCAATTTTTTTCTGGAAGCTTTTGAACACAAATATTCTTTTTAGGACAAGAAGTTGGATTTGCAACGATTTTGTTAAGCCATTTTGTAAACAGAGACACAGTACTTTATAGTATTCCTAAATATAAATAGCTAGTGATTAATGTAACTAATTCATTACATAATTATCAGATGGACCTGAAAGAAATGCTGTTATTATAGATAACACAGTGCTATTTTTCATAATTAGTACCTACTAATTACAATAAATGAAAATAATCTATATTCTCCTCTTCCAAATTCTTTTAGAGCTTCTTAACAGACACGTTTTGTTTTTTAGAATATAAGCTTTCACTCGTACTTTTTGCAATTTTTTTTTTACATTTTGTGCACCTATTTTATCTTATTTCTTTTCGGTTCATTAGAATAGATAAGCTTATTGGAATTTTCCAGAAGAATCACACAAGTTGAGCATGCTTTTAAAAGAAAACAATAGAAATAAAAAAGCTACCTAAAATCAAACACAAATGTCAAAAACATAATGAGGCTTTATAGACATTTTAGCTTTTACAATAGACGATACACTATTTGTCTGTAATGTTATTTAAGCAAAAAAAAAGAGAGGAAAAAAATGACAGGAAAAATGTCTTAACCGCTTCCAGACCGTCAGCGGTAGATAAACGTCGGCGCTTGCTGGGCTTTGTGCAGTGCCGACGTTTATCTACTGTCAGTGGTTTTGTGCTCCCCGGGACCCCCACGTACCTTATAATCTGGGGAACCCACCGCACAATGCTTTCTGTGACCCCTGACCTCATCAAGACCTGATTGGTTCAGGTCCTGATGATGTCAGGCAGCAGCCAATGAGAGAGCTTGCTGGGAAGCTTGTTGAAGCAACGAGCTTTCCCGGCGATCTGACTCATAGTAATGCCACTTCTCCTCTGATCTCACACTGACAGGAGATCAGAGGAGAAACAGCGTTACTGTGTGACACAGTAATGCTGTTTCTCCTCTGATCTCCTGTCAGTGCCAGATCAGAGGAGAAACAGTGTGACAAGCACTGCTGTCAACAGCTGTGCCAGGCAGCGATCTTGTCACAAAAAAAGTAAAAAATTTTGATACACAGGTTAGGGCTAGGATTTGGGTTAGGGCTAGGGTTAGGGTTAGGGCTAGGGTTGGGGTTAGTGCTATGGTTACGATTAGTGCTATGGTTAGGGTTCGTGCTATGGTTAGGGTTAGGGATAATAATATAGTTTTGGTTAGGGCTAGTGCTATAGTTAGGGTTAAGGTTAGTGCTATTGTTAGGGTTAGTGCTATTGTTAGGGTTAATGCTATAGTTAGGGTTAGTGCTATAGTTAGGGTTAAGGTTAGTGCTATTGTTAGGGTCAGTGCTATTGTTAGGGTTAGTGCTATAGTTAGGGTTAGGGTTAGTGCTACAGTTAGGGTTACTGTTAGGGTTAGTGCTACAGTTAGGGTTACTGTTAGGGTTAGGGTTAGACTAAAGTTATATTTACTGTTAGGGCTACTGTTAGGGTTACTGTTAGGCTAAAGTTATGGTTACTGATAGTTAGGGTTAGTTTTATTGTTAGGGTTAGGGTTACTGATAGGCTAAAGTTAGGGTTATTGTTAGGCTAAAGTTAGGGTTAGGGTTAGGCTAAAGTTAGGGTTAGGGAAGCACGGTGGCTCAGTGGTTAGCACTGCAGCTTTGCAGCTCTGGAGTCCTGGGTTCGAATCCCACCAAGGACAACATCTGCAAGGAGTTTGTATGTTCTCACAAAGACATACTGATAGGGAATATAGATTGTGAGCCCCAGATTGTGATGAAAATGTGTGCAAACTGTAAAGCGAAAGAAGGAGAAGAAGGGTTGTTGTTAGGCTAAAGTTAGGGTTATTGTTAGGCTAAAGTTAGGGCTAAAGTTAGGCTAAAGCTATGGGTAGGGTTGGGGCCAAAGCTTGTGCTAGGATTGAGGCTAAAATTAGGGTTAGAGTTGGGGCTAGGGTTAGGGTTGAGATTAGGGATAGGGGTGTGTTGGGGTTAGGGTTGTGGATAGGGTTATGGTTGGGATTAGGGTTAGAGGTGTGTTGGTGTTAAGTTTGTGATTAGGGCTAGAAATATGTTAGGGTTGGACTTAGAATTGTGGGTTTCCACTGTTTAGGCACATTAGGGGCTCTGCAAATGCAACATGACGCTCGCAGACCATTCCATCAAAGTCTAAATTCCAGAACGTCACTACTTCCATTCCGAGCCCCACCATGTGCCCAAACAGTAGTTTTCTCCCACATATGGGACCAGCGCACTCAGGACAAATTGAACAACAACTTTTGGGGTCCAATTTCTCCTGTTATCCTTGTGAAAATAAAAAATTGGGGCTAAAAGATCAATTTTTTAAAAGATCAATTTTGTGGTAGAAAATGTTTTTTTATTTTCACGGCTCTACATTATAAACTTTAGTGAAACACTTGGGGGTTCAAAGTGCTCATTGCACATCTAGATAAGTTCCTTGAGTGGTCTAGTTTCCAAAATGGTGTCACTTGTGGGGATTTCCACTGTTTAGGCACATCAGGAGCTCTCCAAACGCGACATGGCGTCCGATCTCAATTCCAGTCAAATCTGCATTGAAAAAGTCACACGGCACTTCTTCCTTTCTGAGCTCTGCTGTGTGCCCAAGCAGTGCTTTACCCCAACATACGGGGTATAGGCGTGCTCAGGATAAATTGCACAACAACTTTGGTGGAATAATTTCTCCTGTTAACCTTGGAAAAATAAAAATTTGGGGGCGAAAAGATCATTTTTGTGGAAAAAATATGATTTTTTTTATTTTCATGGCTCTATGTTATAAACTTCTGTGAAGCACTTGGAGGTTCAAAGTGCTCTCCACACATCTAGATAAGTTTCTTAAGGGGTCTATTTTCCAAAATGGGGTCACTTGTGGGGGTTTCCACTGTTTAGGTACATCAGGAGCTCTCCAAATGCGACATGGCGTCAGATCTCAATACCAGCCAATTCTGCATTGAAAAAGTCAAACGGTGCTCCTTCCTTTCTGAGCTCTGCCGTGTGCCCAAACAGTGGTTTACCTCCACATACGGGGTGTCAGCATATTCGGGAGAAATTGCACAACAAATTTTGTGGTTTATTTTTGCTTTTTATAAAAATTGGTTCTGAATTAAAATGTTTGTGAAAAAAAGTTAAGTGTTTATTTTTCCCTTCCTTTTCCATTCATTCATGTGAAGCACTTGAAGGGTTAATAAACTTCATGAATGTGGTTTTGAGTACATTGAGAGCTGTAGTTTTTATAATGGTGTCACTTTTGGGTATTTTCTGTCATATTGACCCCCTCAAACTCACTTCAAATGTGAGGTGGTCCCTAAAAAAAATGGTTTTGTAAATTTTGTTGTAAAAATGAGAAATCGAGAAATCGCTGGTCATCTTTTAACCCTTATAACTTCCTAACAAAAAAAAATTGTTTCCAAATTGTGCAGATGTAAAGTAGACATGTGGGAAATGTCATTTATTAACTATTTTGTGCAATATGACTCTCTGATTTAAGGGCATAAAAATTACAAGTTTGAAAATTGCGAAATTTTCAAAATTTTCACCAAATTTCCTTTTTTTAACAGATAAACGCAAGTCATATCAAAGAAATTTTACCACTATCATAAAGTACAATATGTCGTGAGAAAACCTGGTCAGAATCAGCAGGATCCACTGAAGCGTTCTAGAGTTGTGACCTCATAAAGTGACACTGGTCAGAATTGAAAAAATTGGTCCGTTCACAAAGGCAAAAACAGGCTCTGGCACGAAAGGGTTAATATGCCTTGTGGTTGAAGTCATTATAACTCAATTTGTTCCCTCCACTGATTCCACTTGAACATTTTTATATACTGCAGGCACTTCATAGTGTTGCTGATTGGTCTCAGTGCAGGCACTGGGACCACCACTGATCAGTTAAAACACCTCTCTGAAGTCCGCAGCTCCAAAAAAAGAACATTGAACTTTTTTCACAAAAAAATTAATTCAGATCAAATTTTTTTTATTTTGACAAGGGTAACAGGAAAAAATGGACAACAAAACTTGTTGTGTAATGTCTCCTGAGCATGCCAATGGGAAGGAGCGTCATTTGACTTTTTGAATGCAACATTTGCTAGAAAAATTGGCAGATGCCACGTTGCATTTGGAGAGCCTCTGATGGCCTAAACAGTACAAATCCCCCACAATTGACAATTGACACCATTTTGTAAACCAGCTATGGGTAGTCCGAAAGCCATTTGACACCATGTTTCCAAACTGTCATACATTTTAGGAAGGAGACGCATTCTGACTCTTAAATATGTTGTGCTTTTGTGGAAAAAAAATCAATCCAAGAACAGCAGACAATCTTCTGAAGATGCTAAAGATAAAAAAAAGTATCGATATCACCATTAAAACATGTCATATCAACATGACCTGAAAGGCCATGCAGCATAAAAAAAGTAATCGATCCAAAAGTGGTTTGCAGGGCAAAATGGGAGGTCTCTTTTCCCTACATGAGTCATGCCTTTTTAGCTCCTGACTAGTGTTGAGCATTCCGATACCGCAAGTATCGGGTATCGGCCGATATTAGCTGTATCGGAATTCCGATACTTAGTTCCGATACTTTTTTCATATCGAATACCGAAATTGGAAGTTCCCATAATTCTAGGAGCCCGCTCGATTTGATTCAGCCAATGGGGATCCTCAGAAGTGTGGGCACATCCTGTTAGGCATGTAGGCATGTTAACTACTGGCATGGCTGTGATTGGCTGCTGAAATGATGTCATGATGCACTATAAAACCGCAGCAGCCGCCATTTCGGGTTCACTCTGCTGTGAATTCAGTTAGGGACAGGCTGCTGTTGAAGACTGTGAGGGAAGTTAGAAATAGCAATCATCAAACATATCTATTGCTCTACCCAGGCTACATAATCCACCACTGTAGCATTTTTGTAGCCCAGCAGCGCTGTTTTAATAGCTGTCTGCAAGGGTTGTGTGAGTGCAGACCCACGCTGTGTAGTGTGTCCTGCAGGCACGTCTGCTTGTAGGCCGCCCAGCGTGTGTCTCTGCCTCATACACATTTTTCTTTTATTGCTGCTTTTTTTCCTCCTGTATAGTGTGCTTTCATACGTATCCATATACGTTGGTTGCAAACACTAAAGGAGTGGACAGCGGAGCCTTTCAGCAGCCTTTCAGTGCTATAGCCCATTTCTCTGCACTGTTTTTGGCTGTCTGATAGGTCTCTCTGTGTGTGAGTGCAGCTCACGCTACAGTGTGTTCTACAGCCACCGCTGGTTGTAGTCCGCTCAGCGTGCGTCACTGCCTCATACATAGTCCTTTTTTTGCAGCTAATTTGTCCAGATTTTTGCTCCTATATTAGTGTGCTTCCATCCGCATCCATTGTCATTGGTTGGTTGCAAACACTATATAGGATTAGGTAGAGGAGCCTTTTTGCTGGCTTGTGCCCTTCAGGGCCAGCCAGACTAGTATCACCCTATTTTTTGGAACCTCATCAATTGCATTGTAGTTTAGCTTCCTTCCTGCATTGTAATCGCTCCAAAAAGTTTGTGATACTATAGCTTTCAAACTTTGGTCACATCCTTTTATTTCCCCCCCCCAAAAAAAAAAAAGGAGATAAAGTTCACCAAACACTCCACTTTAGAGTTGTGTAGACCACATTAGATCATATTAAAGTGTAGTACACACACTCTTAGCAAAATTAGTGTTTCTTATACTGGTTAGCAGGTGTTCAGGAATAAGAACACTAAGCCCCCCCTTTTTTACTTTTCTGCCTATCTTTATCAGTCTACCAAGATGAAGAAGGCAGGGAGTAAGGCACGTGGTCGTGGCCGTGGAGATTCAGCAGGGAGAGGATGGGGGGATTCAGCAGGGAGAGGACGTGGGGATTCGGTGTCTGCTGTGGCCACCAGTGACCCGGCATCCCCCACTTTTACCAGGCAACAGTCCTTCATGCGCAGCTTTGTAGGACCTCGCCGTACCCCACTGCTGCGTGACGAACAAATTGAAGCCGTTGTCAGATGGATGGCAGCTAACGCATCCACTTCAATGACTTCCGCATCCTCTCAGGGCCAGAGCACTGAAGAGCAACCATCTGTCTCTTCACCACCTGCCAAATTGCCCAGGCAGTCTGAGAGCCCTGGACAGGAGCCATCTCAATCTTTACTTCTGTTCTCAGAATCTGTTGGCTTGGAAAGAGGTGGCCAGCCAAGCAGCATTCTAGAGCGTGAAGAAGAGGGAGTATGCAGTGATGCGCAACTGCTTTGTCCCTCTGAATCTGAAGAGGCGGGTGGGCCAGTGCCTATTGTCAGCACACCTCAGTACTCATCTGATGATGATGAGACTCAGTTGCCAATTTCTGGTACGTACGGTGCTGGCGAGACAACCCAGGACCAGCCGGTGCTTGAAGAGGAGAGTGGAGATGATGAGGTCCTAGACCCATCATGGCATCAGCCACAGGAAGGTGGTGGGAGCAGCTCTGAGGAAGAGATTCCCTGAATGGCCAAAAGAGGAGGGAGAGAGCGGGGGCAGACTTGGTTGCCTGTATCCTCCACTTTGGCACCCGTGAGGAGCAATCCTCTTCCAAAACACAAAACGGGCACTCCCAGGACTTGCAGTGCGTGGTATTTTTTTGACACAGTTGCAGATGACATTTGCTTTGTCAAATGCAAGCTGTGTCATCAGAAAGTTAAACGAGGGAAAAATGTGAGCAACCTCAATACCACAAATATGTGGAAACATGTGCGTATCAAGCACGAGGTGGAGTTACACAGACACACTGAAGATGTAGGCCAACCTTCAGCAGCACCTACCACCTCTTCAGCTCGTGTTGGGGCTTCTTCCTCCAGCTCACACACAGCTGGTTCGGCTTCCTCACTGGAACGCCATGGAAGAACCTCTGCCACTGTTGTCCAGAGACCCAGTGAAATTCCACCCACTGAACCACGTTCTCAGTCATCAGCACACTCCCAGGCCACTCACCAGCAATCGGTAGCACAGGCATGGGAGAAAAAGCGGCCATACTCGGCAAACCATCCCCGAGCACTGGCTCTGAATGCCGGCATTTCCAAACTACTGGCCCTTGAGATGCTGTCATTCAGGCTGGTGGAGACTGACACCTTCCGGAACTTGATGTCATTGGCAGTTCCAGAATACAATGTGCCCAGCCGCTTTTATTTCAGCAGGCAAGCCGTCCCTGCCCTGCAAAAGCATGTGGAGGGAAAAATTAAAAATGCGCTACTAAACGCCGTCAATAGCAAGGTCCACCTGACCACCGATGCGTGGACCAGTAGCCATGGACAGGGACGATACCTTTCCCTCACTGCCCATTGGGTCAATGTTGTAGAGCCGGGTACAGATCTAGAGAGTGGCTCTGTACGTATTCTGCCAACTCCAAGGATTGCAGGAATGCAGTCTGTACATATTGAGTCCTCCTCCTACTCTAGTTCCTCGGAATCAGCACTGCATGAGCCTGTTAGGCCAGATATGAGCACAGGTGTGGCCAAACGTCAACAGGCCGTCCTTAAATTAATTTCTTTGGGGAATCGGAGCCACACAGCACAGGAGCTCTGGAATGCCATCAAGCAGGAGAGCGATGTGTGGTTTGTGCCAGCGAATCTCCAGCCAGGTTTGGTAGTGAGTGACAATGGCCGAAATCTAGTGGCAGCTCTGGGCCTAGGCAACCTCACTCACATACCATGTCTGGCACACGTGCTCAATTTGGTCATGCAGAGCTTTCTGAGGGACTATCCGGATCTTAATGCACTGCTGCACAAGGTTCGCCTAGAGTGTGCTCACTTGCGGTGTTCCAGCATGGCAAGATCGCTCATTGCATCTCTGCAACGCCGATTCCGCCTGCCAGAACATAGCATCATATGTGACCTCCCCACCAGGTGGAATTCAACGTTACATATGTTGGAGCGGTTGTGTGAGCAGCAGGCAGCAGTAATGGAGTACCAGCTGCATCAGGCGCAAACAAGTCGCACTGTGCGCCGGACACACTTCACCACCACTGAGTGGACCACTATGAGGGACATCTGCCAAGTTTTGCGTGCCTTTGATGACTCCACGCGGATGACCAGTGCAGATGATGCACTAGTCAGCATGACTGTCCCCTTATCTGTCTGCTTCAAAAAACCTTACAAGCACTAAGTGAGGAGGTTTTTGAAGAGGTTGAGGATGAGGAGTCAGAAATGCCATCTGCTTCTGGCAAGTCTGCGCAACGTGCTTCCACACAAAGGCCCAGGCAGGGGACACTTAGTGAGGAGGATGACGAGGAGTCAATGGAGGAGGAGGAACACATCTCTCAGAGGAGGGAGGTACACAAGGCTCTAGTAGTCAATGTGTACAGCGAGGGTGGGGTGATGCTGAGCAGGCTGAGATGCTGCCTCAAGCTGGGGACAGCGTTTCCGGTCCAGTTGGCAGTCTGCAGCACATGGTTGATTTCATGCTGCAGTGCTTGTTAAATGACCGCCGCATCGCCAACATTCTCCCCACGGCTGATTATTGGGTGTACACCCTCCTAGATCCTCGCTACCAGGACAACTTACAAAGCCTCATACCACAGTTGAAGCGGGAAAGTAAAATGCGGGAGTACCAAGAAACACTTGTGCAGGCCATCATGTTCTCCATTCCCATCGCAAGTGTTGCTGGTAGTGCTTTTCAAAGCAGCCATGTGGGTAGAGGCAGTGGAGGAAGCTCTGCACAAAGAGGTAGCAGAGGCAGTGCCGCAGGACAAGGCAAGGCCAGTATGGCCCAAATGTGGAAAAGTTTTGTGGGACCGCCACAAACGGCTACACCATCACAGACGGCTCCAGTCAGCAGGAGGCAACGTTTCCGTCAGATGGTGACAGACTACTTGTCTTGCCCTGTTAGTGTACTCCCAGACGGCTCTTCCCCGTTCAAGTTTTGGGTCTCTAAGCTGGATACATGGCCAGAGCTTAGCCAGTATGCATTGGAGGTGCTGGCTTGCCCTGCTGCCAGTGTATTATCGGAACGTGTCTTTAGTGCTGCAGGTGGTGTGGTAACAGACCGTCGCACGCGACTATCCACCGATAATGTTGACCGGCTTACTTTTGTGAAAATGAACAAGGCCTGGATCTCACCTGAATTTGCCAGTCCTCTTCCAGAATAAATAATTGCCTGGCAACAGGATCCAGGTCTCCTGTTGTGTTCATGTTTCTATGACCTGAACTTTATTTCCTGGGCTACAGCAACGCCCGTTGTTGCTCAGAAGTGCTGTCCACACAGACAAAACACTCGCACATGTGTAAGTGGGGTTTGGTAACGTCAGCTGATCCCCTGCTGTGTGTATGGCAAAGTGTCCTGCTCCCTCCAAACTCAAAGTACCTCAGATATACACCTCGCTCCAAGTAGGCCTCGGCCTACTACCTGATTTTCCCTGGGCTCCGACACCGCCAGTTGGTGCTCAGAAGTGCTGTGCCCACAGACAAAACACTCGCTCATGTGTATGTGGGGTTCGGTAACGTCACCTGATCCCCTGCTGTGTGTACGGCAAACTCTCCTGCTGCCTACAACTTCTGACTACCTCTGATTTAATATGTTCTCTGATTTGCCCTCTGTTTCCACTCTGTTTTGAGTATTTCCTCCGGCCTACAACACCGCCTGATTCTGCTCTCAAGTGCCATCTGCACAATCATCACTTGTTCCTGTGTTACCTGGGTCCTGTAACATCTGCTCATCTCCAGAGGTGAGTCCGGCAATGTCTCCTGCTTTGTCTACATTCCCACTACTTGTAGTGGAAAAGTGGACAGAGCAGGAGACATTGCCTGACTCACCTCTAGGGAGAAGCTGCTGTTACAGAACCCCAGTAACACAGGAACAAGTGTTGGTTGTGCAGACTGCATTTCAGAGCAGCAACTGGCGTGGTTGGAAGCCAGAGGAAATACTCGAAACAGAGTGAAGCCAGAGGCCTAATTGGAGTACGTTGACAGTTAGTAGTAGTGTAGAAACAATCTAAAACTGCCACCAAGTAGGCTTCAGCCTACTACCTGATTTTCCCTGGGCTCCGACACCGCCAGTTGGTGATCAGAAGTGCTGTACACACAGACAAAACACTTGTTCATGTGTAAGTGGAGTTCGGTAACGTCTGCTGATCCCCTGCTGTGTGTATGGCAAAGTGTCCTGCTCCCTCCAAACTCAAAGTACCTCAGATTTACACATGGCTCCAAGTAGGCCTCGGCCTACTACCTGATTTTCCCTGGGCTCCGACACCGCCAGTTGGTGCTCAGAAGTGCTGTACGCACAGACAAAACACTCGCTCATGTGTATGTGGGGTTCGGTAACGTCAGCTGATCCCCTGCTGTGTGTACGGCAAACTCTCCTGCTGCCCACAACTTCTGACTACCTCTGATTTAATATGTTCTCTGATTTGCCCTCTGTCTCCACTCTGTTTTGAGTATTTCCTCCGGCCTACAACACCGCCTGTTTCTGCTCTCAAGTGCCGTCTGCACAATCAACACTTGTTCCTGTGTTACCTGGGTCCTGTAACATCTGCTCATCTCCAGAGGTGAGTCCGGCAATGTCTCCTGCTTTGTCTACATTCCCACTACTTGTAGTGGAAAAGTGGACAGAGCAGGAGACATTGCCTGACTCACCTCTAGGGAGAAGCTGCTGTTACAGAACCCCAGTAACACAGGAACAAGTGTTGGTTGTGCAGACGGCATTTCAGAGCAGCAACTGGCGTGGTTGGAAGCCAGAGGAAATACTCGAAACAGAGTGAAGCCAGAGGCCTAATTGGAGTATATTGACAGTTAGTAGTCGTGTAGAAACAATTTAAAACTGCCACCAAGTAGGCCTCAGCCTCCTACCTGATTTTCCCTGGGCTCCGACACCGTCAGTTGGTGCTCAGAAGTGCTGTACGCACAGACAAAACACTTGTTCATGTGTAAGTGGGGTTCGGTAACGTCTGCTGATCCCCTGCTGTGTTGTATGGCAAAGTGTCCTGCTCCCTCCAAACTCAAAGTACCTCAGATTTACACCTGGCTCCTAGTAGGCCTCGGCCTACTACCTGATTTTCCCTGGGCTCCGACACCGCCAGTTGGTGCTCAGAAGTGCTGTACGCACAGACAAAACACTCGCTCATGTGTAAGTGGGGTTCGGTAACGTCAGCTGATCCCCTGCTGTGTGTACGGCAAACTCTCCTGCTGCCTCCAAATTCAAACAACGTCTTATCTTAAACTGCCTCCAAGTAGGCCTCAGCCTACAAAATGACTATCCCTGGGCTCCAACATCGTCAGTTGTTGCTCGGAAGTGCTGTCCACACAGAAAAAAACACTCGTTCATGTGAAAGTGGGGGTCAGTAACGTCAGCTGATCCCCTGCTGTGTGGAGGGCAAACTGCTGCTGCCTCCAAATTGTAACTACTTCTGATTAAAACATTCTCTGATTTGGCCTCTGTCTCCACTCTGTCTCTAGTATTTCCCCTGACCTCCAACACCGCCAGTTCCTGCTCACAGTTGCCGTCCACACATTCCACACTTGTTCCTGTGTTCCTGGTGTTCTGTTACGTGAGCTGATCCCCCAATATGTGTCCGGCACTGTCTCCTGCGCTGTCCACCTTCCC
The DNA here is from genome assembly GCF_039654945.1 of Dendrobates tinctorius. Classification (NCBI taxonomy): domain Eukaryota; kingdom Metazoa; phylum Chordata; class Amphibia; order Anura; family Dendrobatidae; genus Dendrobates; species Dendrobates tinctorius. The sequence goes on from NW_027361684.1 coordinate 23,192,826, forward strand.
ACTACAAGTGGTGGGAATGTGGACAGAGCAGGAGACATTGGCAGACACACATCAGGGGATCTGCTGACATTACAGAACCCCAGTAACACAGGAACACGTGTGGATTGGGCAGACGGCTACTGTACGCATAAACTGGCGGTGTTGGTGGTCAGGTGAAATCCTGGAAACAGAGTGGAGACAGATGCCTAATTGGAGCACGTTGACAGTCTGTTGTAGCCTACAAACAATCTAAAACTGCCACCAAGTAGGCCTCGGCCTACACCATGATTGTCCCTGGGCTCCAACACCGCCAGTTGGTGCTCGAAAGTGCTGTCCACACAGAAAAAAACACTTATTCATGTGAAAGTGGGGTTCAGTAACGTCAGCTGATCCCCTGCTGTGTGGAGGGCAAAGTGTCCTGCTCCTTCCAAAGTCAAAATACCTCCGATTTACACCTGGCTCCTAGTAGGCCTCAGCCTACACTATGATTGTCCCTGGGCTCCAACAATGCCAGTTGGTGCTCGGAAGTGCTGTCCACACAGAAAAAAACACTCGTTCATGTGAAAGTGGGGGTCGGTAACGTCAGCTGATCCCCTGCTGTGTGGAGGGCAAACTGCTGCTGCCTCCAAATTGTAACTACTTCTGATTTAAACAATCTCTGATTTGGCCTCTGTCTCCACTCTGTCTCTAGTATTTCCCCTGACCTCCAACACTGCCAGTTCCTGCTCACAGTCTGGAAACAGAGTGGAGACAGATGCCTAATTGGAGCACGTTGACAGTCAGCTGTAGTCCAGAACCGATATAAAACTACCACCAAGTAGGCCTCGGCCTACACCATGATTGTCCCTGGGCTCCAACAACGCCAGTTGGTGCTCGGCAGTGTCTTTGGCATGGGTACTCCCTGTTGCCCAGCCTGGTTCCAGCACGCCAGCTGTTTCCAGGTAGTGTCAATTTCACTTTGCCACCAATCCGCTGTCCTGTCGTCTTGCGGCCGGGTAAGCCGACTCTACGGTGCCTGCAGTTTAGGTGACTCCTATGTGGTCTGCGGGAACTGGCACTGAAGGCTGGATTCGTAGTGCCAATCGGACATGGACCCCCTGTAGGACTGTGGGTTTCGGTAACTGCGGCCGGCTTGCGGCCTGGCTACTTTGCTTTGGATGGGTACCTTCTGCTACCCACCCGGGTTCCAGCACTGTCAGCTGGTTCTCGCCAGAGTCTTTGGCCTAGGTGCCTCCATCTCGGTATCCGAAGGTCCAGCACCGTCAGCTGGTCCTTGGTAGTGCATTCTAGCACAGGTACCTCCTGCCTAGTAACCGTGGTCCAGCACCGTCAGCTGTTCCTCGGTAGTGCCATTGGCTCTTGTAGCTTTAGCTACCCATCTGGGTTCCAGCAACGTCAGCTGGTTCTCGGCAGTGTCTTTGGCACGGGTACTCCCTGTTGCCCAGCCTGTTTTCAGCACGCCTGCTGTTTCCGGGTAGTGTCAAGGTCACTATGCCACCAATCCGTTGTCCTGTCGTCTTGCAGCCGGGTTAGCCGACTCTACCGTGCCTGCAGTTTAGGTGACTCCTATGTGGGCTGCGGGAACTGGCACTGAAGGCTGGATCCATAGTGCCAATGGGACATGGACCCCCTGTAGGACTGTGGGTTTCGGTAACCACGGCCGGCTTGCGGCCTGGCTACTTTACTTTGGATGGGTACCTTCTGCTACCCACCCGGGTTCCAGCACTGTCAGCTGGTTCTCGCCAGAGCCTTTGGCCTAGGTGCCTCCATCTCAGTATCCGAGGTCCAGCACCGTCAGCTGGTCCTTGGTAGTGCTTTTTAGCACAGGTACCTTCTGCTTAGTAACCGTGGTCCAGCACCGTCAGTTGGTCCTCGGTAGTGCCATTGGCTCTTGTTCCTTCTGCTACCCATCCGGGTGCCAGGACTGTCAGCTGGTTCTCGCCAGAGCCTTTGGCCTAGGTGCCTCCATCTCGGTATCCGAGGTCCAGCAACGTCAGCAGGTCCTTGGTAGTGCTTTCTAGCACAGGTACCTCCTGCCTAGTAACCGTGGTCCAGCACCGTCAGCTGTTCCTCGTTAGTGCCATTGGCTCTTGTAGCTTTTGCTACCCATCTGGGTTCCAGCACGATCAGCTGGTTCTCGGCAGTGTCTTTGGCATGGGTACTCCCTGTTGCCCAGCCTGTTTTCAGCACGCAAGCTGTTTCCGGGTAGTGTCAAGGTCACTATGCCACCAATCCGTTGTCCTGTCGTCTTGCGGCCGGGTTAGCCGACTCTACGGTGCCTGCAGTTTAGGTGACTCCTATGTGGACTGCGGGATCTGGCACTGAAGGCTGGATCCGTAGTACCAATGGGACATGGACCCCCTGTAGGACTGTGGGTTTCGGTAACTGCGGCCGGCTTGCAGCCTGACTAATTTGCTTTGGATGGGTACCTTCTGCTACCCATCTGGGTGCCAACACTGTCAGCTGGTTCTCGCCAGAGCCTTTGGCCTAGGTGCCTCCATCTCGGTATCCGAGGTCCAGCAACGTCAGCTGGTCCTTGGTAGTGCTTTTTAGCACAGGTACCTTCTGCTTAGTAACCGTGGTCCAGCACCGTCAGTTGGTCCTCGGTAGTGCCATTGGCTCTTGTTCCTTCTGCTACCCATCTGGGTTCCAGCACTGTCAGCTGGTTCTCGCCAGAGCCTTTGGCCTAGGTGCCTCCATCTTGGTATCCGAGGTCCAGCACCGTCAGCTGGTCCTTGGTAGTGCTTTTTAGCACAGGTACCTTCTGCTTAGTAACCGTGGTCCAGCCCCGTCAGTTGGTCCTCGGTAGTGCCATTGGCTCTTGTTCCTTCTGCTACCCATCCGGGTTCCAGCACTGTCAGCTGGTTCTCGCCAGAGCCTTTCGCCTAGGTGCCTCCATCTCGGTATCCGAGGTCCAGCACCGTCAGCTGGTCCTTGGTAGTGCTTTTTAGCACAGGTACCTTCTGCTTAGTAACCGTGGTCCAGCACCGACAGTTGGTCCTCGGTAGTGCCATTGGCTCTTGATCCTTCTGCTACCCATCCGGGGTCCAGCACTGTCAGCTGGTTCTCGCCAGAGCCTTTGGCCTAGGTGCCTCCATCTTGGTATCCGAGGTCCAGCAACATCAGCTGGTCCTTGGTAGTGGTTTCTAGCACAGGTACCTCCTGCATAGTAACTGGGGTCCAGCACCGTCAGCTGTTCCTCAGTAGTGCCATTGGCTCTTGCTCCTTCTGCTGCCACTACGGGTTCCAGTACTGTCAGCTGGTTCTCGCCAGTTTCTCAGCCTTCTTGTACCTTCTGCTACATTTCCAAGATCAAGCTTTTTGAAATTGTCTTTGGTAATCCTTATTGATCTCCATGACGACGACCCTGATGACGACGACCCTGAAGACCACACCAAAGAAGACCAGAAATATGACCCTAAATAATATGACCAAGAGGACAAAGAACATGAAGACAACCACCAAGATACATAAAAAAAGACAGAAGAACAAGAAGCAGAAGAAGCAAAAGCAGAAGAACAGAAAGCAGAAGAACATTAAGCATAAGACTAAAAATCAGCATAGAAGAAATCAAAATTATAAGCAGAAGAAGACTAAGCAGTAAATGGGGGTGAGTCCGTTCCTCCTCGTGGTGCCCCAGGAAAATGCCTGCTGCTGCAGGCCAAACTGAACGCGGACAAATCCTGTTGTAAATCTTTTGTGACAGGCAGAACGTAAGGTGTAATCTTATATCTTTTATAGATAAGTACTACAGGAATGCCTGTCACCATAAGAAAATGAAGAAAAAGAAGAATAGGAAGAAGATGAAGAAATAGCATATGAAAATTAATAATAGCTGAATAAGAAGAATATGAAGAATGGAAAAAAAAATTAATGGGAAGAAGGTGAAGAAGAAGAAGATGAATAAGGTGAAGAAAAAGTTGATGAAAAAAATGCTACTGCTGCGGATCATGAAGGAGAAAGTGTGGGAGAAGTACAAAAGAAGGTGAAGAGCATGGAAGTTGTGAAACTTACATATCTGACAAAATATAAAAAAGTTAACATAGTCAATATCTTTTTAACTCCGAACGTCTTGAAAAAAAAATTGGAATTAATGCTATGCCATGTGATTTGAATAAACCACTATGCCTTTAATGTCTCCTCCACCTCCCACAATACATTCTACATGATTCTTATTTGTTTTCAATTATGTAGAATTAGCCAACAAGGAAATAAAGGGTTTTTTTAAATTCCGATACCGGAAGTCCCATTGACTTGAATGGGACTTCTGATATCGGAATCGGCGATACCCGATATTTTTTTCGTATCGGGCGATACCATCCGATACGATATTTTTGGGTATCGAACGGTATCGCTCAACACTACTCCTGACCCAGCAGCCAGGGACTTTGTAGTGATGTATAATCGTTGTTCTAATGATGACTCATGCAGGGAAAAGAGACCTTCTTTTCCTACATAGAGGTTAGAAGGATTCAGCTAGTAAGTTTTTAATCAAGTGATGTCATAATCCTAAGGGAAAGAGTAGAATTAACTGGGTAAAAGGGGAAAATTAGCAATTGCAAGTACACTGTGTAATATAATATTTTGACTCCAATATATTAAGAGGATATTTTGATGGCAGGACTACTTTAAGATTAAATAAATTACATTTTTTTCACATTTTCAATTTATTAGAAAGAGTTTAAGTGCAATTAGATATTTATTTCAAAAATATGGAAGAAAAAAATAACAAAAAACAAAATGGCTCAAAATTTATTTGTTAACCCCTTAAGCCCCAAGGGTGGTTTGCACATTCATGACCGGGCCAATTTTTACAATTCTGACCACTGTCCCTTTATGAGGTAATAACTCTGGAACGCTTCCATGGATCCTGGTGATTCTGACAATGTTTTCTCATGACATATTGTACTTCATGTTCGTGGTAAAATTTCTTTCATATAGCTTGCGTTTATTTGTGAAAAAAATGGAAATTTGGCAAAAATTTTGAAAATTTCGCAATTTTCCAAATTTGAATTTTTATGCCCTTAAATCACAGAGATACGGCACAAAAAAAACTTGATAAGTAACATTTCCTACATGTTTACTTTACATCAGCACAATTTTGGAACCAAAATTTTTTTTTGTTAGGAAGTTATAAGGATTAAAAATTGACCAGCGATTTCTCATTCTTGCAAAACCTTTTTATTTTTACGGACCACATCACATTTGAAGCCACTTTGAGGGGTCTATATGATAGAAAATACCCAAAAGTGACACCATTCTAAAAACTGCACCCCTTAAGGTGCTCAAAACCACATTCAAGAAGTTTATTAACCCTTCAGGTGCATCACAGGAATTTTTTGAATATTTTAAAAAATGAACATTTAACTTTTCACAAAAAAAATACTTCAGGTTCAATTTTTTTATTTTACCAAGGGTAATAGGAGAAATTGGATGGCAAAAGTTATTGTGCAATTTGTCCTGAGTACGTTGATACCTGATATGTGGGGGGGAACCACTGTTTCGACGCATGGCAGACCTCAGAAGGGAAGGAGCGCCGTTTGACTTTTTCAATACAAAATTGGCTGGAATTCAGATCGGATGCCATGTCGTGTTTGGAGAGCCCCTGATGTACCTAAACGGTGGAAACCCCCCACAAATGACCCCATTTTGGAAACTAGACCCCCCAAGGAACTTATCTAGATATGTGGTGAGAACTTTGAACCCACAAGGGCTTCACAGAAGTTTATAACGTACAGCGGTACAATTAAAAAATCATATTTTTTCCACAAAAATGATCTTTTCACCCCAATTTTTATTTTCTCAAGGGTAACAGGACCATAAAAGTTATTGTGCAATTTGTCCTGAGTACGATGATACCCCATATGTGGGTGTAAATGACTATTTGGGCGCATGGCAGAGCTCGGAAGGGAAGCAGCGCCATTTGACGTTTTTGACTGGAATTGAGATCAGACACCATGTCGCGATTGGAAAACCTCTGATGTACCAAAACAGTGGAAACCCCCCACAAATGACACCATTTTGGACACTAGACCCCCCAAGGAACTTATTTAGATGTGTGGTGAGAACTTTGAACCCCAAAGGGCTTCACAGAAGTTTATAACATACAGCCGTACAATTAAAAAATCATATTTTTTCCACAAAAATGATCTTTTCACCCTCAATTCTTATTTTTCCAAGGGTAACAGGACCCTAAAAGTTATTGTGCAATTTGTCCTGAGTGCATTGATACCCCACATGTGGGGGTAAACCACTATTTGGGCGCATGGCAGAGCTCGGAAGGGAAGCAGCGCCATTTGACGTTTTTGACTGGAATTGAGATCGGACACCATGTCGCGTTTGGAAAGCCCCTGATGTACCAAAACAGTAGAAACCCCCAGAAATGACCCCATTTTGGAAACTAGACCCCCTAAAGAGCTTATCTAGATGTGTGGTGAGCACTTTGAACCCCCCCCAGTGCTTCACAGAAGTTTATAACGACCGGGCGTGAAAATAAAAATATTGTATTTTTTCAACAAACATGATCTTTCAGTCCCCATTTTTTATTTTCCCAAGGGTAACAGGAGAAATTGGACCCCAAAAGCTGTTGTCCAATTTGTCCTGAGTACGCTCACACCCCATATGTGGGTGAAAACTACTGTATGGGCACACGTCGGGGCTCGGAAGGAAAGTAATGATGTTTTGGAATGCAGACTTTGATGGAATGGTCTGCAGGTGTCATGTTGCCTTTGGAGAGCCCCTGATGTGCCTAAAATATTGAAACTCCCCACAAGTGACCCCATTTTGGAAACTAGACCCCCCACGGAACTTATCTAGATGTGTGGTGAGCACTTTGAACCCCCAAGTGCTTCACAGATGTTTATAACGCCTGGGTGTGAAAATAAAAAAATCATTTTTTTCCACAAAAATGACATTTTTGCCCCCAATTTTTTATTTTCCTAAGGATAACAGGAGAAATTGGACCCCAAAAGTTGTTTTGCAATTTGTCCTGAGTATGCTGATACCCTATATGTGGGGATAAAACACTGTTTGGGCACATGGCAGAGCTTGGAAGGGAAGGAGCACCATTTGACTTTTTCAACGCAGAATTGGCTGGAATTGAGATCAGACGCCATGTTGCATTTGGAGAGCACCTGATGTGCCCAAACAGTGGAAACCCCCCAATTATAACTTCAGCCCTAACCCTATTATCAGCCCTAGCCCTATCCCTAGCCCTAACCCTAGCCTTAGCCCTAACCCTAGCCCTAACCCTAGCCCTAGCCCTAACCCTAACCCTAATGGGAAAATGGAAATAAATACATTTTCTTTTAGCTTTATTATTTTTCCCTAACTAAGGGGGTGATAACGGGGGGTTTGATTTACTATTTATGGCGGTTTTTATGTTTGGCAGCTGTCACATGCTAAAAGACGCTTTTTATTGTAAAATAGTTTTGCATCACCACATATTGAGAGCTATAATTTTTCCGTATTTTGACCCACCGAGTCATGTGAGGTCTTATTCTTTGTGGGACAAGTTGATGTTTTTATTGGTACCATTTTTGGGCACATGACATTTTTTGATCGCTTTTTATTCCAATTTTTGGGACGCAGAATGAACAAAGCAGCGTTTCATGAATTTCTTTTGGGGGGTGCACTTACACCGTTCCGCGTGCGGTAAAATTGATAAAGCGGTTTTATTCTTCGAGTCAGTACGGTTACAGCGATACCTCATTTAGGTCGTTTTTTATGTTTTGCCGGTTTTATGCAATGAAAACTATTTTATATAAAAAATAATTATTTTTGCATTGCTTTATTCTGCGAGCTATAACTTTTTTACTATTTTGCGGATGATGCTGTATGGCAGCACGTTTTTTTGCGGGACAAGCTGACGTTTTCAGCGGTACCATGAATATTTATATGCGTCTTTTTGATCGCACGTTATTGCACTTTTTGTTCGGCAATATGATAATAAATCATTATTTTTTGCTTCGTTTTTTAGTTTTATTTTTTAAGGGGTTAGCTAAAGGGGTTAACTAATGGGACAGTTTTATAGGGCGGGTCGTTACGGACGTGCCGATACCAAATATGTGCACTTTTATTGTTTTGGCTTTTTTATTTTCAAAAAATGAATTTATTGGGGAATATTTATTTTTTTTAAACTAATTTATTTAGCGATTTTTTTAAAATTATTTTTACACTTTTTTTTAACTTTATTATATTGTCACAGGTGGGACATAACTGTCCTGTGACAGATCAGCGATCTTTCACAGGCATAGACGCAGACTTCCTCATGCCTGCGCTTTGCAGGCAGTGAGGAAGCCAGCTCCCTACAGGCCCCCGAAGGTCCCCATCGCCATGTTGGATCTGGGGGCCTGTAGGGAAAGAGCCCCCCGCAGCAGCGCTGCACATTGCGCTGCCGTGGGGGGCTCAGGGATGCACGGAGGGAGTCCCCTCCTTGCCGATGCTTCCCTTTAACCGCCGGTACACCGCGATCGTGTTTGATTGTGGTGTACAAGAGGTTAACATGTCGGGGGTGGTCCGTGACCGCCCCTGACACATTGTGCCGGGTGTCAGCTGTGATAATCAGCTGACACCCGGCCGCGATCAGCGGCGCTCACCACGTGAGTGCCGCTGATCGCTATGATGTACTATCCCGTCCCTGGGAATTAAGTCCCAGGGCACATGGACGGGATAGTACATCTCATGGCAGAAAGGGGTTAAAGATATCTAAGGGAATGGTAATGTGTTTGCTGATAATTTTGTTAGATGAATGAATATTTTATAAAAACTCTCTTTTTTCTATTTGCAAATTCACTATGAAACTAGCTTAAATAAAACTTAAAACACATAAAAGAGGTTAGAATGATTCAGATGTTGCCCAATAGATTCAAAGTGTACACCCTCCATACAAAGTAACTCTTAAATAATACATAATTCTCATGAACCATTCTTCATGGTAAATAAATAATTCTAAAAAATACAGCAGGTCAACCATCTGCATAATTATGACTCTGCTCAGGTCTAGTTTTAATTGTCATAGTGCTTCTTCTGCTGGCATAGAGAAAGAAGTGTTGCATAAATCAGCTGCAGGTAGTCATCTATATATAATGACATTTACAGTACAGCACAGCAGAGCTAAAAGTGTAGAAAAAATATAACACATAGGAGGATGTTGTGCTTGATACTTGAGAAGTGAAATTGTCTCAGGAACTGGATTTCGAGAGTATCTTTTATATGCTGATTGTTTTATCCTGCCAGTGTCACTTTCCACTTTTCATTTAAATTGGTCATTATCTTTCTGTGACTTTTAAAAGGTGCAGTAAGGATTATTTCAGTCTTGTGGCTGTTTCAGAGATGCAATATCTTTGATTCATGATGCGCGTGAAGATAATTTGTGTAGCTGAAGGTCACGAAGAGATAGTTCACAGGAACCTAGAGCAATATCTTGTGACGTGGAGAGATGCACAGTTGGGAATGGATGTGGAACTGTGAACACATCTTAAAAGCATCTTTTGATAATCACAGAATATTACTTCGAGAAGCAGGTTTTACGTAGAAGCAGCTGTATTTTTCTTTTTGCATTTTTTAACATGTCAAAAATCAATTGCATTTTATGTTTTTTAAAATAAGATATGCAGTTGCTTTAACAGTGTGTGTGCCATAATGTGACAACGTCCCTGACTGTAAGGTTGTGAACGTGTTTTGTCACTGTAAAATTGTATCAGTTGTATACTTCTGAAATAGTTTTCTTAGGCTAGTTTCACACTAGCTTATTTTCCAAGCAGTGCTCAGTGCCGCTAAGCCCCGCCCCCGGCCGGCTCCCTGCCCGCCCCTTTCGGTCATCGCCGCCTACTATTGCACACGGCTGCATGCGATCTGCGTACCCTATCTTTAGCAAAGAGTGCGCAGACCGTGCGCTAGTAGGATTTTAGCATGCGCTGCGCACTTTTGAAGGTGCACCGTGTGCGCCGAACGCACCATGTTGCATTTTGGCGCGCTCGGCGCACCTTCAAAAGTGCGCAGCACACGCTAAAATCCTACTTGCGCACAGCCAGTGCATGGTCTGCGCACTCTATGCTAAAGATAGGGTGCGCAGAACGCATGCAGCCGTGTGCGATAGTAGGCGGCGATGACCAAAAGGGGTGGGCAGGGAGCCGGCAGGGGGCAGGGCTTAGCGGCGCTGAGCGCTGCGTGGAAAATAAGCTAGCGTGAAACTAGCCTTATACAGTAATACTGGAGTGATTCTTCTATTAAAATGAATATAAAGAATTTATGCATTGTTATGCAAAGTGCAACATTTAACAGTGACGCACAGACACATGCTCTAGGACTTCTTCCCTATGTCTAATATCTCCTTAGACCATATTACATTGAACATGAAGATCTTAGTTGTCTTCGAAATTTTTTTCTATTTTTGATTCTCTGGAGAAGAAAGAGAATCTTTTGGCTAGGGACTATCAATAAATTCATATTTAATTGGGAATAACTTCTGCTTGATCTTTGGAGCACATTATCATGTAAGAGTTTGGCCCACCATAGGATTTTCTTGCACTGTGGTTGGCCAGTCTGTGTTTTGACCAATCTTCCAGTGATATTTGTAGAATGTTATTCTTCTTTTATTATTAGGATACTACGATGACCTCATAGTTTCTAATAGGAGATGATAGTATTCATGGAAACCATGTAAAGAAAATATTCATGTAAAATATTCAAATTGCTGTAGATTAATATTTAAAAAATTGTAAATATTGTACACTTTTAATAGTCTTTCAACAAGTGTCACAATCTGTCACCTTTTCAGCCAGTGTTCTTAAAATTAAATTAACAGTAGAACTCACATTGATTCTGAAAGCAAGAAATAAATATGAGAAATTAATTAAAGTCTCTTTGTGGCAAAGAAAAACACATGGAATGATGGAGATCTATTGCTGTCACTCAAAGTCTGCTGCTATGCAAATTCCCAGATAAATTCCTATAAAATGTTATGCTATCTTGTTTATACTGTATCTAGAGTCAGATATTGTGATTTTAGGCAAAAATACCACAAGGAAACTCTACATATCACAAGGGGTTTCTTTTGTAATGGAGGTCAAGATCGCTTAAAGTCAAGGCTCAGCTGAGATTTCTAATGAGGCTAACCTTGACTTAATAAGTAAGGTTTTACAGTAATAAAAACAAGCCTACAATTTTCAGCAGGTTCTTATGATTCACATAAGCTAATAAAGAAAACTTACTTTTGAATTTAATAGCATAATTTCCATGTGAACAAACAGAAACATAAGCTGGTATGAAATTGGTACATTGTGGGGGAGGGTTAAATGTAAAAAATAGATGAATAGGGATTGAAAAAAGGATATTATCATTTCAGATGACTTTTCAGAATAAACTGTTTTGTGTGTACATGTGGAATAGCACTATTTGTGGTCATTATATAATGTGTACTGTATATACTCGTGTATAAGCCGAGTTTTTCAGCACATTTTTATAGTTGAAAACGCCCCCCTCGGCTTATACATGAGTAAATTGTCCCAGAGGGCCGACGGGGGAGGGGGAGCGACAGAGCAGTGGGCCACAGAGGCAGGAGCCAGCGGCTGTGGCTGTAACAGTGCCCGATGCTAAAGAGAAATGAATATTCATTTCTCTTATAGCGTGCACATTGGCACCCGCAGCCGCCGGCTTCCAGAAGACATCCTACTCACACTCCTGCGTGCCTTCACTGCATCTTGTTGATTCCGGCGCCATCAGCATTTCCAGCCGAGCGATCACATGAGCCTGCTCATTAAGGTTATGAATATGCATGCCTCTTTACTCCCATAGGCGTGGAGTGAATATTCATTACCTTAATGAGAGGGGCCACGTGATCACTTGGTAGGAAGAGCTGCTAGCGTCGGAACCAACGAAAAACTGTGAGAACACATAGGCTAGGTAAGTAAGATGTTTGTTTTTTTAATAGGAAACATGTATACAAGGATAGGGGATAGGGAGCCATGTATACAAGGACAGGGGAGCCATACATACCTTGACAGCGATAGGGAATCCATGCATACAAGGATAGGGGATAAGGAGCCATGCATACAAGGACAGGGATGAGGGGACAATGTATACCTGGTTTATACTTGAGTCAATAAGCTTACCTAGTTTTTTATGGCAAAATTAGGTGCCTCGGCTTATACACGGGTTGGTTTATACTTGAGTATATACGGTATCTTACATTTTTTAAGTATTGCTCCATCACTAATTTTCAGTTCTATTTTAGCCAGGGGTATGAACTAGCTTCTACGATATCACCAACACACTGCATACACAGACATAGCGATGGCCTGCTCTCCTTGAGCTAAGCATGATTAGCAGAAGAAGACAATAGAAGTAATTCATCAAAGGTTTTACACCAGAAAACTGGCGTAAAAGCTTTAAAAAGTTGCAAAATTTTGGTGCAGCAGGGAGTTGAGCAATCATTTTTCAACTTTTGGCATTTTTTGACCACTTTGATTTAGCTTCACCAAACTGTGTGGAGCTGGGGGTGGAGTCAAGGTGGCATGAAATGTGGTCATGCAAGTCTGTCAAATTAATAAAAAAAATGCCCGTGTTTTGTAAGTCAAAAATGACTGGAGCAGACTGGATAGGAATAGACTCCTAGACTGGAGTAGCATTTCTAGTGCAGCGCACAATGGTGCATGCCAATTACAGGAGACATCGAATTGGCATGGAACGCTTAATGAATTTTGTTCTATTTCAGCAAGACTGAATAGCATGATTGTGCATTATTCTAATCTAATGAATTGGCCTCAAAGTTTTCAGGCAAAAATCCCCTTTTAAAGGAATCATTGTGCTCTTATATTCAATCAACATGACAGGGGATATCAGATGCCTTGGCCTCATTCATTAACAATTTTTTGTGAGCTTCCAGAGCCATCACTGAAATGTTGTAAACAGGTCATTTTGTTGCAGGGCTAAAATTTAGTAGAAATACAGTTGTTATTATTACTAAGTTAAATTTTATGACAATAAATGACTTTTGTGTTTTTTGCAGTGTATCTGATAACTCTTCATAATTATTTAGTTACTGCAAATTGCCACTATAAAAACTGAATCAGCAAATTTTGTAAAAAAACACAGTTTGTCAGTCTCAAAGCTATTGGTCACAACTGTACATATGTTACCTTTCCTTTTGGCTTTCCTATATTGACAGAAAGTAGATCTAGATATTTGGCTTTGGAAATAAAACATGATTACACAATACTCTGTCAGCAGATGGTTATGCTACATGTGTCTACACGTAAATTAAACCCTCAACATGCTGGAATTTAGCACACTGTCAGGGATGGCTGTGGCCTCCTTTTCATGGTCACTTCTCTTGGCAGGAGTACACTGCAGTATCTGATTTCTGACAACTTGCACACTTTCACAGTTCCTCGCACGCAGGCATGTGTATCTTGCTATAACTAATGTAGTAATTCTCTTCACATGTAGGCTTCAGACACTTCTTGCTTGGCAACCTTTACATTTAGGAATAAGTCACTATGCTCTCCTCTGCAGTATCTGATTTTCATTAATGTGTTAAGCCCCCGTTACACACTGCGATATCGCTAGCAATATCGCTGTAAAGTCACCGATTTTCTGATGTTGCAGCGATATTGCTAGCGATACCGCTGCATGTGATACTTACCTCCGACCGGCTCCCCCGCTGGTTGTCGCTGATCGCGCGAGAAGCTGCTGGACCATTCCTCGTCGGTCACTTCCTGCGGCGCTTCCTGCTGTGACGATGAGCGACGCGTGGAGCCGGGCGGGAGGATGCAGGATCGCCGCGTCTGACAGGTAAGTAGCGATCCCCGTCCCCAGCGATGTCGCTGGTGAGATCTGCCTGAGTGGCAGCTCACTAGCGACCACCTAGCGATGCACCAGCGATCCTGACTGCGTCATATCGCTAGTCGGGATCGCTGGTGCATCGCTAGGTGTAACGGTACCCTTAGCTAAATGCTCTGTCAGTGGATACTTTCTTCACACTCACCAAAGTACACTTCTTTGTTTCCTTGTATTGTGGCAAATCCTAAAGGCCCTTTTACATTTAGCGATGCACCAGCGATCCGACCAGCGATCCGACCCAGTCAGGATCGCTGGTGCATCGCTAAATGATCGCTAGTGAGCTGTCACACAGGCAGATCTCACAGCGATGCAGCAGCGACGCAGCGCACGATACTCACCTTTCACACACAGCGATCCAGACGTCCTCCCTCCCGCCTCCATGCGTCGCTCGTCGTCACAGCAGGAAGTCCCAGCAGGAAGCTGACGACGAGAAATGGAGCCGCCCGATCTCGCACGATCAGCAATGGACAGCGGGGGAGCCGGTCGGAGGTAAGTATCACACATAGCGATATCGCTAGCAATATCGCTATAACGTCACAAAATCAGTGACGTTTTAGCAATATTGCTAGCGATATCGCTATGTGTAAAACCCCCTTAACACTCTCTCTGTAATGGCAGATAACTTGTTCAGGAGGACATATATCTTCCTCCTAAGGCAGAATACAACCACTACATAGTAGGGGGGACTTTCCTGCATGCTCTTCTGTACCTCTAACAAGTTCCTGCCTTGCTTCTGATTATGTTAGTGCTAACTCCACACTCCCAATGATGTAGTATTTCACACAGTAGAACAGTATAATTTATTATTTATATTCAGCACTAAAGACATCACTCAGGCAACTTATTGGCCTGGAAGTGGGCATATCACTGGGAATTTGCACACAACACCAATCTATAGCATCACTTATGTAGACCTTCCCTGGATCTGTCAGTACCGTTGTTGCAGCATAAATATAAACACACTAGATGTTGGCCCGATTCTAAAGCATCGAGTTCTCTAGAATATGGCCGGCGGGAGATTAAAATTAAAAAAAAGTGATATACTCACCTTCCGACGGCCCATGGACTCTTTCCCTCCTCTCACCATGCGCCTGGCATCTTCCGGTCCCAGTAATGCTTAGCGCGAAGGACTGGAGATGATGTCACTCTCACGAGAGCGTGACGTCATCAGCGGTGTTTCACACAAAGCATTACTGGGACCGGAAGGTGCCGGGTGCGTGGTGAGAGGAGGGAAAGAGTCTGGGGGACGTCGGAAGGTTAGTATATCACTTTTTTTTATTTTAATCTCCCGCCGGCCATATTCTGATTAGCCAATGAACTCCCCTCATTAACTTTTGTATCCCCCTTAGTAAAGACTAAAAAATGTAGCACTCAATATCTGTGGAACACTGTAGCAGATTTTTTTTTTAATGAAACAGTCAGGGCAGCAGCAGCAATAAAATAAGAGCAAAAACTTCTGACTTTTGACATGGTGACAGGTCGTCTTTAAGTCATCTGTTGTGTTCAGACCATAACTACAATCTTGGAAAATAATTTATAGCATTAAACATTGCATGACATATAACAACATACCAAAGCGTTAACTTTTCATTATCACAGTCAGGAACAGTTCAACAGGTAGCAATAGAGGTTCCCAAAGCAACAGTCTGTGATATTTGAAAGAGGGCGACAAACCTATTTTGGACCCTTTTCAAAGATGCTTCTGTCTCCTAGTGAGAAAGAGCTGAATAAGTTTACGCTTTCATGAGCATTTAGACTCCAACCCATTATCCCCTTCTTGACCCATGACGCCTACACAGGCGTCATGAAAAGTCGTGCCTAAACGAACCATGATGCCTACGTAAGCGTCATGGAATAAATCACCCTCCTGCGGGTCGGGTGACCAGGGTCACTGAAAGGTCACCTGACCCGCACACACAGTAGGCTTTGTGCTTCACCACAGGGGGTGTGGCTTAGCCCCCATGTGGCTACGATCGCTCTGATTGGCTGTTAAAAGTGAAACAGCAAATCAGAGCGATAGTAATATTTCATCAATGAAATTTGATGAAATATTACAATCCAGCCATGGCTGATGCTGCAGTAGCATCGGCCATGGCTGTAGACTCTAACCTGACCCCCCCACCCGGCTGGCAGGAGCGATCGGACCCCACCACGGACTGACAGCAGCGATCGGACACTGCCATCAGGATCTGCTCCCCCTTCCCTTCCCTCTTCTCCCCCCGCAGTCCGATCCCCCACTCACCCTCCCCAGTACCTCCTATGTCCCTCTGGCTGTCCCGGTGCCCCACCGTCCCGGATCATGGGTGCCGCCATCTTGGAAAATGGCGGGCGCATGCACAGTACAATTGTAATATTTCACCAATGAAATTTGGTGAAATATTACAATCCAGCCATGGCCGATGCTGCAGTAGCTCGGACATGGCTGGAAACACTACCCTGACCCCCCCACACTGGCTGACGGGGGCGATTGCCCCTGCCACGGACTGAAAGCAGCGATCGGATGTTGCCATCACGATCTGTCCCCCTCCCCTTCCCTCCGCTCCCCCCGCAGTCCGATCCGCCCCTCACCCTCCCCGGCACCTGCTATGTCCCGCTCTGGCTCCCGGTGTCCCGCTGTCCCTCCTGCATGGGCACCGCCATCTTGAAAATGGCGGGCGCATGTGCAGTGTGCCCGCCGGAATATGCCAGCCGTCAGATTCATTTATTTATTTTGATCACTGTGATAAACTCTCACAGTGATCAAAATAAAAAAAAGTAATTCACCACCCCCCTTATCACCCCCATTGGCAGGCACATATAATAAATAAAGAAAATATTTTTATTTTTCCGCTAGGGTTAGGGCTAGGGCAAGGGTTAGGGCTAGGGCTAGGATTAGGGTTAGGGCTAGGGTTAGGGTTAGAATTATGGTTAGGGTTGGAATTAGGGCTAGGGTTGGAATTAGGATTAGGGTTAGAATTAGGGTTGGGGTTGGAATTAGAGTTAGGGTTGGAATTAGGGTTAGGGTTGGAATTAGGGTTGGGATTAGAGTTAGGGTTGTAATTAGGGTAAGGGTTAGAATTAGGGCTAGGATTAGGTTTAGGGGTGGGTTGGGGTTGGGAGTAGGGTTAGCCTTGTGGTTAGGGTTAGAGTTGGGATTAGGGTTAGGGGTGTGTTGGGGTTAGGGTTGTGGTTAGGGTTATGATTAGGGTTGGGATTAGGGTTAGGGGTGTGTTGGGGTTAGGATTGGAGTTAGAATTGAGCGGTTTCCACTGTTGAGGCACATCAGGGGTCTCCAAACGCGACATGGCACCATTTATTCCAGCCAATTTTGCGTTCAAAAAGTCAAACAGTGCTCCCTCCATTCTGAGCCCCGACGTGAGCCCAAACAGTGGTTTATCCCCACATATGGGGTATCAGAGTACTCAGGAAAAATTTTACAACAACATTCAGGGTCTAATTTCTCCTGTTACCCTTGGGGAAATAAAAAATTGGGGGCTAAAAAAATGATTTTTGTGGAAAAAAAATGATTTTTTATTTTCACGCCTGGGCGTTATAATTTTTTGTGACGCATTTGGGGGTTCAAAGTGCTCACCACACATCTAGATAAGTTTCTTGGACAGTCTAGTTTCCAAAATGGGGTCACTTGTGAGGGTTTCCACTGTTTAGGCACATCAGAGGCTCTGCAAATGTAACATGACACCCGCAGACCATTCTATCAAGTCGGCATTTCAAAGCGTCACTACTTCTCTTCCGAGCCCTGACGTGTGCCCAAACAGTGGTTTACCCCCACATATGGGGTACCATCGTACTTGGGACAAACTGGACAACAACTTTTGAGGTCGAATTTCTTCTGGTACCCTTGTGAAAATTAAAAGTTGTGGGTTAAAAAATAATTTTTTGAGGAAATAAATATTTTTTATTTTCACGGCTCTCCGTTATAAACTTCTGAGAAGAACTTGAGAGTTCAAAGTGCTCACCACACATCTAGATTAGTTCCTTGGGTGGTCTAGTTTCTAAAATGGGGTCACTTGTGGGAGGCTTCCTCTGTTTAGGCGCATCAGGGGCTTTGCAAACATAACATGACGCCCGCAGCCCATTCCATCAAGTCGGCATTTCAAAACGTCACTACTTCCATTCCAAGCCCTGACGTGTGCCCAAACAGTGGTTACCCACACATATGGGGTACCAGCGCACTCAGGACAAACTGGACAACTTTTGTGGTCCATTTTATCCTGTTACCCTTGTGAAAATAAAAAATTGTGGGCTAAAAATCATTTTTTGAGGAAAAAAGATGATTTTTTATTTTCATGGCTCTGCGTTATAAACTTCTGTGAAGCACTTGGGGGTTCAAAGTGCTCACCACACATCAAGATAAGTTCCTTGGGGGTCTAGTTTTCAGAATGGGGTAATTTGTGTGGGGTTTCTACTGTTTAGGCACATCAGGGGCTCTGAAAACATAACATGATGCCCGCAGACCATTCCATCAAGTGGGCATTTCAAAACATCACTACTTCCCTTCCGAGCCCCGACGTGTGCCCAAACAGTGGTTCAGCCCCATATATGGGGTACCAGCGTACTCAGGACAAACTGGACAACAACTTTTGGGGTCCAATTTCTCCTGTTACCATTGTGAAAATAAAAATTAGCAGGCTTTCTTGAGGAAAAAAAATATTTTTATTTTCATGGCTCTGCATTATAAACTTCTGTGAAGCACCTGGAGGTTCAAAGTGCTCATTATGCATCTAGATAAGTTCCTTAGGTGGTCTAGTTTCCAAAATGGGGTCATTTGTGGGGGAGCTCCAAAGTTTAGGCACACAGGGGCTCTCCAAACACGACATGGTGTCCGCTAACGATTGGAGCTAATTTTCCATTCAAAAAGTCAAATGGCGCTCCTTCCATTCTGAGCCCTGCCGTGCGCCCAAACAGTGGTTTATGACCACATATAAGGTATCAGTGCACTCAGGAGAAATTGGACAACAAATTTTAGGATCCATTTTACCCTGTGGCTTATGTGAAAATGAAAAAACTGAGGCTAAATAAAATTTTTGTGAAAAAAAGTACTTTTTTTTACGGATCAATTTGTGAAGCACCTGGGGGTTCAAAGTGCTCACTAT
The DNA here is from genome assembly GCF_039654945.1 of Dendrobates tinctorius. Lineage (NCBI taxonomy): Eukaryota > Metazoa > Chordata > Amphibia > Anura > Dendrobatidae > Dendrobates > Dendrobates tinctorius. Next base: position 23,211,740 of record NW_027361684.1, read on the forward strand.
ACATCTAGATAAGTTCCTTGGAGGGTCTAGCTTCCAAAATGGGGTCACTTGTGTGGGAGCTCCAATGCTTAGGCACACAGGGACTTTCCAAACGTGACATGGCAAACAGCATATTTTCCATTCAAAAAGTCAAATGGTGCTCCTTCCCTTCTGAGCCTTGCCGTGCGCCCAAACAGTGGTTTATGACCACATATGAGGTATCATTGTACTCAGGAGAAATTGGCCAACACATTTTAGGATCGATTTTATCCTGTTACCCATGTGAAAATGAAAAAATTGATGCTAAAAGAAAATTTTTGTTGGAAAAATTAAAATGTCCATTTTTTCCTTCCATATTGCTTTAGTCCCTGTGAAGCACCTGAAGGGTTAATAATCTTCTTCAATGTAGTTTTGAGTAGCTTGAGGGGTGCAGTTTTTAGAATGGTGTCACTCTTGGGTATTTTTCTGCCATATAGACCCCTTAAAGTAACTTCAAATGTGAGGTGGTCCCTAAAAAAATGGTTTTGTAAATTGCGTTGTAAAAATGAGAAATCGCTGGTCAACTTTTAACCCTTATAATTTCCTAACAAAAAAAATTTTGTTTCCAAAATTGTGCTCATGTAAAGTAGACATGTGGGAAATGTTATTTATTAACTTGTTTATGTCACATAACTCTCTGGTTTAACAGAATAAAAATTAAAAATTTGAAAATTGCGAAATTTTCAAAATTTTCGCCAAATTTCTGTTTTTTTCACAAATAAACGCAAAAATTATTGACCTAAATTTACCATTAACATGAAGCCCAATATGTCATGAAAAAACTTTCTCAGAATCGCTAGGATGCGCTGAAGTGTTCCTGAGTTATTACCTTATAAAGGGCACTGGTCAGAATTGCAAAAAATGGCCAGGTCATTAAGGTCAAAATAGGCTTGGTCATGAAGGGGTTAATTGATGACATTTGATATAACTGATTGAAATAACATAATTTCAAGGTTTTTCTTGGAAAGTGACATTTCCAAGAAGTGTTAAAGAGAATCTGTCAGTAGGTTTTTGCTACCTCATCTGAGAGCAGCATGATGTAGGCAAAGAAAAGCTGAATCCAGCTATGTATCACTCATGTTATTGGAAGCAGCAATTCAGACCCAATCAACGTTTTTAGATTTAGCAAAACAGCAGAGCTGAGTAAGCTGCCCCCGCCCACACCAGGCTTTCAATATGTAATCTGAACTGAGAAAAGTAAGTTAATGTGTATGCACAATGTAAGTGCATGTTAACACATGACCATTAACCAGAGAAAACAAAAAACACAAATATCCTGAACTAAAAAGTAAAAAATATACTGCAAATAATGCATAAAGGTAATAATAATAAGGGTATTTAGTAACCATAGTTTTGATCAAAATAATGTACAAGCCATCCCGCCACGTCACGGCAACCCTTGTGGGACAGTCCCTACTCTAGTATTTAAAACCTTTTCACTTGCCAAATGGCGTGAATGTGAATAAGGGTCGAGCGGCTGAACCACTAGTAACAGTTTAGGCCAGACTGGATGGCTTTCCCAGCTCAGAAAGAGGGCGGTCACACCCCTATATGCACTGAATGCACAATGAAATGAATAAAAAACAAATCTGAACTGAGAAAAGTAAGTTAATGTGTATGCACAATGTAAGTGCATGTTAACACATGACCATTAACCAGAGAAAACAAAAAACACAAATATCCTGAACTAAAAAGTAAAAAATATACTGCAAATAATGCATAAAGGTAATAATAATAATAAGGGTATTTAGTAACCATAGTTTTGATCAAAATAATGTACAAGCCATCCCGCCACGTCACGGCAACCCTTGTGGGACAGTCCCTACTCTAGTATTTAAAACCTTTTCACTTGCCAAATGGCGTGAATGTGAATAAGGGTCGAGCGGCTGAACCACTAGTAACAGTTTAGGCCAGACTGGATGGCTTTCCCAGCTCAGAAAGAGGGCGGTCACACCCTTATATGCACTGAATGCACAATGAAATGAATAAAAAACAAATCTGAACTGAGAAAAGTAAGTTAATGTGTATGCACAATGTAAGTGCATGTTAACACATGACCATTAACCAGAGAAAACAAAAAACACAAATATCCTGAACTAAAAAGTAAAAAATATACTGCAAATAATGCATAAAGGTAATAATAATAATAAGGGTATTTAGTAACCATAGTTTTGATCAAAATAATGTACAAGTACACTTTTCTCAGTTCAGATTTGTTTTTTATTCATTTCATTGTGCATTCAGTGCATATAGGGGTGTGACCGCCCTCTTTCTGAGCTGGGAAAGCCATCCAGTCTGGCCTAAACTGTTACTAGTGGTTCAGCCGCTCGACCCTTATTCACATTCACGCCATTTGGCAAGTGAAAAGGTTTTAAATACTAGAGTAGGGACTGTCCCACAAGGGTTGCCGTGACGTGGCGGGATGGCTTGTACATTATTTTGATCAAAACTATGGTTACTAAATACCCTTATTATTATTATTACCTTTATGCATTATTTGCAGTATATTTTTTACTTTTTAGTTCAGGATATTTGTGTTTTTTGTTTTCAATATGTAATGTCCATAGAAAGTGAGGTTCGCAGGAGCGGGCATGTTGGACTAGCATGCACATGTGGCTGTGTCCCAGCAATGATAAGCTCCTAGTGCTAAAACAGTCATTACAGGTAAACAAAACCTGAGAGATTGATAAGAGAGGCATTGCTGAAATCTGTGTTTTAACCCCTACCTCATACTGTCTTCAGATTACATAGCAAAAACCTGATGACAGATTTCACTTGTCAGCAGGATTGTGCTGTGGGGGGGCTTCACGTGGTGCTCTGATTAGCTATTCATAATGCAGACTGCTGACAGGTCACTGATCCCTCAGTGACCTACCCCCTATTTTACATAATGAATTTATGTTCATATTGAAAAAAATAAAAAATAAACCCTTCTTGCAGGTAGGTGTCAGCCATCTGCATTATGAATAGCTAATCAGAGCACCACATGAAGCCCCCACACAGGCTGCCCCAAAGCACAAGCATATCATTAACTCTAACAACCACAAGACGGATTTTATCCACCAAGGTATCATTTTAATCAGTATAACGGCACTGACCTGATACTGTCTGTAGGTTACTGTTCACAATCCTGTTGACTGGTTCCCTTTAAAGTAATAGTAAAAACTAACATCATTGCACCGAATGCTATTAAATGCATTTTTCATTATACTGTAGTCAAATTGGAATTTGTAACGATCAAGGGTCTTTATTGGATTATTTTTATTATACTCACTGGTGTAGTATAGGCAGGTAGCATAGTCAGTGGGAAATCAGAAATCAGTGCAGAGAAACAGCAATACAATATGAAGGAGCAGATGAGAGCACTAGACTAAAGGCTGCAAGCTCAATAATATCATAAAGAAGGAAGTGCAAGGCTAGGCTTAAGGTACTGTCACACTAAGCGAGATCGCTAGCAATATCGCTATAACTTGTGATGTTATAGCGATATTGCTAGCGATATCGCTGTGTCTGATACTTACCAGCGACCGGCTCCCACGCTGGTTATCGCTGATCGCACGAGAACCTCCTGGACCGTTTCTCGTCGTCAGCTTCCTGCGGTGCTTCCTGTGGAGAGACGAGCGACGCGTGGAGCCGGGCGGGAGGACGCAGGATTGCCTAGTGTGACAGGTAAGTAGCGACCCCCGACCCCTGCAATGTCGCTGGTGAGATCTGCCTGTGTGGCAGCTCACTAGCGACCACTTAGCGATGTACCAGCGATCCTGACCGCGTCATATCGCTGGTCGGGATCGCTGGTACATCGCTAAGTGTGACACGACCTTTAGATAGGGTGTCCAACCAGGAAAACACAGGGTGGAGCAAACCTGGAAATCACATGGTGGAACCAATCAGTAATAACAGGTACTAGTATCTGAAATATGAAGATAGGTGAAAAGCTCAAAGAGAAGAGCTGGTGCCTGGTGCACTGGCATTGCTCGGTTTGAATTCTGACGGGATTATTCTTTTACAGAGAGTTCAAAATCTACTCAAATAAACTTACTTAATTGCTTCCAACATGCATTCAATTACACAAGTCTCAGACTCAGAACATCTGCTTACTTGTTTGACTCAGCATTTCTGTTTTTACATTTTCTACAACAGTTTTTCAGTCTTGCAAAAACTGTATTACTATTTCTAGAATTTCTAAAACATTTTCAAAGAAATGTTCAGTCTTTTTTTATTTTGTAGCACATACACAAATCACAGTTATGACAGCAATGTTTGCTTAATAGATTAACATTCTGGCTTTTTAAATATACCTTAATCAAATGAAAAATAAATTACAGTATTTTATTTAATAGTATGTGTTTTCTAGAGAAAGTAAAGAAATTCAATCACTCAATATTATAGACAAGTATGTCAGATTGGGGTGCTTAGGGTCCAACAGTGGAACATATTCTGGTGACCCAACCTAAAGATACCTGGAAATTTTACCTGTTCTTTTTTAGGACTCAAGCCCAAATGGACTGAGTGACAACCACTATTTTTAATTTTTTTCCGGACAAAAATTCACAGATATTCAAATTCTCTTGCAGTTCAGAAAGATTGGAATTGATCATGAATATTAGGATCTTATATATTAGAAGTAATAAGCTTTTAGACTGTAAGGGTGTGTGCAGACGCTGCGGAATCCGCTGCGGATTAATCCGCACGGATTTTGCAAAAGCCGCAGATAAACCGCAGGTCAAAAGACCTGCGGATTATCTGCGGTTTTGCCTGCAGTTTGGTCCTGCGGATTCACCATCTCCACAATGGTGGAGATAGGAACCCGCTGCGGATTCCGCAGAAAGAATTGACATGTCACTTCTTTCTGCGGTTTCAAAACCGCAGCAAATCCGCGCAGATTTTTCCGCAACATCTACACAGCGTTTTTTTTTTTACCATTCATTTGAATGGTACTGTACACCGCAGCTAAAACTGCTGTCTGGTCCGCAGCGGCCAAAAACGCTGCGGAAACGCAGCGGAATCCGCAGCGTGTGCACATACCCTTAGGCTCCAGGATTCTCCCTCTGCACAGGAGGAATCCCAAGCCATGTCTTCTCCTGCGGTCTCCCATCCAGTCTCGGACGCAGTGGATCCTGCTCAGCAGAGACGTCAGTCTCAGCGTATTGCTCAGATCCGTGCTGTGCGATTGATTGCTACTGCCTCTCCAGGTTCAGCTATAGCAATCAACAACAAACAGCAGAGAGCAGTTATCCTTGACACTAAGTCCGGGTTTCGCCCTACTGAGCATGCTCATGAGGTGGCAACCCCTCATTGATGGTCCGCGGTCAGCTGCTCAGGTCCTCAATGCTTGTCTCTGGTGACTGACTTCCTATGTTCCCCTACCCTTGGTATGCGTGGCTTTCTCAGCCCTGCCAGCTAGTGCCTAGGATGATAGTGCAGGTAGGAGGCAGAGTCAGTGCCTAGCATCAGCACCAAGTAGTGACATCACTTGTGCAATATTTTTGCACAAAGGTACTGAAGCCTCCTCTGGAGTGATTTTAAGCATGTATTACATTTAGTAAATTATGCAACATTTTAGCAGAACATGTAACATTTTGCATTAAAAAGTTGCCAAACAGGTTAAAGACAAAATTAGTGAGCATGTTAAAATTTTGCAAAAAATATTAAGAATATGGTGCTATAAACATCAACAAATATCACAATACAAAAAAGAAAAGAAACTTAAAAAATGTAAATAATGAATCAGACCCAATGTCTGTAGAGTTTTATGAAATATGTTGGCACTTAGGAAGAACAAGAAATAAAATACCTATTAATTTAGTTATTTATTAGCTATCTTTATCATTTTTTTTAAACTTGTCCACCATGACATACTATTAGTGATCGCTACTTTAGTGCATTGTTGATTCATAAAATATGATGCTGTGTCTCTATATGAAGCAACAAGTAAAAGCAATTCATGTTTTTTCTTGTTTTAGATTTCTGTATCAGTTACAGGTTACAATATAAAATCAGCCATGCAGTGTGTGCTTCACATCAATAAATGGCAATAATTTATGAAACACAACACTTGACAAATAATTATTCATCTATTAGCATTGCTTGCTTCAGGTCCTTTTATCAGCGAGGTTAAGGAATAATACATTAAAATGTTGTACTTTGCAAAATGCTGAAATTAATGTGAGTATCTGCAATTTTTAATCAACGATGTTAGATAATATCTCGTTTTCACTTAATTTGCTCTGCATGTGTCTCTTCCAATCTGTAGTTTGTGTTAACTGACCTAATTAGCGACCTGTGCTAATTGCCAATCTTTTGATTTATTCTCAGCCGGTAATGTTATATATATTCCTTTGGAAAGTTCTATGGATCATTTATTTATCAGATAAATCATTGTATAATAAGTTATAAAATATTAGAGACATTTTTTAAAGTTACACTAATGAAGTTAAAGCCAAACAAAAAAATTTGGAGGGATTATATGAGATTAGATTTTTTTGCTCTAGAAACAGTGTTAGGCTATGTGCCCACATAGCGTTTTAAAACGCTCACTAAAAACCAGACTCCTTCCCAGAAATCGCGCGGTTTTTTCCACGCGATTTCACCGCGATCATGATCGCGATTTTGCCGCGATTTTCGCGTGCGATATTCAAGCACTTTCCAAGCGATTTGAAGCATCACTTGGAAAGTGATTGACAGGTTGGTCACTCTCGTCAAACATAGTGTTTGACAAGTGTGACCAGGTTTTTACTATTGAGGTCGCCTATGCGGCATCAATAGTAAAAGATAGAATGTTAAAATGCTAAAAAAAAATAAAAAAATCGGGGTATATTTACCTTCCGGCGTCCCGCGCTGCCATCCCGGGCCTCAGCGTTCCCAGTAATGCCTTGCGAGACCTGTGATGACGTAGTCTCGCGTTGCTATAGCGATCTCGCGAGACCGCTAGAGTCACGCAAGACTACGTCATTACAGGGCCTTGCCGCAAGGCATTACTGGGAACGCTAGGCCGGGAATGCAGCGTGGGACATCGGAAGGTAAATATACCCTGATTTTTTATTTTTTATTCTTTTTTTTACAGGGGTATGGTACCCAGGGCCTGGAGGACAGTCTCCTCTCCTCCACACCGTGGGTACCAACCGCACATGAGACGCTTAACTTCCCGCATGGTGGGCATAGCCACATGTGGGAAGTAAGCGATTCTCATGCATTCCTATGGGTGCGGAATCGCGGCAATTCTTTGCGATTCCGCACAAAAGAATGAGCATGCTGCGATTTTTTCCGCGATGCGATTCCGTTGCGGAAAAAAGCGCAGCATTAGCACAGCATGTGCGGAATGCCATAGGAATGCATGGGGGGTGTTCTGTACAGTTTTTTTAAACGTTTTCGCAGCGTTTTTGCGCCAAAAATCAAGGCAAAAACGCTTAAAAATCGCTACGTGGGCACACAGTGTTACTCATCACTATTAGTTGTGTCTGGTTTTGCAGCTAAGTCTTATTTACTGGGCAAGAATGAGGATGTCTTTATTCTGCGGGACACTACTATTATAGCCAAACCAAATCAAAATATACAGTTTTTTAATGTTTTCTAGTCTAGTCTTAATGTGATGTCATGATATATGTTTAACCATGACATCCTCATGTTGGCAAGGCCTTGTCTGTTGGAGGTGCCAAAAACCTGACAGGTCCTGTGGTTTGGAGAAGACTGTAAATGTAGACTGGCTGGAGCAACAAATGCAGGAGTAGTGAGAGCAAAATGAGGGCTGGGGGGTGTGAGCATTTTTATTTCTAATCATTTTTTTTAACTCCTCTCTGGACTATTGAATCGAGCAAAATGGTGGAGAGATGTTTGCAAATAATGTTGCAAAAAGTTCATAATCTGGTGAACCAGAAGTTTTGGTGATATATGAGGCAATTCGGCCATCTCTACTTATAAAAGCTCCCTGTGGTAATATGTTTTTCATGCAGCAGTTGCAGGAAAGATGACTGCCAACACCGATCTATTAATAATAACTAGAGATAAGTGGAGATTTTGAATTTGCCAACTTTTCTGAATTTTATCAAAAAATTATATATGTGGCAAACAAACTTGGGTGAATCTCAATACTGGAAAGTTTGTAATTGCTCGAAAAATATACTTGGGTAAAGAAATAAGAGAGACAACCCAGCAGGCCATGAAAACTTAAACTTTACAGGAGAGAGAACCCTGCAGACCATAAGTGCTTACACAAGAGAGAATGGACCATGCTGATTAGAAGAATTTACTGAGAGACAGAGGACCTTGCTGTCTATAAGAGCTTACACTCTACAGACCAGAGAGAGCGAGGACCATGCTGACCATAAGAACTTACAATCGATAGAAGAAAGGAACTGAGAGACTTACGTAGTGACTTCAGAGATGGAAAGTGACTCCGCTGTACAACCTGTTCTCTGCTGGGAACTGCTGATTTGAGATGGCCCAGGCACTGACACCCATTGTAAAAGGTATCAAAATCCTGCCATAGCTACAGGAAATTATTGAGAAGCCTGCATGGCAATGTAAATTGACATTATTCTGCTCGTTGATGCTTCAGCAATGCGGGAAATGGTGCTCGGCAAATCAAATCTCAAAATATTCAAATTCCCGTGAAACCGCTAATTTCGAGAAATTCAACTCGGTTCTCTCATCTCTAAAAATAACTGATTACTTGTGGTTAAAGAAGCTGGACCCTTTGAGATCAGATCAGTTCTTTGCCAAGGGGTTCTTCATTCTCAAAAGGGGATGTCCAAATGGGGCAACCACTTCTTGTACATTTTGTATATGTGCAATATTACAGCACACAATCTACACGTAAAATAAGTGCATCATTGTATAACTATCATACATATATTATATTAGTGATCTTTCTCATGAAATAATTAAAGTATCACATCCTGGGCAAGGGAACACTGTATCTATATCTCTCTCTCTAGAGTTGTTTGGAGTGTCAGTGCACATTGTCAGATGCCAGTTCATTTTTCTTTTGAAGAATATACAGCCAACTATATACTAGCGATTGGGGACATTTTTCCAGTGAAGCATATTTCATACATATATTTTCTGAAGTCAGAATATAATTCTTATAGGTTCTTTTCATGTATAAGCTGTTTTTTTCAACATAGTAATGTAAAATTATTGTCATGCAGTGATCCCCAAGCTGATTGAAGAGGAACACCAGTAAAGTAAGAGTTTAAGTACAATTTCACAAGACAAAGCAACTGCTTAAAATAGCTCATTCCTATGCTTTAGTTAAAGTCTGCAAAATAATTTTTCTATATAAAAGATGTATGGAGGAGTCTTATTTCTAATGTCTGTAAATATTTGGCAAAGTCTATGAAGCCTGATTAAAAAAAAATGAAAAGATGAGTTAAATTAGCTAAGGTTTAATGTTAAAAATCAAAACAATTAAATGAGTTTTCAAGAAATAACTTTTTATCTCAATAAACTAGCTCACTGTAAAATAACAAAATGCTCCAGCACTACGTCTCCCCTGGAGCTCCTGGTTTATGTTGATAGACTTGTAGCCGAAATTTCATATCTACAGCACATGACTGCTGTAGCCAATAACTGGATTCAGTGATCTCATACACTCTACATTGGCAGAACTGCTGAGCCCAGTGATTGGCTATTGAGGTCATGTTCTATATCTGTAAAATGTTATTTTTAAAAAAAAGTTAGGAAAAATCATTTTATGCATGGTCTTACATTTTTCTTAATGTTACATTGTGTTTATGTTTTTTTTCAATACTTATTTTGCCTAAAAAAACTTCTTTTACATTTTTGTAGCAATTTACTACACTTCTAAAAATTGAAATTGCAACACCAAGAAGAAAATGTAATGGAATTATAGAATTCACAGAATCAACAGACATGTTAATGATATGCTAATTCTGAAAAAGTTCTCACTGCGTTTTCACTGCTTGATACCTTACACCATGCTTGTGACATCCAATTTCACTTTCAGTATGGAATGCATCAGTCATGGAACCAGTGTTATTACCTTTTCTCCAAAGTGTCCAAGAAGCCATTTTTCAACATGTCAAAGCAAGACTGCATGTTGCTAATGCTAATTTTGCAAATTTTTTAAAGTTATTTAATTTTTTAATTTTTTTTGCTAATTATGCTAATTTTGCATGTTGCTAATGCTAATTTTGGATAACTAGAGGAGGAATACCTGTGAAGACTCAGACGTCAAGGCTAGATTTCAGAAAGGCAGATTTTAAGGGATTCAGAAAAAGAATTGGAGGGATCCAATGGCTAGATATCCTTAAGGGCAAAAATGTCCAGGAAGGATGGGAAATCTTGAAAAATGAAATTCTCAAACCACAATTGTTAACAATTCCGAAAAGAGGGAAGAATAGGAAACGTTTAAGGAAACCAGGATGGATGAACACAGAGCTTAAGCATATGCTAAAAAGATAATAGAAGAGTAGTAGACATATGTGGAGGCCAAGTATCAATAATATGTGTAATGGCCATAAAAGAGGATCAATAATATAAACCATATATCATGATCCACATAATTGAAACAGGACAAATGCAGGACAACTGCACATTTACTAAAAAGTACCAAACAAAAAAGCAGTCAAAAGATCCATAAAACTATGATATTTATTAAATATAATATTAAAACATTATTGGATATGGACACACAGTGTTTGGACAGGGAAAAGGAACAGCATATAAATGAACACGATGGTCATGAAGGGCCAACAAAGCTGCAAACACCCCGCCAGGATAATAGAATGCAGAGCTAGATGGTATAGCTAATACAAGTCAGGAGGTTATATAGAATGTAATATAACAAATCATACAGCAAGTGCTACAATCCTTCTTAGGGAGTATACCCTGACAAGGTGCAAATACGCACATACAAAATTAATGTATAGTACACAACATGATGGTAACATAATAAACTGCATTACTATACCTGAAATACGGGGGGAGAGCAGCAAGGTCGGTCCTATCCCCGACGCGCGTTTCGGAGTTAAAAGAACTCCTTCCTCAGGGGGCGTGGAGCGTAGTATACCCATCGGGCATTATATTGCACGCCCGCCGGAAGTCATCAAGGCGCGCGCTGTCCGCCATTGGCCAGCTGATTCAGTGCTACGGCAGAGCCGGAAACACGCGGGCCCACGTGATCCAGCTCTCCGAGCAGAGACCGCCCACCGGCCAACAGACGGACAAAGCGCACGCGCAGAGATGACAGCAGGCTAAAGCGGCCATATTTAAACAGGGCAAAAGATGGGGCAAACAAAAAATAATAATAACAACTGAATATTTTGTGGAATGTGGCGAAATGCAGTGTTAAATGACAAACCAGTAGCCACGTAGTATTAGTAACAAATAACCAAGATTTGCACTAAGTCTATAACACTGACCTATAGAAACAGCAAATGGCCAAAGCCACAAGTAGATGGCCGCATGATAGGTGCATATATATGGGCCAATTCAATGAAAGAAGATTGTTTGGCTCATAATTGACCGGATCCAAAACTAAAGCTGTAGTATACAGGACCCGGTCTCCATGTAAGAGTGCAATTATCAAAATTAGCAAGATTTGAATACAAAAATTCACTGTATGGCAAGATGTAGTAAAATCATCAAAATAAGCCACCCACACACAAGAGGTAAATTGTATAGAGAATTACCCCATAGCACGGAATGCCACAAAATACAAAATATATACAATATTACAGAGTAATACAAAATACACTGAGCTGTTATATAGCATAGCCAGTAACAGAAACAGTATCACTGCAGTATTACATATATATAGCCCCATAAACACATATTACATGTAAAAATTATGTGTTTAAATACTCTAATAAATGATACAAAAATCTCAAAATTGTGTCAAATTAAATAAGACAACAAAAATATACAGCATCCATTAAGCAGCTTGATGTTGCCAGACGATCTACGAACTCTTTCCACCGTTACGGATAACATCCAGTCATATTCAGAATACTATAATGATAAAAACAGAATTTAAAAACAAATAATAGAACCATAGTGTCCACAAATACCAACTCAAAAAGGTAACTACAAATATGGGGCATAGGAAATATTTTCATTAAGGCCACGTGGATGGATGGTGTCCAAAGTCCAAATCCATCTCGTTTCAGACCTCGCCAAGCGATTAGATAATTTGCCACCCCTTATGTTAATATTAAGAGCTTCAATGCCCCTTACTTTAAGGAGTGTAGCATTACATTGATGGAATTTCTTAAAATGCCTGGGTAAGGTCTTTAGACTTAGATCGTCATCACACGTGGCAGCAGCCACTATACCTAGGACATGTTCCCTCGTGCGTACCTTTAACTGCCGTGTGGTCATCCCCACATAGATTAGACCACAAGGGCAAGTAGCGTAATAAATCACGTACCGACTGGTGCATGATATATGCTGCTTGATAGAAAATGTCCTGGTACCATCATGATTGGTAAAAAGGGTACTCCTCTCAATATTGGGGCAAGCTATACAGTGGGGAAAAAAAGTATTTAGTCAGTCAGCAATAGTGCAAGTTCCACCACTTAAAAAGATGAGAGGCGTCTGTAATTTACATCATAGGTAGACCTCAACTATGGGAGACAAACTGAGAAAAAAAAATCCAGAAAATCACATTGTCTGTTTTTTTTTCATTTTATTTGCATATTATGGTGGAAAATAAGTATTTGGTCAGAAACAAGCAATCAAGATTTCTGGCTCTCACAGACCTGTAACTTCTTCTTTAAGAGTCTCCTCTTTCCTCCACTCATTACCTGTAGTAATGGCACCTGTTCAAACTTGTTATCAGTATAAAAAGACACCTGTGCACACCCTCAAACAGTCTGACTCCAAATTCCACTATGGTGAAGACCAAAGAGCTGTCAAAGGACACCAGAAACAAAATTGTAGCCCTGCACCAGGCTGGGAAGACTGAATCTGCAATAGCCAACCAGCTTGGAGTGAAGAAATCAACTGTGGGAGCAATAATTAGAAAATGGAAGACATACAAGACCACTGATAATCTCCCTCGATCTGGTGCTCCACGCAAAATCCCACCCCGTGGGGTCAGAATGATCACAAGAACGGTGAGCAAAAATCCCAGAACCACGCGGGGGGACCTAGTGAATGAACTGCAGAGAGCTGGGACCAATGTAACAAGGCCTACCATAAGTAACACACTATGCCACCATGGACTCAGATCCTGCAGTGCCAGACGTGTCCCACTGCTTAAGCCTGTACATGTCTGGGCCCGTCTGAAGTTTGCTAGAGAGCATTTGGATGATCCAGAGGAGTTTTGGGAGAATGTCCTATGGTCTGATGAAACCAAACTGGAACTGTTTGGTAGAAACACAACTTGTCGTGTTTGGAGGAAAAAGAATACTGAGTTGCATCCATCAAACACCATACCTACTGTAAAGCATGGTGGTGGAAACATCATGCTTTGGGGCTGTTTCTCTGCAAAGGGGCCAGGACGACTGATCCGGGTACATGAAAGAATGAATGGGGCCATGTATCGTGAGATTTTGAGTGCAAACCTCCTTCCATCAGCAAGGGCATTGAAGATGAAACGTGGCTGGGTCTTTCAACATGACAATGATCCAAAGCACACTGCCAGGGCAACGAAGGAGTGGCTTCGTAAGAAGCATTTCAAGGTCCTGGAGTGGCCTAGCCAGTCTCCAGATCTCAACCCTATAGAAAACCTTTGGAGGGAGTTGAAAGTCCGTGTTGCCAAGCGAAAAGCCAAAAACATCACTGCTCTAGAGGAGATCTGCATGGAGGAATGGGCCAACATACCAACAACAGTGTGTGGCAACCTTGTGAAGACTTACAGAAAACGTTTGACCTCTGTCATTGCCAACAAAGGATATATCACAAAGTATTGAGATGAAATTTTGTTTCTGACCAAATACTTATTTTCCACCATAATATGCAAATAAAATGAAAAAAAAACAGACAATGTGATTTTCTGGATTTTTTTTTCTCAGTTTGTCTCCCATAGTTGAGGTCTACCTATGATGTAAATTACAGACGCCTCTCATCTTTTTAAGTGGTGGAACTTGCACTATTGCTGACTGACTAAATACTTTTTTTCCCCACTGTACATCTGCCACAGGGAAAACAACAATTTCTCATTGGTATATCATCCAGAAAAGTACGCAATGGACGATCAACATAGTGACTCGACACCAGCTGATCACGTAAATTCCTTGCCCTTCTAAAAGTAATGGATGGATATTCGGGGAGGAATTTATTCAAAATTGGATCAACCGCAAGGATCGGCCACGCCTTATTCATTGCGTCACGCATCATCTTATGCTGGGGGTGAAAGGAAGTGATGAATCGAACAACATCACTCCCCTCCGTCTTATTGCGCCACCTAAGGAAACATCTAGTAATACCTTACTTCACGCCTCGTCTTGCCATCCGCGTCATCTTATTAAAGCTATTCCAGTGGGGCAGTTTTTACGTCTCCGTCGTATCTGTTCCACTGATATGGATTTTGAATATCGTGCTAATGAATTGAAAGCTCGTTTTCTATCTCGTGGATACAGTAGACGGAGTGTTAAGAGGGCCTATCAACGTGCCAAACATATGAGTCGTAATGATTTATTATATAGGTGGCGCAATAAGACGGAGGGGAGTGATGTTGTTCGATTCATCACTTCCTTTCACCCCCAGCATAAGATGATGCGTGACGCAATGAATAAGGCGTGGCCGATCCTTGCGGTTGATCCAATTTTGAATAAATTCCTCCCCGAATATCCATCCATTACTTAATATTAACATAAGGGGTGGCAAATTATCTAATCGCTTGGCGAGGTCTGAAACGAGATGGATTTGGACTTTGGACACCATCCATCCACGTGGCCTTAATGAAAATATTTCCTATGCCCCATATTTGTAGTTACCTTTTTGAGTTGGTATTTGTGGACACTATGGTTCTATTATTTGTTTTTAAATTCTGTTTTTATCATTATAGTATTCTGAATATGACTGGATGTTATCCGTAACGGTGGAAAGAGTTCGTAGATCGTCTGGCAACATCAAGCTGCTTAATGGATGCTGTATATTTTTGTTGTCTTATTTAATTTGACACAATTTTGAGATTTTTGTATCATTTATTAGAGTATTTAAACACATAATTTTTACATGTAATATGTGTTTATGGGGCTATATATATGTAATACTGCAGTGATACTGTTTCTGTTACTGGCTATGCTATATAACAGCTCAGTGTATTTTGTATTACTCTGTAATATTGTATATATTTTGTATTTTGTGGCATTCCGTGCTATGGGGTAATTCTCTATACAATTTACCTCTTGTGTGTGGGTGGCTTATTTTGATGATTTTACTACATCTTGCCATACAGTGAATTTTTGTATTCAAATCTTGCTAATTTTGATAATTGCACTCTTACATGGAGACCGGGTCCTGTATACTACGGCTTTAGTTTTGGATCCGGTCAATTATGAGCCAAACAATCTTCTTTCATTGAATTGGCCCATATATATGCACCTATCATGCGGCCATCTACTTGTGGCTTTGGCCATTTGCTGTTTCTATAGGTCAGTGTTATAGACTTAGTGCAAATCTTGGTTATTTGTTACTAATACTACGTGGCTACTGGTTTGTCATTTAACACTGCATTTCGCCACATTCCACAAAATATTCAGTTGTTATTATTATTTTTTGTTTGCCCCATCTTTTGCCCTGTTTAAATATGGCCGCTTTAGCCTGCTGTCATCTCTGCGCGTGCGCTTTGTCCGTCTGTTGGCCGGTGGGCGGTCTCTGCTCGGAGAGCTGGATCACGTGGGCCCGCGTGTTTCCGGCTCTGCCGTAGCACTGAACCAGCTGGCCAATGGCGGACAGCGCGCGCCTTGATGACTTCCGGCGGGCGTGCAATATAATGCCCGATGGGTATACTACTCTCCACGCCCCCTGAGGAAGGAGTTCTTTTAACTCCGAAACGCGCGTCGGGGATAGGACCAACCTTGCTGCTCTCCCCCCGTATTTCAGGTATAGTAATGCAGTTTATTATGTTACCATCATGTTGTGTACTATACATTAATTTTGTATGTGCGTATTTGCACCTTGTCAGGGTATACTCCCTATGAAGGATTGTAGCACTTGCTGTATGATTTGTTATATTACATTCTATATAACCTCCTGACTTGTATTAGCTATACCATCTAGCTCTGCATTCTATTATCCTGGCGGGGTGTTTGCAGCTTTGTTGGCCCTTCATGACCATCGTGTTCATTTATATGCTGTTCCTTTTCCCTGTCCAAACACTGTGTGTCCATATCCAATAATGTTTTAATATTATATTTAATAAATATCATAGTTTTATGGATCTTTTGACTGCTTTTTTGTTTGGTACTTTTTTATATGCTAAAAAGGAAGAAACAAATGTTTATAAAATGGAAAGAGGGAGGCATGTCAAAAGAAGAATATAATGCTGTTTGCAGAACCTGCAGGGCACAAATCAGATTATCTAAAGCTGACAATGAATTGAGGCTTGCAAGAGACATCAAAAGCAATAATAAAGGATTTTGGGCATATGTCAAAAGTAAAAGAAAAGTTAAAGATGCCATAGGATTTTTACAGGATGAAAATGATGAAATGGTAAGACAGGATGTTAAGAAGGCTGAACTTTTAAATTCCTATTTTGCATCTGTTTTCTCTCAGAAAGGAAATGTAACATCAACTATTATTCACTGTCCTATTAAGGCAATAGAAGAATCCAGGATATCTATAAACAGAAAGATAGTGAGGAAACACTTAGCTAACCTAAATGAATTCAAGTCTCCAGGTCCAGATGAATTACACCCCAGAGTACTGAAGGAGATAGCAGAAGAAATTTTTGAACCCCTCTCCATAATCTTTGAAAATTCTTGGAGAACAGGAGAAGTCCCAGAAGACTGGAGAAGAACAAATGTTGTTCCTATCTTCAAAAAGGGGAAGAAGGTGGACCCAGGCAACTATAGGCTGGTGAGTCTGACTTCTATACCAGGAAAGATCTTTGAACAAATTATTAAACATGTATGTCAGTACCTGGATAAGAATGGAGTGATTAAACAGAGTCAGCATGGGTTTGTAACTAATAAGTCATGTCAGACTAACTTAATTTCCTTCTATGACAGAGTCACTGATTGGGTGGATCAGGGAAATGCTGTTGATATAGTATATCTTGACTTCAGCAAAGCATTTGACAAAGTATCTCACACAATCCTTATTGAAAAAATGACTAAGTATGGAATGGAGAAGGCAACTGTTAGGTGGATTCATAACTGGCTTAGTGATCGGACCCAAAGAGTGGTCGTAAATGGCTGCACATCCAGTTGGAAGGATGTCTCAAGTGGGGTACCACAGGGCTCTGTCCTGGGTCCTGTATCGTTCAACATCTTTATCAATGACTTAGATGAAGGAATTGAGGGTAAACTGATTCAATTTGCTGATGACACAAAGCTATGAGGGATAGTTAATACTAGAGAAGAGAGAGAGGATTCAGAAAGATATAAATAAACTGGAGCAGTGGGCAGCAACTAACAGAATGGTTTTTAACAGGGAAAAATGCAAAGTGCTACATCTGGGCAATAAAAATGAAAAAAGCATATACAGAATGGGAAGAATAGGGCTAAGCATCAGCACATGTGAAAAAGACTTGGCTATACTAATAGATCACAGACTGAATATGAGTCAACAGTGTGATGCAGCAGCAAAAAAGGCAAATGCAATTCTAGGATGTATTAACAGAAGCATACAGTCTAGATCACGTGAGGTCTTTATTGCCCTCTACTCCTCTTTGGTCAGACCTCATCTGGAATACTGTGTCCAGTTTTGGGCACCACATTTTAAAAAAGACATCAACAAACTAGAGCAAGTTCAGAAAAGAGCGACCAGAATGGTGACTGGTCTGCAAACCATGTCTTATGAGGAAAGGTTGCAGGATTTGGGAATGTTTAGCTTGCAGAAGAGAAGACTGAGAGGAGACTTAATAGCTGTCTACAAATATCTCAAGGGCTGTCACATTGTAGAAGGATCATCTTTATTCTCATTTGCACAAGGAAAGACTAGAAGCAATGGGATGAAACTGAATGGGAGGAGACACAGATTAGACATTAAAAAAAACTTTTTGACAGTTAGAGTGATCAATGATTGGAACAGGCTGCCATGAGAGGTGGTGAGTTCTCCTTCAATAGAAGTCTTCAAACAGAGGCTGGACAGACATCTGTCTGGGATGATTTAGCGAATCCTGCTTTGAGCAGGGGGTTAGACCAGATGGCCCAGGAGGTCCCTTCCAACTCTACGATTCTATGATTCTATGATTCTACTATGAGCAGCCATTGTTGCCTAAACATGCTACATGGTCTGCAGCGTCTCGCTACTTACCTCCCTGTGGGCACATCTGAGATGTCATTGGTTGGCAATTGCAAAAGGAGCTGCCAACAGCAGATCTTGATGATTTATATGATATTCACCATGACAGAATATTCCTCAAACAACCATGAATAACCTCATAGCAGCCAAAGTATGTAAAAAGGTGCATTTGTGTACTATATGTTAGTTCTATTTCTGTAGGTGGTGCTCACTTTTGATAAAGGAAGAATTCAAGATGTTTTGGAATTTTTTTTCCATGTTTTCATGATTTGCAGATCATTAACATGTCTTTCCATAATTCCACAATTTTTCTTTTTTGGTGTTGCAAATTCAATGTTGAAGAGCTTTTATTTACTGCTGTTACATAATACAGAGCAAGCATCTCTCTCAAATTTTAATTTTCCAGACATGGTTCTTTAAGGTAAAAAAAACTTAGAACAACTTGGCTGTCAGCAGCTTTAGAGGATCGGGAGCAACCAGGACCAATTTGTCCCAAAACAACCCACAAGCAGCGGAAAGCTGCTTATTGGAAGAGACCAAATTATTATTTTAATTTTGAAGCAGGTAGCATCATATATTGTACAACTTTTATAAGACTGGGAAAATGTACCCAATCAAGTAGAATATATATAAAATATTGGGTAAAGGGAAGAAATACCCTCAGATGTAGCATTTATTAAACACACTATGCATTTATTATAAAATGTTTCAGAAAATATCACGGTGTAGACAACTGTTATCAATGTATAACACATCAAAAGCCATTGAACGTGTTAGGTTAGGTGTCGTGTTACAGTTTTCAGCATTGGGATATCTTCCTACATTGATGTATATACATTTTGGCAAGGCATATTTTTAGTAAGTCTTTTGCCATTCCCGCTACAGTATATGTTCCACCTTTCAGTGAAGAAATAGGATTGCATTCAGATAAAAATGTTTTCAGGTACTATAATGTTATATTTGGTTTTGTTTAACAGTGAGATTTGAATATTATGTTCAAAATATAGTTGTCTTAAAGAGATAACTTCATTGCAAAATGTTTAACCCATTTCTGACATCTGCCATAGATAAATGGAGCATGTCGAGTGAGAGTATATGGAACTGGCTCAAGAGCTGAGCCAGCATCCTACCTGGGAGATACCTGCTATGTTATATGGTTGGAATCTGTCTGCATCACCAGCAGCTAAGCTGCATTCCAGTATATAAAAGAAGCAATCAGATGATTGCACATTCAAATCTTTCAAGTGAACATAAAAAAAGATAAAAGTAAAGTTTACTAAAAAAATGAAAAAAATCAAATTACCCCTAATTTAGCCCATTCAATTTAGCTAAAATTGAAATATAAACATATTCAGTATTATCACAAATGTAAAAAGTCTAAATGATCAAAATATAAAAGTGTATAACCCATACATTGGATGCCACCAAGCAAAAAAAAATCAAAGTGACAAAATTGCTGTTTTGCAGTCGTGGCACCTCCGAAAAAAATAGATAAAAAGTGATTAAAACATCTTATGTACTTTTTAATGGTATCAATAAAAGCATCAGCTTGCCACTCAAAAGCCAAGTGCTCAATCATTATAATCAAAGGCCAATTAAAAAAGTTATTGGTCTGCAAAAATGGCAATACCAACAATTTTTTATTTTATTTTAATGTATAACCTTATTTTGTTACTAAAATAGAAATAAAATATGCAGGTTTGGCATCATCGTAATCATACTTACTTGATTAAACATATTGTCCGCTTCATTTTACCACACAATGAAAGTGGTAAAAACAAAACCTAAAAAACATTGGCAGAATTGTATTTTTTAATGATCATACGACACTTCGAAATTTTGTAATATTTTTCAGCACATTTTATGGTAAAGTGAATGAATTCAATTAAAACTCCAACTCACCTTTCATAAAAATAAACCCTCATATGACTATGTTGTGAAAAACGAAGAGAAGGAAAAAATCGAAAATGGAAAAATAATAAGAAATTGTGTGAAGTCAACTAAATAATTGCTATCTAATTTTAATGTTTTACCTACTTCAATTTATAAATGTTTCAATCTAATGTGCATCTTTAGTAAACTTATTGTAATGCCACATGATTTCATTTTTTGGGGTTATTAAAGCAATTTGTCAGGAACACCGCACTGTACTTGCTCACTGAGCCAGTGCACGTGTCCTGAGTGTCAGGATCCTGTCAGCGCCGGCGTGCAGCCTCCGCTGAGCAGGGACTCACCCGCACTGTAGGGGTACCGGGGTCAGGTACAGCCAGAAAGTACTGATGCACAGGACCTGTGGATGCTGAAGTTTAGCAAGCAGACACGGGACCTACGGTCATGTGACTGCAAGGGGCGGGGCTTTGCGTCCTGCTTAGTGAGATGGAACGACACTATGCAGAATTACTCAGAGTCAGGCAAAACGGGGTTCATACACAGAGATAGCCGCAACGTACCAAGGATGAGACAGAGCGGATAGTCAGGGCCAAGCAGCAGTCAAAACCAAACAGACATAGAAGGTACCAAGCAGAATCCAAAGCAATATCCAGAGAATACACCAAGTCATACACAGATTATCAAGTAACCAGAACACAGCAAAAACACACTCAGGGGTCACCACACTATGCCAAGGGCAAGAGTATAACTGACAGGGATAGGAGCGTCCTGAGGCTATAAGAAGCCTCTCCCAGAACCAGGGAGAGGCCACAATCATAACCCCAGGTGTGCAGGTAAGCCTGCACTGGGATCACAACTTTAACCCCAGAAATGCCAGTCATCAGCACTGGTTCCAGACATTAACCCCACGTGTGCGAGTCAAACCCGCACTGAGATCATGGCAGTAAGCCCCTCTCAATGGGGGGCCTCTGGACCCCCAGGCTTGCCCGGGTACTTAACATGGAAAGCCCGCACCAGGCGATCAGCATGCATCAACCGGGCCGGTACCCAGGACCTGTCTTCCGGTCCATGCCACTTCCAATGAACCAGGTACTGTACCGACCGCTGTACCAACCTGGAATCTACGATATGACCAACCTCGTACTCCTCCTGCCCCTCGACCAAAACAGGAGAAGCCGCAGACTCGGAGTCTCCCCGGACTGCTTCAAAAGGTTTCAGTAGAGATTTGTGGAAGACGTTAGGGATCTTGAAAGAGGGTGGAAGGCACAGCCTATACGCCACTGGATTGATTTTTTCCACAATCTTGTATGGGCTAATGAAATTGGGCCCCAACTTGGCTGAAGGAACCTTCAACTTAATGTTTCGAGTGGAGAGCCAAACCTTGTCTCCAACCTGAAACGTGGGCCCTAGTGTTTGTTTCCTGTCCGCGAAAAACTTACACCTGCCCTGAGACCTAGATATACTCCGCTGAACTTCTACCCACGTAATCTGTAGTCGCTGAACAGAGCCCTCAGCCCCGGGACACCCCGAGTCCAGACGAGAAAACTCACCAAAATGAGGACTGAACCCATAATTGATCAAAAAAGGAGTCATACCCGTGGATTGACTCACCCGACTATTGAAGGCAAATTCAGCCAACGGCAGTGCATCGCACCAGTCATTCTGTCTAGCAGAGGTTAGACACCTGAGGATCTGTTCCAGGGACTGGTTAGTGCGCTCCATCTGACCATTGCTCTCAGGATGGTATGCAGACGAAAAGGACAGAGACATCCCTAATTTTTTGCAGAAAGCACGCCAAAACTTAGCCACAAACTGCACACCACGATCAGACACCACATTCAGGGGTACCCCAGGCAACCAGATCACATGCTGCACAAACAACCTGGACAACGTCTCAGCTGACGGTAGTGCGGACAGGGGTACAAAATGAGTCTGCTTAGAAAACCTGTCCACCACTACCCATACCACTGTATTACCCTTAGATGGAGTGAGATTGGTAACAAAATCCATGGATAAGTGAGTCCATTGTCTTTCGGGCACTGCCAAGGGCATCAGCTCCCCTGCCGGCCGGCTATGAGAGCTTTTAGAACGAGCGCAGACACCACAACCAGCAATGAATTTTTTATGTCCGAACCAAGGGTAGGCCACCAAAAGATCCTAGCCACCGCCAGACATGTGGCTGAAATACCAGGGTGAGCACTCAGCTTGGATTCATGGAACTCCTGCAAGAGTTTCAGGCAAAGTTGCTCTGGGACAAACAACTTCCCCTCCGGCTTGGCCGCTGGGGCCCGTGACTGGGCCCCCTGAATCTCCTGTTCCAATTCAGATGAAACCTCTGCTATCACAACCCCAGGATGAAGAATGGAGGATGGTGGCTCAGGGGGCGACACCGGCTGAAAACTGCGCGATAAGGCGTCAGCCTTGACATTCTTAGACCCTGGACGAAATGTAATCGTAAACTGAAAACGGGAAAAAAAAAGTGACCAACGGGCCTGTCTGGGCGTTAGTCTTTTAGCAGACTCAATGTATGACAAATTTTTGTGATCCGTGATCACCTTAACCGGGTGACTGGCCCCCTCCAAAAAGTGCCTCCATTCGTCAAACATCAATTTGACCGCAAGAAGCTCTCTATTTCCTACGTCGTAATTTCTTTCCGCAGCAGAGAACTTCTTGGAAAAGAAAGCACATGGTCAGAGGTTGGTTAGAATGGCAGGCCCTTGGGACAACACCGCCCCCACCCCCACCTCAGAGGCATCCGCTTCCACGACGAATGGTTTGGACAGATCTGGCTGTACTAACACAGGAGCAGACATAAAGCTTCTTTTCAGGGTCGCAAAGGCCTCCTTTGCGAGCGAGGACCAGTTTCTCACATCCGCACCTTTACAAGTAAGATCTGTGAGTGGTTTGACCACCTGTGAAAACCCCCGAATAAATTTGCGGTAATAATTGGCAAACCCCAAGAAGCGCTGAAGACCCTTAAGGTCTCGGGGTTGCACCCAATCTGCAATAGCCTGCACCTTCTTGGGGTCCATGTGAAAACCCTCACAGGACACAATTAATCCCAAAAAAGACAATTCTTGAACAAAAAACACACATTTCTCCAATTTGGCATACAGATGATTTTCCCTCAGTCTTTGGAGAACGGTCCGTACATGATTCAGATGAGATTGACTGTCGTGTGAGTATATCAGAATATCGTCTAAGTAAATGACAACAAAACAACCAATGAGATCCGAGAATACCACGCTGATGAAATTCTGAAATATGGCTGGGGCATTGGTAAGACCAAATGGCATGACTAAATATTCAAACAGTCCTTCGGTCGTGAGGAACGCGGTTTTCCATTCATCCCCCTCCCAGACCCTTATCAAATTATATGCCCCCCGAAGATCCAGTTTGGAGAACCATTTTGCCCCTGAAAGTTGGTTACACAAATCGGGAATCAACGGAAGGGGGTACGCATTTCGTACAGTAATCTTGTTCAGCTCACGAAAATCGAGGCAGGGACGTAAACCACCATCTTTTTTCTTAACAAAAAAAAACCCTGCCACCACAGGTGAGACTGAGGGACGTATGTGTCCTTTGCGAAGACTCTCAGCAATGTAATCTTTCATGGCCAAGCGCTCAGGGCCAGATAAATTAAACAGACTGGCTTTAGGCAATTTAACCCCCGGGACTAACTCGATAGCGCAGTCAAAGGGTCTATGTGGTGGCAACGTCTCGGCCTCACTTTCATCTTTGAATTCTTTCAGGTACTCCGGAATACCTTCCAGCTCGACAGATGACACAGATACAGATTTAACAGGTTCAACCAATAGTGCAGACTTATCACATAACATCAAATCATTAAACCCCCACTGAACAATCTCCCCCGTTTTCCAGTTAATTACTGGGTTATGGTGCTGTAACCAGGGCATGCCCAACACCAATCCTGCTGGTAGATTGTCCAGAACCAAACAACTTAATTTTTCCACATGGGTAGTGCCCACTTTGAGTGAAAACAAGTCAGACATAAAGAGAAGTCCCTCTTTAGTGAGGGGGAGGAGTCAATGGCCACCACTTTGATCGGAACCTTAAGTCTAACTGTCCCTATCTTACAGCGTGTGACCAATTGGGAGTCAATGAGATTGATGGATGATCCACAGTCCACGAAAGCTGTAGAGGGAAAACAACAATCGTCCACTAACAGTTCCACATGAAGCAACACCTTAGAAAACGAGGAAAAGGGTACCTGAGGGTCTGAGTAGTCTCCCCGCTGAGTACCCAGACCTAGTCGTTTCCCGTCGACCGGGTTGAGGATGGACAATCAGGACACTCCCTTTTCCAATGTCCTGTTTTACCACAGTAGAAGCATAACTGCTTTTCTCTCCGGCGTTGTCTCTCCTTTTCCTTCAGGGAGAGAGCCCCTACGTCCATGGGTACAGAAACAGTCTCTTTTCCACTAGGGAACAATGGAGTCTCCGCCTGCATCACCCCCTGGCCCGCAGCCTACTGTCCATCCGGACGACCTGGGTCATGGCGTCCTCGAGAGAGTTAGGTGGGGGATGTAATGCCAAGGCATCCTGTAACCGCTCGGACAAGCCTCTGCGAAAGAGTCCTCGGAGTGCGGCGTCATCCCAAGAGACCTCTGCGGCCCAGCGGCGGAATTCTGTGCAAAACCACTCAGCCGAGTGTTTCCCCTGACAGACACTCATCACCATGTCCTCTGCCAATCGCACTCGGTCCGGCTCATAATATATGTGCCCGAGGGCCTCAAAAATCGCATTCACAGGCACTTTCTCAGGGGCAGTGGGAGGAAGGGAGAAAGCCCAAGCTTGTGGGGACCCTCTTAACAGAGACATAATGACCCCTACCTTCTGACTTTCGTCCCCAGAGGAACGTGGCCTCAAACTAAAGAAGAGTTTGCACCCCTCCATGAAGACCCTGAACTCCTTTTTGTTCCCAGAAAAAAAATCAGGCAGTTTAACAGGTGGTTCTGGGGACACCAAAACAACATCACTCGCCCCAGCCCCCAGAGACCCAGCAGCTAAAGCCCCCCGCACTGTCTCAGAAACCTGCTGCTGAGAACGAGCCAGAGCTTGCTGCTCCAGAGATAAACCCTGAAACATCTGACTAAGATTTTTCATTTGTTCAGCAAGAAATTGTATGGGATCCATATTTCTCAGCAGAGAAAAAAAAAACCCAAAAACTTAATGGTCAGTTATAATGTCAGGAACACCGCACTGTACTTGCTCACTGAGCCAGTGCGCGTGTCCTGAGTGTCAGGATCCTGTCAGCGCCAGCGTGCAGCCTCCGCTGAGCAGGGACTCACCCGCACTATAGGGGTACCGGGGTCATGTACAGCCAGAAAGTACCGATGCACAGGACCTGTAGATACTGAAGTTTAGCAAGCAGACACGGGACCTACGGTCATGTGACTGCAAGGGGGTGGGGCTTAATGTCCTGCTTAGTGAGATAGAAAGACACTATACAGAATTACTCAGAGTCAGGCAAAACGGGGTTCATACACAGAGATAGCCGTAACGTACCAAGGATGAGACAGAGCGGATAGTCAGGGCCAAGCAGCAGTCAAAACCAAACAGACATAGAAGGTACCAAGCAGAATCCAAAGCAATATCCAGAGAACAGACCGAGTCATACACAGATTATCAAGCAACCAGAACACAGCAAAAACACACTCAGGGGTCACCACACTATGCCAAGGGCAAGAGTATAACTGACAGGGATAGGAGCATTCTGAGGCTTTAAGAAGCCTCTCCCAGAACCAGGGGGAGGCCACAATCATAGCCCCAGGTGTGCAGGTAAGCCTGCACTGGGATCACAACCTTTAACCCCAGAAATGCCAGTCATCAGCACTGGTTCCAGACATTAACCCCACGTGTGCGAGTCAAACCCGCACTGAGATCATGACACAATTACTTTGCAATAACTTACTTTATCTGTGCTTACAAAATTGAAAGAAGAGGTAAGCTATAGACTGGACCAAGGTGAGTCATTGGATGTGGTATATCTTGATTTTTCCAAAGCGTTTGATACCGTGCCACACAAGAGATTGGTACACAAAATGAGAATGCTGGGTCTGGGGGGAAATGTGTCTAAATGGGTAAGTAACTGGCTTAGTGATAGAAAGCAGAGGGTGGTTATAAATGGTATATTCTCTAACTGGGTCGCTGTGACCAGTGGGGTACCGCAGGGGTCGGTGTTGGGACCTATTCTCTTCAACATATTTATTAACGATATGGTAGAAGGTTTGCACAGTAAAATATCGATATTTGCAGATAATACAAAACTATGTAAAGCAGTCAATACAAGAGAAGATAGTATTCTGCTACAGATGGATCTGGTTAAGTTGGGAACTTGGGCCGAAAGGTGGAAGATGCAGTTTAACAATGATAAATGTAAGGTTATACACATGGGAATAAGGAATCAATATCACCATTACACACTGAACGGTAAACCACTGGATAAATCTGACATGGAGAAGGACTTGGGGATCCTAGTTAATGATAAACTTACCTGGAGCAGCCAGTGCCAGGCAGCAGCTGCCAAGGCAAACAGGATCATGGGGTGCATTAAAAGAGGTCTGGATACACATGATGAGAGCATTATACTGCCTCTGTACAAATCTCTGGTTAGACCGCACATGGAGTACTGTGTACAGTTTTGGGCACCGGTGCTCAGGAAGGATATAATGGAACTAGAGTGGGTACAAAGGAGGGCAACAAAATTAATAAAGAGGATGGGGGAACTACAATACCCAGAGAGATTAGTAAAATTAGGATTATTTAGTCTAGAAAAAAGACGACTGAGGGGCGATCTATTAGCCATGTATAAGTATATAAGGGGACAATACAAATATCTCTCCGAGCATCTGTTTATACCAAGGAAGGTGACGGTCACAAGGGGGCATTCTCTGCATCTGGAGGAGAAAAGGTTTTTCCACCAACATCGAAGAGGATTCTTTACTGTTAGGGCAGTGAGAATCTGGAATTCCCTGCCTGAGGAGGTGGTGATGGCGAACTCAATCGAAGGGTTCAAGAGAGGCCTGGATGTCTTCCTGGAGCGTAACAATATTGTATCTTACAGTTATTGTTAGGTTCTTTAGAAGGACGTAGATCTGGGGATTTATTCTGACAGAATTTTATAGGCTGAACTGGATGGACTAATGTCTTTTTTCGGCTTACTAACTATGTTACTATGTTACTATGAAATAATGAAACCGGTACCTGTATAAACATCGCTTTAAATTAATGCATGGGAATAAGGAATTGTTTAATCCCAAAACATCTGAATTAAGAGAAATCTATTATCTAGCGTTTTCTATATCAGCGGAAGCTAAGAAGTGCCAGCAATTATTAGGATTGCCAAATCCTTCAGGAGCACGTTTTGCTTCTATTATACCATCCAGCCGGTCTGGGCATGAATATTAATGCAGACTCAAACTTTTTTCTGAACTACTTTTCTATGTGCTCATTGTGATAGAATTCTCAGTAGACTGGTTCAGAAAAACAGGAATATTGGAAATTATATAAAATAGAATTTAAAAGCTGGAGTGAGGAGTTATAGGCACATTTTTTCTTATTTTGTATGACACATATATCCTTACTGCATGCATTTAACTTATCAGCTTTTTCTGAAATATTCCAGCAATGCAAAACTCTCAGGCATCAATCTATTAGATGCTGGGAAACACGAGCTGCCGTACATTCAGCCCACTCATATGTATCAATCTTCCTTCTATTGTTTATTTTCTTTACAATTGATGATTCTCTCTTTCATCTGTCACTCTCTGCTTTCTTCTACTTATTGATCATTTTTCATTTTTTTTCTTTTGTTTCATTTCTCTTTTAGAGCTGCAGGAAATAATTCAGCTTTTTTCAGCTTTAAAAAAATTATGTTTCTTATGAATTCTTGAGATAAATAATTATTTCAGTAGGGCATAAATATTCACTGTATGCTGATGTGTAGTGATTAAATACAGAATGTATAATTGTATGCTGTTTTTATTTAAAGGGAACATTTCACGTTGGATAACGCTATTAATCTGTAAATTTAGGGCTAATGTGTTGGTTAATATCATTAGAAAGGAGACCAGCTACTGTACTGAAAGCGCAGCTACAGGGAGAAAATGAACTTTACTCCTCCCAGGAGCCACCGGCTTGAAATTGAATAGATGTTCCAGCACGCCCTGAGACTGTGACGGACAGCTGGCTTTACGCTGATGTTTTAATCACTAGCAAGATTCTATGTAGACAGGAGGAGGGAGGAAGGAGCTCTGTCTCTAAGCTCATCCCTCCTCCTATCGACATAGCATTGTATCAGTAGCAGCTGCCATCTCCTATCTCAGTAATAGGACAGTCTGTCTTCATTGAATACAGATTTTAACTCAGAATTGAGCATTTTGATAATGACTGATCAATTTTGGGAAAGAAAGAAGCAAATTTGTCTGATAAGATAAATTACAAAGTTTCTTATTTTCACGTGCACTATTAATTTATGAAATGAAAATTAAAATGACAGTTAACTAATACTTCACCCAGTGTGACAGCTGTCCATAATTTTGGCAGTAGTTAAATAATTTCCTAAATATTTGAAATAGTTTGTTATCTCAATTGTCACAAAGAAGGTGAGAGCATCTCTTTTTAATCAAAGAAAGGTTCATTTCTTTTTTGAGTTTGTCCATGGATAGTTAGAAGAAAAAATGGAGGCTGTTCCTGCAATCCTCTTGCTACCTATAAGCATTGGATCAATGATGTAAAAGCCTAAGAAAAGCGTGATTTACTGACAATTTTAAGCCCAAGTTTCCAAGCCGTCAATTCAAAGAGAAATATTGTTCTAAATGGATAAAAAGGCGAGAAGAATAGAATCAATGGAAAGATTCCGCTTACTAGGGGTCCTGAGACTGTCTCGGTTACTGTCTGTGGTGGTCTTTGCTAGACAGCATTGTTAAAGTGGACACACATTGCTAAGAAGCACCTTGGTGGCACTGTAATCTTATTGCCATTTTGATGCTTTTGTTAATTAGTGCACTCATACTGCACAATTAATGTGGAACAATCAGATGCAATCATTACCGTAATCCCTTCAAAACCAGATCATTTGGGCTTTGAAAGAGGTAAAAAAAACTTTATATTTTTTCTCTTCTTATTTTGAAAGTAATAAACTTTTTTGCATCAATAGAGCAACATAGGGTATTGTTTTGGGTACACTGTGTAGCTTCTAATTATACTACATTGGTTTACATATAGTTTAATGCTAAATTTATATTAATTAAAATTTAGGGGAACTAGTAAACAGGCTTACATATTAGAAGAGGCACATTAGATGCCAGCATATGGAAGGAGTTTTTCAGGGCTCTCGAGTGGCGGCCATGGGCTACTGACGTGGTTGTTGGACCATAATTTTGCCTATATTTTTGCTTAACTCTAGCTGTAGATGATCTGTTAGTGATATAATGCATCATTATGAGTGTTTAACATATATAGATATAACAAATGGAGCATATATATTTTTATGAACAAATATCTAGCTTAAATGCTATCAAACTAGGAATGTGTTTCATCCATCTACTAAAATAGATAACGTAGAATAACTAAAAATATACCATGATGACAACTAAAACGTGTTCCATCTGTACCCATCCCTTTCCACTGTTTATCTACATTGGTGTAATAAATGGAAATAAATAATCAAGAATCTATAAACTCATACATTCTTCAAAAAGAGTCCCATTACCTAAAGACGGAAAGACAGGAGAGATGAACATAAAACTTTTTGGTGACAGGAGCAAGTGAGCTACAGAAGACCGGAAATATCAGATTTTGTTATAACTGCTCTAGTGACCAGCATGAAAAAATGTGATATTTTATGATTTTATTATATGGATCATCAAGCCAGTTTAATTTTTTTAAATTAAAGTAATAAAAATCTGCAAATAACCCCTTCATGACCAGTGGTATTTTCGTTTTTGCACCCCTTCTTCTCAGAGCCATAACTTTTTTTTTTGGCAAATATGGTCAATATGGCCATGTGAGGGCTTGCTTTTTGTGGGAAAAGTTGTACTTTTGAAAGAAACCATTGGTTTTAACATATCGTGTCCTGAAAAACTGGAAAAAAATTCCAAGTGCAGTAAAAGTGCAAAAAAGTGCAATTCCACACTTATTTTTTTACCATTTTAACTAAATGCTAAAACTGACCTTCCATTATGATTCTCCTGGTCATTACAAGTTCATAGTCACCAAACATGTCTAGGTTCTTTTTTATTTAAGTGATGAAAAAAAAATCCAAACTTTGGTAAGTTTTGTAATCTGGGGCTGGGTGAGGGCTTATTTTTTGCTCGTTTTTATTGATGTCATTTTGGAGTAGATACGATCTTTTGATAATTTTTGATCACTTTTGTCCAGTTTGTCTTGAGTACGCTTGTACCCCATATGTGGGGGGAACCACTGTTTGGGCACACGTCGGGGCTCGGGAGGGAAGGAGCACCGTTTTGGAATGCAGACTTTGATGGAATGGTCTGCGGGTGTCATGTTGCATTTGCAGAGCCCCTGATGTGCCTTAACAGTAGAAAGCCCCCACAAATGACCCCATTTTGGAAACTAGACCCCTCCAAGGAACTTGTCTAGATGTGTGGTGATCACTGGGGCAGGGAAGGGGTGATCACCAGAGCGGTGAGGGGTTGATTGCCGGGGTGGGGAGGGGGTGATCACTGGGGCAGGGAGGGGGTGGTCGACGGCGTAGGGAGGGGGTGATAACCGGGGCAGGGAGGCGGGGGAGCAGAGGGGAGCGGAAGACAGCACAGTGGGGAGCATATACCGGTGAGCAGCAGAAGCGGTGGTGGCAGCAGATCGCGGTCAGCAGATTGTGGTTGGGGTGGTAGTGTGGTGGCGGTGGGGGCTCATCAGTGGCGGCAGTGGAGTCATCAGCGGTGGCGGCATGGCCCAGAGTGAGGGCAGCTATAGTTGACACCACCCTCCACATCTGATTGGAGGGATAGCGTCACATGGACGCTAGCTTAAATCAGATCTGGGGGCGGAGTCACAGAAGTTACATAGCTCCAGCCAATGGCCAGATATTGCAGCATCGGGCATGGCTGGAGTGTAATATTTCACCAAGTTTCATTGGTGAAATATTATGTTTGCTCTGATTGACTGTTTCACTTTCAACAGCCAATCAGAACGATCATAGACATGGGGGGGCAAAGCCACCCCCCGGGGTCAAGTTCAGGTCCCGATGTACCTGCAGGTTGGGTGACATTTCAGTGATCCCCATCACCTGACTCGCAGGAACATGATCCCACCATGATGCCACATAAGCATCACAGGTAGGCATGGCACCTATTTTTATGATGCCTACATGGTGTCACAGGTCAGGAAGGGGTTAAAGTCATGAATGGAACCTACTATGATAAAAAATGAGCAACATTTCGTATTTTACTTTAGCCAACAAGAAGATAAGATGTTTATTTAATAAAAATTATACATTTTTGGATAACATATCAAATGGCACTGTGAAGAGATCAAGCTACCCACTGTGGTCTTTGCCTTTGGATAATACATGATTCTGGTAATTTTCATTTATATACTTGCTAAAAAAAATCAATACAGCTGATAATGGCTTCAATTTGTATTACTGCTCATTTGCACTGAATTGTAATATTTATGACCCTAGAAAAGTGAACAAGAAAACAACATAGCCAAACTGTCATTCAGGGAGTTGTATTATACTTGGTGTAACATAGCAACTGGATAAAATAATGGACTATTGCACAGCAAAGTACAATAACAGTATTCGCCCACCCGGCCTCAACCCATCTGTCTGTCTAAGAAAAAAATATATATTGTCAGAAAAAATATTATTGAATAGACACTTTCTGAACTCATTATTGGATATGATAAGAACAGGTTTTTATAGCAATTTATCTCGCAGGAAGCTTTAAAGTCTCAATTTGTCTGTGTTGCTGGCAATGTTTGGATTAATCTGTTGCTTTGTGATTCCTTCACTGCAGTCATTCCCGGTGGGATAAAAGGGAATTGATATACACAGAGAACTGGATTTCAATTAATGCAAACTCCTACTAATTTCTTTCCTAGTGCATAACAGAGAAACATTTTAATTCAATACTGTTTTATCATGGTTGAGTCCTCGGGGGGATTTATTGCTGAATATTTATTGAAACCGCTGTTACAGTTCAACTCTGCGGTAACAGGGGCTTGAAAGTGCTGTCAGAGTTGTCTGACTTTCCCAAAGATAAATAATTTAATTAAGGTAAGACACAGTGGCTGAAGTAAGCACCACAGATCTTCTTATACAGCGCCTCATGGCATGTTTCAAATTATGGATGAAATACTTTGATGGAGCACGGAGAAAAAAATATTTAATGATTCCTATGTTTTTGTAAATGCTCTGTAGAGAATTATGTGGAAACAATGCTTTTGTTATAGGCGTTGTTGAATATTAGACTACATTTAAAAGGGCAGTCGGACTCCCAATATCCTATTTTATGGTATGTGAAAACTACATCTTTTTCCAGCAGATTCTACCCTTACTCTACCTAAAAAAAGTTACACAAAATGAAAATAATGCACAACAATGTCAAAATGATAATGCTGTGCACATGTTCCATCTGATATCACTTCTTTTAACTAAAGAAGAGCGACTTTGCCTTTTTCTCAAAAGTCGGGTCGAACGAAATCGGCCGATTATCGTGAAAAGTCGAAGGCCGACTGAAACACGAAACCCAATGCAAGTCAATTGGGAACCAAGGACGGCACGGAGTGGAGGACAGGAAACACACCTACAATGCCCATTTTAATGCCAAAAACATCAATTCATATTACTTAAGCTTGTCAACCTTAATTTACTTTATAATAATAGTTATGCATTGAAAACTGGGGGGTTATTTGGCTAAAGTTGTGGGGGGGTAGGGCTGGCTCCAGATTTTTGTGGGCCCTGGGCCAAAGAGTGTAACTGGGCTCATATAACACATGACACAATTCATGATCCTCTGATACGGCAGAGAAATAGCGGTATAGTACAATGAAAAATACTTCACTTCTTATATCTCGTGACTGATATCCATTTTAAATTCTCCAATAGCTCCAAAAACGGAGAGTATATTATTCCATACAGTATTATGGCCACCGCATAGTGCGCTATACAGAGTAATGAGGCCCATGTATTTCTCCATACAGAATCATTGGTCCCTTATAATGTTTGAAACAGTATATGATGAGCTCCACATAATGCTACAGTATATGTTGGTCCCCGTGGATGAAGCTCCACTGTGTTATGGGCCCAAATAATGCTCCATATATAATGTGCCCCATTTCTAATGCTCCAGTGCATAATGAGCCCTGTAAATGCTGCTCCAGTGTCTGATGTCCACCTTTGGAATGCTCCAGTGTATGGTCGGGCCTCATATATCATTCTCCAGAGTTTAGTGCTCTCCAAAAATTGCTGTCCCAACGTTGAAAACAATTAAATAAGTCTCCTCGCTAGGGAATCCCTGTACTAGTCCGGACTCCTCGTCGTCCCCATCTTCCATCTCACTGCACTTGGATTGTTTAGGCAGAGGGCGTACAGACGAGATGTCATTGCGCTCTCTGACCAGAATGTCAGGAAACGCAGAAGATGTCACGGCGGTGGAGCAGGGAGAGGTAAGTATTTCAACTTTGCAAGTGCTGTGATCCTGAGCAAGCAGGGGGGCCCTCTCGTTGGCGACGACACTGGCACAGGGCCCCTCATAGTACGGCGGTGTGTCTGACGGCAGGTGGGCCCTCCCACCAGCAGAGACCCACCAGCAGAGACACTTTTGCGTACTATGAGGGGCCCTGTGCCAATGCCATCGCCCATGAATATGCCCCCCTACCTGCTCAAGGAACCTGCACTTTCATCTGCACCTTCCTCTTTGTCACCGTGTAAGGTGGTATAGTATGCGGGAAGGGGAACCTGAGTTTCATCAGGGTCAGATTCTGGCTGTGTAGAGTGCGAGGGGAATGTAGTGGTCTGGGTCAATGTACCAGCAGAATCATCTAGCAGTGGCTGGGCATCAGTGCACTTGTGGAACCCCCAGGAGTACGGTCGCCACAGTGGCATTACCTTCCTCCTAGGGAGTGTGATGTCATGCTTGGGAGCAACGAAGGATCTCTCTAGCAGTTAAACCAACACACAACACAGTTCCCACTCCAGGCCAGCAGGGAGACCTCTGAACCTGACTGCTGAGGAGCTGCTCTCTGTGGTCAGGAGGAGGTAAGTTAGGGCAGTCTGTGAAGGGAAGGGGAAGTGTGTGGATGTGAGAAGGGGAGCTGGAGGATGAGCAGAGTTAAGGCTCTCTCCTAGCTGGAGTGCATGGTCGGGATTCTGGTCTCCGAGTTTGTAGGGACACTGACGGTCCTGCAGCAGAAACCGGAGGAAGTAGCAGCTGTAACTGCTCTGTTCCCAACTAAGGCTCGGAGGCCCCAGCAGCGGCGTGTGTGAGCCAGAAGGAAAAGGCTATGTCTGCCTGCCATATGAGAAAGTTCCAAAAGAGAGTCAACAGGGGGAACTTCAGTGAACTCAGTACTGCGAGTACCTCAGATAAGCACTAGAACGGAAACCACACTACCTATCTGCAGAGAGAGAATTCCAAATTTGCTTCCACGCTGACCAACTCCTTCTCCATCTGTACTCTGGGTTCTGGACGGCACTTATCAAGTACAGGTAAAGGAACTGAGCGACTGTGTCTGTCATCTTTCTCCTGCCCCTAGTGCACGGCTCTGCTACATCCTGCACTGCACACCATCTACCAACTCTTTCATCTGCCCTGCGACTACGGCCCTACCTGTGCAGAGTTTCTACATCTTAGCTGCACCACAACATCTGTCCCAGAGAAGCGACACTGCAGCGCGGGTCAATCTGATCAGAAACCACAGGTGGCGTCACGTATCATTCAACTATAAACGTTATTCACCCCTTTGCATGGACGCCCAGGGCCACGGAATGGGTCATCATCACCACCAACGTGACACATCCCTCTGAGACACTTGCTCGGTACAGATTAACCCCACTGTCCTGGCTGGCCACCCACACTCCATGTCATTCATCTTGGACTGTGGAATTCACAATTTGACTTGATAACCCAGGCATGTTATGATAGAAAGAGCTACATGGACTAATGTGAAGTGTGGCCTGCTGCCTCATTCACTTTTGGTGGGGGTGAAAGACACAAGGAAATGGGTTTTTCCTGACCAGAAGCCAGCACTTGATGACTCAGTGCTTGCATTTTTTTAAACTTCAGAAGAGGAGGGCATATTTGCTGGAGTCTGTTTCGGCAATGTAAGCCAAAACCAGTTCCTGATACTCCGGCTTTAAAAGCGGTTAACCTACTCCCAGAAAAGGTAGCCTTCCAGGTGTTCCGGAGCCAGACCATGATGCAGGCTCAACACCTCCTGCCTTAGCTGCTATTGTGCTTTTGCCTCTACCAGCAGATGCACCACCACCATCAGCAACAGCTGGCCCCCCCACGCCTACGTCCGCGGCCTTTTCTACCAAACTTCAAAATGTTGCAGAAAATGAGCCCAAAATAACATCAGATATATGGTACTGTATCAAAAGCGTACATCTCTATACAGTCAAAGGATGATTGTCAATCTCCCTATATATACCATCAGTCACACAGAGGTGCTCACAGGCTCAGTATGGACTAGACAAGAATATAAAAAGTAGAAAAAGTGCACAGTATCATCAGATAGCAGGTATATAGTATAGTTTAAACATTCTAAATCTCCGTAGATATTTCAGGAGGCAGACACAGACGCTCTCAGGCTCAGTATGGATTACAGCACAATATAAAAAGCCGTAAAACGGTAATGGATCTGAAGAGTACAGCTGTACACAGTGTAGGGGTCATTGTTGTCAATCTCATTATTTCTTTCCACAGTCAGAAAATAACTCTCACTTGGTCAGCTTGGATTAGACCAGAATATAAAAAGCAGTAAATGGGTAGTGTATCACAATCGTAGAGCTGTATACACTAGTGTTGGGGTAATTTTTAAATGTACATCTAAATTGCAGGAGTAACCCACAGACACTCACACGCTCAGGATGGATCACACCACAATATAACAAGAAGATCCGCAAGAAATAGTCACACATGTGGGACAATGTTCCAGGTGTCAACAATACACTTAGAGTGTTGGGTGGAGGAGGACTTCCTGGCAGAAAGGGTACAGTATCACCAGATACCAGGTATATATAGCATATTTTAAACATTAAAAATGTACGTCTATATATTCAGGAGTAGTGTTGAGCCACCCCGCTAGTGTTCCAGTTCGTTTTGGTTTGTCGAACACGAGGCAAGTTCGTCGAATGTTTGTCGAACGTTCGACGAACAACGTCGAACACCATTGAAAACAATGGCAGGCAACCACAAACACATACAAATACATAGAAAACAATTACAAAACACCTTAAAAGGTGTCCCAAAGCAGACAAAATGCTCAGAATTAGAGTTGAGCGACTTTGGTCGGATTGGGTTTCTTGAAACAAAATTTGTTTCAGATGAAACTGGTCCGACTAGGG
The DNA here is from genome assembly GCF_039654945.1 of Dendrobates tinctorius. NCBI lineage: Eukaryota > Metazoa > Chordata > Amphibia > Anura > Dendrobatidae > Dendrobates > Dendrobates tinctorius. Next base: position 23,248,583 of record NW_027361684.1, read on the forward strand.
CAAAAAAATTCGGAGTTTCGTCCGAAACCCGACCCAAATGCAAGTCAATGGGGAATAAAAGTCGGCATTGAGTGGATGAATGTCCACAAGGCCCAAAATGATTTTCTGGACAAGATGCGGTAAAAAATAATTAGAAACACACACGGTGTAGCTCCTTGACAGGTGTACTACACTGCTTGCTACCACACACCGCTACTATGCCATGAAACAGTGTATTAACATTGTAAACCATTATTAATGTGAAAATGAAGTTACTCTTGTGGTGAACGAACCATTCTCGAATGGAACCTCGAACAGCTGAATTTTAAGCAAAAGTGTTTGAGTTCGACGAACGCGCGAACACCGCCCAAAACAGCTGTAATTTTAACTTGGCGAACAGGTCGAGTCGAACACCGCTCATCTCTAATCAGGAGGCAGACTCAGACGTTCTCAGGCCCAGTATGGATTCGACAAGATTGTAGAAAGTTGAGAAAGGGTACAGTATCACCGGATAACAGGTATATATGTAGCCTAGTTTACACATGAAAAACCTATGTCTATATATCAGGAGGCAGACTCAGAGGGTCTCATGCCCAGTATGGATTTGAAGTGATTGTACAAAGTTGAGAAAGGGTACAGTATCACTGGATAGCAGGTATATATAGCATAGTTTAAACATTAAAAATCTGCGTGTATATTTCCAATGTCCAACAAAGACACTCACAGCCTCAGTATGGATTAGACAAGAATCTAAAAAGTAGAAAAAGGGTTATGTATAGAGTTGAGCGATACCAGCCGATACTTGAAAATATCGGATCGGAATGGATCGGCCGATCTTAAAAAAAAGTATCGGTATCGCCGATTCCGATACCGGGAACCAATGCAAGTCACTGGGGCCAAAATATCGGAATTAAAAAAAACCCTTTCTTTCCTTGTAGGTTAATTCTACATGAAGAAAAACAACTAAGAATAATGTAGAATGTATTGTGGGAGGTGGAGGAGACATTAAAGCCATAGAGGTTTAGCCCAATCAAATGGAATAGCAGGAATTAATCTTTTTTTTTAAAGACGTTAGGAGTTACAAAGATATTGACTATGTTAGCCTCATTTATATTTTGCCAGACATGTATGTCTTCTTCTTCTTTCTTCTTTCTTCTTCTTTCTTATTCTTCTTCCTTTTTTTACCTTCTTCTTATTATTATTATTCCTTTTTTTACATTCTTCTTCTTCTTCCTTTTTTTAAATTCTTCTACTTCCTTTTTTAACATTCTTCTTCTTCTTCCTTTTCTTACATTCTTCATATTCTTCTTATTCAACAATTATTATTCTACATATTCAACTTCTTCATCTTCTTCCTATTCTTCTTCATCATATTCTTGTTTGTGTCAGGCATTCCTGTAGTTGTTATCTAGAAAAGTTAGAAGTTTACACCTTCCGTTCTGCCTGTCACAAAAGATTTACAACAGGATTTGTCCGCGTTCAGTTTGGCCTGCAGCACCAGGCCTTTTCCAGGGGCACCACGAGGAGGAACGGACTCACCCCCATACACTGCTTAGTCTTCTTCTGCTTATAAATAAGATAATATCATTTGCTCAGAGTATTAGTCTTATGCTTAATGTTCTTCTGCTTTGTTTTTTATGCTTCTTTGTCTTCTCTCTCTTGTTGTTCTGCATCTTGGTGGTTGTCTTCCTGTTCTTTGTCCTCTTGAACCAGCTGACGGTACTGGCACCCGGAGGGGCAGCAGAAGGAACAAGAGCCAATGGCACTACCGAGGACCAGCTGACGGTGCTGGAACCCGGTTACTAAGCAGGAGGTACCTGTGCTACAAAGCACTACCAAGGACCAGCAGACGTTGCCGGAACTCGGATACCGAGATGGAGGCACCTAGGCCAAAGGCTCTGACGAGAACCAGCTGACGGTGCTGGAACCCGGAGGGGTAGCATAAGCTGCAAGAGCAAATGGAAATAGCGAGGACCAGCTGACAGTGCTGGCACCCGGAGGGGCAGCAGAAGGAATAAGAGCCAATGGCACAACCGAGGACCAGCTGACGGTGCTGGAACCCGGTTACTAAGCAGGAGGTACCTGTGCTACAAAGCACTACCAAGGACCAGCAGACGTTGCTGGAACTCGGATACCGAGATGGAGGCACCTAGGCCAAAGGCTCTGACGAGAACCAGCTGATGGTGCTGGAACCCGGAGGGGTAGCATAAGCTGCAAGAGCAAATGGAAATAGCGAGGACCAGCTGACAGTGCTGGCACCCGGAGGGGCAGCAGAAGGAATAAGAGCCAATGGCACAACCGAGGACCAGCTGACGGTGCTGGAACCCGGTTACTAAGCAGGAGGTACCTGTGCTACAAAGCACTACCAAGGACCAGCAGACGTTGCCGGAACTCGGATACCGAGATGGAGGCACCTAGGCCAAAGGCTCTGACGAGAACCAGCTGACGGTGCTGGAACCCGGAGGGGTAGCATAAGCTGCAAGAGCAAATGGAAATAGCGAGGACCAGCTGACAGTGCTGGCACCCGGAGGGGCAGCAGAAGGAATAAGAGCCAATGGCACAACCGAGGACCAGCTGACGGTGCTGGAACCCGGTTACTAAGCAGGAGGTACCTGTGCTACAAAGCACTACCAAGGACCAGCAGACGTTGCTGGAACTCGGATACCGAGATGGAGGCACCTAGGCCAAAGGCTCTGACGAGAACCAGCTGATGGTGCTGGAACCCGGAGGGGTAGCATAAGCTGCAAGAGCAAATGGAAATAGCGAGGACCAGCTGACAGTGCTGGCACCCGGAGGGGCAGCAGAAGGAATAAGAGCCAATGGCACAACCGAGGACCAGCTGACGGTGCTGGAACCCGGTTACTAAGCAGGAGGTACCTGTGCTACAAAGCACTACCAAGGACCAGCAGACGTTGCCGGAACTCGGATACCGAGATGGAGGCACCTAGGCCAAAGGCTCTGACGAGAACCAGCTGACGGTGCTGGAACCCGGAGGGGTAGCATAAGCTGCAAGAGCAAATGGAAATAGCGAGGACCAGCTGACAGTGCTGGCACCCGGAGGGGCAGCAGAAGGAATAAGAGGCAATGGCACAACCGAGGACCAGCTGACGGTGCTGGAACCCGGTTACTAAGCAGGAGGTACCTGTGCTACAAAGCACTACCAAGGACCAGCAGACGTTGCCGGAACTCGGATACCGAGATGGAGGTACCTAGACCAAAGGCTCTGACGAGAACCAGCTGACGGTGCTGGAACCCAGAGGGGCAGCTGAATTTACCCCTGAAAAGCAAAGTTGGCATGCCGCAAGCTGGCTGCAGTTACCGAATCACACAGTCCTACAGGGGGTGCTTGTCCTACTGGCACTACGGAACAAGCCTTTCTTACCAGAACCCGCAGTCCACATAGGAAGCACCTAAACTGCTGGCACCCTAGCCTCGGCTAACCCAACCGCAACACGACATGGCAACTTGGGGTGGCAAACTGACATTGACACTTCCCGGAAACAGCAGGCAGGGCTGGAACCAAGCTGGGCAGGAGGGAGTACCCGTGCCAAAGTCAGTTATGAGCAGCAACTGGCGATGTTGGAGCCCAGGGACAAGCACTTAGCAGGCTGAGGCCTGATGTGCTGTCAATTGGGAGGCAGCAGGACAGATTGCCATCAAAACAGCAGGGGAACAGCTGACGTTACTGAACCCCACAAACACAGGAGCTAGTGTTTTACTCTGTGAAGACGGCACTTCCGAGCAACAACTGGCTGTGTTGAAGCCCAGGGACAAGCACGGAGCAGGCTGAGGCTGCATTGAAGAAATTTTAAGATCGGTTGTAGACTTCTACTAATTTTAACCAAGCTCCACTTAGGCCTGTGGCTTCACTGATATTCGTATTTCCCCTGTCCTCCAACCCCGCCAGTACCAGCTCCGAAGTGACGTCTGCACAATCCACACTTGTTCCTGTGTTACAGGTGTTCAGTCCGGTCAGTTAATCCTCTGATGTGTGTCCGGCAATGTCGCCTGCTCTGTCCACATTCCCATAACTAGTTATGGGAATGTGGACAGAGCAGGTGACATTGCCGGACACACATCAGGGGATTAACTGACCGGAATGAACACCTGTAACACAGGAACAAGTGTGGATTGTGCAGACGCCACTTCGGAGCTGTAACTGGCAGGGTTGGAGGACAGGGGAAATAGGAGAGACAGTGGAGCCACAGGCCTAATTGGAGCACGGTTAAAAATCAGTAGTAGTACGACTGTGTAGGCAGCAGGAGACTTTGCCATCCACACAGCAGGGGATCAGCTGACATTACTGAACCCCACTGAGACACGGGAGCAAGTGTCTCTTTCTGTGTGGACGGCACTTCCGAGCTACAACTGGCTGTGTTGAAGCCCAGGAAATAGGAGGGTGTAGGCAGAGGCCTACTGTATTTGGAATGTGGTGACAGCAGGAGAGACTGCCATCCACACAGCAGGGGATCAGCTGACGTTACTGAACCCCACTGAGACACGGGAGCAAGTGTCTCTTTCCGTGTGGACGGCACTTCCGAGCTACAACTGGCTGTGTTGAAGCCCAGGAAATAGGAGGGTGTAGGCAGAGGCCTACTGTATTTGGAATGTGGAGACAGCAGGAGAGACTGCCATCCACACAGCAGGGGATCAGCTGACGTTACTGAACCCCACTGAGACACGGGAGCAAGTGTCTCTTTCCGTGTGGACGGCACTTCCGAGCTAAAACTGGCTGTGTTGAAGCCCAGGAAATAGGAGGGTGTAGGCAGAGGCCTACTGTATTTGGAATGTGGAGACAGCAGGAGAGACTGCCATCCACACAGCAGGGGATCAGCTGACGTTACTGAACCCCACTGAGACACGGGAGCAAGTGTCTCTTTCCGTGTGGACGGCACTTCCGAGCTACAACTGGCTGTGTTGAAGCCCAGGAAATAGGAGGGTGTAGGCAGAGGCCTACTGTATTTGGAATGTGGAGACAGCAGGAGAGACTGCCATCCACACAGCAGGGGATCAGCTGACGTTACTGAACCCCACTGAGACACGGGAGCAAGTGTCTCTTTCCGTGTGGACGGCACTTCCGAGCTACAACTGGCTGTGTTGAAGCCCAGGAAATAGGAGGGTGTAGGCAGAGGCCTACTGTATTTGGAATGTGGAGACAGCAGGAGAGACTGCCATCCACACAGCAGGGGATCAGCTGACGTTACTGAACCCCACTGAGACACGGGAGCAAGTGTCTCTTTCCGTGTGGACGGCACTTCCGAGCTACAACTGGCTGTGTTGAAGCCCAGGAAATAGGAGGGTGTAGGCAGAGGCCTACTGTATTTGGAATGTGGAGACAGCAGGAGAGACTGCCATCCACACAGCAGGGGATCAGCTGACGTTACTGAACCCCACTGAGACACGGGAGCAAGTGTCTCTTTCCGTGTGGACGGCACTTCCGAGCTACAACTGGCTGTGTTGAAGCCCAGGAAATAGGAGGGTGTAGGCAGAGGCCTACTGTATTTGGAATGTGGAGACAGCAGGAGAGACTGCCATCCACACAGCAGGGGATCAGCTGACGTTACTGAACCCCACTGAGACACGGGAGCAAGTGTCTCTTTCCGTGTGGACGGCACTTCCGAGCTACAACTGGCTGTGTTGAAGCCCAGGAAATAGGAGGGTGTAGGCAGAGGCCTACTGTATTTGGAATGTGGAGACAGCAGGAGAGACTGCCATCCACACAGCAGGGGATCAGCTGACGTTACTGAACCCCACTGAGACACGGGAGCAAGTGTCTCTTTCCGTGTGGACGGCACTTCCGAGCTACAACTGGCTGTGTTGAAGCCCAGGAAATAGGAGGGTGTAGGCAGAGGCCTACTGTATTTGGAATGTGGAGACAGCAGGAGAGACTGCCATCCACACAGCAGGGGATCAGCTGACGTTACTGAACCCCACTGAGACACGGGAGCAAGTGTCTCTTTCCGTGTGGACGGCACTTCCGAGCTACAACTGGCTGTGTTGAAGCCCAGGAAATAGGAGGGTGTAGGCAGAGGCCTACTGTATTTGGAATGTGGAGACAGCAGGAGAGACTGCCATCCACACAGCAGGGGATCAGCTGACGTTACTGAACCCCACTGAGACACGGGAGCAAGTGTCTCTTTCCGTGTGGACGGCACTTCCGAGCTACAACTGGCTGTGTTGAAGCCCAGGAAATAGGAGGGTGTAGGCAGAGGCCTACTGTATTTGGAATGTGGTGACAGCAGGAGAGACTGCCATCCACACAGCAGGGGATCAGCTGACGTTACTGAACCCCACTGAGACACGGGAGCAAGTGTCTCTTTCCGTGTGGACGGCACTTCCGAGCTACAACTGGCTGTGTTGAAGCCCAGGAAATAGGAGGGTGTAGGCAGAGGCCTACTGTATTTGGAATGTGGAGACAGCAGGAGAGACTGCCATCCACACAGCAGGGGATCAGCTGACGTTACTGAACCCCACTGAGACACGGGAGCAAGTGTCTCTTTCTGTGTGGACGGCACTTCTGAGCTACAACTGGCTGTGTTGAAGCCCAGGAAATAGGAGGGTGTAGGCAGAGGCCTACTGTATTTGGAATGTGGAGACAGCAGGAGAGACTGCCATCCACACAGCAGGGGATCAGCTGACGTTACTGAACCCCACTGAGACACGGGAGCAAGTGTCTCTTTCCGTGTGGACGGCACTTCCGAGCTACAACTGGCTGTGTTGAAGCCCAGGAAATAGGAGGGTGTAGGCAGAGGCCTACTGTATTTGGAATGTGGAGACAGCAGGAGAGACTGCCATCCACACAGCAGGGGATCAGCTGACGTTACTGAACCCCACTGAGACACGGGAGCAAGTGTCTCTTTCCGTGTGGACGGCACTTCCGAGCTACAACTGGCTGTGTTGAAGCCCAGGAAATAGGAGGGTGTAGGCAGAGGCCTACTGTATTTGGAATGTGGAGACAGCAGGAGAGACTGCCATCCACACAGCAGGGGAACAGCTGACGTTACTGAACCCCACTGAGACACGGGAGCAAGTGTCTCTTTCCGTGTGGACGGCACTTCCGAGCTACAACTGGCTGTGTTGAAGCCCAGGAAATAGGAGGGTGTAGGCAGAGGCCTACTGTATTTGGAATGTGGAGACAGCAGGAGAGACTGCCATCCACACAGCAGGGGATCAGCTGACGTTACTGAACCCCACTGAGACACGGGAGCAAGTGTCTCTTTCCGTGTGGACGGCACTTCCGAGCTACAACTGGCTGTGTTGAAGCCCTGGAAATAGGAGGGTGTAGGCAGAGGCCTACTGTATTTGGAATGTGGAGACAGCAGGAGAGACTGCCATCCACACAGCAGGGGATCAGCTGACGTTACTGAACCCCACTGAGACACGGGAGCAAGTGTCTCTTTCCGTGTGGACGGCACTTCCGAGCTACAACTGGCTGTGTTGAAGCCCAGGAAATAGGAGGGTGTAGGCAGAGGCCTACTGTATTTGGAATTTAGAGACAGCAGGAGAGACTGCCATCCACACAGCAGGGGATCAGCTGACGTTACTGAACCCCACTGAGACACGGGAGCAAGTGTCTCTTTCCGTGTGGACGGCACTTCCGAGCTACAACTGACTGTGTTGAAGCCCAGGAAATAGGAGGGTGTAGGCAGAGGCCTACTGTCTTTGGAATGCGGAGACAGCAGGAGAGACTGCCATCTCCACAGCAGGGGAACAGCTGGCAGTGCTGAACCCCACTAACACTCGAACGAATGTGTTTGGCTCTGTGGAGACGACACTTCTGAACACCAACTGACGCTGTTGGAGCCCAGGATTAGGCGAGGAGCAGGCTGGGGCCTGTTGCTTTTGGCAGGTGAAGGTAGCAGGAGACTTGCCATCTCCACAGCAGGGGAACAGCTGGCAGTGCTGAACCCCACTAACACTCGAACGAATGTGTTTGGCTCTGTGGAGACGACACTTCTGAACACCAACTGACGCTGTTGGAGCCCAGGATTAGGCGAGGAGCAGGCTGGGGCCTGTTGCTTTTGGCAGGTGAAGGCAGCAGGAGACTTGCCATCTCCACAGAAGGGGAACAGCTGGCAGTGCTGAACCCCACTAACACTCGAACGAATGTGTTTGGCTCTGTGGAGATGACACTTCTGAACACCAACTGACGCTGTTGGAGCCCAGGATTAGGCGATGAGCAGGCTGGGGCCTGTTGCTTTTGGCAGGTGAAGGCAGCAGGAGACTTGCCATCTCCACAGCAGGGGAACAGCTGGCAGTGCTGAACCCCACTAACACTCGAACGAATGTGTTTGGCTCTGTGGAGACGACACTTCTGAACACCAACTGACGCTGTTGGAGCCCAGGATTAGGCGAGGAGCAGGCTGGGGCCTGTTGCTTTTGGCAGGTGAAGGCAGCAGGAGACTTGCCATCGCCACAGCAGGGGAACAGCTGGCAGTGCTGAACCCCACTAACACTCGAACGAATGTGTTTGGCTCTGTGGAGATGACACTTCTGAACACCAACTGACGCTGTTGGAGCCCAGGATTAGGCGAGGAGCAGGCTGGGGCCTGTTGCTTTTGGCAGGTGAAGGCAGCAGGAGACTTGCCATCTCCACAGCAGGGGAACAGCTGGCAGTGCTGAACCCCACTAACACTTGAACGAATGTGTTTGGCTCTGTGGAGACGACACTTCTGAACACCAACTGACGCTGTTGGAGCCCAGGATTAGGCGAGGAGCAGGCTGGGGCCTGTTGCTTTTGGCAGGTGAAGGCAGCAGGAAACTTGCCATCTCCACAGCAGGGGAACAGCTGGCAGTGCAGAACCCCACTAACACTCGAACGAATGTGTTTGGCTCTGTGGAGATGACACTTCTGAACACCAACTGACGCTGTTGGAGCCCAGGATTAGGCGAGCAGCAGGCTGGGGCCTGTTGCTTTTGGCAGGTGAAGGCAGCAGGAGACTTGCCAACTCCACAGCAGGGGAACAGCTGGCAGTGCTGAACCCCACTAACACTTGAACGAATGTGTTTGGCTCTGTGGAGACGACACTTCTGAACACCAACTGACACTGTTGGAGCCCAGGATTACGCATGCCGCATGCAGAGGCCAATGGGCAGCGGTTTTTATGGAGGTTGTTGACTACTACTGATTCTAACCATGCTCCACTTAGGCCTCTGGCTCCACTGTCTCTACTATTTACCCTGGCCTCCAACCCCGCCAGCTACATCTCTGAAGTGGCGTCAGCACAATCTACACTTGTTCCTGTGTTACTGGTGCTCAGTCCCGTCAGTTGATCCCCTGATGTTTGTCCGGCAAGTTCGCCAGCTCTGTCCTCATTCCCACTACTGGTTATGGGAATGTGGACAGAGCAGGAGACCTTGCCGGACACACATCAGGGGATAAACTGATGGGACTGAGCCACAGGAACACAGGAACAAGTGTAGATTGTGCTGACGCCACTTCAGAGATGTAGCTGGTGGGGTTGTAAGGGCCCCTTTTATCCCATGCCTGTGCTACCGATGGCTGTGATGGATGGGAACGTGCTGCTATGGGTGGAATCTGACAGGGTCTCCGGACAATAGTGGCAGAGGTTCTTCCTTGGCGATCCTGTGAGGAAGCCGAACCAGCAGTGTGTGAGCTGGAGGAAGAGGCCCCAACACGAACTGAAGAGGTGGTAGGTGGTGCTGTACGTTGGCCTACGTCTTCAGGGTGTCTCTGCAACTCCAACTCGTGCTTGGTGCGCACATGTTTCCACATATTTGTGGTATTGAGGTTGCTGACATTTCTCCCTCTTTTGACTATCTGATGACACAGCTTGCATTTGACAAAGCAAATGTCATCTGCAACTGTGTCAAAAAAGGACCACGCACTGCAACTCTTGGGAGCGCCCGTTTTGCCTTTGGAATGAGGAATGCTCCTAACGGGTGCCGAAGTGGAGGGTACAGGCAACCAAGTCTTCCCCCTCCCTCTGCCTCCTGTTTTGGCCGGTAGGGGAATCTCTTCCTCCGAGCTGCTCCCACCACCTTCCTGTTCCTCACGCCATGATGGGTCAAGGACCTCATCATCTTCCCTCCCCTCTTCAAACAGCTGCTTCTCCGGGGTTGTCTCGCCAGCACCGTACGCACCAGAAAGTGGCAACTGAGTCTCGTCATCATCTGATGCGTACTGGGGTGTGCTGACCATAGGCACTAGCCCACTCGCCTCTTCAGATTCAGAGGGACAAAGAAGTTGCGCATCACTGCATACTCCCTCTTCTTCACATTCAGGAATGCTGCTTGGCTGGCCCCCTCTTTCCAAGCCAACAGATTCCGAGAACAGAAGTAGAGACTGTGATGGCTCCTGTCCATGTCTCTCTGACTGCCTGGGCACTTTGGCAGGTGGTGAAGAGACAGATGGTTGCTCTTCTGTGCTCTGGTCCTGAGAGGCTGTGGAAGTAATTGAAGTCGATGCGTTAGCTGCCATCCATCTGACAACGGCTTCAATTTGTTCCTCCCGCAGCAGTGGGGTACGTTGAGGTCCTACAAAGCTGCGCATAAAGGACTGTTGCCTGCTAAAACTGGGGGATGCTGATCCACTGGTGCCCGCAGCAGGCCCAGAATCCCCACGTCCTCTACCTGCAGAATCCCCACGTCCTCTCCCTGCAGAATCCCCACGTCCTCTCCCTGCTGAAACTCCACGCCCACGCCCACGCCCACGCGCCTTACTCCCTGCCTTCTTCATCTTGCCAGACTGCTTAAGATAGGCAGAAAAGTACAAAGGGGGGCCTTAGTGTGCTTATTCCTGAACAGCTGGTTACAGGTACAAGAAACACTAATTTTATGAAGTGTGTGTGTGGACTACACTTTAATAGGAGCTGATGTGGCCTACACAAGTTCCAAATGTAGTGTTTGGTGAACTTTTTTTGTGGTTTCTTTGTTGGAAACAAACTCAAAGTATGTGAACAAAGAATTGAAACTAATAGTATCACCAACTTTTTGGAGCTATTACAATGCAGGCAGGTAACCTACAATGCAAAAGATGAGGCTCCAAAAAAATTGGGTAATACTAATCTGGCTGCGCCGGCAGGGCACAAGCCAGAAAAAAAGGCTCCTCTATCTACTCCTATATAGTGTTTGCAACCAACCAATGTTGATGGATACGGATAGATGCACACTAATAGGAGAAGAAAAAATGAGCTGCACTCAAAGACAAATATGTGTGAGGCAGTGACGCACGTTGAGCGTCCTACAACCAGACGTAGCTGCAGGACACTCTACTCTGCGTGAGCTGCACTCACACACAGTCAGAGACCTCTCAGACAGCCGTGAACAGTGCAGCTAAGTGGGCACTGGCACTGACAGGCTGCAGAAAGGCTCCGCTGTGTACTCCTATATAGTGTTTGCAACCACCGTAGATGGAGACGGATGGATGCACACTAATAGAAGAAAAAATGAGCTGCAATAAAAGAAAAATGTGTGAGGCAGTGACACGCTGAGCGTCCTACAACCAGACGTAGCTGCAGGACACACTACTCAGCGTGAGCTGCACTCACACACAGTTAGAGACCTCTCAGACAGCCGTGAACAGTGCAGCAAAGTGGACACTAGCACTGAAAGGCTGCAGAAAGGCTCCACTGTCTACTACTAGTGTTTGCAACCAACGTATATGGATACGGATGGAAGCACACTAGATTGAAATTATGTAAAAAATGCAGCTCAAAAATTAAAAGATGTATGAGGCAGCAGTGAGGCACGCTGGGCAGCCTACAACCTGACGTGGCTGCAGGACCCACTCCACAGCGTGAGCTGCACTCACACAGCCCTTGCAGACAGCTGTGAACACTGCTGCTAGGGCAAAGAAGGCTACAGTGGTGGTTTATGTAGCCTGGGTAAAGCACTAGATGTTTGGTGGAATCGCTATTTCTAACTGTCCCTCACAGTCTTCTACAGCAGCCTGTCCCTAACTGAATTCACAGCAGAGTGAACCAGAAATGGCGGCTGCGGTGGCTTTTATAGTGCATCATGACATCATTTAGGCAGCCAATCACAGCCATGCCAATAGTTAACATGCCTACATGCCTAACAGGATGTGCCCACACTTCGGAGGATTCCCATTGGCTTAATCAAAGCAAGCAGGCTCATAGCATGATGGGAACTTCCGATTCCGGAATCCGATATGACAAAAGTATCGGAAGTCAGTATCGGAATTCCGATACCGCTAATATCGGCTGATATCCGATACTTGCGGTATCGGAATGCTCAACACTAGTTATGTATTCGAAGCATACACCAGTATACACTGTTGGGGTATTTTTCAATCTTCATATATATTTCAGTCTCAGTAAGACAGTTGAGACTCTCCGCAAGAGGAAACGAGATGGATACAAGTACAGACGGAAAGTCGACTGATTGCAGAAATTTTGGAATTATTAATCACGGTAAAAACTCCCGGGAGAATTCTCAGAGGCGATGTTGACCCTCAATTACTTTGTCTGTGGAGACAGCGAAAACAGTTCTTGTGAAGAAAGGTTTGCTGTATCACAGTACCGTGGAACCCATCACCGTTACTCATCTCCATCAAATTGTGATCACAGGGAAAGATGTAGACATTGTCCTCACTGCCTATCATGATCTGTCAGGTAACTTTGGAGTGCAATTGACACAAGTCACAGGCCGTAGGCGATTCTATTGGATTGGCATGAGAGGACACATATAAAAATGTGGGCAGGAATGTCACACGTCTGTGAGTTGGAAAACCGTGAAAGCTGATGATAAACCACCACTGCATCTCATTGTGAGTAGATGTCCATAACAAATGGAAGTCATTGATCATCTGAAGATAGAGCCCAGCAGGACAGGGCATAGCTACGTCTTAACCATCATCTATCATTTCACCAAATTTGTATTGGCAGTCCCAGTGAAGTATTTAACAGGCCAGACTACACAGTGGTGGAGCAGGGAGAGGTAAGTATTGCAAGTGCTGGTGCCCTGAGCAAGCAGGGGGGGCCCACTCGTGTGCGGCGGTACTGGCACAGGGCCCCTCATAGCGCGCCGGTTTGTCTGACGGTGGGTGTGCACCCCCACCGACAGAGACACTTGATTCTACTATGAGGGACCTTGTGCCAGTGCCGTTGCCAAAGAGTGTGCCCACCCACCTGTCCAGGGCAACAGCACTCGCACGGGTGCAAGAGCCAGGTAGTGACCCCGGCCCTGTGGGGGGAGGCAGCCCAGTTAGGGCGTGGAAAAAATGGCATATGTTGATGTTGGACATTCAGCAGCTGCAAATGGAGTAATTGGAGAAGTCCGCGGAAGAGAAGGACAAAAGCAAGCCATTTTTCTGGCAACCTACGTGTCAGCAGGGGAGGGTGGGACAAAATCCTTTGAAACCCATGCATGGTTCATTTTAATGAAAGCTAGATCATCAACATTTTGGGTTCACAGACGGGTCCTTTTTTCTGTCAGGATTGATCCAGCAGCACTGAAGACTCGTTCAGATAGCACACTAGCAGCAGGGCAAGCGAGCTCCTGTAAGGCATATTCTGCCAATTCAGGCCAGGTGTCAAGTTTACTGGCCCAATTGTCAAAGGGGAATGACCGGTGAGGGAGAACATCGATATGGGAGGAGAAGTAGTTTGTTACCATAGTTGACAACTGCTGTCTCCTGTCACTTTCGATCGATGCAGTATTACCAGTCGTGTGAGCGGTACTTGAAAAATCAGTCCACAACAAGGTCATGAAACCCCTGTGTCCAATGCCACTTTGGCTGTATGCACCACGAACACCTCTTCCATGTTGCCCCCTACGTTGCCCCCTTCGTTGGAAAAACATCACCGCCGCTGTGTGCTGTGAATGCCTCAAACAAACGGTTTACCAGAGTTGCTTGTTTGTTAGCCAATATTAGCTCTAGGTTCTCCTGTGGCATGATGTTTTGGAATTTGCCTTTATAGCATGGATCCAGGATGCTGGCCAACCAGTAGTCATCATCGTTCATCATTTTGGCAATGCGGGGGTCCCTTTTTTGGATCTGCAAGGCATAATCAGACATGTGGGCCAATGTTCCAGGTGTCAATGATGCACTGCGAGTGCTGGGTGGAGGAGCACTTTCTGGCAAATCAACATCCCTCCAGTCACCCACAAACCCTGTACGTGACCTTGCCACGCCAACATTTTTTCTTGCCCCCTGAGAAGCATCCTCCTCCCCAAAATAATCATCCCCATCATCCTCCTCCTCCTTTTCTTCCTCTTCTTCCTCCACCTCATCCACGAGAATTCCCTGAGCAGACAATGGCTGACTGTCATCAAGGCTTCCCTCCTCCTCTTCCTCCTCGGCTGCAGACCACTGCTCCTTAATGTGTGTCAAAGTTTGCATAAGCAGACGCATAAGTGGGATGCTCATGCTTATGATGGCGTTGTCTGCGCTTACCAGCCGTATGCATTCCTCAAAACACTGAAGGACTTTACAGAGGTCTTTCAGCTTCGACCACTGCACACCAGACAACTCCATGTCTGCCTGCAAACTGCCTTCCCGTGTAGCCTCCCACAAATGAATTACAGCCTGCCTCTGTTCGCACAGACTCTCAACCATGTGCAGGGTGGAGTTCCACCTTGTTGCAATGTTGATAATTAGGCTGTTCTTGAGAAGGTGGAGCAATGAGAAGGTGGAGCAATCGCTGCAGCTTCTGCATACGACTGGGGTGTACGGGCGACCGGTGGATGTGCGAGCACAGTCTTCGCACCTTATGGAGCAGGGGTGTTAACTCCGGATAATTATTGAGGAAGCACTGCACCACCAGGTTCAAGGTGTGAGCCAGGCAAGGTATGTGGCTGAGTTTTGAAAGGGCTATGGCTGCCACAAAATTCCAACCATTATCACTAACTACCTTGCCTGCCTCAAGATGTAGACTGCCCAGCCATGACTCAGTTTGTCTCTGCAAGTAGTCGGGCAGTACCACCACGGTGTGTATGTTGTCGCCCAAACACATCATCTTCAACACAGCCTGCTGACGCTTACCAATAGCTGTTCGATAGTGGAACACCTCGTGTGCAACACTGGCAGCTGCGTATGGAGTGCTCGTGCGACTGCGCTCTGTGGATGAGCTTTCGCTTCTGGAGGAGGAGGGTCGAATGTCTACAGCCAACTGTTTCCTATACCGTGGGCTTGGCAGCACTGTCCCACCGCCGCTGTCCCCTGTGGACCCTTCATCCACCACATTAACCCAGTGTGCAGTGATGGACACATAATGGCCCTGGCCATGCCTACTGGACCATGCATCTGTTGTGAGGTGCACCTTTCCACTCACTGATTGCTTGAGTGCATGGAGAATGCACGTGGAGGGCTGGGATGGCTTTTAGGGAAAAGAAGTGCTGATTGGGTAGGTCATAGAGTGGTACGGCGTAGGCCATGAGCTCGCGGAAAGCTTTGCTTTCAACCAACCGGTAGGGCATCATCTCTAACGAGATTAGTTTGGCAATGTGGGTGTTCAAAGCCAGTGTACACGGATGAGAGGATGAGTACTTTCTTGTCCTACTCAGAGTCTCTGGTAAGGTGAGCTGGACTTGAGAGCTGCATATGGTGGAACTAGCGGTGGACATGGCGGACTGAGAGAGGGTTGGTGATGGTGATGGTGTTGCTGATGGCCTAGATTCAGTCTTACGTAGCAATAACATTGTGATTCCATGACTGCTTGGCCCTTGTGACGACACCTTGACATGTGCTGCTGGTGGTGTGCTAACCGGTGGGCTTAGGCTACTTTCACACTTCAGGTTTTCGGCGTCAGGCGCGATCCGGCGTCGTGCCGGAACGCCGGATCCGGCAAATGTTTAGTAAAACCGGATATGACGGATCCGGTTTTCTGCCGGATCCGTCTTTTTCTTGACAGACAAAACCGGATCCGTCTCATCCGGTTCATCCGTTTTTCTATCCGTTTTTCGACGGATTACGCCGGATCCGGTTTTTAAAATTGACCCTTGTGGCCTTCCGAACGGGATTGGCTACTGGAAAACTATATATAGCATGTTCCTACAGCCCTTCTTTGACAGGTTGTAGAGGAGAAAGTGCAGGTTGGAGAGAAGAGCAAGTTACTGGCGAAGATGGATGTTGTCATTGGAAATATTTTGAAGAATTTGGCGGATTTTATAGCGGAGGCGAATCGTTTGAGGGTGATTGTTCTGGAGAAGGAGAGAGCGAGATAGCAGCGCATCAGGCATCGTAGACGACGTTTGTGGATCCACCCCATCACAGCCAAGAGAATGACGCGTGGGGTCTATTCTACACTCTGCATGGACCTTCGACGAAACCCGGATAAATTTTTTGGATATGTTAGGATGAAAATGGAGAATTTTGATTACTTGGTGGAGCGCATTGCACACCTCATAAGAAAAGCGGACACCTATTGCGGCTTCTCTGTTTCACCCACAGAGCGTCTGATGGTGACTTTAAGGTAAGCCACATTTATTGGATGTGATCGCATCAGAGCACACTTTCACTGCAATCTTGTTGGTGGTAGTTTGTATCTCCAAGTGTTATAGCTCAGTTTTGGTATGTAATGCTGTGATTTAAAACTAATTTATTGTTTTTTAATTCCCCACAGATTTCTTGCAACTGGAGAATCCCTTTTGTCACTGCATTTCCAGTACAGACTCGGGATTTCCACCATATCTGGAATAGTGAAGTACACATGCCGTGCACTGTGGGACTCCTTAGCTGAAGAGTTTTTACCAGAGCCCACAACAGAGAGGTGGATTGAAATTGCTGACAAGTTTCAACAGATATGTCAGTTTCACAACTGCTTGGGCGCTGTGGATGGGAAACATATCCGCATTGTAAAGCCAGCCGGATCGGGATTGGAATATTTCAATTACAAGAAATATTTTTCAATTGTCCTCATGGCCATCGCTGACACGGAATACAAATTTATTGCGGTTGATATTGGGGCCTATGGCCCCTCCAATGACTCTCAAGTTTTCAAACTGTCTGCCATGGAGCGTAAACTGTATGGAAACACCTTCCAGTTCCCACCACCTAGACCGCTGCCGCAAACATCTGGTCCACCTATGCCATTTGTCTGTGTAGGGGATGAAGCCTTCCAGCTGTCAGAACACCTTTTGAAACCGTACTCTAGCAGAGGATTGACAAGACCAAAACGCATTTTTAATTACCGCCTCACAAGAGCAAGAAGAATGGTTGAATGTACCTTTGGTATTCTGACAGCCAAATGGCGGGTCCTATTGACTGCGATCAACCTCAAGACAGAAACTGTAGACGAGGTGATCAAAGAGTGCGTGGTACTCCACAATTTTGTTATCTGCAAGGAACCCATTTCCATTGAGGACACCTCTGAAGAAACCACCTTGCAAGATTACCATGACATTACCACTAGAAGTTCTGTGACGGTTTCAGTAATGAGGGACAATTTTGCACTATACTTTATGTCACCTCAAGGCAGAGTACACTGGCAGGATGACATAGTGTGAAAGATTTGTGCCCAACCAAACTTGTGTACCTTCTGTACCAACAGTATATACCTTTGCCAACCAAAGTTGGCTATCTTGTCATGGTCTCTATTTTTAGCTTTAGGCCACAGGTGTGTACCTGGTTGTGTTTTATGCAAAGTATTTCACCTTTTAACAAAAGTTGTGTACATTATTATGAAATCACCAACAATAAACACAACTTTTTAGGTGAAATACTTTGCTTCAAACACAACCAGGAACACAACTGTGGCAAAAAGCTAAAATTTACCCACAGTTATATACCTAGTTTTGAATACCATTTCACCTTTTAAATACCCTGTATTTAACCTTTTTCACCGCAGAAAGAAATGACAGACAACCAGTGTAAAATAATTTAACTTTTATTGAAAAATGTTTTTTTTAGTAAACTTTTTTAAAATTTTAATAAACTTGTTTAATAAAGCTTTGAAACCATAAAACTGGTCATTTTTATTTAAATAAACACATTATAAATCTGTGTAGTGTGTGGTGGAAATACTGCTGTAGGGGCTGCGGGACACTTCGACACTGGGAGTGTGGAGAGAGGACTGGGATCGTGGTGGGGAAGGAACAGTTAGAGGTGAAGGTGTGGAAAAAACTACAGAATGGGTGGACATGTGGGAAGCAGAAGAGGTGGTGGGTGGTGGAGTGGAGGGTTGGGCAGGGACTGTAGGAGCAGATGATGTTGATGGCAAGTTGTATGTGGAAGGAGTTTGGTACGGGGCAGGTTGCTGGAAGTGGGGAGATGTCTGGTACGGGGCAGGTTGCTGGAAGTGGGGAGATGTCTGGTATGGGGCAGGTTGCTGGAAGTGGGGAGATGTCTGGTACTGGGGAGGTTGCTGGTACTGGGGAGTTTGCAGGTACTGGGGAGGTTGCTGGTACTGGTGAGGTTGCTGGTACTGGGGAGGTTGCTGGTACTGGTGAGGTTGCTGGTACTGGGGAGGTTGCTGGTGCTGGGGAGGTTGCTGGTGCTGTGGAGGTGGATGGTGCTGGGGAGGTGGATGGTATGTAATAGGAGGGGGAGGATGGAAAGTGGCTGGAGGGGGTGTAGATGTAATAGGAGGGGGAGGATGGAAAGTGGCTGGAGGGGGTGTAGATGTAATAGGAGGGGGAGGATGGAAAGTGGCTGGAGGGGGTGCAGGTGGAGGAACTACTGTGGTGGGAGGAGGAGGTTGGGAGGTAACTTGCTGGAGAGCAGCGTGGCATGAATGCATTACATGCATCTGCTTGGCAGGAGAGAGCGTTTCCATGCGCTCCACAACAGACCTGAAAAAGGTGTGGTTTGGCGAAGATCTTGCTTCTGAATGCATGGTTTGCAGAAGTGTCTTCACCTCCAGAATGCTGGAGTTGATCTGCTGATAGCCTGCGGAGATTTGCTCTGACAAGACTTTTAGACAGTTCTGGAAAGATGCATTCAGATGCAAGAACTCTGGCGCATAAGTCTTTTCCTGACCCCTCTGCCGCTGCCGCCCAGTACCCGCAGGTGTACTAGAGGTGGCAGGGGCAGAAGGGTGGGGTAAAGGGAAAGCGATCTCCTCACCAGCAGCTTCATGTAATGTAGGCGGCCACGATGCTCCTGTGCTGGTGGATGGGACAGATGGGTCGAATGTGTGGGAAGGCTGGGAAGGTGCAGATGTACCGGGGCGGTCGAAGTGTCCCTCGGTGCCGGTCTCCTCAGGGATCGCCTCAGAAGGGTCCAATCGTGCAGGCTCCCGAGTGCTGCTCACCGTGCTGTGGAATAAAGAGAAAAAAAACAATTAAAATAGTGACATGGTATGGCCCTGGCTGAAAAAAAGAAAGTTACATCTAAACATTTTTTTGTCACATGTGGTGTGTAATATTTACCTTCTGGTGAGCATTGTCTCCCGGAGGAACGACAGGGCTCGTGCGTACTTGTACTTGCTCCTGCGTCCTCCAGATCCACTCGGGGCCCGAATCTCTTTATTGAACTCCTTCTTGAAACGATCCCTCACAGACCACCACCGCTTCACAATTCTCTCCCCTGAAACGAGAAAGGACAAAGTGGTTAGTATACAACATCAGTGTTTCCCAAACTCCAGTCCTCATGGTCCCCAGGGGTCAAGTTTTCAGGATTTCCAAAGTAAATAGAAATCCTGAACACATGATCCGTGGGGACCACGAGGACTGGAGTTCGGGAAACACTGGTTTAAATCAAGCAACCGGTACTGTATATACTTACGCTCTTTAATCTGGGCCCGAGCTTCGAGGTCCTCCCAGCGGTCCACAAGGAGCGAACAGATTTCCTCCCAGAGTCGTCGGGTAACGATCAGGTCAGCGTGGCGTCGGTCAGCCATATTCCATAGCGGCTCCCTTTCTCTGACGAGATCGATGAGGCGGTCCACATCAATCCCTCCATCCTCACCGTCAGAGTCGGGAGCACGCTGTGAAGGCTGTTAAAGAAAAAGACAAAAATAACATAATTAGCCTCCACAAAAGAAATGAAATAAAAAGTGCAAAAAAAACAAAGCAAAAATATTTATACTTACACGCTGGTGACCGCCGCGTTGCTGTCGCCGACGACCCTGGGAGGCACTGCGAGGACCTCTTGGCCGAGCACCAGATTGGGAAGACTAGAGAAGAAAACAAAAAATGTTATGTCTTTGGATGTAGGCATTTGTTTGCTGTGTGTGGTCTGCAGAACATTGTTTTCTATGTGTTGTGTGTAGTGTGATGTTGTGTTTCTGCGTTTGATGCAAAAAACTTACCAATTGTGAGCCCACTCCAAGTGTCTGTCCACCCCTTCCTTCTTCTTCTGGGAGCTCCTCTTCATCTTGTGATTCCTGTTTTGAAATAAAAGGCAATGAATACACATATATTACAGAGATGATGGATTTTGGAAATAAAAACTTACCGTCAAACGCTGACGATGCGAGGGAGGGCTCCCAGAAGATGATGTGCTGTCTTCCTGGTGGCCACACTCCATGCCTGTGGGTGGTGTTTCTGCTGCTGCCATTGCTGCTGCTGCTGCTGCATCTATTGGGCGGCTGTTGAATAAAGAGAAACAAAGGGCCAATGAATATCTTGATATTACATAGCCCTAGTTTGGAGGAATGGGGGATTTGATAATTACCGTCTCTCATCTGCTGCTGGACTCCCCTCCCGTTGTTCAGCATGCTGCTCCATTTGGGGTGGTGTTGATGGTGCTGCTGCTGCAGATGTCTGCTGCCTTCTCCTGCTCCTGGTTCTTGGCTTGGGTGGCATGTTGGGTGTGGCTGAGGGTCCCATTGTCTTGCTTTTATATATGTCCTGTGGGCAGAGCTACTGAGCATGCTCAGACCAAAGAAACTGGATCCGGCCGCCGGATCCGGTTGTCGCCGGACCCGGCGCATTGCGGCGCTCATAGGCTTTCATTGTATGAAAAAGCCGGACACGCCGGATCCGGCGTGTCCGGCTTTTTCAACGGATACAAAAAACGTTACAGTCACCGTTTTTTCCAGACGCCGGATCGCGTCACATTGCCGGATCCGGCGAAAATCGGATGAAACGCATGGCCATCCGGCTCGATCCGGCTCTAATGCAAGTCAATGGGGGGGAAACCGGATCCGGCATTGCATTTCGACGGATCCGGTTTTAGTCAAAAGCGCCGGATCGCGCCTGAAGCAGAAAACCTGATGTGTGAAAGAGGCCTTACAGTGGGGGAAGCAATGCAGCATTGCTGACTACCTTCATTCAGAGCAGGTGCACATGTGGTACGTGAGGTTTGGTAGTCCGTCCACGCTTGCAAGTGCACGGTGGTTAAATGTCTAAGCATGCAACTGGTATTCAAATTTCTCAGATTTTTCCCTCGGCTAAAGGTCTTTGCGCACTTCTTAGAGATAACTTTTGCCTGATCATTAGGATTTTGTTCAAAAAAGTGCCACACTGCACTCTTCCTACTATGGAAGTTATTTTGAGAACTTGCACTCTGTGCTAATTTGACCGTCTGGCCAAGCTGTCCTGCAACTATTTTGGTTTTTGTAACACGTTTTTGGACTGCTACGGTCCTGCCAGATAACAGCTGTTGCGATGTCGTTGCCTGCTGCGGATCCTCCTCCTCCTCTTCTGAGCTATTGGCAGCGGCACCCTCTTCCCCCAATGGATGCCTATCTGGGTCAACAACTGGGTCATCCATCACCTCCTCTTCAATTTCATGTGCACCTTCCTCTGTGTCACCGTGTAAGGTGGTATAGTATGCGGGAAGGGGCACCTGAGTTTTATCTGGGTCTGATTCCGCCTCAATACACTGTGAGGACAAGGTAGTGCTCTGAGTGAATGTACCAGCAGAAAAATCTAGCAGTGGCTGTGCATCAGTGCACTCCATGTCAGAATCATCTTGGACTGGGGAATTCATTTGACTTGCTAACCCAGGCATTGTATGTGAAAAGAGCTCCATGGAGTAATCGGTAGTAGGGGTGAAGGACACAAGGAAAGGTGATGTTCCTGACCAGGAGCCTCCACTGACGACTGCTTTTATTTTTTGAAACTTCAGAAGAGGAGGCGAGAGAGCTGGAGGCTGTGTCAGCAATGTAAGCCAAAACTTGTTCCTGAAGCTCCGGCTTTAAAACTGGTTTACCTACTCCCAGAAAAGTGAGCCTTTGAGGCCTTGTGGAGCCAGACGATGACGCAGGCTTAACACCTCATGCCTTAGGTGCTATTGTGCTTTTGCCACTACCAACAGATGCAACACCAGCACCACCACCATAGGGACCAACTGGCAACCCCCGCCCACTTCCATGGCATCTTCCACCATACTTCCTCATTTTTGTGAAAATGTACCCAAAATACCACCAGCTATATGGTACTGTAAAACAAGGTTAGAAGGTGTATCTACTATTGGTGAGAATTTGAATCTCACCATAGATTTGAGGACGCTGAAATTATTGTCTCAGGCACAGGAGAGATTACACCTCAATGTAACAGGCTGAAATTGGATGGTGTATGACAAGGTGGAGGGTGTCTATAGGATTGGTGAGAATTTGGATCTCACTAGAGATTTGATGCCGCTGAAATTATTGTCTCAGGCACAGGAGAGATTACACCTCAATGTAACAGGCTGAAATTGGATGGTGTATGACAAGGTGGAGGGTGTCTATAGGATTGGTGAGAATTTGGATCTCACTAGAGATTTGAGGACGCTGAACTATTGTCTCAGGCACAGGAGAGATTACACCTCAATGTAACAGGCTGAAATTGGATAGTGTATGACAAGGTGGAGGGTGTCTATAGGATTGGTGAGAATTTGGATCTCACTAGAGATTTGATGATGCTGAAATTATTGTCTCAGGCACAGGAGAGATTGCACCTCAATGTAACAGGCTGAAATTGGATGGTGTATGACAAGGTGGAGTGTGTCTATAGTATTGGTGAGAATTTGAATCTCACTATAGATTTGAGGACGCAGAACTATTGTCTCAGGCACAGGAGAGATTACACCTCAATGTAACAGGCTGAAATTGGATGGTGTATGACAAGGTGGAGGATGTCTATAGGATAGGTGAGAATTTGGATCTCACTAAAGTTTTGAGGATGCAGAACTATTGTCTCAGGCCCAGTAGAGATTACACCTCAATGTAACAGGCTGAAATTGGATGGTGTATGACAAGGTGGAGGGTGTCTATAGGATTGGTGATAACTTGAATCTCACTATAGATTTGAGGACGCAGAACTATTGTCTCAGAACCAGGACAGATTACACCACAAAGTAAATGGCTGAAATTGGATGGTGTATGACAAGGTGGAGGGTGTCTATAGGATTGGTGAGAATTTGGATCTCACTAGAGATTTGAGGACGCTGAACTATTGTCTCAGGCACAGGAGAGATTACACCTCAATGTAACAGGCTGAAATTGGATGGTGTATGACAAGGTGGAGGGTGTCTATAGGATTGGTGAGAATTTGGATCTCACTAGAGATTTGATGATGCTGAAATTATTGTCTCAGGCACAGGAGAGATTACACCTCAATGTAACAGGCTGAAATTGGATGGTGTATGACAAGGTGGGGGGTGTCTATAGGATTGGTGAGAATTTGGATCTCACTAGAGATTTGAGGACGCTGAACTATTGTCTCAGGCACAGGAGAGATTACACCCCAATGTAACAGGCTGAAATTGGATGGTGTATGACAAGGTGGAGGATGTCTATAGGATTGGTGAGAATTTGAATCTCACTATAGATTTGAGGATGCAGAACTATTGTCTCAGGCCCAGTAGAGATTACACCTCAATGCAACAGGCTGAAATTGGATGGTGTATGACAAGGTGGAGGGTGTCTATAGGATTGGTGAGAACTTGAATCTCACTATAGATTTGAGGACGCAGAACTATTGTCTCAGAACCAGGACAGATTACACCTTAAAGTAAAAGGCTGAAATTGGATGGTGCATGACAAGGTGGAGGGTGTCTATAGGATTGGTGAGAATTTGGATCTCACTAGAGATTTGAGGAAGCTGAACTATTGTCTCAGAACAGGACAGATTACACCTCAAAGTAAAAGGCTGAAATTGCATGGTGCATGACAAGGTGGAGGATGTCTATAGGATTGGTGAGAATTTGGATCTCACTAGAGATTTGAGGAAGCTGAACTATTGTCTCAGAACAGGACAGATTACACCTCAAAGTAAAAGGCTGAAATTGCATGGTGCATGACAAGGTGGAGGGTGTCTATAGGATTGGTGAGAATTTGGATCTCACTAGAGATTTGAGGAAGCTGAACTATTGTCTCAGAACCAGGACAGATTACACCTCAAAGTAAAAGGCTGAAATTGGATGGTGCATGACAAGGTGGAGGATGTCTATAGGATTGGTGAGAATTTGAATCTCACTATAGATTTGAGGATGCAGAACTATTGTCTCAGGCCCAGTAGAGATTACACCTCAATGCAAAAGGCTGAAATTGGATGGTGTATGACAAGGTGGAGGGTGTCTATAGGATTGGTGAGAACTTGAATCTCACTATAGATTTGAGGACGCAGAACTATTGTCTCAGAAACAGGACAGATTACACCTTAAAGTAAAAGGCTCAAATTGGATGGTGTATGACAAGGTGGAGGGTGTCTATAGGATTGGTGAGAATTTGGATCTCACTAGAGATTTGAGGAAGCTGAACTATTGTCTCAGAACATGACAGATTACACCTCAAAGTAAAAGGCTGAAATTGCATGGTGCATGACAAGGTGGAGGGTGTCTATAGGATTGGTGAGAATTTGGATCTCACTAGAGATTTGAGGAAGCTGAACTATTGTCTCAGAACCAGGACAGATTACACCTCAAAGTAAAAGGCTGAAATTGGATGGTGCATGACAAGGTGGAGGGTGTCTATAGGATTGGTGAGAATTTGAATCTCACTATAGATTTGAGGATGCAGAACTATTGTCTCAGGCCCAGTAGAGATTACACCTCAATGTAACAGGCTGAAATTGGATGGTGTATGACAAGGTTGAGGGTGTCTATAGGATTGGTGAGAATTTGAATCTCACTATAGATTTGAGGACGCAGAACTATTGTCTCAGAACCAGGACAGATTACACCTCAAAGTAAAAGGCTGAAATAGGATGGTGCATGACAAGGTGGAGGGTGTCTATAGGATTGGTGAGAATTTGGATCTCACTAGAGATTTGAGGACGCTGAACTATTGTCTCAGGCACAGGAGAGATTACACCTCAATCTAACATGCTGAAATTGGATGGTGTATGACAAGGTGGAGGGTGTCTATAGGATTGGTGAGAATTTGGATCTCACTAGAGATTTGATGATGCTGAAATTATTGTCTCAGGCACAGGAGAGATTACACCTCAATGTAACAGGCTGAAATTGGATGGTGTATGACAAGGTGGAGGGTGTCTATAGGAATGGTTAGAATCCAAGTATGGATGCAGGCAGCCTAATAAGCAGGACTGCTGCACACATAAAAGGGTGGAAAAATGAACGCTTGGTAACTGTGCAGAAAAGAGGAAGAAAAGTATTTTTTCTTTTAAAAAAGCAGTTTGCACAGCAGTGTGCAAACAGCAATGCAGCTATCAGGAAGCCTTATAAGGCAGCCTAATAACCAACAGAGCTGATGCACAAAATTAGAGCCTCCCCTGTCACTGCACACAAAGTGTTGTGTTGTAAGTGGAAATCACTAACAGCAGAAGCAGTTTTTTGGTTCTTCTTCCCTGCCTAATGCTCTCCCTACAGAATCAGCAGCAGCAGCAGCTCTCCCTATGCTAAGATCGGCAGAAGTAAGATGGCGGTCAGCGTGCACGCCCTTTTATAGCCCCTGTGATGCCACACAAAGCAAGCCAATCATTTGCATGCCCTTCTCAAAGATGGTGGTGACCGATGCCCATGTCATCGCGTTGCCCACAGTGTGCATCCTCCATCATTGGCTGAAAAAGGGTGCTGGAAGCATCTTTTGAAACACGACTTTGGCGCTCTGGTCTTCGACCTCGTGGCCGACCTCACGCTATGGTCGGGTTTCATTTCATGAAACTCTACTTCAGCGAAAGTCGCCGACTTTTGAATATGACCGACCCGTTTTGCTCTACTCTACTTTTAACCATTTCAGGGTGCAGAAAACCTTGGCATGGTTAAAAGAAGTAACATTCTCATTCTTCTAGTGACTCCAAGAAAACCTTGGATTGGTTAAAAGAAGTGGCATTCTCATTCTTTGGGTAACCTCAAGTGGGAAGTCACCTTCTCAATAAACCTAACAGGATAGAGTAAAAGTTGCCAGCAAAGCTTCTCAGGAAAATGAATCCCAGCATTTTCCTAAAGTGACTTCACCTGGGAAATATTAGCCACTGAATCGGTGTCTAAATGGCGCCATGTGCATGTACACCAATTGGGGTTCTATGAGACACCTTAAAGTGGGTCAACATGGTAAATTTGGTTGCATGACACCAAGGTCCGAAAGCTGTTTTTGGCACCAAAAGCCACAAAACAATTCAACAAAATAAACAAAAACTGATGCCGCAATATAAGAAAGGAAAAGTTACCTTTAACCCCTTGATGATCTTGAAGACATAGGTATGTCTAAGGTCGTCTTCCTGCATTTGATGCAGGCTCCAACGCTGATGCCGCATCATTCCCTGCACATGATAGCTGATCTGATTAGCTGTCTTGTGTCTCTCACAGCCATGGGTGGATCCGAGATCCACCTGTGGCTGTTAACAAATTAAATGCTGCTGTTAATCTAAGCTGATGGGTTATCATCACAGCCGGGGTGGATCTGCAGAAGACCATTGTAAATCTCTTTTGAACATCTGCCTTTGACTGGCGTTCATAGGAGATCAGAATTTAAGCTACATATAGCAGAGCTGCAACTCTGCTATGTGTAGCACAGGTGATCAGATGATCGCAGCTTCAAGTCTCCTGAGGAGACTTCTGAAACCAGTAAAAAGGTAAAAAAAAAGTTTAAAAACTTTAGAAAAATTGAACAAAAATAAAAAAACACAAAAATTCAAATCACCTCCATTTTGCCCTATTCAAAATAAAACAATTAAAAAAATAAAAACTACACATGTTTGGTATTGTTGCATTCAGAATGTCCAATCTATCAAAATGTAAAGTAAATTAATCAGTCACAGTTCATACCTTTGGGTTTTTCTATCTGTCTGCATCCTGTGCATATAAAGGTTTGGCTTGCCTTTCTCTTGAGCTGGGAATTATTTACGTGGTCTCCCTCAGCTGTTTGTCCACTAATTGGGCTCAGTTCATCTCAGCCTTTATCTACATGCATGTCACTTGACAAACGGTAAGGTTTTAATATTAGAATTAGGACTGTCCCAGTTATGGTTGCCTTGACGAGATGGGATGGCTTTCGCATTTTTTTTAATCAAAAAACATGTTTACTAAATTCTGTATATTATTTTCATGCACTATGCTATCTATTTATTTACTGATCACCCTAGGTAAAAATAATAAAACAAAAAAGCACTTACTTCCATTTTTCCATTAGGGTTACGGTTGGGGCTATTGCTAGGGTTGGGGTCAGAGCTAGGGATATGGTTGGGGCTAGGGTTAGGGTTTTAGTTGGGGTCCTAGCTAGGGATAGGGTTGGGCTAGGTTTAGGGCTATGGTTGGTGTTATAGTTGGGGTTATAGTAAGGGTTAGGGTTGGGATAAGGTTAGGGTTGGGGCTAGGGTTAGGGTTGGGGCAAGGGTTAGGGATGGGATAGGGTTAGGGCTAGGGTTGTGCTAGGGTTAGCGTTGGGGTCAGGATTAGAGCTAGGGTTAGGGTTGGGCCTCGGGTTGGTGTTAGGGTTCCATTGGGGTTAGGGTTGTGTTGGGGTTAGGGTAGTGTTTTTTCGGTTAGGGCTGTGGTTAGCACTATGGTTAAGGTTGGGATTAGGGTTGGGGCTAGGGCTTTGTTAGGGTTGGAATTAGAAGTGGGAGTTTCCACTGTTTAGGTCCATCAGGAGGTCTTCAGACGTGATATGGTGCCCACCATTGATTCCAGCCAATTTTGCATTCAAAAAGTCAAATGGTACTCCCTCCTTTCTAAGCCCTTCCATGCGCCCAAACAGTGGATTTCCCCTACATACGAGGTATCAGCGTACTAAGGAGAAATTGCACAACAAATGTTGTGGTCCATTTTCTCCTGATTCCCTTGTGAAAATAAAAAAGTTCAGTTCCAAAGTATTTTTTTTTGTGAAAAAAGGAAAATGCGCACCTTGAGGGTTGCAGTTTTTAGAATGGTGTCACTTTTGGGTATTTTCTGTTATATTGACCCCCCAAACTCACTTCAAATGTGAGGTGGTCCCTAAAAAAATAGTTTTGAAAATTTTGTTGGAAAAATGAGAAATCGTGGATAAACTTTTAAATTATGTTTCTAAAATTGTACTGATGTAAAGTAGATATGATATGACTCTGTTTTAAGGGCACAAAAATTAAAAGTTTGAAAATTGCTAAATTTTCAAATTTTTTCCAAATTTCCATTTTTTTTAATAAATAAACGCAAGTTATATCAAATAAATTTTACCACTACCATAATGTACATAATGTACAATATGTCATGAAAAAACAGTTTCAGAATCAGTGGGATCCATTGAAGTATTCAAGAGCTATAACCTCATAAATTGACAGTGGTCAGAATTGTAAAAATTGACTTGGTCATTAAGTACCAAATTGGCTGTCACTAAGGGTTAATAACTTATGACTAGAGTTGAGCGATACCGTCCGATACTTCAAAGTATCGGATCGGAATGGATCGGCCGATCTTTAAAAAAAGTATCGGTATCGCCGATTCCGATACCGGAAGTCCCATTCAAGTCTATGGGACTTCCGGTATCGGAATAAGAAAAAACCCTGTTTTTGCCTTGTACAGCCTCTCTGGGGTCTGTACGGGCCTTTCGGGGGGCTGTGCCGGCCTGCCAGGGGGTCTGTGCAGGCTCCGGTGGTCTGTGCTGGCCTGTCGGGGGGCTGTGCCGGCCTGCCGGTGGTCTGTGCAGGCTCCGGTGGCTGTGCCGGCCTGCCGGGGGGCTGTGCCGGCCTGCCGGTGGTCTGTGCAGGCTCCGGGGGGCTGTGCCAGCCTGCCGGGGGGCTGTGCCGGCCTGCCGGTGGTCTGTGCAGGCTTCGGGGGTCTGTGCAGGCATCGTCCGATGGGACTACAAGTCCCATCGGGCGATGCCTGCTACCATGACAGTGATTGACACATTAGCCAATGATGGGACAGTAGTAGTCCCATCATCCGGCTAATGTGTTGAATGTAAAAAAAAAAAAAAAAAAAAAAAAAAATTACATGCTACATACATGCTACATACATACAACATGCATACTACATACATGCTACATTCATACTACATACTACATACATGCTACATTCATACTACATAAATACTACATGCAACATACATACTACATATATACTACATACATACTACATGCATGCTACATACATACCACATACATACTACATACATACTACATACATACTACATGCATGCTACATGCATGCTACATGCATGCTACATGCATAACACATATATACTACATGCATGCTACATACATACTACATGCTACATACATACCACATACATACTACATGCATGCTACATACATACTACATGCATGCTACATACATACTACATGCTACATACTACATTTATACTACATGCATGCTACATACATACTACATGCTACATACATACTACATATATACTACATGCATGCTACATACATACTACATGCTACATACATGCTACATATATACTACATGCATGCTACATACATACTACATGCTACATACATACTACATATATACTACATGCATGCTACATACATACTACATGCTACATACATACTACATATATACTACATGCATGCTACATACATACTACATACATACTACATGCTACATACATACCACATACATACTACATATATACTACATGCATGCTACATACATACTGCATGCTACATGCATGCTACATACATACTACATACATACTACATGCTACATACATACCACATATATACTACATACATACAATACATTCATACAATACATACATAGACATACAGTACATATAACATAGAGTAACATACTTACCAATACTTGTCACATTGTTCCCCGAAGCCATTGTCTTTTCCGGAATAAATATTAACATAACAAACCACAAAAATACTCACCCACGATCCGAAGCAGTCCACGAGTGTGTCCCACGACGATCTTGGGTAGAGAACTGCAGCATCAGCTGATGCTGCCGTTCTCTACGGGCTGTAGGAATCCAATGACGGAAGGTAGGTATCCTTCCGCACTGTATTCCTCCGCCACTTAAAAAAAAAAGTCCCTAGTCTCACTTTATGCCATTGCTGTGTGGGAATTTCCCACGCAGCAATGGCATAAAGTGAGACTAGGGACTTTTTTTTTTTTAAGTGGTGGAGGAATACAGTGCGGAAGGATACCTACCTTCCGTCATTGGATTCCTGCAGCCCGTAGAGAACGGCAGCATCAGCTGATGCTGCAGTTCTCTACCCAAGATCGTCGTGGGACACACTCGTGGACTGCTTCGGATCGTGGGTGAGTATTTTTGTGGTTTGTTATGTTAATATTTATTCCGGAAAAGACAATGGCTTCGGGGAACAATGTGACAAGTATTGGTAAGTATGTTACTATATGTTATATGTACTGTATGTCTATGTATGTATTGTATGAATGTATTGTATGTATGTAGTATATATGTGGTATGTATGTAGCATGTAGTATGTATGTAGTGTGTATGTAGCATGCATGTAGCATGCAGTATGTATGTAGCATGCATGTAGTATGTATGTAGCATGCATGTAGTATATATGTAGTATGTATGTAGCATGTAGCATGTATGTAGTATGTATGTAGTATGTATGTAGCATGTAGCATGTATGTAGTATATACACTCACTGGCCACTTTATTAGGTACACCATGCTAGTAAGGGGTTGGACCCCCTTTTGCCTTCAGAACTGCCTCAATTCTTCGTGGCAGAGATTCAACAAGGTGCTGGAAGCATTCCTCAGAGATTTTGGACCATATTGACATGATGGCATCACACAGTTGGCGCAGATTTGTCGGCTGCACATCCCTGATGCGAATCTCCCGTTCCACCACATCCCAAAGATGCTCTATTGGATTGAGATCTGGTGACTGAGGAGGCCATTTGAGTACAGTGAACTCATTGTCATGTTCAAGAAACCAATCTGAGATGATTCGAGCTTTATGACATGGCGCATTATCCTGCTGAAAGTAGCCATCAGATGCCTGTTCTTAGCTGAGAGGAGTGGTACCCAGTGTGGTCTTCTGCTGCTGTAGCCCATCTGCCTCAAAGTTCGACGCACTGTGCGTTCAGAGATGCTCTTCTGCCTACCTTGGTTGTAACGGGTGGCAATTTGAGTCACTGTTGCCTTTCTATCAGCTCGAACCAGTATGCCCATTCTCCTCTGACCTCTGGCATCAACAAGGCATTTCCGGCCACAGAACTGCCGCTCACTGGATTTTTTTTCTTTTTCGGACCATTCTCTGTAAACCCTAGAGATGGTTGTGCGTGAAAATCCCAGTAGATCAGCAGTTTCTGAAATACTCAGACCAGCCCTTCTGGCACCAACAATCATGCCACGTTCAAAGGCACTCAAATCACCTTTCTTCCCCATACTGATGCTCGGTTTGAACTGCAGGAGATTGTCTTGACCATGTCTACATGCCTAAATGCACTGAGTTGCCGCCATGTGATTGGCTGATTAGAAATTAAGTCTTAACACACAGTTGGACAGGTGTACCTAATAAAGTGGCCAGTGAGTGTATGTGGTATGTATGTAGCATGTAGTATGTATGTAGTATGTATGTAGTATGCATGTAGCATGCGGTATGTATGTAGCATGCATGTAGTATATATGTAGTATGTATGTAGCATGCATGTAGTATATATGTAGTATGTATGTAGCATGTAGCATGTATGTAGTATGTATGTAGTATGTATGTAGCATGTAGCATGTATGTAGTATATATGTGGTATGTATGTAGCATGTAGTATGTATGTAGTATGTATGTAGTATGCATGTAGCATGCAGTATGTATGTAGCATGCATGTAGTATATATGTAGTATGTATGTAGCATGCATGTAGTATATATGTAGTATGTATGTAGCATGTAGTATGTATGTAGCATGTAGTATGTATGTAGCATGCATGTAGTATATATGTAGTATGTATGTAGCATGTAGTATGTATGTAGCATGCATGTAGTATATATGTAGTATGTATGTAGCATGTAGTATGTATGTAGCATGCATGTAGTATGTATGTAGTATGTATGTAGTATTTTTTTTTTTTTTTTTTTAACATTTAACACATTAGCCGGATGATGGGACTACTACTGTCCCATCATTGGCTAATGTGTCAATCACTGTCATGGTAGCAGGCATTGCCAGATGGGACTTGTAGTCCCATCGGACGATGCTTGCACAGACCCCCGGACATCAGCACAGCCCCCCGGCAGGCCGGCACAGCCCCCCGGCAGGCCGGTACAGACCCCCACAGGGTGCACAGACCACCGGCAGGCCGGCACAGCCCCCCGGCAGGCCGGTACAGACCCCCACAGGGTGCACAGACCACCGGCAGGCCGGCACAGCCCCCCGGCAGGCCGGTACAGACCCCCACAGGGTGCACAGACCACCGGCAGGCCGGCACAGCCCCCCGGCAGGCCGGTACAGACCCCGGGCAGTCCACACAGCCCCCCGGCAGGCCAGCAGAGACCCCCGGAAGGCCCGAAATGACGGCGCATCATGATGCGCACACACCGCGCATCATGATGACGTCAGGCTGTCAATCAACTTTGAACTTCCGATTCCGATGCCGAATTCCGATATTGAAAAAATATCGGAAGTCGGTATCGGAATTCCGATACAGCAAGTATCGGCCGATACCCGATACTTGCGGTATCGGAATGCTCAACACTACTTATGACCTAAGCTTTGATCTCCTTCGTTTATCACAAAAACATTGTTTTCTCTCTTCAGTTGACAGCATGTCTTGTAAAAGAAATTAGATTTACTAAACCTGTAATTATAATATGAAAAATTAATTCATAGTGAGTACAATAAATATGTTTGATGTAAACATTGCTGTAAATTTCAAGAACAATATAAATTATCAAGGAATTTTGTGATTACATTGTAGCACAAAGCCATAGGCAGAGGGCATTGATAAATTCTCATCCTCTCTTGCTGACAACTTTATCTTCCAAAAGGTAGGGAAGAAAACAAGGGGAACTGCTACCTTTGCTCTAATCCTTATAAACAGGGAGGAAATGGTAGAGGAGGTAAAAGTAGCTGGGACCCTAGGAGGTAGCGACCATGCTATTTTAGAATATTGGATAACTAGAGGAGGAAGACCTGTGAAGGCTCAGACGTCAAGGTTAGATTTCAGAAAGGCAGATTTTAAGGGATTCAGAAAGAGAATTGGAGGGATCCAATGTCTGGATATCCTTAAGTACAAAAATGTCTCGGAAGGATGGGAAATCTTGAAAAATGAACTTCTCAAAGCACAATTGTTAACAATTCCAAAATGAGGGAAGAATAGGATGCATTTAAGGAAACCAAGATGGATGAAAACAGAACTTAAGCACATGCTAAAAAGGAAGAAAGAAATGTTTATAAAATGGAAAGAGGGAGGCATATCTAAAGAAGAATATTATGCTGTCTGCAGAACTTGCAGGGCACAAATCAGATTATCTAAAGATGACAATGAATTGAGGCTTGCAAGAGACCTCAAAAGCAATAATAAAGGATTTTGGGGATATGTCAAAAGTAAAAGAAAAGTCAAAGATGCTATTGGATTTTTACAGGATGAAAATGATGAAATGGTAAGACAGGATGTTGAGAAGGCGAAACTTTTAAATTCCTATTTTGCATCTGTTTTCTCTCAGAACAGAAATGTAACTGTTCTTCACTGTCCTATTAAGGGAATAGAAGAATCCAGGATATCTATAAACAGAAATGTAGTGAGGAAACACTTAGCTAACCTAAATTAATTCAAATCTCCAGGTACAGATGAATTACACCCCTGAGTACTGAAGGAGATAGCAGAAGAAATTTTTGAACCCCTCTCCATAATCTTTAAAAATTCTTGGAGAACAGAAGTCCCAGAAGACTGTCAGCATGGGTTTGGAACTATTAAGTCATGTCAGACTAACTTAATTTCCTTCTGTGACAGAATCACTGATTGGGTGGATCAGGAAAATGCTGTAGATATAGTATATCCTGACTTTAGCAAAGCATTTGACAAAGTATCTCACACAATCCTTATTGAAAAAATGGCTAAGTATGGAATGGACAAGGCAAGTGTTAGGTGGATTCATAACTGGCTTAGTGATCGGGCCCAAAGAGTGGTTGTAAATGGCTACACATCCAGTTGGAAGAGTGTCTCAAGTGGGGTACCACAGGGCTCTGTATTGGGCCCTGTATTGTTCAACATCTTTATCAACAATTTAGATGAAGGAATTGAGAGTAAACTGATTAAATTTGCTGATGACACAAAGCTAGGAGGGATAGCTAATACCAGAGAACCAGAGAAGAGAGAGAGAGGATTCAGAAAGACATAAATAAACTGGAGCAGTGGGCCGCAACTAACAGAAAGGTTTTTAACAAGGAAAAATGCAAAGTACTACATCTGGGCAATAAAATGAAAAAGCATATACAGAATGGGAGGAATAGGGCTAAGCATCAGCACATGTGAAAAAGACTTGGGTATACGAATAGATCACATACTTAATATGAGTCAACAGTGTGATGCAGCAGCAAAAAAGGCAAATGCAATTCTAGGATGTATTAACAGAAGCATACAGTCTAGATCACGTGAAGTCATTATTGACCTCTACTCCTCTTTGGTCGGACCTCATCAGGAATACTGTGTCCAGTTTTGGGCACCACATTTTAAAAAAGACATCAACAAACTGGAGCAAGTACAGAAAAGAGCGACCAGAATAGTGATCTGTCTGCAAACCCTGTCTTATGAGGAAAGGTTGCAGGATTTGGGAATGTTTAGCTTGCAGAAGAGAAGACTGAGAGGAGACTTAATAGCTGTCTACAAATATCTAAAGGGCTGTCACATTGTAAAAGGATCATCTTTATTCTCATTTGCTCAAGGAAAGACTAGAAGCAATGGGATGAAACTGAATGGGATGAGGCACAGATTAGATATTAGAAAAAACTTTTTGACAGTTAGAATGATCAATGATTGGAACAGGCTGCCACGAGAGGTGGTGAGTTCTCCTTCAATAGAAGTCTTCAAACAGAGGCTGGACAGACATCTGTCTGGAATCATTTAGCGAATCCTGCTTTTGAGCAGGGGGTTGGAACAGATGGCCCAGGAGGTCCCTTCCAACTCTACGATTCTATGATTCTATGATTCTATAAAGTTTTATAAACTCTGAGATAATTTCTGATACTGTGTTGTGTTACTGTGATATTGTGTTCCCTTGACATCCACATTCAACGCCTCATCCCTCCTCCATCACCACTCATACACATCAGCCCCTTTTCTCCTTCCCTCTCCCATTTACAGCTTCCAAGCACTTCTCGCCTTCCTGAAAAACCTCAGCCCATCTTGCCCAAACACACTGCACAAAAACCTTCTAACATTTCAAAGAACTACTTGCTCTTTATGTTCCTACTCCTACTGATTTCAGGGGACATCTCCCCTAACTCTGGTACACCATCCCACAACCTCAACCCCTACTCTTCCCCATATCGAAACTATAATAATCTTATTAATATTACTTGCACTCCTTCAAACTTCCTTTCCTGCACAACTACTTTCTGAACAACTCTGAATCTGTTGGCCCTCACTGAAACCTGGATTCTTCCCTGCTGTCATTTCCCATGGTGGCTTACAATTCACCTATTCCCTGAGACCCACAAACGGACCTGGTGGTGGACTCGGCATACTCCTGTCCCCACAATGCACCTTCCAGGTCATCCCCCCAGTTCCGTCACTCTCATTCCCTTCTTCTGAGGTCCACACCATCTAGCATTTCCATTCCCTCCCCCTCAGAGTAGCAGTCATATACTGGCCCCCAGGCTCACCCACCCAATTCCTTGACCACTTCTCAGCCTGGCTGCCGCACTTCATGTCCTCAGAACTCCCAACCCTTGTCCTGGGAGAATTCAACATCCCATTAACAGCCCCACTTCGACATCTGCATCCCAGCTTCTAACACTAACCACTTCTCTTTGCCTCTCACAGCTCTTAACCTCTGAGGCACACAAAGACGGTAGCACCCTTGACCTGGTCTTTGTCCGGATCTGCTCAATCTCCTACCTAAGTAACTCACCGCTTCCCTCTCTGACCACAACATTCTCTCCATCACTCTCACAAATCCTCGCCCACCCTAGCACACTCCTACCTATCACATATTCAGAAATCTACAAGCCATTAACCCTCTCACACATTCAGACTCCCTACAATCTTACCTGCCCCCAATCTCCTCTTTTTCCTGTCCTGATCTGGCTGTTCATCACTACAATGATATTCTTAGAAGCACCCTTGACCAGGTAGCACCCCTCACCCTCAGAACCTCCAAATGCAGAGTAAAACAGCCCTGGCTCACATCGCAAACTCGACTTCTCCAGCAATGCTCTAGGAGTGCTGAACGCTTATGGAGAAAAACCCGCACACCAGAAGACTTCATCCACTTCAAATTTATGCTAAGAACCTATAACTCTGCCCTTCACCTTGCCAAACAGACCTACTTCACCATCCTGATCTCCTCACTATCCAACAACCCCAAGAAACTCTTTGACACCTTTCACTCCCTCCTCAGGCCAAAAGCACAAGCCCCTATCACAGACATTTGTACAGATGACCTGGCCTTCCACTTTATAGAGAAAATAGATTATATCCATCAGGAAATCCACTACCAGCCACCAAGTTCTGTGACATCCATCCCTACCTGCATTTCCCCTGGTTCACTTTCCATATTTGATCCCATCACAGAAGTCTCCAGACTCCTCTCTTCTTCTCATCCGACTACATGCACTACCAACCCCATTCCCTCGCATCTCCTCCAGTCTCTCTCCAGTCGTCACAACTCACCTAACTACAATCTTTAATCTCTCCCTCTCTTCGGGCATTTTCCCATCTTCCTTCAAACACTCTATCGTTACTCCATTACTAAAGAAATCTGCTCTCGACCCATCCTGCACAAACAACTACAGACCAGTCTCCAATCTCCCCTTCATCTCTAAACTTTTAGAGTGCCCAGTCTACTCATGCCTTACCCGTTACCTCTCCAATCACTCCCTCTTAGACCCATCACAGTTTGGCTTCCGTCCCTACATTCGACTGAAACTGCACTCATCAAAGTTACCAATGACCTTCTGACAGCAAAATGTAACAGTGAACACTCTCTGCTCATTCTTCTCGACTTTTCTGCAGCTTTCGACACTGTTGACCACTATCTCCTACTCTCTAGGCTCCAGTCACTAGACATTAAGGACACCGCTCTCTCCTGGTTCTCTTCCTATCTTTCTGACTGCTCCTTCAGTGTTTTATTTCTTCGCTCCACATCATCTCCTCTTCCTCTCGCTGTCGGGGTACCTCATGGCTCAGTCCTTGGCCGCCTTCTCTTCTCTCTCTAAATGGCCCCACATGGACAGACCTTCAGCAGATTTGGCTTTCAATACCATCTTTATGCTGATGACACACAACTATACACGTCATCCCCTGACCTTACACCCGCTGTAATACAGAATGCCATTGACTGTCTGTATGCAGTCTCCAACATCATGTCCGCTCTCTATCTGAAACTTAACCTCTCAAAAACTGAACTTCTTCTGCCCCCGCCGTCTACCAACCTCTCTATATCTGACATTACCCTCTCCATGGGTGGCACCATAATAACACCCCAGCAGCAGGCACGCTGTCTGGGTGTTATGTTTGACACCAATCTCTCCTTCACCTCGCATGTACAATCTCTTGCCCGCTTTTACCGTTCACACCTAAAGAACATCTCCAGAATCCACCCTTTTCTCACCATGGAAACAACAAACACCCTCACTGTCGCATTGATCCACTCCCGCCTGGACTACTGCAACGCTCTATTAATTGCCCTCCCCGTTACTCGACTTTCCCCTCTCCAGTCCATACTTAATGCAGTAGCCAGTGTCATCCATCTGGCTAATCGTTATTCAGACGCGTCCACTCTTCGCCAATCATTACACTGGCTGCCCATTCATTATAGGATCCAATTCAAAGTACTTGTTCTTACCCACAAAGCTTTCCATAGTGCAGCACCCCCCCTACATCTCCTCCTTCATTTCTGTCTATTGGCCTAACCAGCCGTTGCACTTTGCAAATGACTTTCGACTAACCTCTGCACTAATCCGCACCTCCCACTCCCGACTCCAAGACCTCCCGTGCTGTGCCAATCCTCTGGAAAGTAATTTTATGTGTAAGTGTGCGTGTGTAGCCCATTCACTATCTCCATCTATCCTTCACTACCTCAAGATGGCTGGACCATAATTGTAAATACATCATTGTAAATACACACCTGTTCTCTGTATCTCCCCCACCTCATTGTACATTGTAAGCTTTCACAAGCAGGGTCGTCTTATTTTACTTTAATTATTGTATTGTTAACTTTGTTTCTTATGACTTGTGTTTTGAAGCTGTTAAACTGTAAAGCGCTACGGAATATGTTGGCGCTATATAAATAAAGATTATTATTATACTTGCTAAAATTTATAACAGAGTAAATTATTCCTTATAATTCAAACTTCAGCTTCTGTACAACCTCTATTGCTTCAGAATTCAGTAGGAATTCCTGATCCCAATTAAATACTGATAAAGAAAAACAGGAAGAGATGATCCGCATCTTTTTTAGTATTACACATCTCTGTTTCATTGTCAGGCTATAATAGTAACCTCCTTGAAATGTTGTAATACTTCTAATACAAATGGACAGAAATGTACAGTTAACTCCCTACTGCAATTGCTGGGGTCAACATTACAGCCTTGAAAGAGTTTGACTGATGAAAGGGATGCAGTGTGATCAGAGGGTGATATATTTAATGGCTTCTTTAAAGGGCTTTTGTAGGTGACATTTCACTCATCAGTTGCAAATAGCAGATTTTAAAGAAGGAGTAATCACAGTAAAGAGTATGATAAGTGTTAGTTGTTGATGATGATGACCTGGTACTACTCAATGATGCGTCTTAGCTACTAGAAAGATGAGCAAGATGAGAAGTAATAGGAGGGCAGCTTGAGTCTTGCTCATATTGCCTGTAAACTTGCTTTTTAGAAATGACCAGTTGATGTTACTTCGCATACTTATAGAGAGCAGTAGTTCCTAGTCTATTAGTTTTGAGGTCCACAGTTTTTTTCTCCTGTAGAATCTTCACAATGCAAAATATTTGTCAGTCGGTAATGTCTAAAAGAACTCACACAACTTACATACAAATTGCCTCCAGCAGTACTATGACCAGAGCTTTCAGGCACTCCACCAACAGCAGTTGTGGCTTCAAATGTTCATGAGCTGTTTGTACAAAAGACAGATTTGCTATCATAAGATCTTTTGGCTTGATGTTGGCTCCACTCTTTATTGCTGATACAAACACCTTCTTTCTCTGATGACTCAATTTTTAGGAAATATCCTAAACTCATTGAAAACCCACCTGATTTCTACCCCTAGATTTGCCCTTACCCAGAGTGCAACTAACACCTCAGCATTCACTGCCTGTGCCCCCATCATAACAGATGACAGTGCCACCCGCACAGATTCGCATTTGAATTGTGTCCTTTATCTGCACCGGCCCTACATCACCTGAGGGCAGAGGTTGACTGTTCATTTCATCCAGTAAATTAAGAGCAAAAAGTTGTTGATGGGAAATATCTTTCTTGGC
Source organism: Dendrobates tinctorius (assembly GCF_039654945.1). Classification (NCBI taxonomy): domain Eukaryota; kingdom Metazoa; phylum Chordata; class Amphibia; order Anura; family Dendrobatidae; genus Dendrobates; species Dendrobates tinctorius. Next base: position 23,288,361 of record NW_027361684.1, read on the forward strand.
CCATGGAATGCTGTAGTTTAGGGAACTAAGGAGTAGAATGGATAGAGGTCTCATTGACAGAACTGAAAGTCAACAATGTAAAAGTTTAACTGTTGCGATGGAGGAGGATGAGGACTGTGCAGAACACTGACTCAAATTGATAGTGTCCTGCTGTGACTAAGAAATGTGATGATAATGATGATGATGATAATGATGAACCATACTTTCCTTCCACTTCCTCCTCATTAATATAATACTAATATGCTTTCTAGAGGCCAAGGAGGCCAATTTTGCCCTTTGTTAGTACTATTGCCTGGGTAGCTGGTGCTAGTATTGCTGGTGCACCTCTGCTAGCCATTACATATTCTTTACCATAGAAGGGTTTTTTGTTACACTACCCTGTCTATTGAAATTGACACTTTTTATTTTAACCTTCATTTAATATAACATTCTAAAGTTTTTTTTACAATCTTATCAACCCAAATAATTCAACCATTGCCAAAATTGACAACACAAGAAATGCTATACATATGGGTATACATATGAAAAGCTGTAAAACAGGTGGACAGAAACATACATGTACAGTTGGATATCTATTTTTTTTACTTTTATTTTTGAATTTATTTTCCTTCCTAAAAAGAAGATTTACCAAGAAATACTTGGTGGGTACACATACAGAAAGCATAATGCGGCAGCAGGCCAGAGTATAATTTCGACTTGTATAGTAATCAAATTCGATTAGTAAAATAGAACTGCAAAACAGACATCCACCGTTAAATATCTCCATTTTTTTTAGTATCTTTTTTCAACACGAAAATACCAGGCCTTTGCAACCTAAACATGCTACCATGACCTAGAGGTCTCTGGACTGGTCTCCCATGGAATACATATGGAACATCATTGGTCGGCAATTGCAAAGGAGCTGCAAAGTCTTGATGATTTACGTGCTCAAGAGCATTCAGCGTGGCAGTATATTCCTCAGACAACCATTAGTAACCTCATTGATAGAATATCAAGGTGTGCAATATAATAACATAATAAATTAAACAGTTGGTTAATACTGCATGGTGGTCAAGATAAAGCTACTAAAATACAATGGCACAATTGCTGTTTTTATCTCAATCACCTCCCCCCTCTTAAAGTAATATTCTACAGTAAGGGTACCGTTACACATAGCGATGCACCAGCGATCCCAACAATGATATGGATCTCTGGTGCATCGCTAAGTGGTTGCTAGTGAGCTGCCACACAGGCAGATCTCACCAGCGACATCGCAGGGGTCGGGGGTCGCTACTTACCTGTCAGACGCGGCGATCCTGACGTCCTCCCGCCCGCATCCACGCGTCGCTCGTCGTCACAGCAGGAAGCGCCGCAGGAAGCTGATGACGAGAAATGGTCCAGGACGTTCTCGTGCGATCAGCGATAACCAGCGGGGGAGCCGGTCGGAGGTAAGTATCACATGTAGCGATATCGCTAGCAATATCGCTGCTACGTCACAAAATTGGTGACTTTACAGCGATATTGCTAGCGATATCGCAGTGTGTAACGGGGGCTTAAGTGTACCACAAATCTGTGCTAATGAATAACACAACCAATCCCTTAAAAACAAACCTTTATACAGCTACTCTTTGTTGAAATTAGCATTGGTTTAATAACTGTTATATACCGGAGAAATTGTATTATTCTTTAGCTTTTTTCTTATCTTTTGATGTTATAGTACTAGTCTTCTTGGACAAGTTACCGCCTGGATGAGCAGAAAGTCTTCAATGTTGATGTTAATACCCGTTTGATAAAATAATTTGTCTTATGGGATCTAATTGATGAGCAAACTATTGATTTTTACAGAATGTTTAGTGCATTAGACCTATAAGTGAGCCCAGTAACCAGAGCATTAGACAGATGCATCTAGTAGCTGATGCTTTTTATGGAAACAAGTATAGGGACAGAGAAATCTTTTTCTCATTACATGAATACACATAGAATGAAACAAATTGACAATATCACAGCAGCTACTACTGATATGCACTGCTAACGCTGACACCCATTGAACTTTTGCTGTTAAATTTTCAAGGCATCTAGAAATGTTTTACGGATAAGGAGCAAAACATTGTATCTAGTAAATAGGCTCATTTCTCACTAACAGACAAAATCTGCAAGGAGTGTGTATTATCTCTTTGTGTTTGCATGGGCTTCCTCTGGAAACATTATTAATAGGGAAATTACATTGGGAGCCCCAATGGGGACAGAGATGTATATTAAGCGCTGTGTAAATTAATAAGGCTATGCAAGCAAATAAAATGAATAATTAAAAAAATATTCTGTGTAACGGTACCGTTACACCTAGCGACTCACCAGCGATCCCGACCAGCGATATGACGTGGTCAGGATCGCTGGTGCATCGCTAGGTGGTCGCTAGTGAACTGCCACACAGGCAGATCTCACCAGCGACATAGCAGGGGACGGGGATCGCTACTTACCTGTCAGACGCGGCGATCCTGCGTCCTCGCGTCGCTCGTTGGCGCCACAGGAAGCCCCAGCAGGAAGTGACCGACGAGGAATGATCCAGCAGCTTCTCACGCGATCAGCGATAACCAGCGGGGGAGCCGGTCGGAGGTAAGTATCACATGCAGTGATATCGCTAGCAATATCGCTGTAACATCACAAAATCGGTGACTTTACAGCGATATTGCTAGCGATATCGCAGTGTGTAACGGGGGCTAAGACCTCAGGAGGCAGGAAAAAATCACCAGCATGGGAATAGGGAGTCAGCTGTCTTAAATCCAGTCTGAGACTCCAGATGTCCAATCCTCATCCTCATTATCAGGTGGCAGGTCTCAGTTAATTAGATCAGCTTCATTACCTCCTGCCACCACCAGAGGGAGCCCAGAAAGAGAACTCACAACTAGAGTTGAGCGACTTTGGTCGGATCGGGTTTCATGAAACAAAATTTGTTTCAGATGAAACTGGTCCAACTAGGACAAAAAAAAGTCGGAGTTTTGTCTGAAAACCAACCCCAATGCAAGTCAATGGGAAATAAAAGTCGGCATTGAGCGGATGACATTCATCCACTCAATGCCGACTTTTATTCCCCATTTTCTTGCATTGGGGTCTGGTTTCGGACGAAACTCCGACTTTTTTTGCCCTAGTTGGACCAGTTTCATCTGAAACAAATTTTGTTTCATGAAACCCGATCCAACCAAAGTCGCTCAACTCTACTCACAACTCCTCTGTCAGCACAAACAGTTCCCTCACCAGAAAACAGAGGCAGATCAGAAAATGTGTTCACAACAGGGACCCCATTTCTCTCTCCTCTGATGTGCTAGATCATATCCGAGGAGAGAGAGAAATTTTATGGGAAATCAGACTTCTTTTTGCAGTCGCCGTTATTCCATGAATAACGGTGATCGCAACACTGGGGTCTGTAAAAAGCAACCCGAATTATGTTTTTTTGGGTCTCAGCTACCCCAATGGTAGCTGAGACCCCGGAGAATTTATGATGCTGGAGACGCTATATATTTATTTCTCAGTGCCGTTAAAAAGCGGTGCTGAGGAATAAGCACCCTTTACTGCCGCCGTTAAAAGGCATATCGGCAGTCAGTAAGGGGTTAAAGAAATGCCCACATTTTAACATAATATAATTTTTACATCAATGGTTCCGGTATTTTTTTTAAATGCCTCAGACTGGTTTGAAATAATAAATTAAATAATACTTAACCACAGATTCCATTCTGGCACGCACCTGCTGAATTTTTTTTCAGCATGTGCGTGCCAGAATGGCTAACAAAATAACAAAATAAAATAACGATTTAAAAAATGGTGCTGATGTAAGGCAGACATGTAGGTAATGTTGTTTATTAATGTTTTTCTGTGGTATGACTGTATGGATTAAAGGGATAATCATTCAATGTTTGAAAATTGCAATATTTTTACATTTCTGTCAAATTTCTGATATTTTTTATAAATACAAAACATATCAACCTAAATTGACCATTATCATAAATTATAATGTGCCATGAAAAAATAATCTCAAAATCACTGGGATTTGTTGAAGCGTTCCAAAGTTATCACCACATAAAGTGAGACTGGTGAGAATTAAAAAAATTGGTCCTGTCACTATGGGGTTAAAGTAAAATTGTTAATAATGTTTAGGACATTATTTATCAAGTGAAAGGAATTTGTGCAAAAGTACTGCACTAATTTCGTAAATATGTGTATTCATGTCTAATACTGAGTAGAGGTATTAAATCGATTCATCAAGATTAATTAAAGTCACTTCAACATCTAAACATTAGATATTCACACTATCAACTTTTCCATATTTTTTTTTAATCTAGAGATGAATAAGTCCAATAGAAAGTGAACTCACATTTAGTTTTGCATGGCAATGTAGTAATTAATTAAAAATCTGTCTTTTACCAGGTTTTGTTTTCTTGACCAATACTTTTCCCATACCTCCACCATAGGGCACAAACCGTCAGCATTTATAAATCTCTACTGGTGGCAAAATTGTCATGCATCTAACCCATTTTTGGAAGGCTAGAAAGTGGCAATAGCTTTGAATTACATTATTGCTGTGCCCTGAGTTGTAAGGTCACTTTGTTAGAAATTACAGAAAACAGAAAAAAAGAATATTTCTAAAAACTCAATATTTTTGTTGAAAATGTATTTTAAATATTTTGCATTAACTGAAAAAAAGAAAACGTAAAAATCAAACCCATTTAAATCTTATACCATGTATATAATTCTCTCAGTTTGTCTGAGATCAGTTCATAGATCCAAACTGGATGAGAATTTGTGATGAATATCCATGCATCTCACACCATAATTTACTCTCTAGACACAGAGTAGACATTAATTTGATACTAATGGAAATTGAAATATATACTGACATGAGAGAGAGGCAAATCTATTAACTGGGATGTGCTGATTTGTATCTAGGGGAATACATATAAAGTTAATGTTTAAAGCTTTGTTGATTGAGTTGTGGATGGAGTAAAATGAATATAACATTTTCCTTCTCTACATAGCACTTAATTTGTACAGTATTAGCCAGTCATTCACAAGATCATTATTAACTACAGTACATGACCTACTTAAAAACCTGAATTTATTTAGTTGTAAAATGTATAACATGATATTTGATTTGTTTTTGAGTAAAGCAAATAAGTCCTTTAAACCACAACCTGTTCTTTATCACCTAGAAGAATGATGCCTGTCGGATTGATAGTACCGTAAAAATATAATGAGTAAAAAATATTGGTATGTCAGCCAATAGAGTCTTGCAAAGTCAGGAATGTACAGTGGTTAAAAAAGTATTTAGTCAGCCACCAATTGCCAAATCAGACAAGGTGATTTTCTGGATTTGTTTTCTCATTTTGACTCTCATAGTTGTGGTCTACCTATGATGTCAATTACAGGCCACTCTCATCTATTTAAGTAGGAGAACTTGCACAATTGGTGGCTGACTAAATACTTTTTCCCCACTGTAGCCAGGGTAATCAATGAAATAGACTGCGTAAGGATAAGGAATGACATACAACTATAGTGTCATGATCCAAGGTGGATCTGACAAGTAAATGGACAAAGTGAACTTTTTTTGCTTTGGCTTGGTGCCAAAGTGGGTTGATTGCCCCCGGTGGCCATTAGAATTATTACACGTGGTGTTGTTGGTTCTAAGTTGCCCCAGTGGAGGTGAGTGGTATTACACTTTAGTTTTAATGTGCATGTATTAGAAATCAGGTGTGAGGCTCTATAAAAGAGTGTCAGGTGTGTTCAATCAAGGTTTGGTGATATTGATAGTTCGTCATTTGGGAAGCGAGCCTGGGTGATGAAGGAGCTGAATGAGAGTCCTGGGCAGCCCAGCCAGAGGGATTGAGTCAGCTATGGAGTCTGCAAGGAGTGCTGGCATGGATTGGTGGAGTTCATCGTTGGTGTCTGCAGGAAGGGCTGGCATGGCATGGTGAGACACAGTTTATGGTGTCAGTGGGAAGTGCTTGCATGGCTTGGTGGAGTGGCGACTATGGTGAGAGTTGCATTCAGCATGCTGGACTTGGTTGCTGAAATCTGGACTCATGCATGCTGGACTTATTGGCAGAAAAGTTTTTTCTCAAGCATGCTGGACTTTTTGGCAGAAGCTGGACTCAAGCATGCTGGACTTTTTGGCAGAAGCTGGACTCATCTTTGGGACTCTGTTTACTGGGCAGCTGCAACTGGTGGTGGACTCTGCTCCAAGGATGCACTATGGTGGTGGATCCGGTTATGGTGATGGATCCGGTTGAAGGAGAAGATGCACGCAGGTGGTGGGCTCTGTTGCGGGGAGCATAAGCAACAGAGCAAAGCTAAGTGGTGTCCCCCTGTATTGTCATTTTCCCTTATGTGTGTTTAGTGCAGTGGTGGGATTAGTTTCCGCACCGACCAATTCCCTAGTGAGGGTTTAGGTGCAGGGCGAGTCGAGGTTTTAAGGTACGCGTGCGTCGCCCGGTGCGGAACCGGCATAGGGAACGTTAGGAGTGCAGGGACTCTGGCTCAGGGAAGTGCAGGAGGTCTCCACATCCCTATTCCCTATCGCAGGGCCCACCATTGTTATTGTTACCCAGGTTTCCCCTTTATTATTTAAATTCACCTTACTGGAGGCGGGGTTTCTAGACTACTGTATATATATATAACGTGAATTACCTAAATTCGCCAGTTGGAGGCGGTGTATCCAGCTGCATGTTTTATTATTTAAATTCACCCTACTGGAGGCGGTGTGTCCAGGGTCACGCGTGTCATGGGTTCACCATGCGGTACTCGCTGCGTCCAGACACACGTGACCGTGATATTATCACCAACCCTATATTTTTTTTTTCTGGTCAGCCTTGGCCATGTGGAGACCTGTGAGTAATTGCTGCTGGACCTCACTGAGGTGTGTGAGAATCTGCTTGGTGTGAAACAGTTCCAGCAGCAGTATTCAGGGTCGGGGGCCTTTCCTTGGGCTCAACCAGAAAATCAAATGGCGGCTGCGGTCTGGCAAAAAGCCCCTAGAGTCGCTGCTGGGGAGCGGGACTTGCTCATGCATGCGGGGGTACCAAGGCAGGTGGGAAGAGTTGGTGCCCCACGGAGCTGCCTGGTATTCCCTGAGGTGAAGGGGTACATCACTGTGGTGAGCAGACTGGTGTATAGTCTGCGGGGCTCACGCCAAATCTTCCATACCATTGAAGAATCCGCCCCCTCCTGGCCATGTGGAGGCAACCAGAGAGTGTATTTTTCCTCCATATTCCTGCGGCTCTGGCAAAGTGCCCCCTAGAGTCGCTGCTGGGGAGCGGGACTTGTTTATACAGACGGACGTACCCAGGCAGGTGGGTGGAGTTGGTGATCCCCATGGTGCTGTCTGGGGTTCCCCGAGGTGAAGGGGTATGTCCCTGTAGTGAGCAGACTGGTGTTATAGTCCGCGGGGCTGACGCCAAATCTTCTATAACACCGAAGAGGCTGCCCCCTCCTGGTCATTTGGAGGAAGGCGACCAGCGAGTGTATATTTCCTCCATATTCCTGTCCCCTTCTCCTCCAGGTGTGAGCGGCAGGTGTGCTGCGGGGGAGTAGGGACAAATCTCACCCCTCGCCATTAACCAACCCTGGGAGGCGCAGACCTCATGGTGAAAGGGTTGGAGGGTCGTGTCCCTTGGTGAATAGCAGGGGTGTGAGTGTGGTGACACAGGGGGACGCCTCTGTTGTCGAGTCCAGAATGAGTTCACCCAAATATGACAAATGAATGTGTAGCAATAAACGTTCAGGTCCGGACCTGTGTATGAACGAGCATGTATGGGTGGCGACCAAAAAACATCTTGTGGAAGTGTGTTGTGGAGTCTGATCAGCTCATAGCAAACATACACATACATAAACTCGTTCCCCAGGTCGGCGCTGTGGAGATGAGTGGTGCCTCCAGAACATGTATTGCCAATACCAGTGGTGCGTTTGTCATAAACCTGAAGTTTCAGGTGGTGGTGGGGTGAACCCAGGATCTGGGCATCCCCACTGTAGGTGTTTCCCTTATAAGGAGTGGTCTTGAGGGTCCAGAGGCCCCTCATTAAGGAGGGGGTACTGTCATGATCCAAGGTGGATGTGACAAGTAAATGGACAAAGTGACTTTTTTTCCTTTTCTTGGTGCCAAAGTGGGTTGATTGCCCCCGGTGGCCATTAGAATTATTACACGTGGTGTCGTTTGTTCTAAGTTGCCCCGATGGAGGTGAGTGGTATTACACTTTAGTTTTAATGTGCACGTATTACAAATCAGGTGTGAGGCTCTATAAAAGATTGTCAGGTGTGTTCAGTCACGGTTTGGTGATATTGATAGTTCGTCATTTGGGAAGCGAGCCTGGGTGATGAAGGAGCTGAATGAGAGTCCTGGGCAGCCCAGCCAGAGGGGTTGAGTCAGCTATGGAGTCTGCAAGGAGTGCTGGCATGGATTGGTGGAGTTCATCGTTGGTGTCTGCAGGAAGGGCTGGCATGGCGTGGTGAGTCGCAGTTTATGGTGTCAGCGGGAAGTGCTTGCATGGCTTGGTGGAGTGGCGACTATGGTGACAGTTGCACTCAGTATGCTGGACTTGGTTGCTGAAAACTGGACTCAAGCATGCTGGACTTATTGGCAGAAAAGTTGGACTCAAGCATGCTGGACTTTTTGGCAGAAGCTGGACAAATCTTTGGGACTCTGTTTACTGGGCAGCTGCAACTGGTGGTGGACTCTGCTCCAAGGCTGCACTATGGTGATGGATCCGGTTATGGTGATGGATCCGGTTGAAGGAGAAGATGCACGCAGGTGGTGGGCTCTGTTGCGGGGAGCATAAGCAACAGAGCAAAGCTAAGTGGTGTCCCCTTGTATTGTCATTTTCCCTCATGTGTGTTTAGTGCAGTGGTGGGATTAGTTTCCGCACCGACCAATTTCCTAGTGAGGGTTTAGGTGCAGGGTGAGTCAGGGTTTTAAGGTACGCGTGCGTAGCCCGGTGTGGAACCGGCATAGGGAACGTTAGGAGTGCAGGGACTCTGGCTCAGGGGAATGCAGGAGATCTCCACGTCCCTATTCCCTATCGCAGGACCCACCATTGTTATTGTTACTCAGGTTTCCCCTTTATTATTTAAATTCGCCTTACTGGAGGCGGGGTTTCCAGACTACTGTATATATAACGTTTATTACCTAAATTCGCCAGTTGGAGGCGGTGTATCCAGCTGCACGTTTTATTATTTAAATTCGCCCTACTGGAGACGGTGTATCCAGGGTCACGCGTGTCATGGGTTCGCCTTGCGGTACTCGCTGCGTCCAGACACACGTGACCGTGACATATAGATGTAAAGTCAAACTGGTAGTAGACATAAAAACTATAGCCCCAAGATCCAAGTAACAAATTGAATAGAAGAGACAGAATAAAAATAAGCAAATCAGAGGTTAAGGGCAAGGTCAGAGCCAGATTAAGAAAGAGATCGCACATTACAAACATGACATATGACTCTTATGAAAAGCAATCATATGGTAGTCATATGTCAGGTTTGTAATGCTAAATTTTTTCACATGATTAGCATAAAAATGCCACTTCATTGTTGTTATCTTACATAAATGGATCTTTGTACCTTCATTATTGATAAAAGCTTGGGATTGGCTAAAATGTCTCTAATTGGATTTCCATGAATTGAATTAAACATCATTCAACACGTGAGTGCCGGGAACGCTTTTGTATTTGTACTTCTCTCCATGAGCACCACAATCTTACAGAGTGCCAAACCACTGTCTTTTATTTGATAAGGTCAGAGCCAGGACTGAGTCAATAACAGTAACAGAAGCAAATCAAGAACATATCTTAGGGTACCGTTACACCTAGCGATGCACCAGCGATCCCGACCAGCGATATGACGCAGTCAGGATCGCTGGTGCATCGCTAGGTGGTCACTAGAGAGCTGCCACACAGGCAGATCTCACCAGCGACATCGCTGGGGACGGGGATCGCTACTTACCTGTCAGACGCGGCGATCCTGCGTCCTCCCGCCCGGCTCCACGCGTCCTCCCGCCCGGCTCCAGGAGCTTCTTGCGCGATCAGCGATAACCAGCGGGGGGGAGGCGGTCGTAGGTAAGTATCACATGCAGCGATATCTCTAGCAATATCACTGCAACATCACAAAATCGGTGGCTTTACAGCGATATTGCTAGCGATATCGCAGTGTGTAACGGGGGCTTTAGTCAGTCAGGCAAGCGGTCCACTGGAACATTTTTAAAGGGAACATGTCAGCAGGTTTTTACCATATACAATACAGACACTACCATTAGGGCCTCTTTTGCAGCATTCTAGAATGATGCAAAAAAGTCCCCAGTCCAGTCTGAAGATTCCAAAAAAGACCTATTATTATACTCCCAGACACCGAGGTTCGGTCCAATGGATGTCTCTGGTCTTGAGCCATTGCCTCTTCTCTTCCTAATATCGCCATTCTCTTTCTCTGCTTTGTGTGCATGATGCATCTGACATCATCCAAACAATGTCCCTGTTACACTCCTGTGCAAGCAGACTTTTCTCTGCTCTGCTGAGAGCAGAACAAAGTATTGTAGTGCACATGCGCCAGAACATTATAGTACTTTGCTCTGCTGTGGGCAGTGCAGTGAGACGTTCGGTTGAACAGGAGCGCAATGGAAACACTTTGTGAATGATGATCGATACGTCATCCACATGAAGCAGGGAATGAGGATGGCAATAGTAAGAAGAGAGGAAGAGCCAGATCAAAACAGTAGATGCCCTCCATGAAACCAACGGTGCCTCCTGTATGTATATGTAAGGTTCAGCCAGGGCGGTAGTCGCGGCTGAGGTAAACAGCTCAGATACGCCCTGGTCTTCCCTCACATGGACATGACAGTTCTCTGTCAGCATACCTGTTGCTCCATTCTTTTCACCTTCAGGGCCTTCCCCAGGTGGCTGCACATTTTTTCCAACTCTTTTGGCAAAAACGAAGACAGTTCAATTCCAACTTTAAACAAGAAACTTTTACTCTTTTGTATTCTCAGTCCGTTCTCTTCAGTTACAGCATTGACATCAGGTAACACACAATTTCCCTTTTTCACTTTCCCTAGTTTCTCACTGTCACCTTCCAGAATATTCCCAGGTCGTCATCCCGGTCAGCATCACAGCATCCTCCCTGTCCAGCTTCACCACCTTTGGGAGTTCCCCTGTCTGTTTTGCCCCAGACAAAACGGCATCTGCCCACACAGCAAGTTGCCTGATAATGAGCGATCTGTGCTGCCGTACTGCTGCCAACTGTCTCACTACCATCTGCAGTGTAGTGCTCGGTACTGCAATGTTCTGCACTGCTGTCATCTGTGGCCCTCAGGCCCTGAATGGCTGGGCTCATTTCCTTAAATGTTACGGAGCTACCTGCCCTATCAGGGCTACTAAGCCCAACTGACTAAAATGCCAGAAGCTCCCTGGCTTAACCACGGTTAGCCCCTCCTACATTAACGATTTACATTCTGAGCATAATTATATCCCCATCTAGTGGGCCTACTAGGGAACTACGCTTGCCCTACATAAATACAATAATAGAAAAGCATACAGAGAACTATACAGTGGACATTAATCAACATTAAATGTACATAACATAAATAAAAGGCTCGTATATCACAGCTTTAGACATCCCTTATATATAATAAAAGGTCTTTTTTGAGATGAGCAGACTGGATTGGTGACTTATTTGCAGCATTTTAGTATGCTGTAAAATAAGCCCTAATGGTGGTGTCCATACTTTATATGTGAAAAGCCTGGTAAAAAAATCAGAGACTGACTGCATAGGGAAGGTGAAGAAACTTTTTTTTCTTTCCACCTCCAACAAGATCAAACTCTGAGCAAACTCTTATCAGATTCTGATTAGCATAATGAGACAGATTTTCTCAGACAAAGAGAAAATGATGGTTTGAACTTAAGGGGGTTTTACACATAGCGATATCGCTAGCAATATCGCTAAAGCGTCACTGATTTTGTGACGCAACAGCGATATTGCTAGCGATATCGCTATGTGTGATACTTACCTCCGACTGGCTCCCCCGCTGTCTGTCGCTGATCGTGTGAGATCGGCCGGGTCCATTTCTTGTCAGGCCCTTCCTGCTGGCATCGACGAGCGATGCGTGGACGCGGGCAGGAGGATGTCAGCATCGCTGCGTGTGAAAGGTAAATAACGACCGCTGCTGCGTCACTACATCGCTTGTGAGTCTGCCTGTTTGGCAGCTCACTAGCAACCATTTATCGATGCACCAGTGATCCTGACCGGGTCATATTGTGCTCGGATCGCTGGTGCATCGCTAAATGTAAAGGGGCCTTTAGGGTCCCATTACACTAAATGACGCACCAGCGATCCCAACAATGATACGACCTGGCCAGAATCGCTGGTACGTCGCTACATGATTGCTGGTGAGCTGTCAAACAGGCAAACTCACCAGTGATCAGGACCAGCGAGGATGCTGGTATCCAGCGTAAACAGCGGGTAACTAAGACTGCGCAGCGCTTAGTTACCCGCTGTTTACCTTGGATACCAGCCCCCAGGGCGAGCACGTGTGTATCCAGGGTACACAGTGGGTAACTAAGCGACATGCGCGCTTAGTTACCCGCTATTTACCCGCTATTATACCAGCTCCCAGCATCTGATACAGCGCTGGGAGCTCGCTGATCGCTGGTCTCCTGCTGCCACACGATGCGTGCTAGCCAGTGGGAGACCAATGATCAAAAAATGGCCCAGGACATTCCTGCACGATCAGCGATACCCGGCGGGGGGCTGGTCGCTGATGCGTGCCACACACAGCGAGATCACTGGCGAGATCGCTGATGCATCACAAAATTGGTGACGCATCAGCGATCTCGCTATCGATCTCACTTAGTGTGAAGTACCCCTTAGTCTTACTTAGAATTCTAAATGTTATTCTTCATTAGAAATTAGCAAATTGACTCAAGGTGAAATTAATTCATCTTAAATTTTTTTAAAAATTGAGATTCAACACAAAGCAAATCTTTTTTGCAATTGAGTTTCTAAATTAATGAGGGCCAGCAAGATGTTGAGAAGTAATCAGGGTTCACACAATTAGGTTAAATATTCACAATGGTGCAGTACTAATCATTGTTAAAGATACCAAAGATTTTCATAATGACATTGCAGGACTGAAGAGGAAGTCTGGACAAGAGTAGGGTTGCTCAGCAGGACATAGAGCCAGGTAAGATTATTTTTTTTCCTTATGTTTTTTATTCTTCATGTCTCTGGAGAGACCTTTGTGCATTATAATGTACATGCAATTTGCATCTGATAAGCTTGATGTGGACCAAATTTCCAGGTCGCATTCAAACAAGTTTGCAGAATTTGAATTTTAGCAAATTTATTCATCCACAGTTATAATTTACATTCATGGCTGAAAGTGTTCTCACCCTTGAAATTATTAAAAAAATGAAGTATTTCTCTCAGAAAAGTTTTTGAAATTACACATGTTTGTTATACACATGCTTATTTCCTATGTGTGTATTGGAACAACACAAAAAAACAGTGAAATACAGGCTAACTGGCCATTATTTTACGCAAAACCAAAAAATGGGCTGGACAAAATTGTTGACACATTTCCAAAATTTGGCGGAAACAATTTTGTTTCAAGCATGCGATGATCATTCAAACTCGCCTGTTGAAAGTAATAGGGGTGGGCACTATGAAAATCACAACTGAAACCAGATAAAAAAGGGAGAAGTTGACTCAATCTTTGCCACACTAAGCATGGAGAGCAGAAAGCGTAGAGAACAGTCTGAGGACTTGACGACTAAAATTGTGGAATAAAATCAACAATCTCAAGGTTACAAATCCATCTCTAGAGATCTTGATGCTCCTTTGTCCACTGTGCGCAACATAAGTTGAAGAAGTTATCAACCCGCCGTGGCAATTCAGCTAATCTCCCTGGAAGTTGATGGCAGAGAAAAATTGATGAAAGGTTTATGTGCAGAATATTCCAGATGGTGAATTAGCAGCCTCAATCAAGTTCCAAAGAAATTTAAGCTGGGGGCTCAGGGTGCATCAGTGTCAGCCTGAACTATCTGTTGACATTTGAATGAAATGAAGCACTATGGCAGGAGACCTAGGAGGACCACACTGTGGACAAAGGCATAAAAAACTAGACTGTAGTTTGATGAAATGTCCATGAGGAAGCCAAATTCCTTCTGAGAAAGTGACTTGTGGTTATATATTAATACAATAGGTTATCTCAAAAAATGCAATTCTTGAATTATATGGTCAAATGGTATGATGCAGTATTACCGTATTTTTCGCTTTATAAGACGCACCTGATTATTAGACGCACCCCCAAATGTGGTGAAGGAATAGAGAATTTTTTAATAAATGGGGTCCGTCTTATAATGCCAGTGTCCGTCTAACAAATCATATAGGGTATATGTCCCTCATAGCCCCCCCACCCTAAAATTAGCCCCCTTAATCTGGATATGGCCACCTTATATTGAATATAGCCCCCTTGTGCTGGCACACGGGCCCCCTGTGGCTGGCACACATCACCCTGTGGCTGGCACACTGGCCCCTGTGGCTGGCACACATCACCCTGTGGCTGGCACACTGGCCCCCCTGTGGCTGGCACACATCACCCTGTGGCTGGCACACGGCCCACAGTGGCTGACACACATGACCCTGTGGCTGGCACACTGGCCCCCCTGTGGCTGGCACACTGGCCCCCCTGTGGCTGGCACACATCACCCTGTGGCTGGCACACTGGCCCCTGTGGCTGGCACACATCACCCTGTGGCTGGCACACTGGCCCCCTGTGGCTGGCACACATCACCCTGTGGCTGGCACACTGGCCCCCCTGTGGCTGGCACACATCACCCTGTGGCTGGCACACTGGCCCCCCTGTGGCTGGCACACTGGCCCCCCTGTGGCTGGCACACTGGCCCCCCTGTGGCTGGCACACATCACCCTGTGTTAGATATCGCCTCCATGCTGCTGCTTTTAGTAAAATAAACTCTTTCCTTACCTTCTCAGCGCTGTCCCTCCTCGTGTCTCCCTCAGTGTGGTTGAGCTCCTCCTCCATTTCCTGGTTCTCAGAGCCGGTCATGTGATCAGCACAGCAGAGTGCTGATGACAGCAGCAGCAGAGACACCGGGAGATCAGCGCTGGAGGAGGTAAGGAAAGAGTTTTTTATTTTACTATGGGCAGCAGCATGGGGGCGATATCTAACACAGGGGATCATGTGCGATCAAAGGAGGGCGCAGGCAGCTATAATATGCACCGCTCCCCCAGCCAGTCACCGTGGTGCGGTCTCAGCACCATGGTGATGGACAGCGGCAGTGCATATTATATGAGCGGGAGCAGGAGATCAAAGGCTCCCTTCGGCAGCTTTTACCAGCTCACAGCACCGCTCCAAAGCTGCCCCCACCTCCCCTGGACCCTGCAGTACATATATATATATACACCCCCTCCCCCGTATATTCGGATTATAAGACGCACCCCCTACTTTCCCCCAAAATTTGGGGGAACAAAAGTGCGTCTTATAAAGCGAAAAATACGGTAACTTTTTTTGTGTTTTTAAGTCATTAGAATATACATATAGACTGAAATGTCACAATGTCCTTTTGCCTCTTTATACAGTACGTCTCATAAAAAGAGAGCTATCTGGAAAATGCAGCATACTGGCTGTCAACAGCATGATTTCCTCTAGAATAGGGGAAATTCATGGCCAGCTGTTCCGTGTGCTCATTAGTGGAGCATCCAGGTGTAGCATGCTGCTTATTGTTAATTTAACAGCTGATCAAATACTATTGTCTATGCAGTCAGCACAATGCAGGTGTGCAGGGTGCAGTTATGCACATAGAAATTAATTAGTGGATATTTCTCAGCTTAAACAACAACTACTTGTTTAATCTATTGGTAATTATGACAATTTTTGCTTTGCCTATTTCTAGAATAAAAAAGCCAAATGGTCTTTTATTTTATTATGTTATTACTTAGATGTTCCCAGAGGCTTCTAGTTGTTCAACCCTTTAATCCTTTGTGGAAATCATTTCTTTATTGTAGGGGGTCTTTCGACTGTGAGCATATTGCAGCAGATGGCTGGTGGTGCAAATTGAGGGAAGAGATATGGGTATTCTGCGTCCGAATAAGAGAGATAGAAACAATTACAAAATCCAAATCAAGTTCTGTACATAGTTAAAGATAACCAAATTCAAGCCTAAAGAATCAGGGAGAGATGTCACACAGAGAGAGCAGTTAGGCAGCTAGAAAGCAAGTCCAAAAGGTCATCCCAGAAGAAAAAGTCAGGTCAGTAACTGAGGTTAATCTAAGGGCTCATACATGCGAGAAACTCGCACGTCAATACCCGGCACTGCCGCCGGCACTCAGATCGGAGCGCTAAGCTGCATGTATTTCTATGCAGCTGAACACTCCAATCTGAGTACTGGGTAATGATGTGGGAGACTTGTCCGAGTTTCTCACATGTGAGTATGAGCCCTAATATGGAGCCTACAAGGATTTCGTCACTTATGCTATTGGCTCCAATAATCATGTGATCAATGATCAGTCATAACTCCATGCTGCTAGATTTAGGCAGATTCAGTAAAGATTTAACTGTCTTTACCTTATTTACTCAACTGAGCTTTGTTCTTTTAAAAAATTATCACTGAATGATTTTCTGGTGACTACATGGATGATAACTTAACAAATCCATGCTGTGTCTACATATTTTTTTAAACTTTGCATCTATACTGCAGTCAATCCAGGAAAAAAACTTGTGCAAAGTCTGACTGTAGGAATACATTCACAATAATACATTCCCAGTCTGAGTGCTGTCTATCTAGAAAACATACTGCATACAGAGAGCACACTGACTGATGTTAATGATTAACTGTGAGAAAAAAGTCTCAGCATGCTCTTGTCTCATCTGCTTTTTCAAGAGTGTCACTTAAACATCTTAATGAGTGTGCAAAAAACTAAAACAGATGCAATACAAACACCATCCATTCCCTTATTCCAAGAGCCATAGCTTTTTTTTAATTTTTCTGTCAATATGGCCATGTGACGGCTTGAATTTTGTGGGATGAGTTGTACTTTTAATTGACACCATTGATTTTGCAAATCCAAAATTGTTTTTTTTATTTTTTTTATTTACCATGTGAAACTGAACTGGTAATATGATTCCCCAGGTCAGTACGAGTATGCGGATAACAAACATGTAGTGAAAAAAGTTCAGAAATTTGTATGAAAAAATATGTTTGTGTTTATTGTCAATTTCCGAGACCTGTAACATTCTAATTTTTTGTGATTTGGGGCTCAGTGAGGGCTTAGTTTTTGCGTCTTGAGGTGATATTTTTAGTTATACTATTTTGGCATATATAAGATGTTTTGCTCGCCAGTTATTGCATTTTATTGCAATGTTGCGCTTCCAAAAAAAATGAAATTCTGGCATTTTGATATTTTTTCTTTTTACCCTGTTTACCAAACAGATTAATTTACTTTATATTTTGATAGATGGGACATTTCTGAACTTAGCAACACCAAATGTGTGTATTTTTTATTTTTTTAACTGTTTTATCTATAATGGGGCAATATGGGGAGTGATTTTAAGTTTTGTGCTTTTCTAATTTAATATTTTTTTAAATTTTTTTTGTTCACTTTTTACTTTACTTAATAGTCCCCTAAGGAGAATTGGAGCTGAGATCTTCTGATCAACTGTGCTATGCATAGCAGTGCTTCAGCCCTGTTATATATAGTATAATTACCAATCTCCTATGAAAATTGGCCGCTGGTCGATGTTCACAGGAGGATCATGATGACAGACATGAGTGTCTTCTTCAGATCCCTGGCTGTCATGACAATCCATTGATCCTATGCAATCACATCACAAGGACGCCAATAGGCAGGACTTGTGACGTTCTTCCTTGTTAAATGCCGCTGTCAGTTACAGACAGCAGGATTTAACTTGTTAACAACCGCAGGAGGATTTCAGATCCCCCTGCAGCTGTTGGAGCCACTTGATGCCTAATTAAATCAGCCATTAAGTGTGGGGAAAGTGCCGAAGCCCTCATCAAAAGCAGGGACACAGCTGATGATGTAAATACAGTCTGTCCGCAAAGTCTTGGTGCACTTTTGACCAGTCACTAGAGAGCAACAAAAGACGATAGAAATGTGAAATCTGCTCCAAATAAAAGAAAATCTCTCCAAGTATCATACCTATTCAGTGCAGATCGATGTGGGCTCCATTTGTTGCCCTACACACATCCAAATGATAGTGAAGTTCTTGCCACACACGGGTAAGGACGTCTGGTGTAACAGAGTCAATAACATCTGTGATTCTGTGTTTTAAGTGATTATTGTCCTTGATACGTTCAATGTACACATGTTGCTTCACATAACCCCAAACTGGGAGGATTTTACTTTTATTTGGTGCAGATTTCACATTTCTATCATCTTTTATTGCTTTCCTGTGACCGGTCAAATGTGCACCATGGCTTTGTGGACACACTGTATATGTCACCAGTCATGAAGGGATTAACAGATGCATTACAACAAGTATTTACTTAGGGTTAGATCCAGAAACATTTGGGTAGTAGCAGAATCTTCATGATTTGGGCTCTGCATGCCACCAATTTTTTTTTAAATTGAAGCAACTGAGATGCAAATGAAGGGCAGACTTTCAGGTTTAACTAAAGGATTGAACATAAATATTCTGTGAAATATTTAGGAATTGCAACAATTTTTCTACAAAGCCTCCTCATTTAATGGGCTCAAAAGTAATTTGACAAATTAACTTTTTAAATAAAAGGTTCATTTTTAATACTTTGTGGAGAATCCTTTGCAGGCAATGACTGAACATCACCGAATGTTGGATGTTTAGATGCGTTGCCAGGCTTTTACTACAGTTGACTTTAGTTATTGCTTGTTTATGGTTGTTTCTGCCTTAAGTTTTGTCTTGTTAAGCTTTATCTTAAGCAGGTGAAATGCTGCTCGTTGGGGTTGAGATCTGGTGATTGACTCAGCCATTGCAGAATATTACACTTCTTTGCATTCAAAAACTTCTGGGTTGCTTTCTCAGTATGCTTTGGGTCATTGTCCATTTGAATTGTGAAGCACCATCCAATCATGCTTTCTGCATTTGGTTGAATCTGTGCAGAAAGTATAGCCCTGAACACTTCAGAATTCATCCGGCTGCTTCTGTTTGCAGAACATCATCAATAAATTCTAGTGACTTAGTGCATTGGAAGCCATGCATGCACTGCCATTACACTGCCTCCACCATGTTTTACAGAGGATGTGTTGTGCTTTGGATCATGAGCTGTTCCAAGCCTTCTCCATACTTTTTTCTTCCCATCTTTCTGATACAGGTTGATTTTAGTTTCATCTGTCCATGCTTTTTCAGAACTGGGCTGGCTTCTTTATATATTTGCTTGCAAAGTCTAATCTAGTCTTTCTATTTTTTTTTAAAGCTTATTAATCTTTTGCACCTTTTGTTGATCCATGTGTATTTTATCTCATGAAGTCTTCTCTTTATGGTAGACTTCAATACTAATACACCTACTTCTTGGAGAGTGTACTTTACTTGAGTGGATGCTGTGAATAGGCTTTTCTTCACTATAGAACGGATTCTACGATCAGCCACCATTGTTCCCAGGCTCACCACTGCTCTCTTTTTTTGCAAAATGTATCAAACTATTGATTTAGCCACTCATAACATTTCTGCTATGTCTCTTATAGCTTTTTCTGTTTTTCAGTCAAATTATGGTCTGTTTCTTTTCCATTTAGAGCTCCTTTGACCGCATGTTGTGGGTTCACAACAACAGCTTCCAAATGCAAATGTCACAACAGGAATCAGTACATATTCCATTATGAGTCATCCCCCTGAAGTGCAAGCCCACATCTTTCCAAGCAGAAAATGGCTGTTGTATTCAGCCATCATTTGCCACTTACAGCCATGGGTGGAGCTTTGCTCTTAACCTGTTAAATGTTGCTGTCAATCTGTCACAGCAGCATTAACACCACTCCCCTCTGCCATTCTATCCTCTTATCGGCACTCCTGTGATCATGGGACATTGATGTGGTGCAATGACAGAGAAATGTCTAGTGAAAACTCTTGTTTTGTGTCTGTAATCATTTTACTCTTGTGAAAACCAGCCCATGGATGTTGCTCATGGGAGACTGTTATTTTTGCTATATACAGCAATTCTGTTGCATTGCTGTATATAGCACAAGTGTTAGACAATGGCAGGTTCAATTTCCCTTAGGGGACTAACAAACATGGTAGAAAGTAAAAAGAAATGTTTAAAAAAAATAAAAAAATGTTTAAATAATCCCACCTTTCCCCCGTTAAAAATTAAGAAACAAAAAAATACATATGTTTAGTTTTGCTGTGTTCGTAAAGTCAAATCTATAAAAAGAGAATAAATTAATCTGATAAGTACACACTGTAAATAGAAAAAAATTTAAACCCCGAAATTGCAGTTTTTCAGACGTTGCTCCTAAACATGTCTGATACTCTGCCATCAAGTACCTTTCTATCACTGTATCGCTGCATTGATTTAATGTTCCTGTTATTAACAGTTACTTATAGGAAGACATTTCTTTAAGTCACTGATACCAAGGTGTACTATTCTTGATTGTTATGTTATTGTGCTTTTTTTACTGTTTATACATCATTAGCTACAGTATGCCCTCTATCATCTTTGGATTTTTTACATACTGTTTTCACCTATCATCACATGTCTTTTTTTTATTACTGCATTGTTCAGACTATAAAACACACCAGAACATAAGACACACTCTAAATATAGAGGAGGAAAATAGGGAAAAAAATAATTTTTAACCTGTCATCAGGATCAGACATGTCAGGGGTCACAGGTGCATCTTACAGTTCGAAAGTAACTTAAAAATCACAGAAAAAAGGGGGAGATGCTTACCTGCCCAGGCCTCCAAACAAATGCACTATCAGGGTGCAGTGGACCCAATTAAGTTGGCAGCAACACAGGTGCAGCAATACTGATGAAACAATCACTCTCAACCTACCAATCCATGGAGGGGGTGATTGGTATATTAGTGCAGAAAAGATAACAATCTGCATGTGGCATTATTCGCATACAGGTGATGCAGAGCAATCTGGCTTACAGCCTATTAGTGATGCCCATACTTTTAGATCAGGCGGACTGACCAGTGCTAACCAAATTGCATCCTGTGTGAACAGAGGACACAGTTTACAGAGCCAACTGGGCCCAACTGCACCCTGAAAAATAGATAAAGTGTAAAAAAAAAACATATATGTGAGGTATTAGTTGATATTAAGGCAAAAATATGGAAGCTCGCAATCCATGTCAAGGGTTCACACGTTTGTGAGTCCTGTCACTAAACATCAAAACATCTCTGCCTTTTAAAAATTTGGGGAGGATTTCTAAGTCCTTTTTTTGTGTCCGTGAGCTCTGTTTTGCTGTTTAGTGATAGGACTTGCAAACGTGGGGACCCTTGATGTGGGTTGCGAGGTTCCATATTTTGGCCTTAATATCAACTAATACCTCACATATAGTGATATGTTATTTTGCACTTTATTCATCTATTTTTCAGAGTGCAGTTGGGCCCAGATGGCTCTGTAAACTGTGTCCTCTGTTCACACAGGATACATTTTGCTTAGCACTGGGCAGCCGCCTTATCTAAAAGTATGGGCATCACTAATAGGTTGTAAGCCAGATGCTCTGCATCACCTGTATGTGAATAATGTCGCATACAGATTATCTTTTGTGCACTAATATACCAAACAATCACCCCCTCCATGGATTGGTAGGTTGAGAGCGATTGTTTCACTGGTATTGCTGCACCTGTGTTGCTGCCATCTTTAATCGGGTCCACTACACCCTAATAGTGCATTTGTTTGGAGGCCAGGGCAGATAAGCATCTTTGCCTTTTTTCTGTGATTTTTACAATTTTTGGGGGGCTTTCTAAGTCCTCTTTTTGTGTCAGTGAGCTCTGTTTTGAAAGTAACTTTCCGAGGGCAAATGGCGGTAGTGTAGCAAGGTCACAGGAGGAAGAAGCCCTGCTATGGGTAGCACAAGTAGTCAGATGATCGTAGCTTCAAGTCTCCTAAAAAGACTATTGAAGCATGCAAAAAAAAGGTTTTAAAAATATTAAAAAATATATATAAAAATGCACATCTCCCCTTTTGCACCATTTAAAATAAAACAATAAAAAAACACATATTTGGTATTGCCGTTTTCAGAAAGACCCAATCTATCAAAATATAAAAAGGATTAATCCGATCGGTAAACCACGTAATGAGAAAAAAATCAAAACGCAAGAATTATGTTTTTTTGGTCACCAAAACATTGCAATAAAATCTAACAACAGGCAATGAAAACATCATAAATATTCCAAAATGTTATCAATAAAAACATCAGCTCACCACCCAAAAAAAAGCCTTTACCCAGCACTAGATACCGAAAAATGAAGATGCTACGGATTTTGAAAAATGGCATTTTTTCATTTTACAAACTCTGGATTTTTTTTTGCCACTTAAATAAAAAAAAAAAAAATATATATATATATATATATATGTATATATATATATATATGCTTGGTATCAATAAACTCATAATGACCTATAGGCCGGAGTCACACTAGCGATTAAATCGGACTAATGCAATGCAATAAAAAATCGCATTGTATTTGTCCCAATGTTATTCTATGGGGCAGCTCCCATCATGCGTTTTTTTATCGTATCCGTTCCTCGGGCCGAGACAATCGCAGCATGCTGCGATTGTCACCGATTTTCGGATCAGATTCGCCAATGCAAGTTTATGGATGCGATTAAAAATCGCATTGAAAAGGCACCACACGTGTGACATGCGATTAAATCGCACGACTTCTCCTGGTCAACAGGAAATAGCAGGAGGCATGGCCAGGAAGCTTTGGGATGCAAATTTCTCTTGCAGCATAAAAAAAAAACCAGGAAGAACACCTCCACGGAGTCCTTCATCATGTCCACGCCAGTCAATGTGGAAATGCTGATAGTTCTGGTCCAGGAGAGGCCAGAACTATGGGACCAGAGAGATCCCCACTATGCTGACTGCACACGCAGGGAGACAGCGTGGAGAAGAATCTGTGCACAGATGTTCATTGGATATGCGGCAAGACCTCGGGAGGAGCGGGAGCAAATTAGTAAGTGAAATAATGTGTACACATAATCAAATCCCCAAATCTAATCTGCTCAATGTAAGTCCCAATATGTGTCGTCATTGCTCAGATATCTGGACATAATGACTCCGCCATTTTTATTGTGTGCATATTGACAACATATAAATTACCACTCCCTGACTGGTGGCACCATGACGAATTTGCCTTACTAAAATTTGAAATATTTAGCTAATTGTTCTGCCACCAAATGCAGTGCTCTCCTTGTTTTTATGCCCGTATCTTAGCCACTATATAACTTTTCTTTTTTTACTCCAAACATCATAGATGTTCCCATTATTGCCACAGGTTTTTCTAAATTTTGTTAGCAATTCTGTTGGTTAGAAGGTCCTTTGTAGTAGGCCTCAACCTTTTCCTTATTTTTTTGATTGGTGTGGAGCCAACAGGAATATAAATCATATCATTTCTAAAATGTGTGCCTAAGCATAGGTAAACCCTTGATTCCATAGCCATATGTGTGTTGTTACAAAATCCTGTGTTTTTGTTAACATTGTAGTGACTGATGTGACAAGGCGTTGGCGCAGCTGCAGGGACACATATAGGAGGGAGAGACAGCTGAGGTCCCATAGTGGAGCGGCCGGAACCACCAAGAGAAAATACGTGTACTTCGACTGCCTACATTTCCTTGCTCCTGTGATGGATCTGAGACCGTAAGTGCATGGTTTAATGTAGTACTTTGGATATTCTCTATGCAAAATTTAATTTATGTTATTTTCCATTGTAGCACCGAGTCAAACCTCACAGAGAGGGAGACGGGTTCCGACTCTGAGGTGGTGATTGATCCTGAGTCGGATGTTGCTGCAGGGTCCGGCCCATCTGCAGGACTTCCAAGAGCCACACCACCACCACCAAGATCACCACCACCAGAATCTGTTAGCCAGGCAGCACAGCATGATGACCGGGGCAACAGTAGCAGCCCCACCATGCCACTTGATACCTCTCCTCAGCCTTCGGCCCTACCACGATGAGGCAGGTGCAGGAGAGAAGGAGCACCTTTGGGAACAAGAATGCAGGTGGACCAAGGTGTATTGGACTTCTTGTCCACAGCTGCTCATGATGATGGGGAGGAGGCTTATGGGCGCAGTCTGGCACAGTATTTTAGGGCAATTCCCCGTGGGTACAGGCTGCGTACAAGAGGGGCTCTCCAAATTGTTTTGGATGCCAGCACATCACCCAATAATCCCTGCAGTGTGTTTCAGTTTCTTGAAAGGTGGCAGCTGTCAGATGAGATCAAATTGATAGGCTGGTTGGACTTGATGTGACAAGTCAACCATCCTTGGAACGTGTTCTTCCTCCTCCTCCTCCTCCTCCACGGGATGCCAACACCTCCACCTCAGCCTGCACACATCCCCAATGTGGCTCCACAGGTCCAATATATGGGCCAGGGCGCACATGCACAATATGGCCACTTTAATGAACCCAATGTTGGTGGGTGGCCACAACATGGGTATGTTAGACATGGACATATTGGGGGATATGGGCAATTAGGGCAGCCCTACCAAGACTACCCACACCAATATCAAAATTACCCCTGCCCAAACCCACAAATTGATCATGGCAGGAAGCAACAGATGGCACAGCCAGCTGCCAGCGCACAGGGGGACAGAGATGTGGCTCAGCAACCAAGGCCAAATGTCCGAACAGGCCCCCCACCTTCACCACCCCCAACCTACCATGACTTGTAGGTTTTCGTTTTTCACCTGATCTAATGTTTTGTGTTTTATACATGATGTTTCATTTTTGGTTTGGATTGTTAAATACTAAAGTGCTGATAACATCAGGCCATATGCCATTACTATGGTTATTTGGTATGGCAATAACAAAAAATAAAACAAGTAATAAACTTGTTAACATTCACAATGTGTGTATGTTCATGTTCGTTCATGTTCTGTAATGTGTTAGCTAGATATAGTAAAAAGTACTGTTTACAAAAAAAAAACAAAAGGCCAAGCAAACAATCTTTATGAGAACACAACCAAAGCACTACATAGATAAGGCATTATCTTGCCAGGGAGTAGCACCCTGAGGTGTTAGAAAATAAGTTGTAAACACATCACGTACTTTGAGTCCGGAAATTGGACGACGGGGTGGGTTTACATGTGGCCTAGGCACATTAGCAGACTCCACTTCAGCATCATCAGGTGAGGGGCAGTCATGAATTCTTGTGAAGTTATGTAGGACAACACAGGCTTTAATAACTTCATTGACATTAGCTTCACTCAGCTGAATTGCGGACTGTAGGACCCTCCATTTGGCCGTAAGAATACCAAAGGCACACTCCACCAGTCGCCGAGCACGTGATAGGCGAAAGGTAAATATTCTACGCCGGTGGTCAAGGGTTCATCGTGGATATGGCCTCTTGACATGTCTGCTCAATTGAAACACCTCATCTGCTACAAAAACATAAGGCACCGGTTCCAGATTTGAGTTGGGAAGCTGACGTGCTGGTGGTAGGTCAAGCTCATTGTTACGCAGCCGCCGACCCATAATGGAAGAATTGAAGACTCTGGAGTCTCCAGTTCTTCCATAGGCCCCAATATCTACAATTATAAACCTGTAGAGAGTGTCAACCAAAGCCAACAATACTACAGAAAAATATTATTATAGAATTGGGACCCTGAGTTCGGCGGCTTACGCACACGGATGTGCTTCCCATCTAGGGCTCCAACACATTGTGGAAACTGGCACATGTCCTCAAATCCACGGGAGATACGCAACCAGTCAGGCATTTTGGGCTCCGACATTACCACATGATGGAGTCTGGTCCAGATTTGGGAGCATGTAGACCGTACTATGCCAGAGATTGTTGATTTCCCAATTAAAAATTCTAAATGCAGACCAGCATATGAAAGGCCAGTTGAAAGGAAGCTAAAATAAATTAAAAAAAAAAAACATGAGTACACAGCCCAACAAACTACAGATACAGTTTCAAACACACTTAAAGTCGAGGAATTCTAAAGTAGGCATGATGAACCTTAAATTACATGCCATGGCTTGGTTCCGTAAGCCACAAGCATATAAATGCTTTGGGGAAATGTGGTGGAAATAATTGAAGAAAATAGGGCAATAAGAAATAAGGTTCAAGGTCTGTTAAATAAATATGCTGCTTCACACATCATCAGCATATTGGTTTGAGACATACCGTAAGGTGAGGAGTAGACACTCCTCTGCAGAAATAGCTTTGCGGATCCTCGTGTCCTGAAACGTGATCCCAGGGCGCACAATCTCCGGCAAAATATCAAAGGTAGCAAGGCTCATCCGACAATATTGATAGAACTTCTCCGGATGGCTACGCAGAGATGTATAGAGACGGTGGAAATGGCCTTTAGATATCCTTCAGAGCAAAAGTGGATGGACCCACATTTCTCTACGCCTCCTCGGATCCACAATCACAAGGTATTGCTCCCCAAAACGTCAGGATATAACCCAATAGAAAAGAACACGCTCAGTGGTGTTAAAAATGAGCCTGTCTGGCATGTTTAGCACAAAGCAGCGCTTACAAAATCCAAGCAGTGACTGTATTTCAAAGGTAGCAGCCTCACACCTGTTGGAGATCCAATAAATATAGGGTGGGATGATTTTTTAAATGAGTTTCATGCCTAAAAGCCGTTATTTGTCAATTTTGGAATGGTCAGAAAAAAAAAATCGCCAGACGGATGTAAAACGGATGGTTACATGCGATTAAAATCGGATGAATGAAGAAAAATCGCATCAAAAATGGATCACTGGTCAAGAAACATTTGTGCGATTTCGGACCGTTAAAATCGGACCGATTTTTTATTCGTTGTGTGTGACTCCAGCCATGGAATCATAAAGGCAGGTCAGTTTTAGCATTTTATGAACATGGTAAAATAAAACCCCCCCAAAACAATTCTGGAATTGCACTTTTTTTTGCAATTTCAATGCACTTAGATTTTTTTTTCCTATTTTCCAGTCCACTATAAAGTAAAATCAATGGTGTCGCTCAAAACTAAAACTTGCGTGTAAAAAAATGGAATATTAAAAAATAAAAAGTAAAGTAAAAAGTAAAACATGTGTGTAATCTTGTCCATTTTTTTAATTCTGTTATCACACCTCGATAAAAAACGTAACTAAGAATGCTACATTGATTAGGTACATGTAAGGAAAGGAACAAACAGCTACAGTCAGCATTGTTGCACACATACAGTATGCTTTGGTAAATGGATCTTGTATCTTAAATGCATCTTTCTATATTTACAGGATTTTTACTTGTTAGCTTCTATGTGAGAAGAAGACTTTGTTCACACTTGTTGTGCATGTATCCTATGGTAAACAGTACTTGTTGAAAAGTTCTACAAAGCATTAACTTTCTTTAAGATTTTTTAGTGATATTTTTGCTTTAAATTTTTTACCCTAAACAAAAATGTTAGCATAAAAGCTATGTTGATGTGTAGGTCCACGCACAGAAGGGAGTTGTGACAGCACCCAGCAGTAGTGTTGTGGCACATATGCTTGTCAAATTATCACCCTCCATGACCAAGTTTGCGTAAGTTCACACCCAGATAGAAATTTGCAGCAACAGCATGCAGTATGTTCATAGGGTGTATAGTAGTTGCTATAGTGGAGTATTAAAACAGGTATTCATTAATTAAAATGTATCTTTTTTTCAAGGATTTAAAATAAAAGATTAAGTTACTCAGGCATTTACCAAAAACGACGGGACGTCTCAAAAGTAAGCATCTGCAAGGCGCCGTTGTCTTCAGGTGGCATGTATGGATCTAATATTGGACAAGAATATTATATTACAACACGGTAGTGTAAAGAAGATGTGATTTTTTATTTTATTTTTATTTTTTTACACCAAGCACACTTTATGAGGTAGAAATTTGCATTTACATTTTTGGAATGTGGATATTTTTCTTTTGCCTTTAAAATAAAATAGAATGATGGCTTGTCCATCCCACAAATCAGAAAATGCACTTTCTACGACACAAAAGTCTTAGTTTCAGAATTTTTCTTTGGTAGCAAAATTAGGATAGAGGGGTATTAAGCTGCCTTGCTTGTTTGCAATATGTGAAAAATAACTAAAACATTTTGTTATGAAGGAGCTGTTAGTGCAGTAAATCACAGATCAAATAATTTACAGTCAGACTGACTATGCAGGTCCAGCACCTCCCTATTTCACTTGAATATTTGGATTATTATTCACAGACTGAGGTTTCCACTTCCAGTATCAATGTGCTTCAGCACTGCAATAGTATTTCACAATCAGATAGGTGTATTTCTATCCCTATGTGTCATGAAATTTGTGATCTGTCCTCCTATCTCTAGCCTATAAATTTCTAAAATGGTGCTGTAAAGCCAGCCCTTTGCTTTTATAGTGGCTATGATAGTTACCTCTGATTGGCTGTGCTAGATTAGGTGATGTGAATGCTGCAAGGCAATATGGGAAAACTTGCACAGCCAGACCTGACTTCATGAGACCTCTCTGGTTACTGAAATCTTCAGTACTGTTTGAAATGGCGCCGGACATTCATTTTCTTTTGAGATAATCATGAATCGATTTGCGAATTGGTAAAATTCACAGGGACATACATCTCTACTACTGATTATGCTTTGATATTTCTCCTGTTTGTGATACCCTTTGGGTACGTTCTCTGTGGCAGATTTGTTACATACATTTCTGTTAATCATAGAATCATAGAATCGTAGAGTTGGAAGGGACCTCCTGGGCCATCTGGTCCAACCCCCTGCTCAAAGCAGGATTCGCTAAATCATCCCAGTCAAATGTCTGTCCAGCCTCTGTTTGAAGACTTCCATTGAAGGAGAACTCACCACTTCTCGTGGCAGCTTGTTCCACTCATTGATCACTCTAACTGTCAAAAAGTTTTTTCTAATATCTAATCTGTGTCTCCTCCCATTCAGTTTCATCCCATTGCTTCTAGTCTTTCCTTGTTCACAGTCAGACTGACTATGCAGGTCCAGCACCTCCCAATTTCATGTTGTATACAAACATGCGTTTCCTTCTGTTTCCTCATTGCTTTAAGTTTTACAGGGAGGCAGAAATCATCTGCCAAGATATAATTATACAATTGACTTTTGAGCATTGACTTTTTCTGATATTCCTTTGGCGTACAGACATTTTAATCTTGTATAATCCATCTAACAATATTGAGAGCACTATGTAAATTAATAGTGATTTCCAAAAGTGGATACATCCCAAACTTTCCATTTAATTCTAAATCACTTCAGATTTTACAATAATTGAGAAGTTACTGGACCTGTCCCCGTGTTGTTCAATTATAGAACATTGTGTTAATATTGAAGGCTTTTGTTTTTTATTTGAAGGTTACCATTTATATTGCAGATATTCCAGTAATGAGCAATTACAGACAAGTAAGGTTTTATAACAGCTCAATTGCATTTCCTTTATGCTTCACTGACCTTGGTATGAAAATGCCACAGTGACTTAGTTCTGCCGAAGCCCAAATTCATTCTATTATAATCGTAATCAACAGTCCTTGGTTTCCTCAGCTGCACTTAGAGGATCCCCACTCGAATATTTCTGTTTTTATACAATAATATTCAATACATTGCCTATCGTCCTTCAGGGGACAACATAAAGCGGCAATCTAAAGAGAAAAATTCAGCTTTACTTATTTCAAGTGGCTTCACTTATAGTGGAATAAAAATCTGAAGTGCATATGTCTATTTTAATGTCTTCAAAGAAAATGGATCTTGTATCTTGCCGTATTTACAGGACATAATGTGAGATGCCATGCTAGAAGTAGGCTTTGTTCACACTTGCTTGGACATCCCGTTTGCTCTCTGTTTTGCTTGCAAGAATGACGAAACCTAATTCATGACCAAAACAGATCCGTTGCTTGATTAATGCATTCATTATTATGGTGTCGGTCTGGGATCCATTATGCGTCAGCTTTTAGACTAGAAGACCACGTGCATTGTGCAGACCTTTTTCATTTTAAAACTGTACATATAGTGGATCCCAAGTGGACACCGTAAGAATCAATGGTGGGATTCTTCTGTTTCTGTTGACTTCACTTATGCAATGGATCCATTTTTTTACATTAATTCTAGTTGTCTGTTCCTAAAAATGGATCAGTAAAAACGGAATGTCCGAACTCCGATGTGAGCACAGTCTAAAGAATGGATTATAAGTAGAGATGAGCGAATTTATTTGGATTTTGTCCCCGAATCTGATTTTTACATATTTGTTGCCATATTCAAATACTATTCATGCCAAATATATGTTTTATGTTCGGATCCAAACATGCTCGGTAATTTCTACTCCCATTGACTCTAATGAAGTTCAGCATTGCTCGACGAATATTGCTAAAAACAATATTCGAATCCGATTATATTCAAAACCGAATCCGAACAAATTCGCTCATCTCTAATTGTCGCCCACTACCTGGCCTATATATTTGCAAAATAAAATTTGATCCAGTCAAACAAAATGTTGATACGTTACAGATCAGCAACAGAATAGCACATGCAGTAAAAATAAAGTACAGTTCATATAGTACAAATAGATTAATGCACAGTATAATACAGGTAGACAGCATTTTAGTGCATGAAATACAGAAAGATTAAGTCAAAGGGAATCTGTCAACAGAGTTATACTATGGAATCTGAGAGAAGCACTATGTAGGCGTTGAGACCCTGATTCCAGCGATGTGTCACTTACTGGACTATTTGATGCAGTTTTTATAGAATTCCTGTTTTCTCTGCTGTAGATGTAACAGAGCTTAGAATGATAAACTCTATGATTTCGCCCACGTCCCTGATTGGTCGCTTGCTGGGGTAACACAAATTAGCTGTACTGCCTTGCATGCGACACCTAGTCCTTTAATGATTATCTCCTACTGATAAAATACTAATTGTATTGAAACCACAGCAAGCTGCTGAGTATGTAAAACATCACTGGAATTAGGCTCTCTGCTTCTACATTATGCTGCACTCAGATTAAATGGCAAAAACATGCTGACAGATTCCCTTTAAAGTACATTTAGTACAGGTAAACAGCATTATTGGAAAAATAATACAGATAGATAGAACTAAAGAACTATAAGTTGGGGAACATGTAACATAGCCATGGGATATGACAATACATGTAGATAATACATGGTGGATTACAGTATCACATTTACAGTCATATGTTAAAGTTTGGGCACCCCTATTAATGTTAACCTTTTTTCTTTATAACAATTTTGGTTTTTGCAACAGCTATTTCAGTTTCATATATCTAATAACTGATGGACTCAGTTATATTTCTGGATTCAAATGAGGTTTATTGTACTAACAGAAAATGTGCAGTCTGCATTTAAACAAAATTTGACTGGTGCAAAAGTATGGGCACCCTTATCATTTTCTTGATTTGAACACTCCTAACTACTTTTTACTGACTTCCTGAAGCACTAAATTGGTTTTGTAACCTCATTGAGCTTTGAACTTCATAGCCAGGTGTATCAAATCATGAGAAAAGGTACTTAACCCTAGAACGCATGACCATAAAAATCTACACTTTCACATACCTGGGGCCTTTTAGGCCCATGTGCAAATAACATGGAATAACTCAAACAAAAATAATATTCAAAGTTTATTTGAAAATTGCAAAGTAAGGATGCATTCCCACTAGCGCTGGTGTCTGCCAGGAGGAGATCTGTAATGGATCTGACCTCCTGGTGACCCCAGCTAAGGCTGGCGGAATCCCGGCATTCCAGCAGCCTTAACTGGAGTAACCAAGAGATCAGATCCATTACGGATCACCTCCTGGCAGACCCCAGCGCCAGTGGGAACACAGCCTAAGATGTGAATAATTCAAAACATTACTATGTGCAAAAAAAACAAAAGAATAACTGAACGGGCTTAAAACGCCCAATATACGCATTTGATATAACTCTTTATAAGGCTGGTTTCACATTTGCGTTAAAACAACGCTGCGCCCTGCGTCGTTAAGCCCCGCCCCGAGCCGGCTCCCTGCCCGCCCCATCCGGGATCACCGCCTACTTTCGCATTTGCACGCATGCGATCGGCGCACCCTATCTTTAGCATAGGGTGCGCAGATCATGCGCTGCCAGTGTGAAAGTAGCGTGCTGCGCACTTTTGTTGGTGCGCCGTGCGCGCCGAAATGCAACATGCTGCATTTCGGCGCGCACGGCGCACCGTCAAAAGTGCGCAGCACGCTACTTTCACACTGGCAGCGCATGATCTGCGCACCCTATGCTAAAGATAGGGTGCGCCGATCGCATGCGTGCAAATGCAAAAGTAGGCGGTGATCCCGGATGGGGCGGGCAGGGAGCCGGCTCGGGGCGGGGCTTAACGACGCAGGGCGCAGCGTTGTTTTAACGCAAATGTGAAACCAGCCTTATAATGTTTTTTTGTCTAAAAGTTTTTTATATTAAATTTGCAGTAAACATGCTGCAGGAATATCTCTTTTCAAAGGTTCCTTTTCTACTTTACTAATGACCGCAACAATATTCACATGTTATCTGTTCGGAAGAATGCTCCTTGCAGACATTTTGTCCACAAGTAGTACAGACACGCTTGGATTTCCTGTCCTTCTTTGCTGGACAAATATTACATCGCTTTCTTTTTTTATCTCTTGGCTCTGGATGTTCCTGAAAATGTATACCACATCGGATCATAGCTTCTGTTGTTTGCCTTTGTAAACATTTTGTTCTGCTTCTCTCCATCATGTTAGGCATTAAAAGTTCATAGCAAAGTTCTGTAAAGTATAGACGTCTCTTGTCCTTTCTGTTGGCATGGTATTCTGGATGAGTCTCACTATAAACAATATAGGTATTGAGGGCTGACACATCTAGCATATTATAAAAAAGAACTACAGGCCAATGTTTTGTCTGCATCTTGCACGTATACTCTCCAATCATTTCGTCCATCTTGTCCACTCCTCCTTTGGTTTTATTATAATGCAAGATGATTTCGGGTTTCTGTTTCGTTATTGGTGTCTATACTTCCATCACGGTGCATTGTACTCAGTAATATCACAGATTTTTCTTTCTTAGCTTTATAAGACACCATTGTCGCTTGATCGCAGAAACCAAATACACTATCATAAAGTTGTCGATGTTGATTGTGCTTCATGATTGGAGGAATTTCTCTGCGGTTTTGCTTCATTGTACCAACAAGTGTAAGTTGTTTCTGAAGCAAAAAATTGCCCAGTTCAAGATTGGTGAAGTAGTTGTCCATTGTTATATTTTTTCCAGAATAGAAAAATGGTTTTGCAAGTGTTTTTACTACGTCAGAACATAGGTCTTTCTGGACTTGAGCGTCAACATCTTTGCCACAGTAAATCAGACCATTCATTCCATAATAGCTTGTAGAATCAGACATCCAGAAAATTTTAATACCATATTTAGCAGGTTTGCTGGGCATATACTGAATGAAATTGCAACGTCCCCTAAATGCAAGAAGTTGCTCATCCACTGTCACATTGTCACTAGAATGGTAATGCTTAGTACAGTTCTTGATAAAAAAGATTCCAGATGTAGCTAATAGGGGCTAATTTATCTGTTTCCAACCTGACAGGACGAGTTCTCTTGTCATCAAAACGAAGGCTTCTCCGAATATCCTCAAATCTATTGACTGACATTGTAGCTTTGTAATGTGGATCTGAAAAAGGGTTCATAAAGAGTTCTCTGATAGGAACATCGTATGATTTTGTACTCCCTGCCAGAAGAGTAAGGCCAATATAAGCATAGAGTTCCTCTTTTGTTATATTTTTCCATGTTTTTTTTCTTCCTGAAGCGATACGTTTTCCTTCTAAGTTAGTACACAAAACTACCTCATCTACAATATCATCTGAAAAAAATTTACAGAACATATCTCTTTTGGACAAGAATTGTGGAATTCCTACAGTTCCTTGAGCAACTCTTACAATATTATGTGATGGGGTTCGTCCAAGAACCTCAGCAGTACTGTTCCAAAAAACATTAGTTTTGGATGTTCTTTTTGTATGTTCTGCTGGATCCATTACTTCTTCATCATCTGAAGAATCACTGGACGATGAAGTAGAGACATTAGCTGGTGGCATGTACCCTGTTATGATTGAGTGACCGTAGGAGGCAGACACAAAAATAGAAGCTACGTCCAGAAAACCAGAGGAGCTGGCAACTATCCGATTGCAGACCCCTGAACCTATCAACACAACTAGCAGTAGCCGTGGGGGGTACCTACGGTGCCCTAGACCCCTCGAACACAGCTGGAGGACTATATAGCCTAAAGATAGAAAGGGAAATCTAAACTGCCCCAGAGCAGACCCCAAAGTAAAAGGCAGCCCCCAACATATAATGACGGTGAAGCAAGATGAAAAAACACTGACACAGATAGAAAGATAGGCTGAGCAAACGTTGGGGCCCAATCTAATCTAAACAGGAAAGGAAAGGAAAGCTGCTGTCTGCAATCGGCAAAAAACCCTATTAAAAACATAGGCCAGCAAGCTGAAATGGAAAAAGACCCTGAAGCAACTAAGCTTCAAAACTAAATCAGCACTCTGGTATTTTCAGAAGACAGAGCTAAGGAGTTCAGCTCACCCCAGCAGGGAATGGCTGAAATCCAGAAAAAACAAAGCAAGGCACAAATGCAAAAAGCCAGGAGGAAAACTTAGCTTTAGCAGAGCAGGAATTCAGACTGGACTCCAAGGATACCACAGAGAAATCACCCGCAGGGAGGAATGGGCGTATGCAGCCTTATATCCAGTCTGTGACTCCACTCAGCCAGTCATCATCATTAATCTCAGGTGTCTGATAATCAGACTCACTACCTCTCCTTACCAGAAGAGGGAATTCCTCGGGCCTCAGTGATGAAGGGGAAAATGAACTCACAACAGTACCTCCCCCTTGAGGAGGGGTCACCGAACCCTCAACCACGCCACCAGGGCGATCAGGGTGTGCCTGATGAAAGGCACACACCAGTCTTTTAGCATGAACATCAGAGGCAGAGACCCAGGAATTATCCTCCTGACCATAACCCTTCCACTTAACCAAATACTGGAGTCTCTGTCTAGCCAGACAAGAATCCAGTACTTTCTCTACCTCATATTCAATGTTACCTTCAACCAATACAGGGTCTGGAGGTGCCACTCCCGGAACAACAGGTTCAACAAATCTCTTCAACAAGGACTTATGAAACACATTATGGATTTTAAATGTGACAGGATGAGCCAAACGAAAAGAGACCGGATTAATAATCTCCAAAATCTTGTAAGGTCCAATAAATCTAGGCTTAAACTTAGGAGAAGCCACCTTCATAGCAATATTTTTTGATGATAACCACACCAAATCACCAACCTTAAACTGGGGACCAATGGTCCTATGTCGGTTGGAAAACCGCTGGGCCTTTTCCTGGGAGAGAGATAACTTATCCACCACTTGGTCCCAGATCTGGTGCATACTCTCCACCACAGTGTCAACCCCTGGGCAGGCAGACGGCTCCACCTGCCCTGAAGAAAATCGAGGATGAAACCCAAAGTTACAAAAAAAAGGTGACATCAAAGTGGCAGAACTAGCTCTGTTATTTAAAGCAAATTCGGCCAAGGGTAAAAATGAAACCCAATCATCCTGATCAGCGGAAATAAAACATCTCAAATATAACTCCAAGGTCTGGTTTGTTCTCTCTGTCTGCCCATTGGTCTGAGGGTGAAAGGCAGAGGAGAAGGACAACTGAATTCCCAGCTTGGAACAGAAAGTTCTCCAAAATCTAGACACAAACTGAACTCCTCTGTCAGATACAATGTTCTCAGGAATCCCGTGCAAGCGAACCACCTGTTGCAAAAACAGGGGCACCAACTCAGAGGAAGACGGTAACTTAGGGAGTGGTACAAGATGAACCATCTTAGAGAACCTATCACAAATCACCCAAATAACAGTCATCCTTTGAGAGACAGGCATATCGGAGATGAAATCCATTGAAATATGGGTCCATGGCCTCTTGGGGACAGGCAAAGGCATCAACAACCCACTAGAGTGGGAGCATGATTTAGACCGGGAGCACGTCCCACAGGACTGCACAAAATTCCTGACATCACGAGACAAGGAGGGCCACCAAAAAGACCGACTCACAAGATGTCTAGTACCAAAAATACCTGGATGACCAGCCAAAGCAGAGCAATGAACTTCAGACATCACTCTCTTCTTCCACTGGTCAGGAACATACAACTTTCCACTGGGACAACGCTCAGGCTTGTCTCTCTGGAATTCTTCCAGAGCACGTCTCAAATCGGGCGAGATGGCAGAAAGAACTACCCCTTCGCCTAAGATGGTAGCAGGTTTGGTCACCACAGGAGAATCAGCAAAGAAACTCCTAGAGAGTGCGTCTGCCTTGACATTCTTAGTTCCAGGAAGAAAAGAAACCACAAAATCAAAACGTGTAAAAAACAAGGCCCACCTAGCCTGTCTAGGGTTCAAGCGCTTAGCCGACTCTAGATAAATCAAATTCTTGTGGTCGGTGAGGACCACGACTTGATGCTTAGCTCCCTCCAACCAATGTCTCCACTCCTCAAATGCCCATTTCATGGCCAACAGTTCCCGATTCCCCACGTCGTAGTTACGTTCAGAAGTAGAGAACTTTCGGGAAAAGAAAGCGCAGGGATTCATTTTAGATGTTACAGGATCCTTTTGGGACAAAACAGCTCCTGCACCAATCTCAGAAGCATCCACCTCTACCTGGAACGGAAGTGAGACATCAGGTTGCCGCAAAACTGGGGCGGAGGTGAATCTTCGCTTCAACTCCTGAAAGGAAGAAACAGCCTCCGGAGACCAATTTAACACATCAGCACCCATCTTAGTCAAATCAGTCAATGGCTTGGCAATACTAGAAAATTTTGCTATAAATTTCCGATAAAAATTAGCAAAACCCAAAAACTTCTGGAGGGCCTTCAAAGAAGTGGGCTGAACCCAATCATAAATGGCCTGTACCTTGACTGGATCCATTTCAATAGTTGACGGAGACAAAATAAATCCCAAAAATGAAATCCTCTGTACCCCAAAAAGGCATTTAGATCCCTTGACATACAGGGAATTCTCCCTCAAGATCCGGAACACAGTCCGAACATGTTCCACATGAGAATCCCAATCCTTGGAGAAGATCAAAATATCATCCAGATAGATAATCAAAAATGTATCCACAAAATCTCGGAAAATATCGTTCATGAAGCACTGGAAGACAGAAGGGGCATTAGTGAGCCCAAAAGGCATCACCAGGTACTCAAAATGTCCCTCCGGAGTATTAAACGCTGTCTTCCATTCATCCCCATGCTTAATGCGAATAAGATTATACGCCCCCCTGAGGTCAAGCTTGGTAAACCAGCAAGCACCTTTAACTCTAGAGAATAGATCCGAAATCAGGGGTAACGGATACTGATATTTAACAGTAATCTTGTTGAGGGCACGATAATCAATACAAGGTCTTAATGATCCATCCTTTTTGGCTACAAAAAAAAACCCAGCACCTAAGGGTGAAGAGGATGGTCTAATATGACCCTTCTCCAATGCCTCCTTAATATAGGATCGCATAGCCTCGTGCTCGGGTACAGATAAGTTGAAAAGCCGACCCTTGGGGAATTTACACCCCGGGTTCAGCTCAATAGCACAGTCATAACTCCTATGAGGAGGCAAAGACGCAGACTCATTCTCACTAAATACATCATAAAAGTCAGCCAAATAGTCAGGAACATCATGTGACTGGGGAGAGGTGGAGAAAAAAGGAGCATCACTAAGGGCACACCGACAACCCCAACTCACCACAGACAAAGATTTCCAATCCAGAACTGGATTATGGATTTGTAACCAGGGAAACCCCAGAACAATGGTATAATGCAGATTATGCAACACCAAAAATCTGCAATTTTCTTGATGGTCTGGGGCGACCCGCATCACCACCTGGGTCCAAAACTGAGGTTTATCTTTAGCCAAAGGAGTAGCATCAATCCCCCTCAAAGGGATAGGCGTCCGCAGAGGTGTCATAGGAAATCCACAACGTTAAGCAAAATCCAAGTCCATTAGGTTTAGAGCTGCTCCCGAATCCACAAATGCCTTGGCGGAAAATGTGGACAGGGAGCAGATCAGAGTAATAGCCAGAAGAAACTTAGGTTGAACACCACCAACAGAAAACATGTGTGCAAAGCGTTTCTCTCGTTTAGGACAGACAGAAATAATATGCGAGGCATCTCCACAGAAAAAGCACAACTTATTACGCCTTCTGAACTCCTGACGCTGCTCTCTGGAGAAAACTCTATCACATTGCATAGGTTCAGTCATTTGTTCAACAGGTGGCAACACCTCTCGTGCAGTTTTGCGCTCGCGCAAACGCCGATCAACCTGAATGGCTAATGACATAGAATCGTCAAGACCAGAGGGAACAGGAAATCCCACCATAGTATCTTTTACGGCTTCTGACAAACTCTTCCGAAAGAGAGCAGCCAAGGCATTATCATTCCAAGTAGTAAGTACCGCCCACTTTCGGAATTTTTGACAGTACAATTCTGCTGAATCTCGACCCTGATTCAATGCCAGCAGGGTCTTTTCAGCCTGATCAATGGCATTAGGTTCGTCATACAACAACCCCAAGGCTTGAAAAAATGCGTTCACATTAGTCAGAATAGGATCATCTGGTTGCAAAGAAAACGCCCAATCCTGGGGATCGCCACGCAGCAAAGAGATGATAATTTTAACCTGCTGTGCGGAGCTCCCTGACGAGTTAGGCTTCAAGGCAAAAAATAATTTACAATTATTTTTGAAATTCAAAAATTTAGATCGATCACCACAAAATACATCAGGTGTAGGAATCTTTGGTTCAGCAGCATGTGAATGAGCAAGGTAGGCGGAAATTCCCCGCACTTCCGCAGTGAGCTGCTCCACACGATCAGACAATTGCTTTATCTCCATTGAGAGAAAAAAAAAATTCCCCCTACGGCCTCAGAGATATAGAGGAAAAAATATACACACCTTTTTTTTTTTTTTTTTTTGCAATTCTTTCCTGCTATTGAGTACCCTAGGATCTGCGGTCAGGCGTGTGATTCTGTTATGATTGAGTGACCGTAGGAGGCAGACACAAAAATAGAAGCTACGTCCAGAAAACCAGAGGAGCTGGCAACTATCCGATTGCAGACCCCTGAACCTATCAACACAACTAGCAGTAGCCATGGGGGGTACCTACGGTGCCCTAGACCCCTCGAACACAGCTGGAGGACTATATAGCCTAAAGATAGAAAGGGAAATCTAAACTGCCCCAGAGCAGACCCCAAAGTAAAAGGCAGCCCCCAACATATAATGACGGTGAAGCAAGATGAAAAAACACTGACACAGATAGAAAGATAGGCTGAGCAACCGTTGGGGCCCAATCTAATCTAAACAGGAAAGGAAAGGAAAGCTGCTGTCTGCAATCGGCAAAAAACCCTATCAAAAACATAGGCCAGCAAGCTGAAATGGAAAAAGACCCTGAAGCAACTAAGCTTCAAAACTAAATCAGCACTCTGGTATTTTCAGAAGACAGAGCTAAGGAGTTCAGCTCACCCCAGCAGGGAATGGCTGAAATCCAGAAAAAACAAAGCAAGGCACAAATGCAAAAAGCCAGGAGGAAAACTTAGCTTTAGCAGAGCAGGAATTCAGACTGGACTCCAAGGATACCACAGAGAAATCACCCGCAGGGAGGAATGGGCGTATGCAGCCTTATATCCAGTCTGTGACTCCACTCAGCCAGTCATCATCATTAATCTCAGGTGTCTGATAATCAGACTCACTACCTCTCCTTACCAGAAGAGGGAATTCCTCGGACCTCAGTGATGAAGGGGAAAATGAACTCACAACAGTACCCTTCATCAGACAAAGAAAGTTCACTGTATTCATCACTATCAAAAATGATTGCTTCAATTTCTTGGTCAGTCAAACCCCTGGATGTAGACTGTGCCATTGTAACCTTAGAAGTCAGTAAACTAAAATGAAAAAAGATTACAATCAGGGTTGTACACTCTTTGTTAGTGTGTGTGCTAAGGGTAAAGTGCAGACCCCTCCTCTCACCTTCAGCAGGTCACCACTTTCTTTTAGGTGCAGTAGAAGCTTTTGGATTTTTGGAACTCAGAAAGTTTCTTTTTCAAGAAACAAGAAAGCTGGCTCCTTCCTCCAAAGTCTCTTCAGCAAGTAGCACACAATGAACAGTGTTCAGGACCTATGATGATGTCAGAGACGCATGACGTTGTGAGGGAGCCTCCTTCCCAAGATCACATGACCATGTAGTCAGGCAGAATTCACACTCTTCATAGCAACAGCAGAGTCATAAAGACTGAGTCAAAGTCTTCCGCAGCAACAGTGAAGACAAAAAGACTTAGGATCACATGTAAACCTAGTACTGGCCTAAAAGGCTCCAGGTATGTGAATATGGGGTATTTACAAAAAAGAGTTGTTATACCGAAATGCCTGTAACATAAAAATAAATGAACAACTGGAAATGACAAACAACTACTGTATATACCTGAGGAATACCTAGAGTTTCAAAATTCTAACTAAAGTAATCTTGCAGAAAATAGAAAACAATTAACAGGGCGGGCCTGCGAGGCCCCAGGTATGCGTTCTAGGGTGGCCACTTGC
Source organism: Dendrobates tinctorius (assembly GCF_039654945.1). NCBI lineage: Eukaryota > Metazoa > Chordata > Amphibia > Anura > Dendrobatidae > Dendrobates > Dendrobates tinctorius. The sequence goes on from NW_027361684.1 coordinate 23,329,115, forward strand.
AAGTAGTTCTCCTATTTGATTCTCCTATGAAGAGTGGCATCATGGGCTCCTCAAAACAACTCTCAAATGATCTGAAAACAAAGATTATTCAACATAGCTTTTCAGGGGAAGGATACAAAAAAGTTGTCTCAGAGATTTAACCTGTCAGTTTCCACTGTGAGGAACATAGTAAGGAAATGGAAGATCGCAGGTACAGTTCTTGTTAAGCCCAGAAGTGGCAGGCCAAGAAAAATATCAGAAAGGCAGAGAAGAAGAATGGTGAGAACAGTCAAGGACAATCCACAGACCACCTCCAAAGACCTGCAGCATCATCTTGCTGCAGATGGTGTCACTGTGCATCGGTCAACAATACAGCGCACTTTGCACAAGGAGAAGCTGTATGGGAGAGTGATGCGAAAGAAGCCGTTTCTGCAAGCACGCCACAAACAGAGTCACCCGAGGTATGCAAAAGCACATTTGGACAAGCCAGTTACGTTTTGGAAGAAGGTCCTGTGGACTGATGAAACAAAGATTGAGTTGTTTGGTCATACAAAAAGGCATTATGCATGGAGGCTAAAATACACAGCATTCCAAGAAAAACACTTGCTACCCACAGTAAAATTTGGTGGAGGTTCCATCATGCTTTGGGGCTGTGTGGCCAATGCTGGCACCGGGAATCTTGTTAAAGTTGAGGGTCGCATGGATTCAACTCAGTATCAGCAGATTCTTGATGATAATGTGCAAGAATCAGTGACGAAGTTGAAGTTACGCAGGGGATGGATATTTCAGCAAGACAATGATCCAAAAAAACGCTCCAAATCTACTCAGGCATTCATGCAGAGGAACAATTACAATGTTCTGGAATGGCCATCCCAGTCCCCAGACGTGAATATCATTGAACATCTGTGGGATGATTTGAAGCGGGCTGTCCATGCTCGGCGACCATCAAACTTAACTGAACTGGAATTGTTTTGTAAACAGGAATGGTCACAAATACCTTCATCCAGGAACTCATTAATAGCTACAGGAAGCGACTAGAGGCTGTTATTTTTGCAAAAGGAGGATCTACGAAATATTAATGTCACTTTTATGTTGAGGTGCCCATACTTTTGCACCGGTCAAATTTTGTTAAAATGCAGATTGCACATTTTCTGTTAGTACAATAAACCTCATTTGAATCCAGAAATATAACTGAGTCCATCAGTTATTAGATATATGAAACTGAAATAGCTGTTGAAAAAACAAAAATTGTTATAAAGAAAAAAGGTTAACATTAATAGGGGTGCCCAAACTTTAACATATGACTATATTACAAGTAGAGAACAGTGTAGCTCACAAAGTTGGGGAACAATATGGAGCAAGTAGAAGAGTCACAGAACATATCAAAACACATAGAACAGGTACAGTACATATAGTAACCCCTTCATAACAGGAGATTTTTTTTGTTTTTTGCACTTTCGTTTTTTGCTCCCCTTCTTCCCAGAGACAAAATTTTTAAATTTTTCGGTCAATATGGCCATGTGAGGGATTGTTTTTTGTGAGACGAGTTGTACTTTCGAACGACACCATTGGTTTTAACATATTGTGTACTGAAAAACAGTAAAATAATTCCAAGTGCGGTGAAATTACAAAAAAAGTGCAATCCCAAGGTTTTTTTTTTTTTTTCACCATGTTCACTAAGTGCTAAAACTGACCTGCCATTATCATTCTCGAGGTCATTACGAGTTCATAGACACCAAACATGTCTAGGATCTTTTTTTATCTAAGCAGTGGAAAAAAATTCCAAACTCTGTTAGGAAAAAAATTGCGCCATTTTCCGATATCTGTTGAATCTCCATTTCTCGTGATCTCGGGTTGGGTGATGGTTTATTTTTTATGTGCCGAACTGACGCTTTTAATTATTAGTACTTTGGTGCAGATATTATCTTTTAATCGCCCGTTATTGCATTTTAATCCAATGTCGCGGCGACCATAAAAAGGCATTTTCCCTTTTTACTACGCGGTTTAGCATTCAGGTTAATCCTTTTTTTATTGATAGATCGGGCAATTTTGAATGTGCCGATACCAAATATGTGTAAGTTTGAGGTTTTTTTATTGTTTTATTTTGAATAGGGTGAAAGGGGGGTGATTTGAACTTTTATATATTTTTATTTCTTTTATACTTTTAAAAACTTTTTTTTTTTACTTTTGGCATGCTTCAATAGTTTCCATGGGAGACTAGAAACTGCCATAACCCAATCAGCTCTGCTACCTACAGGCGATGATCAGATCGCCTGCAAGAAGCAGAATTGCTGACTTGCTATGAGCGCCGACCACCGGGAGGCACTCATAGCAATCCGGAAGTGACAACCATAGAGTTCCCCAGGAGACCTCTGGTTGTCATGCCAACTTATTGGTAACCCACGATCACGTGATGTGGTCACCGATGGTAGGATTTCCGTCTCGATGGCCGGAAAAGCGAGTTAAATACCGCTGTCAGAGTTTGACAGTTGCATTTAACGGGATAATAACCGTGGGTGGATCCCGATTCCACCTGCGGCTGCGCATATCAGCTGTTGAAAACACAGCCATCAAAAAGGAGCCCAGCTGCATCCTGCAAAAAAATGTTAAAAAGTGGAATAAAAAGATACAAAAAAATGCACTATAGCAGTGATGATGAAGGTGTTAGCTGCAATCCAATGTCAAGGATCCCCATTTTTTTTTGAGTACCTGTGAACCTTGAATTGATGTTTAGCTAGGTACATGCAAAAAAATGGGGATCCTTGACGTTGGATTGCGAGCTTATCTGTTTGGGCCAAAATAGTAACCAATACCTCATTGAATGCATTTATTATATGCATTTTTTTTGTATCTTTTTATTGCACTTTTTATCATTTTTTGCAGGATGCAGCTGGGCTCCTTTTTGATGGCTGTGTGGTGCCTATATAGTGCTAAACAGCCCGCTTTCCATTATAGGCATTTTTAAATAGGCTGTCATCCAGACACTGTGCATCGCACTTTCCTGTGTGACATATGTCCTAAGCAAGCTCCACCGGTGTGCTTTTTTCCACTAGGCAGCTAACATCTTCATCATCACTGCTATAGTGATAGGGTGGCTGTTCTCATTAGTGGTGGGCACCTGTGCTGCTCCAGCCTTTATCTTTGGGAGCCTGCAGTATCCTGCAAGTGCATTAGTCATTGGACAAGGTTTGGTGAGGCTATTTTCTATGATGTGTCTCTCTCACACTGGCCTATAACACGGTGAGAGCTATGTGGTTTATCAGATAGCACTCTGACCAATGATATATTATGGGGGAGTGCAGATCTGCCATTATTTTCTTATGCCGATCTGGCATGAGAAAAAAATCACAGCATGCTGCGAGTGTATCTTAGAATTGGATTGCACGCACCTATACATGTCTATGGGTGCGTAAGAAACATTGGCCTGCACTCTTTTGTCACCCGAGTTCAGTCTAATTACTGTTGATGCGGGCAATGGAGGAGATGGAGAAATTACTTTCGCCATCTCCCCTGCATGCGAGATGATCAGAACACAGAGCACTGACACTCGGCTCACGTACGCTGCAGAACTTGAGCCAAGAATCATTTGTATAATCAGTCCAATTATCTCACATGAGAGAATTGACGCCCGTATGACCCTAGCCTAATTGCTAGAATTTCTGCCATCCATAAAACAGGTCCACACTTTGAATGCCAGAGGTGAGAGGGTATAAAAGAAGATGAGACTTAAATGGACTGTCTGTCATTTCCACACAGAAACCAGGTGTGTACAGGAGCTTACTAAGAGCAGCCACCTGCATATGCAACCAACAAATAAAGTAGTATTCCTCTGTAGCGCTAAAGCATGAAATATATGATATATGAATTGCATTACTGCTATAGAAAATAGGAAAAATTGAGAATATTTATTGCATAAATTGGCCAATTCTTCTGTACCCAGCAGCCACAATAAGGTGATATTTGTTTTGTGGCTGCTGGGTACACATGAATTTGCCAATTTATGTGCTAAGTATTCTCAATTTTCCTATTTTCCACAGCAGTATTGCAATTCATATATCATATATTTCATGTTTGCATGCTATAGCACTACAGAGTGCTACTTTATTTGTTGGTTAAGTAAATATATGGCTATATCCAGTAAGTGTTTTTGGATGCTGTGGAGTGAAGCCCTCCCCCAAAGTCCTGCCTCAAAGGAGAGTACAGAAGCATTCTGTGTAAGAAAGTGCACTGGATACTATGGAGGATAGATCATCAGTTTAGGGAAATGCTGTTTCTACCAGTGTCTTGGCTGTCCCTTTTCCCCATGTGTAGCTGAACTGGCTGGACTAGTGGTATGTTCATCCTAAATATGGTAAAAAAAAAAATCGATTTTAATGAGAACAGTCTATGATCTAATGCAAATGTCCATAGATCATGGTCTGAAAAGGACCACAATGCATGTACTAGCCTCAGGTCTCCACATCAGAGCATGATGGCTTCAAATATTTTTATGAGGCTATCAAGCTCAAGATGGGAGACTCGTGGCCAGTCCTTTCTTTGTGGTCCATGATCAGACTAAGAGCTATGTACTTTAGATGGGCGAACCCGAACAGTAAAGTTCGGCGTCCATACTGAACACCTACTGTTCGGACACGGACACCGAACACGGACTTCACCAGGGAATCGTCCGTGTTACTGTTTGGGTTCAGCTTCCCGAACATCTGGCGCTTGTAGCGCCGTCATCTGCACGGCAGCACAGCCGTGGTTCCCATGCTGTCGAAAGACAATCTGAGCACTCAGCTGTGATTGGAGGTATAAAGTTTACCTCTGGTCACTGGTGTCAGCTGATGGGACTACTGATCCCTGAGAAGTGCATCTCTTTTAGCACAGTAGTGCATATCTCCAGCACATCTTTTCCTTTCTCTAGTACCATTTGGGTGAGTATTTTGTGGTGAATCTGCTGTACCTAAATGACTGCTTGTTATACTTATTCCCCATGATGCCACTGCATTTATGAAGAGACTACATGTTTGTCATTTTTCTTTCTGTTCCTCTCTTTATTGCAGTTAAGGCGTTCCTGACCCTCATATATTCAAGCATTGGCTTTAATGTATTTGCTACTGGTGATCTTTTTCCTTATTAATAATGTGAAGATAATATTTCTTGTATATATGTTGGTTCTCTTTTTGAGATAATTCTGCTCTAGTTATTCACATAATGTCCTATTTACTTTTCTTTATATTGATCACATACCTGGTAGAGCATAATCACTGGATCTCTCATATTAATGTATATTTTTGTAACTAGTATATAATATGGTATAATTCCCTTGCTACATTTCTATTGTACACTAGCTGAAGAGCCCGGCACAGCCCGGGCATAGTAACTAACTACAGTTAGTTATAGCAAATTATAATGATTATATCTATCTATCTATCTATCTATCTATCTATCTATCTATCTATAGCTGAGTGTATAGCCCCGCCCACTCCACATAGCCACATTCACTATAATATCCCACATCATCCCGTCAGCCAGAGCTACCAGACTACTACCCATAATATCTCACATCGTCCCATCAGCCAGAGCCACCGGACTACTAAGATCCCACATCATCCCGACAAAGCCACCGGACTACTACCCCTAATATCCCACATCATCCCATCAGCCATAGCCACCAGACAACTACCACTAATATTCCACATCGTCCCATCACAGCCGCCGGACTACTATCCCTAACATCCCACATCATCCAAGTCAGCCAGTGCCACCGGATTACTAGCCCTAATATCCCACATCATCCCGTCAGCCAAAACCACCAAACTACTCCCCCTAATATCCCACATCATCCCGTCAGCCTGGGGTCAGAACCAGAGTGCTGAGAGGAATGGCCCTGATTTCCATACTAATGATCCCTTTAATAGAAGCCTGTGTTGAGAATCAGAGCACTGAGGGATTTACCCTAACTTCCATACCGGAGATCCCTTTAAGAGAGGCCTGTGATCAGTACCAAAGTGCAGAGTGGGTTTGCCCTCACTTCCATACCAGTCATCCCTATAAGAAGGGCCTGGGATCAGAATCAGAGTGCAGTGTGGTATTGCCCTAACTTTCATAACAATGATCCATTTAAGAGAGACTGGGGTCAGAAACAGAGCGCTGAGTGGAATTTCCCTAACTTTCATACTGGGGATTCCTTTTAGAGACCCTGGGATCAGAACCAGAGAGCTGAGTGGATTTGCCCTGTCTTGCATACCAATGATCCTTTTAATAGAATCCTGGGGTCAGATTCAGAGCGTTGAGGGATTTGCCCTAACTTCCATACAGGAGATCCCTTTAAGAGAGCCTGGGGTCAGTACCAGAGCATTTGAAGGCAATTGCCCTGACTTCCATACCGGGGATCCCTTTAAGAGAGCCTGGGGTCAGAACCAGAACGCTGAGTGGAATTGCCCTAACTTCCATACCGGGATCCCATTAAGAGAGGCCTGAAGTTAGAACCAAAGTGCTGGATGGATTTGCCCTAACTTCCATACCAATGATCCCTTTAATAGAAGCCTGGGATCAGAATCAGAGCGCTGAGGAATTTGCCCTAACTTCCTTACTGGAGATCCCTTTAAGAGAGACCTGGGGTCAGTACCAAAGTGCAGAGTGGATTTGGCCTCACTTCCGTACTGGGGATCCCTTTAAGGGGGACCTGGGGTCAGAACCAGAGCACTGAGTGGAACGGTCCTAACTTCCATACCGGGGATCCCTTTAAGAGGGGCCTGGGGTCAGAACCAGAGTGCTTAGTGGAATTGCTCTAACTTCCATACCAATCATCCCTTTATGAGAAGCCTGGGGTCAGAGTCAGAGCGCTGAGGGATTTGCCCTAACTTCCATACCGAGATCTCTTTAAGAGGGAAGATGTGCCTATGGATGGTGGATGTGTGATGGGTATATGGGCACGGGAGGGGGGGATTCATTTCTGTCATGTGCTCTCTGCTTCTTTATGGGGGGCAGACAATGGCTGGGAGCTTATATTCCAGTGGATGCTAGATTTCTTCCACCCAGTCAGTGTCTGCTGAGGTGTTTTCTGGAGTGGGAAAACTTGCTCATAGCTACCAATAACAGCTCAGCTTCTTTTAAACAGCTCTGGTGAAATGAAAGATGCTTCGTGATTGGTTGGTGATACACACACACACACACACATTCAGTTTTATATATATAGATTGAAAGAATTTTTTTCTTTTGTTTCGATCTTTTATGTAGTGTAATTCTGATGAAGGCCTAATATTGGCCGAAATGTCAAAATTGTGGACACATCTACGTCAATAAAATTATATTGTTTTTTTGCATCTCAACTGGGAGTGTCAAATTCTTCTTTCTATATTTCTGGAGTGGTATCCTATTTGTGCACCCCTCCCATTTGAGTGCCACACAGCCGTTTATTCAAGTGAACAGGGTCTAGCACTTAGCACTCTTAGTAGAGTACCTCTCAGTGCAGTAACTGAGCTTGGTACTCGGTGCTCCTATCACTCTGTGTGACGTTTAACACAGTGTGACTAAAGAATCTCTCGCTGTTTGGTTCCGTCATCGTTCACACTAGCAGCAGTTTATATCTCTGCATGGTGGACCTCGGATTGCGATCGCACTTTATTTATGTTTTATTTAGTGCAATCCGCCAATCCTAAGAGTTCGGGCCCTCCATTCAAGTGAATGGAGTCCTGGTTCGGGTCTGGGTTCTGCTCTGGTTCCCGAACCAGAACTTTTTGTAACTGTTCGGCTGGACTTGAACATCAAGGTGTCCACCCATCTCTACTATGGACATCTGCATGAGCCCTTAGGCTATATTTCAACTGCAATAAAGCTTCAGTGGAAATGAACACTTACAGCAGAGATTCCTTACAGATCCCAGAATTGATAAATCCCATGATCAGCTTGATTTTTAGTTTACTTTTATCAAAAATCAATTGCTCATAGACACCCCCTTTAGGTTAGGCCTGTATAGTGATATTTGTTGCTCATCATGTACATTGCATCCAATGAATGTCAATGGGGGGAGCTCTGTGACCCTCAACTCAAAAATTGTTGTATTTTGGTTACAAGCTACAATTTGTTTTTTACTTTTTCCATATAGAATTCAAAATATGACATGTAACAGCACCTTATATGCAATATGTCTGCAAATAGGCTGTTTTTAATAACATAAATTACAATTTTTAACCCTTGTGCAGCTTTCATCGCAATTGCTTCTGATACCGTCAAGCTGACAACATGACAACTTACACCGGCTGGAAAAAACTGCTTGCAATTTGAAAATAACATGTTCCATTTAATATAAAGCTTGAACAGGCAGATTCAACAAGTTGTTCATATTCTGCCTGGAGGTGCAAAGCAGAGCAAGCCTGACGCTCCGTTAACACCACCAGCTTTTTTCACATTCAGCAAAGAGAATATTGAGACAAAACTGAATCATCAATATCATCTCTGGAACATTGCGGATCACCATTTCATAAATTTTCAATCGAAAAATGCAGAACATGGGAAGTTTGCTGATAAACTCTTCACTGAGAGGCTGAGTGCAGACGGAGTTTTGAGCCCTGCGGATTTTTCCGTGCAGAATGGAAGAAAACCGCAGGTCAAATGACCTGCATTTTTCCTGCGGATTTCTTCCATTTTTCACAAGGTTTTCATGCGGATTTTGTGCGGTTTTCCATTGCGGTCTTCCCCCTGCGGATTTGGTAACAGGGGAGATAGAAAACCGCACAAAAGAAGCAACATGCTGCGGATTTTGTACCGCAGGAAAACCGCGCGGAAAAATCCGCAGCGTCTGCACAGCGTTTTTTTTTTTGCATTCATTTTAAAGGTACTGTACATCACAATGCGGATATGCAACGTTTCTGCGCGGTAAAATCCGCTGCGGAAACGCTGCAAATCTGCATCGTGTGCACATGGCCTTACACTTTCATTGTGTGTTTTTATTTCTCGTTATGTAGAATATATTGTATTTTAGGTATCACTTCTCAATCCAATAAGACTTTGCATCTGTTCTGTTTGTGAATGCCTCATGTGTATATTGTACAGTTAGTGGAACCTTCTAAAAAAATATGCCAGTTACATGACATAAATAAGGGAAGGGATTGTAAGAAAGGTAGATTATAGACTGACATATTGTATTAATGTATTAATACACGATAAAGGGATTGGTCACTTTACCTTTATTTTAACAGATCTGTTGAGGACCTGATTTTGTGCAACTTGTTAATATATCAGTATTACAGGTCCTACTTCTTCATAATGCTCTTGTTGTAAAAACATCAGTTAATAGAAGAGCATGTGACCAGTCTGCCTGTCAGCCTCTTCCAATTGAAAAATAGGTTGTTCATGGTCCGATACGTGCATCACAATCTAGTGACATTTTGAGAACAGGAGAACTGTAGAGTCTGTGAAGAAGGTGGCGCTAACAAGAGTAGAAGAACCTGCAATACATAACTATTAATTAGTGTAAGAAATCATGCCCCTAACACTTTAAATAAATTTAACAACCCCTTTAACGGGAACCTGTCATGAAAAAAATGCTTTTAGGCTAAGTGCACACGTACCGGAACTCTCGCGGAAATTACCGCAAGAATTCCGGAATTCCAGTCCGCGGGAAAATCGCATTTTAAATTCCCGCGATTTTCCCGCGGAAAAACTAGCATCTCGTGGTAATTCGCGATGACGTCGCGCGAATTACCGCGAGACTTCGCGATCCCGCGAGATCGGACGCCATCGTGGGCATTTTCGCAAAGGACTACTGGGAACGGGAGCGTGGAGAGAGGCGGGAAGGCTGTGTGGGACGTCGGAGGGTAAGAATATCAATATTTTTTATTTTAAATTCTATTTTTTACAGGGATATGGTACCCAAAGCCCGGAGGACAGTCTCCTCTCCTCCGGACCGTGGGTACCATCCGCAATTGTTCTGCTTACTTTCCGCATGGTGTGCACAGCCACATGCGGGAAATAAGCGGAACAATGCATTCCTATGGGTGCGGGATCGCCGTGATTCCGCAAAATAATGAGCATGCTGCGGTTTTTACCGCGAAGCAATTCCGCCGCGGTAAAAACCGCAGCATTAGCACAACATTGCGGAATCCCATAGGAATGCATGGGATGCTTATTTTTCGCGTTTTCGCTGCAAAATCGCGCGGTTAAAACTGCCGCGGAAACGCGAAAAAAACGCCACGTGTGAACTCAGCCTTACTCTGCAGATATGGGGTAAACCTGCAGGTTATTAGCATTCTTAAGCTGCCCGGTGCCCGCCCTGAGAACCCAACTGCCAGGAGGAAATGAACTTCATTCTTCTCAGCAGCCTCAGTCTTTCAGCCATAGTGATGGGCCGGTGTGGTTTAGGTCACTGCTAAGTACATACTGAGTGGCAGCTGTAACCATGATCCTGGCACTGACTGACAGTCAACTCTAATTCTATCTGTTCTCAGTCAGTTTGGTGTTATTTCAGCTGTTAGGCCTCTTTCACACATCAGTTTTTTGCCTTCAGGCGCGATCCGGCTTTTTTTGGAAAAAACGGATCCGGCAAAATGCAATGCCGGATCCGGTTTTTCCCCATTGACTTGCATTAGCGCCGGATCGTGCCGGATGGCATTGCGTTTCATCCGTTTTTTGCCGGATCCGGCAACTTGTCTCATTCCGGCATCTTGAAAAAACGTCTACTGTAACGTTTTTTGTCTCCGGCGAAAAAGCCGGAAGCGCCGGATCCGGCGCTTCCAGCTTTTTGCTACAATGAAAGTCTATGGGCGCCGGAATGCGCCGGATACAGAAAAAGACGGATCCAGCAACCGGATCCGGTTTTTTTAAGTCTGCGCATGCTCAGATCCAATTGGCCAGCCGCCAGGAACAGAGACGGATCCAGCAAAAAAACGGATCCGTTTCTACAGTTCTCCAAAATTTATGTCGGATCCGTTTTTTCTAAAAGAAGCCGGATCATGCCTGACGGCAAAAAACTGATGTGTGAAAGTAGCCTTACTGATTATGCACTGAGCGGTGACTGAAGACACGATGGCCACATCTCTATGACTGAAATCTTGAAGCTGAGAGGAGGACTAAATTTAATTTCTTCCCAGCATGATGGTTTTGCATGATGACAACTTCATGCACTTTCAATTCATCACCAGGAAGATGACATCACAACAACCAGACAGAAGTAATCACACTTTTTAAAAAAATGCAAAACTTTTGGTCTCCATTGTACGTGCGGATTACGGATATGGCTGCAGGTATACACCATTTTATGAAGAAAAGTTCTTTTTAAAGACTACTCTACAGAAAACAAATTCAATCCATATTTGCAACATGCTAGCAAACGCCATTGACAGACTGTATTTCACATTACAGCCAATAGGTGGCCATACGTACACACATGTCATAGTGGAATTGAATTTTCTTTGAATTTTACAAAAAAATTGTATTCTTCCTAACTTAGGTAACCAAGTTTACTACCACAGAAGTGCTCCCTAATTATAGTGGGAACCTCATGAAAGGTCAGTGCTGTTACAAATATACAAATACCAAGACCAGTTCTGCAAATAACTGTATGGTGGTAGATACTAGTCCTGCAGACAATATAAAAAATTATAGTACAGTTATAGATAGTGAGTCATCGGTGATGTTTCTTTGCTTGGTCCATTCACTTTTTCCATCATTTCCATCTGGCCCTGACTGACCTTGCAACTTTTTCCAGTTACTTCTTGACTGTATAATTTAGAGCTGTTGCTGCTCTGGCACTGCTGCAGCAGCGCATGAAAGTGCCAGCTCACCAACTGGTGTGCGACGTGCCCACACGCTGGAACTCCACACTGCACATGCTAGCAAAGCATTCTGGTCAGCCTCCGCACATAACAACTGAAGAGAGGGCATGAATGTCTGACATTTGTGCAGTTCTTCAAGACTTTGAGGACTCCACAAAGATGATTGTCGATGATGCGATATTCAGCGCAACAATCCTCTTTCTATGCATACTTAAACAGTTGCTGCTCACATGAAGCTTTGCATGCAAATCAGATGAAGATGAAGGAAGACATGAGACAGGGAGATACTTCCCATCCTCATCTAATGTGCTCAGTGGGAATTGGGTTTCATTCATGAGGTGAAGGTTGAGGTGCAGGATGAGGAATAGGAGCTGTTGACTAGCACATCAAAGGCTAATACCCACACAACATTCATCTTGTCTATCCTATGTGGATGAAAAAATGGATTAAAAACATATGTGACATGCACAAATGGGAACAAGTCGGTCGGACAGTGTTCACACCACCCACTGACTGAAACACAAAAAGAAAACATAGAATGATAAATGTGCAAAAATACCCTGCAGTGAAAAATATGACAGTAATCAGCAAGTGCTGGCAAAAAGATGACAACAAATACAGGGTATTTAGACGATTAGTTTCTTTGCAAAAAAAGTATACCAAGCCACTCCACCTCGTCAAGGTAACCCTTATTGGAGCAGTTCCTATGTAATGTATTAAAACCTTAACATATGAATAGTGTCTAAATGAACAGGATTCAGACAGGTGCTTCTTAGTGTGGGCACGTGGTGTAAGATGGCTCTTTATGTGCATGTCACACAAGAGAGGGGTGGGGTCTCTCAAACCATGCATAAGCAAGGAAAAAAATGGATTGAAAACACATGTGACATGCACAAATGTGAACAAGTCAGTCGGACAGTGTTCACACCTCCCACTGACTGAAACACAAAAAGAAAACACAGAATGACAAATGTGCAAAAATACCCTGCAGTGAAAAATATGACAGTAATCAGCAAGTGCTGGCAAAAAGATGACAACAAATACAGGGTATTTAGACGATTAGTTTTTTTGCAAAAAATGTATACCAAGCCACTCCATCTCGTCAAGGTAACCCTTAATGGTGCAGTCCCTATCTAATGTATTTAAACCTGAACATATGAACAGTGTCTAAATGAACAGGATTCAGACAGTGTTGAAAATATTTATGGCTTCAATTACTCTTCCATATACTAGTATGTGCTCTGGGATACATTTTGGTGGTTTACACCCCTCCACAAAAGCCTTGAAACATTTTTCTGGATTCAATTACGTGTTCTTGTGTACATTTCAGTGGTATCAAATGCTCGAAAAAAATGTTATTTTTGGGGGTATTATATTGCTCATTCATAGAGTATTTTGTGTTCTTGTGTAGACTTTGGTAGTGTATAACCTTCAAAAAAATTGCTCAAAAATTTTTTGGAATTGTATTGCTTATCCATAGAGTATTACATCTTCTTGGGTAAATTTTGGTGGTATCTAACCCTCAAAACAAGTTGTCATTTTTTTCCTGCATTTTATTGCTCATCCATACAGTATTACAAGTGGTATAAATAACACTACAAAAAAGCAGTGAGAAATTTGTCTAGATTCAATTACTCAACCATACAGTTTTATGTGATTTCTGATATATTTTAGTGTTAAATAAAACTGAAAAAAAAAAAATTTTTATTGATTCAATGACTGATCCATACAGTATTACATGCTTTCTGCTTCATTTTGCTGGTATATTAAACTCACAAAAAACCTTTCAAAACTTTTTATGGGTTCAGTAATTCATTCATGCACTCTTGTTACTTTTCACTCATATATTAAATTCACAAAAAAACCTTACAAAATTTTTGATTGACTCAATAATTCATCCATACACTGTAATGCGGTTCTTGGAACATTTCAGTGGTATACCAAATTCTAAAAAAAGCTACAAAATTTTTTTATAGATTCAATGATCCCTACATACAGTTCAAGTGCTTTGTATAAAATTACGGTGGGTTAAAATTATTAAAAACTTCTTGGTAACAAAATATTTTTGGTCTAAAAATTGACTATTTTCATATATACTGTAGAACCTTCTTTGTGTAAAATTTTGTTGGTTTCAAATAAAAAACAAAATTGTCCTGCTACAGGTGTACTCTTTCTTAATATTTATTGACACCATCCAGTTGTTGTCTTCAAGGGCGCATAGGTGACCATGCTTGTAATTTTTAGAAGGCTTTGCACTCTGCATAACTTTAAGGAGTGTAGGAGTACACTAATTATACTATGTTCACAATATTTGAATGAGATACGATAGTTGTTGCCTGCTTTTAATTTTTGGCAGGATTTGCGCTGTTCAGAACTTTTATGAGTGTAGAAGTACGACAACTATACTTTGCTCATATTATTTGAATGATCCACTACAGTTGGTGCCTTTAAGGGTATATGGATGACCCTGTTTTTAATTTTTGTAAGACTTTGAACTTAGTGCATGGTGTTTATGAGTTTATAAGTCTAGGATTACCACTGCATGACAATTTGAACAATACGTGTATGAGGCCCTCATTTATGTCTAATAGGGCTGCCACTAGGAATTTCGGGGCCCCCTTGAGACTACGCCCAGGCTCCACCCCTCAAATTGTCTACAGTCCCACCGCTCTCTCTTGGAAAAACTCCACTTCTCACTTATCACATATTAACAGTTCTCCCATCACCAGATCACACATTTAGCCGGCAGCTTTTGCTTTGGACAAAAGATTTTTTTAAGCCGCCACCATAACAGGGTAGACACTTTTGGCCGGGCTCTACTCTACTGTAACCTATTAAATATTTGTTAAAATATGCAATACACTTTAGGTATATTTTTATTTATTTTTTCATTTTTAAAATGACCAATAATATCACATACAAGGAACAAATACCGCTACACCATGTCCAGACCACATATTACCACCACATAGTGACCTATAATACCACAGACAAGGAACAAATACCACCGCACCATGACCAGACAACATATTACTACCATAGTGACCGAATAATATCACATACAAGGAACAAATACAACCGCACCATGACCAGGCCATATAATACCACCACAAAGTGACAAATAATAGCACACACGGGACAAATACCACCGCATCATGCCCAGACCACATATTACCACCACATGGTGACTGAATACTACAATACTGATCATCAATAAAAAAACATAATACTATCACCATAAGTGGCATTATACACAGGAGATCTGTATTTAGTATGCAGTGTCTGTGTACAGGTAATGTATTGATCAATGACATTATACACAGAAGCTCTGTATATAATGTACAGGTAACACAGTGCTCACTGATGACATTATACACAGGACTTCTGTATATAGTATACAATGTATAGTGTCAGTGTACAGGTAACACACTAACTCACCAGTGACGTCTCTATCCATTCTTCCCCCATATGATCTCCATCATATCCATCCTGCCCCATGATCCTGTGTGATCTGTCTCTCATCATACCTCGTATCTCCATTCTTCCCTAGTCTCCAGCATTCTGCCCACAGTCTCCAGCAATCTGCCCCCATGTCCAGCATTCTGCCCCAGTCTCCAGCATTCTGCTCCAGTCTCCAGCATTCTGCCCCCATGTCCAGCATTCTGCCCCATATCCAGCATTCTGCCCCATATCCAGCATTCTGCCCCATATCCAGCATTCTGCCCCATGTTCAGCATTCTGCCCCAGTCCAGCATTCTGCTCCAGTCCAGCATTCTGCCCCATGTCCAGCATTCTTCCCCATGTCCAGCATTCTGCCCCATGTCCAGCATTCTGTCCCAGCCCAGCATTCTGCCCCATGTCCAGCATTCTGCCCCCATGTTCAGCATTCTGCCCCCATGTTCAGCATTCTGCCCCAGTCCAGCATTCTGCTCCATGTCCAGCATTCTGCTCCATGTCCAGCATTCTGCCCCATGTTCAGCATTCTGCCCCATGTACAGCATTCTGCCCCATGTTCAGCATTCTGCCCCATGTTCAGCATTCTGCCCCAGTTCAGCATTCTGCCCCATGTCTAGCATTCTTCCCCATGTCCAGCATTCTGCCCCATATCCAGCATTCTGCCCCATATCCAGCATTCTGCCCCATGTCTAGCATTCTGCCCCAGTCCAGCATTCTGCCCCAGTCCAGCATTCTGCCCCAGTCCAGCATTCTGTCCCAGGTCCAGCATTCTGCCCCATGTTCAGCATTCTGCCCCAGTCCAGCATTCTGTCCCATGTCCAGCATTCTGCCCCATGTTCAGCCTTCTGCCCCAGTCCAGCATTCTTCCCCAGTCCAGCATTCTTCCCCAGTCCAGCATTCTGCCCCAGTCCAGCATTCTGCCCCATGTCCAGCATTCTGCCCCATGTTCAACATTCTGCCCCATGTTCAGCATTCAGCCCCAGTCCAGCATTCTGCCCCATGTTCAGCATTCTGCCCCATGTTCAGCATTCTGCCCCATGTTCAGCATTCTGCCCCAGTCCAGCATTCTGCTCCATGTTCAGCATTCTGCCCCATGTTCAGCATTCTGCCCCAGTTCAGCATTCTGCCCCTGGGCCCCCTGGATCGCCGCTGTAAAAAAAACCAAGTTCTCCTTACCTGGCCGCCCTCCAGCAGCGGGCGAAGCTCCATCCCTCCACCCTGCAGCGCGCTCTAGCCGGCGACTGACACTGACGTTAGACGCCGGCGAGGTGCATGCTGCAGCTGATGTCAGCTGCCAGCCTCCGATTGGCTGGCAGCTGTTAACTATTGACATGCGGGCCGCCAGGCCCGCATGTCAATAGCATTTAGCTGCTACCAGCAGCGCCGCGCTAAGGGCCCGTTTTACCTGCCGGTAGGGGCACAGTGAGCAGAGGAGACCGGGCCCAAAGCGGGCCCCCTCTGCCCACCGGGCCCCATGCGCCAGTCAGGGCAGTAATGCCTTTATGGTGGTCCTGATGTCTAATAAACAGTGTATCCAAATTCCTCTTAGATCACATTTTTGGTTCAAAAACTACAACGAAATTTCCAATTTTTTACTTAAAATTTCCGTCTTGGTTTAGTTTCATTATTATTATTTTTTTAATCCCCTTTAAATTTTGTATTTTAAAAAAGTCATGGTATGGAAAAAATGTTTCTTAGGCTAGTTTCACACTTGCTTTTTTTTGCAGCGCGTTTTTCCCGCAAAAAAACGCATTAAAAAAACGCATACAAATGCATACAAACGCTGCGTTTTTTTCCAGCATTTTAATGCGCATGCAGGAAAAAAACGCAGCGTTTTTGCGCGTTTGTATGCGTTTTTTGTGCGTTTGCGTTTTTTTACAGATTTTTGAAAAACCCCACAAAAAAGAAAAAACAACCATTCAACAACACACAAGACCAATGGGACTTCATTGTGGGTGTGGTATGTTAATATATATAGACCCTGTCTACAGTATTCTTCACATTTGCTTGATTCTTCTCGTGACCATGGATCTGCGCTGGAAGAGTTTTCACTTCAACTTGGATTTGGACATCGCGATGGCTCAGGCGTATGCAGTTGCTTGCCATGAACAAAGGAAGAGAGAGAGGCAGCGAAGACGGCGGCGTATGTGGATACATCCGATTGTTGAACTCCGGGAGAGCCGTGGGGCATACCACACCCTCTACAGCGAGCTACGTGCAAACCCGGAGAAATTTACTGATTATATCCGGATGTCCCACGAAAGTTTCATGGATTTGCTTGCTCGTGTACAACAATCCATCCGGAGACAGGACACACAGCTCCGTCGTGCGATTCCTCCTGAGGAACGGCTACTGGTGACATTACGGTATGTTTTAAAAACAAAGGGGTGTGGTCTGATGTTTTTTTTTGTAAATTTAGTATTCAAAACCTTGGGTAATTAGTTTTCGTGAATGTACAAATATTTTTTTTTATAGTTTTTAAAAATAATATACATAAATATTAATTTTACTTCTTTGTCTGTTCACAGATTCCTGGCGACTGGAGAAACCCTATCCTCACTACACTTCCAGTACCGTATTGGAATCTCTACCTTGTCTGGAATTGTTGCTGACACCTGCCGGGCTCTCTGGAATGTTCTTTGCCCAGAATTTATGCCCCTGCCCACCGCTGAAAAGTGGATGGAAATTGCTGACAAATTCTGGACAGTATGCAATTTTCCCAACTGTTTGGGAGCTGTTGATGGGAAACACATACGGATCATCAAACCCCAAAGAACGGGATCTGAGTACTATAATTACAAAAAGTACTTTTCAATAGTACTCATTGCGATTGCGGATGCCGGATGTATGTTTGTAGCAGTGGACATTGGAGCATTTGGCCGTGGTAATGACTCGCAGGCTTTTAAAAACTCAGACATGGGCCGGAGGTTGTATGGCAACCAATTTAATTTCCCTATGCCACGGCCTCTTCCTCACACCGAAGCTCCGCCACTGCCCTTTGTAATGGTTGGCGATGAGGCTTTTCAAATGTGCGGAAACTTACTGAAACCCTACTCCAGCCGGGACTTGGACCACACCAAAAAAATTTTTAATTACAGGCTGACCAGGGCCAGAAGAACTGTCGAGTGTGCTTTTGGGATTCTTGTTTCCAGATGGCGAATTCTGGGCACGGCCATTAATCTTAAACTTGAAACAGTCGATGAGGTGGTGAAGGCCTGTGTGGTTCTACATAACTTTGTGATGGCTAAAGAGCACCCGACCTTTGAACTGGACGATGATGCTCCTAACCCATTGCCTGAATTCACTCAGCACACTCTCAGGTCATCCGTTGAAGTTGGCCAAATGAGGGACAAATTTGCGGCCTACTTTATTTCTGATGTAGGACGGGTGCACTGGCAAGATGAAATGGTGTAATGTTGTTGTTTATGGTAATAAAAATCCTTATTTGATACCATTACTGAGTGCACTATATTTTTTAAACTCCAATTAATTAAAAAACTTCCCATGTATAACTGAATTTTGTTATGTTCACACACCTGGGCAGGTAAATACACATACGAGTTAAAATGCAGCATTGCTAGTCTGCGTGAAATATATTGTAATGAGCAAAGCTGCAGGCCATGAATCAGGAAACCATTTAAGAGAAAATTGTGCAACTAGTTTAAAACAAAGTATGTGATTTTCTCAAAACACAACCCTCAAAACCCAACCCCAATGAAAGTCCATGGGGAATACAAGTCAGCATTGAGTGGATGAATGTAATCTGCTCATGTAATCTGCTCCATTACAAGTTATTACACTAGGCCTTGGAATGACTATACTAGGCCGTGGTATTTCAAATATGAGTATAGTAGGCCTTGGGGCTAGTAGTATAGTAATATGTGAAATACCACGGCCTAGTATAGTCATACCAAGGCCTACTGTAATAACTCGATTTTTAACAACTAGCATCTTGTTTCACAAAAAACAAACTGGTGAAACTAGAAAGAAACTTATTTTTTAGACAAGTTTCAACAATTTGTTTTTCATGAAACCAGATTCTATTTGGTAAAACTAGAGTTATTACACTAGGCCTTGGAATGACTATACTAGGCCGTGGTATTTCAAATATGAGTATACTAGGCCTTGGGGCTAGTAGTATAGTAATATGTGAAATACCACGGCCTAGTATAGTCATACCAAGGCCTACTGTAATAACTCGATTTTTAACAACTAGCATCTTGTTTCACAAAAAACAAACTGGTGAAACTAGAAAGAAACTTATTTTTTAGACAAGTTTCAACAATTTGTTTTTC
This sequence comes from Dendrobates tinctorius, assembly GCF_039654945.1. Classification (NCBI taxonomy): domain Eukaryota; kingdom Metazoa; phylum Chordata; class Amphibia; order Anura; family Dendrobatidae; genus Dendrobates; species Dendrobates tinctorius. The sequence goes on from NW_027361684.1 coordinate 23,348,604, forward strand.
ATGAAACCAGATTCTATTTGGTAAAACTAGAGTTATTACACTAGGCCTTGGAATGACTATACTAGGCCGTGGTATTTCAAATATGAGTATACTAGGCCTTGGGGCTAGTAGTATAGCAATATGTGAAATACCACGGCCTAGTATAGTCATACCAAGGCCTACTGTAATAACTCAATTTTTAACAACTAGCATTTTTAACAACTAGCATCTTGTTTCACAAAAAACAAACTGGTGAAACTATAAAGAAACTTATTTTTTAGACAAGTTTCAACAGTTTGTTTTTCATGAAACCAGATTCTATTTGTAAAACTAGAGTTATTACACTAGGCCTTGGAATGACTATACTAGGCCGTGGTATTTCAAATATGAGTATAGTAGGCCTTGGGGCTAGTAGTATAGTAATATGTGAAATACCACGGCCTAGTATAGTCATACCAAGGCCTACTGTAATAACTCGATTTTTAACAACTAGCATCTTGTTTCACAAAAAACAAACTGGTGAAACTAGAAAGAAACTTATAGTTTCAACAGTTTGTTTTTCATGAAACCAGATTCTATTTGGTAAAACTAGAGTTATTACACTAGGCCTTGGAATGACTATACTAGTCCATGTTATTTCACATATGACTATACTAGCCCTTGGGTTGGTTTTTAACATGTATTTACCCATCAGTGTGTGTGAGCGGCGCAAACAACATTAATGAAACTTATTAATGGTGAACCACAAATGTAAATTTATTTTTTATCACAAAAAAAAAAATAAAAATTATTTTTTACGGCGTTTGGGGGCAGATGGTTTCAATTTGGGGGTGTGCAGGGAATATGCAACACTTGCAGTTGAAGACGGTGTTTGAGGGGAAGGGGCAACAAAACTTGTGGGGGAAGGTAGTCCAGTTAAGGGAATTAAACTTGGAACACTTGTAGGAGAGGAAATCTGTTCATTTACATTAGTTGTAATGGCATGTCGCCGTAGGCTTGTGTGCCTGGACCGACTTTGGCCCAATGCCCGCCTTGATTGATTTCGCCTTGAAGTAGGGGCAAATATGGAATGTAGGTCCCCCGTCTGCTGGTATGGCTGCTGCTGCTGAGGTGGCGGCTGCTGCTGCAGAGATGGCGGCTGCTGCTGAGGTGGCGGCTGCTGCTGAGGTGGCGGCTGCTGCTGAGGTGGCGGCTGCTGCTGAGGTGGCGGCTGCTGCTGAGGTGGCTGCTGCTGAGGTGGTTGCTGCTGCTGCTGAGGTGGCGGCTGATGCTGAGGTGGCTGCTGCTGCTGAGGTGGCGGCTGCTGCTGAGGTGGCGGCTGCTGCTGAGTTGGCTGCTGCTGCTGAGGTGGCTGATGCTGCTCTTCGTTGTCAGTGCTCGTCCTTGCAGGAGGACTGGTGGCGGCAGTGATGGCCCAGGTTTGCAGAGTGGTGGTGGCAGGGCTACTACATGTTGTTGTAGCGGCAGGGCTGTTCCATGTTTGCCTAGTGGTGGCTGAGCTCCACGCATGCATGGGATTGGCGGTGGTGCTCCAGACAGGAGCAGCGCTTGCCATGGTGGTGTCGGTGAAGTGACCAGCTGCACTCAGACTTGTGGTGGTGTAACGGTGGGTGTCCTGGCTTTGAAGAGAGGTGTCCGTGCAGTGGTATGCAGCACAAGTCGGTAGTGAGGTGAAGCGAGTCAATGGTGGCACAGGTGGAAAGGACACCACTGACTGCTGACCGTACCGATTATGCTGCATAGCCTGCAAGAAAGCATTGTTGCAGGCCTGCAGCACATTCAGCTGTTGATCAGGACTAAGGTGTTCCGCCATGCCCTTTTCAATCTTACTAAAAAAATGGTGTGCTGGTCTGTTGAGGTCGGCCTCCAGACGGTCAAGGCGCTGTTCTACAGAATTGAAGCGGTGTTCAAAGTGGTTAAAACCACGTTCCATTAGTGCAAAACCGCTTTCAACTCTGTCGGACAGTGACTTGAGGCTGGAATTAAATGTCTCGCTCAAATGCATAAACTCGGGCAAGACATTCCTGTCCAAGGCCCTCTGCCGCTGGCGGGTAGTGCCCGCATAACCAGTGGCAGAGACCTGGGACAGGGGAACACCTGATGGCCCAGCTTCCTGGTCACCAGCTGTGTGTGTGGCTGACCTGCAAGGTGCTTCCTGGCTGTCGGATGGCTGGGACGGGTCAGAGGACGTCCGAGGAAGGACCGCTCCAGGGCCAGGTTGCAGGGTGCTGCTCCAGGTGCTGTGGAAGAAAGGAAAATCATTACTACCATGCCTTTACAAGAAGCATCAGCTGTGGATTAGAAAAACACAGATTAATAAAAATAAAAACCCAAAATGTATAATACTTACGATCTTGTGGCAAGGACCGGTCTTAGGAACTGCAACGCGTGATAGTGACGGTATCTAGTTCTGGTCCTTGACGCAGATCCACTGCAAACCTGGCCCTCAGCACGAACATCACTGTTGAAGCGGTCCTTGATCGAACGCCAACGTGTTCGGACTTTGTCCACTGTTGATAAAAAAAAACAGTGCCGTCAAGGACAACAGTCACTGCGGCACAATGTAGCAATACAATACTCAAAGCAGTCACTGTAGACCCCGATGACACTGTTGGGTTTCCTGCTAGAATACGCCAAGCACGAAACCCAACAGTGCCGTCAAGGACAACAGTCACTGCGGCACAATGTAGCAATACAATACTCAAAGCAGTCACTGTAGACACCGATGACACTGTTGGGTTTCCTGCTAGAATATGCCTAGCACGAAACCCAACAGTGCCGTCAAGGACAACAGTCACTGCGGCACAATCTAGCAATACAATACTCAAAGCAGTCACTGTAGACCCCGATGACACTGTTGGGTTTCCTGCTAGAATACGCCTAGCACGAAACCCAACAGTGCCGTCAAGGACAACAGTCACTGCGGCACAATCTAGCAATACAATACTCAAAGCAGTCACTGTAGACCCCGATGACACTGTTGGGTTTCCTGCTAGAATACGCCTAGCACGAAACCCAACAGTGCCGTCAAGGACAACAGTCACTGCGGCACAATGTAGCAATACAATACTCAAAGCAGTCACTGTAGACACCGATGACACTGTTGGGTTTCCTGCTAGAATACGCCTAGCACGAAACCCAACAGTGCCGTCAAGGACAACAGTCACTGCGGCACAATGTAGCAATACAATACTCAAAGCAGTCACTGTAGACACCGATGACACTGTTGGGTTTCCTGCTAGAATACGCCTAGCACGAAACCCAACAGTGCCGTCAAGGACAACAGTCACTGCGGCACAATACAGAGCAGGGAAATACTCACTAAACGCCTTTTTGGAGGATGCTGTGGCGCTGTCCCAGCCATCCATCAACGCTGCGGCCACCTCATTCCATAGCCGCCGGGTCACCACATTGTCCTTGTACAGCCGGTCACGGCTGTCCCACAACGGCGAACGCTCCTGGACCAGGCTGATGAGCTGCTCATTATCCAGGTAGACGTCTTCATCCCGTTGTGGAACCTAGACAAAACACATTCATTAGAATAATCAAATTTAAATTGAATAAAAAGTTACAAAAAAAGAAACAAAAAAATGAGTAAAAATAGAAGATAAAAAATAAAGAACATTACAAATCATTTGATACTTACATTCCGTATCACCACCGGGACTTGGCTTCGCTGCTCCTGCTCTTCGCCCTCACTAGTGCCGTCCGCAGATGATGATGACGATGTCTGAAAGTTGAAAAAAACGTAAGAGATTTGGAGAAGCAGCAGATATACTTACCAGATGCACGAAAATAATCACCTCACGGTCTGCTTGCGCCAATTCCTGCCGCGATGGGGAATACTCGGATTCTGAAGACATACTGCATGTAAAAATAATAAAAATCATTAGTACATACATAATTTAAAAGGACAGGCATATAATGTAATATACTCACATTCTTCGCTGATATAATGGGTTCTTGGTTGACTGTCTGCTCTTCAATCTCTCAGTGTAGTAGTGGCAGAGTTTTGGCAGGCACCTCCTTTATATAGACTTTTTTTTTTTGACTTTAGAAGATTCTAACTAGGATAAAAAGTGGACACCACCCAAAAAACGCAGCGCTAAAAAATCGCATACCTGCGCATGCCAGTGCGCACGTATGCGCATCCATAGGCTATAATGGCCATTTTTAGCGCAAAACGTGCGCATACGTGCGCATGCGCTTTTTTCCAGGGCCAAAAAATGCAACATGCAGCGTCTGGAAAATACCAACGCACACCCCAAAAAAACGCAGCGCATGAAAATCGCATACATGCGCTTACAAGCGCGCATGTATGCGCACCCATGTTAAATATAGGGGAAAAATCGCATGCGCACGTATGCGTTTTTTTCCAGCGCTAAAAAACGCAAATGTGAAACCAGCCTTAACAATTTTTTTCATGTAAAGAATTTCTTGTCAATTTTGAATGTTTTTTTGCTAGTCCTTAAAGTGGAGTAAACGTGTGACACCATTGTTCTTAGCAGAGATCTGGGAGTCAGAGAAGCTTCCAAGGACTCTTCTCCAACCTGTTCTCCTTCCATTCAACACTTTTTCCATCCATTTCAACATTTTCTCTGCTTCTCACCTTTGTAGGAACCGACAGAAAAATGCTTGGATTTCCCATTGATTCTCATTATATTCCTTTTGAGTATCTTTCCCTCATCCTTCAAACATGCCTCAATCACACCCATCCTCAAAAAGCCCTCCCTTGACACATCCTCTGTGTCTAACTATCGCCCGATATCTCTTCTCCCGTACGCCTCAAAACTACTGGAACAGCATGTATATCTTAAACTGTCCTCCCACCTCTCCTCCTGTTCCCTCTTTGACCGGTTACAATCTGGCTTCCGACCGCACCACTCAACTGAAACTGCCCTAACTAAAGTCACTAACGACTTACTAACCGCCAAGAGCAAGCGACCCTACTCTGTCCTTCTTCTCCTGGACCTGTTCTCTGCCTTCGACACCGTAGACCATTCCCTCCTGCTACAGACTTTCTCATCTCTTGGCATCACAGACTTGGCCCTATCCAGGATCTCGTCATACCTAACAGACCGAACATTTAGTGTCTACCTCTCACACACCACCTCCTCACCTCGCCCACTGTCTGTCGGTGTTCCTCATGGCTCTGTCCTGGAACCCTACTATTCTCCATCTACAGCTTTGGCTTGGGACAGCTCATAGAATCCCACAGTTTGCAGTATCACCTCTATGCCGATGACAAGCAGATCTACCTATCTGGACCTGACCTTGCTTCCTTACTGACTGAAATCCCACAATGTCTGTCTGCTATCTCAGCCTTCGTCTCTGCTCGCTTTCTCAAACTGAACATGGACAAAACAGAATTCATCATCTTTCCCCCATCTCACTCTACCCCTCCACAGACCTACCCATCAATGTCAATGGCTGCTCTCTTTCCCCAGTCCCGCATGCTCGGTGCCTTGGGGTGATCGTCGACTCTGCGCTCTCTTTCAAACCACAAATCCAAGCCCTCGCCTCCTCCTGCCGCCTCAAACTCAAAAATATTTCCTGGATCCTCTCATTCATCAACCACGAAACCACAAAAAGACTAGTGCATGCTCTTATCATCTCCCGCCTTGACTACTGCAACCTCCTACTCTCTGGCCTCCCCTCTAGCACTCTGGCACCGCTCCAGTCCATCCTACACTCTGCTGCCTGACTAATCCACCTGTCTCCCCGCTATTCCCCAGCTTCCCCCCTATGCCAGGCCCTTCACTGGCTTCCGATTGCCCAGAGGCTCCAATTCAAAACCCTAACAATGACATACAAAGCCATCCACAACCTGTCTCCTCCATACATCTGCGACATGGTCTTTAGTTACGTACCTGCACGCAACCTTTGATCATCTCAAGATCTCCTTCTCTACTCCCCCTTAGCTCTTCTTCCCACAACCGCATACAAGGCTTCTCCCGTGCTTCCCCCATACTCTGGAACTCTGCTGCAACACATCAGACTCTCACCATCGACGGAAACCTTCAAGAAGAACCTGAAGACTCACCTGTTCCGACAAGCGTACAGCCTGTAATGATCCTCGGTCTACTGAACCACCGCACGACCTGCTCTACCCTCTCCTACTGTATCCTCACCCATCACTGTAGACTGTGAGCCCTCGCGGGCAGGGTCCCCTCTCCTTATGTACTTGTGTGTCCCTTGTCTTACACATGTTTATTATACTTGTCTATATTTCCCCTTTTCACATGTAAAGCGCCATGGAATAAATGGCGCTATATAAATGCATAACAATAATAGTAAAAATAATATGGCACCCTCAGACCATTTCAGCACAATCTGAGTTTGAATATGACACTGCTTTTGTTCTGAGCTTTGCAATGTGCCTCAAAAGTACTTTTTGACCACATGTTGGGTATTGGTGCACTCAAGAGAAATTGTGAAACAAATTTTCAGGTCCATTTTCTGATGCTATACTTTCAAAAATTAAAAATTTGGGGATAAAACAACATTTTTGTGGATAAAATAATTTTTTTTTTATTTTCACAGCTGAACATTGTAAAATGTTGTGTTGGAATGTGGTTAGTTGCTGGGGGTTTCCACTGTATAAGCACATCAGAGACTCTCCAAATGCGACCTGACACCCGCAGATCATTTCATCAAAGTTTCCCTTCCAAAACATCACTCCTTCCTTTTCAAGCCCTGTCATTATAGCAAACAGAAGTTTTAGCCCACATATGGGGTAATTGCATACTCAGGAGAAATTGAACAACAGATTTTGGGGTCCATTTTCTCCTGCTAACCTTGTGAAAATAAAAAATATTCGGGCTAAAACATTTTTGTGGGAAAAATGTGATTTTTTTATTTTCATGGTTCAACATTATACACATCTGTGAAGCACCTGGTTTTGTTCCTTTATCTATGCAGGAAGTTTAGTTTTGGTATTGTATCTATGTCATAATCATGGTTCTCTTCCCATATTGATGAAGCAAGCAAGTTTCTGTTCTCGTATCTGTGTAGTAACTTTGCTTTTGTTCCTATGTCTATGTAGCAAACTCAGTTTTGCTTTAATTTTATGTTGGTTTCATTCTTGTATCTGTGTAATCAGTTAATTCAGTTTCTGCATCTATGTTGTTAGTGTAGTTCTGTTAGTGTATCTATGTAGACAGTAAGTTTTGTTCTGTTTTCATATCATTTTGGTAAGCTCCTTTTTCTTCCTATGTCTATGAACTAGTCACTGTTATTTTTATAGCCTGTTACCTCTTCTGCTTCAATTCATAGGCCAGAAATAAGCAGGCTAAAGTTGGGTCGTCGCTAGTGTTGAGCATTCCGATACCGCAAGTATCGGGTATCGGCCGATATCAGCGGTATCGGAATTCCGATACTTAATTCCGATACTTTTTTCATATCGGATTCCGGGATCGGAATCGGAATAGGAAGTTCCCATCATGCTATGAGCCTGCTTGCTTTGATTAAGCCAATGGGAATCCTCCGAAGTGTGGGCACATCCTGTTAGGCATGTAGGCATGTTAACTATTGGCATGGCTGTGATTGGCTGCCGAAATGATGTCATGATGCACTATAAAAGCCACCGCAGCCGCCATTTCTGGTCACTCTGCTGTGAATTCAGTTAGGGACAGGCTGCTGTAGAAGACTGTGAGGGACAGTTAGAAATAGCGATTCTAAAAACAATATTGTGCTTTATCCAGGCTACATAAACCACCACTGTAGCTTGCTTTTCCCTAGCAGCGCTGTTTTCACAGCTGTCTGCAAGGGCTGTGTGAGTGCAGCTCACGCTGTGGAGTGGGTCCTGCAGCCACGTCAGGCTGTAGGCCACCCAGTGTGATCACTGCTGCCTCATACATCTTTTATTTTTTGAGCTGCATTTTTTAAATAATTTCAATCTAGTGTGCTTCCATCCGTATCCATATACGTTGGTTGCAAACACTAGTAGTAGACAGCGGAGCCTTTCTGCAGCCTTTCAGTGCTAGTGTCCACTTTGCTGCACTGTTCACGGCTGTCTGAGAGGTCTCTGACTGTGTGTGAGTGCAGCTCACGCTGAGTAGTGTGTCCTGCAGCTACGTCTGGCTGTAGGACGCTCAGCGTGCGTCACTGCCTCACACATATTTTTATTTGAGTGCAGCTCATTTTTTCTTCTATTAGTGTGCATCCATCCGTCTCCATCTACGGTGGTTGCAAACACTATATAGGAGTACACAGCGGAGCCTTTCTGCAGCCTGTCAGTGCCAGTGCCCACTTAGCTGCACTGTTGACGGCTGTCTGAGAGGTCTCTGACTATGTGTGAGTGCAGCTCACGCTGAGTAGAGTGTCCTGCAGCTACGTCTGGTTGTAGGACGCTCAACGTGCGTCACTGCCTCACACATATTTGTCTCTGAGTGCAGCTCATTTTTTCTTCTCCTATTAGTGTGCATCCATCCGTATCCATCAACATTGGTTGGTTGCAAACACTATATAGGAGTAGATAGAGGAGCCTTTTTTTCTGGCTTGTGCCCTGCCGGCGCAGCCAGATTAGTATTACCCAATTTTTTTGGAGCCTCATCTTTTGCATTGTAGGTTACCTGCCTGCATTGTAATAGCTCCAAAAAGTTGGTGATACTATCAGTTTCAATTCTTTGTTCTCATACTTTGAGTTTGTTTCAAACAAAGAAACCACATAAAAAGTTCACCAAACACTACATTTTGAACTTGTGTAGGCCACATCAGCTCCTATTAAAGTCTAGTCCACACACACACACTTCATAAAATTAGTGTTTCTTGTACCTGTAACCAGCTGTTCAGGAATAAGCACACTAAGGCCCCCCTTTGTCCTTTTTTGCCTATCTTAAGCAGTCTTGCAAGATGAAGAAGGCAGGGAGTAAGGCGCGGGGGCGTGGGCGTGGGCGTGGAGTTTCAGCAGGGAGAGGACGTGGGGATTCTGCAGGGAGAGGACGTGGGGATTCTACAGGTAGAGGACGTGGGGATTCTGGGCCTGCTGCGGGCACCAGTGGTTCAGCATCCCCCAGTTTTAGCAGGCAACAGTCCTTTATGCGCAGCTTTGTAGGACCTCAACGTACCCCACTGCTGCGGGAGGAACAAATTGAAGCCGTTGTCGGATGGATGGCAGCTAACGCATCGACTTCAATTACTTCCGCATCCTCTCAGGGTCAGAGCACCGAAGAGCAACCATCTGTCTCTTCACCACCTGCCAAAGTGCCCAGGCAGTCAGAGAGACATGGACAGGAGCCATCACAATCTCTACTTCTGTTCTCGGAATCTGTTGGCTTGGAAAGAGGGGGCCAGCCAAGCAGCATTCCTGAATGTGAAGAAGAGGGAGTATGCAGTGATGCGCAACTTCTTTGTCCCTCTGAATCTGAAGAGGCGAGTGGGCCAGTGCCTATGGTCAGCACACCTCAGTACGCATCAGATGATGACGAGACTCAGTTGCCACTTTCTGGTGCGTACGGTGCTGGCGAGACAACCCCGGAGAAGCAGCTGTTTGAAGAGGGGAGGGAAGATGATGAGGTCCTTGACCCATCATGGCGTGAGCAACAGGAAGGTGGTGGGAGCAGCTCGGAGGAAGAGATTCCCCTACCGGCCAAAACAGGAGGCAGAGGGAGGGGGAAGACTTGGTTGCCTGTACCCTCCACTTCGGCACCCGTTAGGAGCATTCCTCCTTCCAAAGGCAAACCGGGCGCTCACAAGAGTTGCAGTGCGTGGTCCTTTTTTGACACAGTTGCAGATGACATTTGCTTTGTCAAATGCAAGCTGTGTCATCAGAGAGTCAAAAGAGGGAGAAATGTCAGCAACCTCAATACCACAAATATGTGGAAACATGTGCGCACCAAGCACGAGTTGGAGTTGCATAGACACCCTCAAGACGTAGGCCAACGTACAGCACCACCTACCACCTCTTCAGTTCGTGTTGGGCCCTCTTCCTCCAGCTCACACACTGCTGGTTCGGCTTCCTCACAGGATCGCCAAGGAAGAACCTCTGCCACTGTTGTCCGGAGACCCTGTCAGATTCCACCCATAACAGCACGTTCCCATCCATCACAGCCATCGGTAGCACAGGCATGGGATAAAAGGCGCCCTTACTCGGCAAACCATCCCCGAGCACAGTCTCTGAATGCTGGCATTGCCAAACTTCTGGCAGTTGAAATGCTGTCATTCAGGCTGGTGGACACTGACACCTTCCGGGACTTAATGGCATTGGCAGTCCCCCAATACAACGTGCCCAGCCGCTTTTATTTCAGCAGGCGAGCCGTCCCTGCCCTGCAGAAACATGTTGAGGGCAAAATAAAACATGCGCTACTAAACGCCGTTAGTAGCAAGGTCCACCTGACCACCGATGCGTGGACCAGTAACCATGGACAGGGACGATACCTTTCCCTCACTGCCCACTGGGTCAATGTTGTGGAGCCGGGTACGGATCTGGAGAGTGGCGCTGTACGTGTTCTTCCAACGCCACGGATTGCAGGACTCCAGTCTGTACACATAGACTCCTCCTCCTACTCAAGTTCCTCAGAAACAGCAGAGCAGGAGCCTGTTACGACCGATATGAGCACAGCCGTGGCCAAACGTCAACAGGCTGTACTCAAATTAATTTCTTTGGGGAATCGAAGCCACACAGCGCAGGAGCTCTGGAATGCTATCAAGCTGGAGAGCGATGTGTGGTTTGGGCCAGCGAATCTCCAGCCGGGCTTGGTAGTGTGTGACAATGGCCGAAATCTGGTGGCAGCTCTTGGCCTAGGCAACCTCACACACATCCCATGTCTGGCACATGTTCTTAACTTGGTCGTGCAGAGCTTTCTGAGGGACTATCCGGATCTTGATGCACTGTTGCACAAGGTACGCATAGAGTGCGCTCACTTGCGACGTTCCAGCACGGCAAGATCGCGCCTCGCTGCTCTGCAGCGACGATTTGGCCTTCCAGAACATCGCATCATATGTGACCTACACACCCGGTGGAATTCAACGTTACATATGTTGGAGCGGTTGTGTGAGCAGCAGGCAGCAGTCATGGAGTACCAGCTGCATCAGGCGCAAACAAGTCGCACTGTGCGCCGTTCACACTTCAGCACCATTGAGTGGGCCTCTATGAAGGACATCTGCCTCGTTTTGCGTGCCTTCGATGAATCCACGCGGATGGCGAGTGCAGATGATGCACTAGTCAGCATGACTGTCCCCCTTATCTGCCTGCTTCAACAAACACTGCAAGCACTAAGGGATGAGGTTTCAGAAGAGGTGGAGGATGAGGAGTCCCAAATGCCATCTGCTTCTGGACAGTCTGCGCTACGTGTTTCCTCACAAAGGCCTAGGCAGGGGACACTTTGTGAGGAGGATGAGGAGGAGTCGATGGAGGAGGAAGACATCTCTCCAGAGGAGGGAGGTACACAAACCTCTACTCAGTATGTACAGCGAGGGTGGGGTGATGCAGAGCAGGTCGAGGTCACGCCTCAAACAGGGGACAGCGGTTCTTTGGCAGTTGGGAGTCTGCAGCACATGGTTGATTTCATGCTGCAGTGCCTGAGAAACGACCGCCGCATCGCCCACATTCTCGTCTCGGCTGATTATTGGGTGTACACCCTCCTAGATCCTCGCTACCGGGACAGCGTACAAAGGCTCATACCAACGTTGAACCGGGAGCGTAAAATGCGGGAGTACGAAGAGTCACTGGTGCAGTCCATAATGTTTTCCATTCCACCCGACAGCATTGTTGCAAGTGCTTTACAAAGCAGCTCTGTGCGTCGAGGCAGTGGAGGAAACTCTGCACAAAGAGGGAGCAGAGGCAGTGCCGCAGCACAAGGCAAGACCACTATGGCCCAAATGTGGCAAAGTTTTGTGTGTCCACCACAATTGTCTACACCATCAGCGACGCCTCGAGTCAGCAGGAGGCAACGCTTCCGTCAGATGGTGTCAGACTACATGTCTTGCCCTGTCGCTGTACTCCCAGATGGCTCTTCCCCCTTCAAGTTTTGGGTCTCTAAGCTGGATACATGGCCAGAGCTTAGCCAGTATGCATTGGAGGTGCTGGCTTGCCCTGCTGCCAGTGTATTATCGGAACGTGTCTTTAGTGCCGCAGGTGGTGTACTAACAGACCGTCGCACGCGACTATCTTCCGATAATGTTGACCGGCTGACTTTTCTGAAAATGAACAAGGCCTGGATCTCCAAAGACTTTGCCATTCCTCTTACAGACTAAATTAGTGGTTGGCAACTGTATCCAGGTCTGCTGGTGTGTTCATTTTTCTACCACCTGAACTATAATCCCTGTGCTTCAACACAGCCAGTTGTCGCTCAGATGTGTCGTCTGCACAGAGAAACACACTAGCTCCTGTGTTACTGGGGTTCAGTAATGCCAGCTGATCCCCTGCTGTGTGGACGGCAGAGTCACCAGCTCCATCAACATTCAAACCACTACTGATTTTTAACCGTGCCCAACTTAGGTCTCTGGCTCCACTGTCTCTACTATTTCCCCTGACCTCCAACCCCGCCATCTACATCTCTGAAGTGGCGTCAGCACAATCTACACTTGTTCCTGTGTTCCTGTGGCTCAGTCCCATCAGTTTATCCCCTGATGTGTGTCCGGCAAGGTCTCCTGCTCTGTCCACATTCCCATAACCAGTAGTGGGAATGAGGACAGAGCTGGCGAACTTGCCGGACAAACATCAGGGGATCAACTGATGGGACTGAGCACCAGTAACACAGGAACAAGTGTAGATTGTGCTGACGCCACTTCAGAGATGTAGCTGGCGGGGTTGGAGGCCAGGGTAAATAGTAGAGACAGTGGAGCCAGAGGCCTAAGTGGAGCATGGTTAGAATCAGTAGTAGTCCACAACCTCCATAAAAACCGCTGCCCATTGGCCTCTGCATGCGGCATGCGTAATCCTGGGCACCAACAGCGTCAGTTGGTGTTCAGAAGTGTCGTCTCCACAGAGCCAAACACATTCGTTCAAGTGTTAGTGGGGTTCAGCACTGCCAGCTGTTCCCCTGCTGTGGAGATGGCAAGTCTCCTGCTGCCTTCACCTGCCCAAATCCAGTAGGCCCCAGCCTGCACCTCGCCTAATCCTGGGCTCCAACAGCGTCAGTTGGTGTTCAGAAGTGTCGTCTCCACAGAACCAAACACATTCGTTCAAGTGTTAGTGGGGTTCAGCACTGCCAGCTGTTCCCCTGCTGTGGAGATGGCAAGTCTCCTGCTGCCTTCACCTGCCAAAATCCAGTAGGCCCCAGCCTGCTCCTCGCCTAATCCTGGGCTCCAACAGCGTCAGTTGGTGTTCAGAAGTGTCGTCTCCACAGAGCCAAACACATTCGTTCAAGTGTTAGTGGGGTTCAGCACTGCCAGCTGTTCCCCTGCTGTGGAGATGGCAAGTCTCCTGCTGCCTTCACCTGCCAAAATCCAGTAGGCCCCAGCCTGCTCCTCGCCTAATCCTGGGCTCCAACAGCGTCAGTTGGTGTTCAGAAGTGTCGTCTCCACAGAGCCAAACACATTCGTTCAAGTGTTAGTGGGGTTCAGCACTGCCAGCTGTTCCCCTGCTGTGGAGATGGCAAGTCTCCTGCTGCCTTCACCTGCCAAAATCCAGTAGGCCCCAGCCTGCTCCTCGCCTAATCCTGGGCTCCAACAGCGTCAGTTGGTGTTCAGAAGTGTCGTCTCCACAGAGCCAAACACATTCGTTCAAGTGTTAGTGGGGTTCAGCACTGCCAGCTGTTCCCCTGCTGTGGAGATGGCAAGTCTCCTGCTGCATTCACCTGCCAAAATCCAGTAGGCCCCAGCCTGCTCCTCGCCTAATCCTGGGCTCCAACAGCGTCAGTTGGTGTTCAGAAGTGTCGTCTCCACAGAACCAAACACATTCGTTCAAGTGTTAGTGGGGTTCAGCACTGCCAGCTGTTCCCCTGCTGTGGAGATGGCAAGTCTCCTGCTGCCTTCACCTGCCAAAATCCAGTAGGCCCCAGCCTGCTCCTCGCCTAATCCTGGGCTCCAACAGCGTCAGTTGGTGTTCAGAAGTGTCGTCTCCACAGAGCCAAACACGTTCGTTCAAGTGTTAGTGGGGTTCAGCACTGCCAGCTGTTCCCCTGCTGTGGAGATGGCAAGTCTCCTGCTGCATTCACCTGCCAAAATCCAGTAGGCCCCAGCCTGCTCCTCGCCTAATCCTGGGCTCCAACAGCGTCAGTTGGTGTTCAGAAGTGTCGTCTCCACAGAACCAAACACATTCGTTCAAGTGTTAGTGGGGTTCAGCACTGCCAGCTGTTCCCCTGCTGTGGAGATGGCAAGTCTCCTGCTGCCTTCACCTGCCAAAATCCAGTAGGCCCCAGCCTGCTCCTCGCCTAATCCTGGGCTCCAACAGCGTCAGTTGGTGTTCAGAAGTGTCGTCTCCACAGAGCCAAACACATTCGTTCAAGTGTTAGTGGGGTTCAGCACTGCCAGCTGTTCCCCTGCTGTGGAGATGGCAGTCTCTCCTGCTGTCTCCGCATTACAAAGACAGTAGGCCTCTGCCTACACCCTCCTATTTCCTGGGCTTCAACACAGCCAGTTGTAGTTCGGAAGTGCCGTCCACACGGAAAGAGATACTTGCTCCCGTGTCTCAGTGGGGTTCAGTAACGTCAGCTGATCCCCTGCTGTGTGGATGGCAGTCTCTCCTGCTGTAAACTCATTCAAAATACAGTAGGCCTCTGCCTACACCCTCCTATTTCCTGGGCTTCAACACAGCCAGTTGTAGTTCGGAAGTGCCGTCCACACGGAAAGAGACACTTGCTCCCGTGTCTCAGTGGGGTTCAGTAACGTCAGCTGATCCCCTGCTGTGTGGATGGCAGTCTCTCCTGCTGTCACCTCATTCAAAATTCAGTAGGCCTCTGCCTACACCCTCCTATTTCCTGGGCTTCAACACAGCCAGTTGTAGTTCGGAAGTGCCGTCCACACGGAAAGAGATACTTGCTCCCGTGTCTCAGTGGGGTTCAGTAACGTCAGCTGATCCCCTGCTGTGTGGATGGCAGTCTCTCCTGCTGTCACCTCATTCAAAATTCAGTAGGCCTCTGCCTACACCCTCCTATTTCCTGGGCTTCAACACAGCCAGTTGTAGTTCGCAAGTGCCGTCCACACGGAAAGAGACACTTGCTCCCGTGTCTCAGTGGGGTTCAGTAACGTCAGCTGATCCCCTGCTGTGTGGATGGCAGTCTCTCCTGCTGTAAACTCATTCAAAATACAGTAGGCCTCTGCCTACACCCTCCTATTTCCTGGGCTTCAACACAGCCAGTTGTAGTTCGGAAGTGCCGTCCACACGGAAAGAGACACTTGCTCCCGTGTCTCAGTGGGGTTCAGTAACGTCAGCTGATCCCCTGCTGTGTGGATGGCAGTCTCTCCTGCTGTAAACTCATTCAAAATACAGTAGGCCTCTGCCTACACCCTCCTATTTCCTGGGCTTCAACACAGCCAGTTGTAGTTCGGAAGTGCCGTCCACACGGAAAGAGATACTTGCTCCCGTGTCTCAGTGGGGTTCAGTAACGTCAGCTGATCCCCTGCTGTGTGGATGGCAGTCTCTCCTGCTGTCACCTCATTCAAAATTCAGTAGGCCTCTGCCTACACCCTCCTATTTCCTGGGCTTCAACACAGCCAGTTGTAGTTCGGAAGTGCCGTCCACACGGAAAGAGATACTTGCTCCCGTGTCTCAGTGGGGTTCAGTAACGTCAGCTGATCCCCTGCTGTGTGGATGGCAGTCTCTCCTGCTGTAAACTCATTCAAAATACAGTAGGCCTCTGCCTACACCCTCCTATTTCCTGGGCTTCAACACAGCCAGTTGTAGTTCGGAAGTGCCGTCCACACGGAAAGAGATACTTGCTCCCGTGTCTCAGTGGGGTTCAGTAACGTCAGCTGATCCCCTGCTGTGTGGATGGCAGTCTCTCCTGCTGTAAACTCATTCAAAATACAGTAGGCCTCTGCCTACACCCTCCTATTTCCTGGGCTTCAACACAGCCAGTTGTAGTTCGGAAGTGCCGTCCACACGGAAAGAGACACTTGCTCCCGTGTCTCAGTGGGGTTCAGTAACGTCAGCTGATCCCCTGCTGTGTGGATGGCAGTCTCTCCTGCTGTAAACTCATTCAAAATACAGTAGGCCTCTGCCTACACCCTCCTATTTCCTGGGCTTCAACACAGCCAGTTGTAGTTCGGAAGTGCCGTCCACACGGAAAGAGATACTTGCTCCCGTGTCTCAGTGGGGTTCAGTAACGTCAGCTGATCCCCTGCTGTGTGGATGGCAGTCTCTCCTGCTGTCACCTCATTCAAAATTCAGTAGGCCTCTGCCTACACCCTCCTATTTCCTGGGCTTCAACACAGCCAGTTGTAGTTCGGAAGTGCCGTCCACACGGAAAGAGACACTTGCTCCCGTGTCTCAGTGGGGTTCAGTAACGTCAGCTGATCCCCTGCTGTGTGGATGGCAGTCTCTCCTGCTGTAAACTCATTCAAAATACAGTAGGCCTCTGCCTACACCCTCCTATTTCCTGGGCTTCAACACAGCCAGTTGTAGTTCGGAAGTGCCGTCCACACGGAAAGAGATACTTGCTCCCGTGTCTCAGTGGGGTTCAGTAACGTCAGCTGATCCCCTGCTGTGTGGATGGCAGTCTCTCCTGCTGTCACCTCATTCAAAATTCAGTAGGCCTCTGCCTACACCCTCCTATTTCCTGGGCTTCAACACAGCCAGTTGTAGTTCGGAAGTGCCGTCCACACGGAAAGAGACACTTGCTCCCGTGTCTCAGTGGGGTTCAGTAACGTCAGCTGATCCCCTGCTGTGTGGATGGCAGTCTCTCCTGCTGTAAACTCATTCAAAATACAGTAGGCCTCTGCCTACACCCTCCTATTTCCTGGGCTTCAACACAGCCAGTTGTAGTTCGGAAGTGCCGTCCACACGGAAAGAGACACTTGCTCCCGTGTCTCAGTGGGGTTCAGTAACGTCAGCTGATCCCCTGCTGTGTGGATGGCAGTCTCTCCTGCTGTCACCTCATTCAAAATTCAGTAGGCCTCTGCCTACACCCTCCTATTTCCTGGGCTTCAACACAGCCAGTTGTAGTTCGGAAGTGCCGTCCACACGGAAAGAGACACTTGCTCCCGTGTCTCAGTGGGGTTCAGTAACGTCAGCTGATCCCCTGCTGTGTGGATGGCAGTCTCTCCTGCTGTCACCTCATTCAAAATTCAGTAGGCCTCTGCCTACACCCTCCTATTTCCTGGGCTTCAACACAGCCAGTTGTAGTTCGGAAGTGCCGTCCACACGGAAAGAGATACTTGCTCCCGTGTCTCAGTGGGGTTCAGTAACGTCAGCTGATCCCCTGCTGTGTGGATGGCAGTCTCTCC
The DNA here is from genome assembly GCF_039654945.1 of Dendrobates tinctorius. Classification (NCBI taxonomy): domain Eukaryota; kingdom Metazoa; phylum Chordata; class Amphibia; order Anura; family Dendrobatidae; genus Dendrobates; species Dendrobates tinctorius. Next base: position 23,365,911 of record NW_027361684.1, read on the forward strand.
TGCTGTAAACTCATTCAAAATACAGTAGGCCTCTGCCTACACCCTCCTATTTCCTGGGCTTCAACACAGCCAGTTGTAGTTCGGAAGTGCCGTCCACACGGAAAGAGATACTTGCTCCCGTGTCTCAGTGGGGTTCAGTAACGTCAGCTGATCCCCTGCTTTGTGGATGGCAGTCTCTCCTGCTGTAAACTCATTCAAAATACAGTAGGCCTCTGCCTACACCCTCCTATTTCCTGGGCTTCAACACAGCCAGTTGTAGTTCGGAAGTGCCGTCCACACGGAAAGAGATACTTGCTCCCGTGTCTCAGTGGGGTTCAGTAATGTCAGCTGATCCCCTGCTGTGTGGATGGCAAAGTCTCCTGCTGCCTACACAGTCGTACCACTACTGATTTTTAACCGTGCTCCAATTAGGCCTGTGGCTCCACTGTCTCTCGTATTTCCCCTGTCCTCCAACCCTGCCAGTTACAGCTCCGAAGTGGCGTCTGCACAATCCACACTTGTTCCTGTGTTACAGGTGTTCAGTCCGATCAGTTAATCCCCTGATGTGTGTCCGGCAATGTCGCCTGCTCTGTCCACATTCCCATTATCGGAATGTGGACAGAGCAGGCGACATTGCCGGACACACATCAGGGGATTAACTGACCGGACTGAACACCTGTAACACAGGAACAAGTGTGGATTGTGCAGACGCCACTTCGGAGCTGTAACTGGCGGGGTTGGAGGACAGGGGAAATACGAAAATCAGTGAATCCACAGGCCTAAGTGGAGCTTGGTTCAAATTAGTAGTCTACAACCGATCTTAAAATTTCTTCAATGCAGCCTAAGCCTGCTCCGTGCTTGTCCCTGGGCTTCAACACAGCCAGTTGTTGCTCGGAAGTGCCGTCTTCACAGAGTAAAACACTAGCTCCTGTGTTTGTGGGGTTCAGTAACGTCAGCTGTTCCCCTGCTGTTTTGATGGCAATCTGTCCTGCTGCCTCCCAATTGACAGCACATCAGGCCTCAGCCTGCTAAGTGCTTGTCCTGGGCTCCAACATCGCCAGTTGCTGCTCATAACTGACTTTGGCACGGGTACTCCCTCCTGCCCAGCTTGGTTCCAGCCCTGCCTGCTGTTTCCGGGAAGTGTCAATGTCAGTTTGCCACCCCAAGTTGCCATGTCGTGTTGCGGTTGGGTTAGCCGAGGCTAGGGTGCCAGCAGTTTAGGTGCTTCCTATGTGGACTGCGGGTTCTGGTAAGAAAGGTTTGTTCCATAGTGCCAGTAGGACAAGCACCCCCTGTAGGACTGTGTGATTCGGTAACTGCGGCCAGCTTGCGGCATGCCAACTTTGCTTTTCAGGGGTAACTTCTGATACCCCTCCGGGTTCCAGCACCGTCAGCTGGTTCTCATCAGAGCCTTTGGCCTAGGTGCCTCCATCTCGGTATCCGAGTTCCAGCAACGTCTGCTGGTCCTTGGTAGTGCTTTGTAGCACAGGTACCTCCTGCTTAGTAACCGGGTTCCAGCACCGTCAGCTGGTCCTCGGTTGTGCCATTGGCTCTTATTCCTTCTGCTGCCCCTCCGGGTGCCAGCACTGTCAGCTGGTCCTCGCTATTTCCATTTGCTCTTGCAGCTTATGCTACCCCTCCGGGTTCCAGCACCGTCAGCTGGTTCTCGTCAGAGCCTTTGGCCTAGGTGCCTCCATCTCGGTATCCGAGTTCCGGCAACGTCTGCTGGTCCTTGGTAGTGCTTTGTAGCACAGGTACCTCCTGCTTAGTAACCGGGTTCCAGCACCGTCAGCTGGTCCTCGGTTGTGCCATTGGCTCTTATTCCTTCTGCTGCCCCTCCGGGTGCCAGCACTGTCAGCTGGTCCTCGCTATTTCCATTTGCTCTTGCAGCTTATGCTACCCCTCCGGGTTCCAGCACCGTCAGCTGGTTCTCGTCAGAGCGTTTGGCCTAGGTGCCTCCATCTCGGTATCCGAGTTCCGGCAACGTCTGCTGGTCCTTGGTAGTGCTTTGTAGCACAGGTACCTCCTGCTTAGTAACCGGGTTCCAGCACCGTCAGCTGGTCCTCGGTAGTGCCATTGGCTCTTGTTCCTTCTGCTGCCCCTCCGGGTGCCAGTACCGTCAGCTGGTTCAAGAGGACAAAGAACAGGAAGACAACCACCAAGATGCAGAACAACAAGAGAGAGAAGACAAAGAAGCATAAAAAAAACAAAGCAGAAGAACATTAAGCATAAGACTAATACTCTGAGCAAATGATATTATCTTATTTATAAGCAGAAGAAGACTAAGCAGTGTATGGGGGTGAGTCCGTTCCTCCTCGTGGTGCCCCTGGAAAAGGCCTGCTTCTGCAGGCCAAACTGAACGCGGACAAATCCTGTTGTAAATCTTTTGTGACAGGCAGAACGGAAGGTGTAAACTTCTAACTTTTCTAGATAACAACTACAGGAATGCCTGACACAAACAAGAATATGATGAAGAAGAATAGGAAGAAGATGAAGAAGCTGAATATGTAGAATAATAATTGTTGAATAAGAAGAATATGAAGAATGTAAGAAAAGGAAGAAGAAGAAGAAGAAGAAGAAGAAGAAGAATGTAAAAAAAGGAAGTAGAAGAAGAAGAATGTAAAAAAAGGAATAAGAAGAAGAATGTAAAAAAAGGAAGTAGAAGAAGAAGAAGAAGAATGTAAAAAAAGGAAGTAGAAGAAGAAGAAGAAGAATGTAAAAAAAGGAAGTAGAAGAAGAAGACATACATGTCTGGCAAAATATAAATGAGGCTAACATAGTCAATATCTTTGTAACTCCTAACATCTTTAAAAAAAAAAGTTTAATTCCTGCTATTCCATTTGATTGGGCTAAACCTCTATGGCTTTAATGTCTCCTCCACCTCCCACAATACATTCTACATTATTCTTAGTTGTTTTTCTTCATGTAGAATTAACCTACAAGGAAAGAAAGGTTTTTTTTTAATTCCGATATTTTGGCCCCATTGACTTGCATTGGTTCCCGGTATCGGAATCGGCGATACCGATACTTTTTTTTAAGATCGGCCGATCCATTCCGATCCGATATTTTCAAGTATCGGCTGGTATCGCTCAACTCTAGTCGTCGCTACTCGAGGGCCACTGCTTTTGTGATTGCCCCTCCAGCTTAAACTTGCAGAACATCCTCTGCCTTCAACATGAACTTAAATGGCTATGGTGGGATTCAGTAAGCCTTACCATTTGCCAATATGTTAACAGGTTAATGGCACTACATTGAACCTTTTGCCTAATGTGAATAAAAGTAGCTACAACTTAAAAATACCTAGGAATAGTGCATTTAGAATTAAAAATATTTACATTTGAAATATAGTGTAGACAAATTGACACAAAAGCTGTGGATCTTGTGCACTAATTCTTAAATAGTTAATTATTTCTAGTGCTCAGAATCAATATGTCATTCTAAAGGAAAAAAATGCTATTACAGAAGCCTAAGGGGTAAGATTTCTCCTTGTGGAGAGTTACATGCCAGCTCTGGCTTGTCAAGGTAAGGAGGCTTATTCGCCGTGCAATGCTCCTCTGGGAAAATAATATTCAAATTGCCTCTTCAGAGAAAAAAGAGGACTTGAACTCTATAGTGCCACCTGTTAAACATTGCACAGCGAATAAGCCTCCTTACCTTGACAAGCCAGAGCTGGCATGTCACTCTCCACAATGAGAAACCTTGCCCCTTAGACCTCAGTCCAGAGCCTCTCACCTAGCCAAATCAGTTCTCATACTTTGCACTGACGAGAGCCAATAGCTCGAAACACCGTTTCTTCAAATTGAGATTCTGATTTGGCTTTTATCCTAAGTCATATTACAAGACTCGTTAAAGGGTTGATAGTGACTTGTAGGATCGATACTACCAACAGGTGGCGCTATAGAGTTCGAGTCCTCTTTTTCTCTGAAGAGGCAATTTGCATGTTATTACAGAAGCCATCATTCCACATTTTTTGCTCTACTTGATGCCTATGACAAGTAACAAATTAACCTGTGCATTTAACGTCATGTCACTACGTTTGTCATTAGGCTGTGATCTACATTAATAGTGTACTAACATAATATAAGGAAACATTTTAATTACTGTACATTTTTTCATCCCTACAGAATCATTTTTAAACTACATGTATATATTCTAGATGTCTCCTATAGAGATGAGCGAATGTGCTCGGTGATACCCAGATATTAATCGAGTATCTGGGTGCTCGAATGTGCTTGTTAATCAGAAAGCATTATTCAGTGCTTGATTTCTGTAAAATATACTTATTTTGCACATTTATTTATTTAGGACACTTTACCAGATGCAATACTCTAAAGAAATGGTTTATTGGATTGTCCATCAAAAGGCATCACTGCAGCAAAACATAAAATAGGTGAAATAGTTACAAAGAGATAGTCCATTTGTGCACACCAAAGTTTGTTTCCCATTAGTCCTGATGTCCTGAATGATAGTTTGCATCTGGATGTGTCAAAAGCATGGCTGAATGGAGAAGCATGTGGTTAACTCAGATATCAGCTGTTCAACGTACAACCTGGTGTCCATCTTGTGTCTGTGTAAAGTGTGAGCCCCCTTCCTTTGAGTCACATGGTTATATATGTCCCACAAAGCATGTGTTTTCTATATAATGCACTAAGATCTACCCTGAGCTGAATGTAAAGAAATAACACATGTAATGTCAGCTAAGCCTTCCATGAGGCAATGTGCTCCATACAGAATTAAGAAGAATCAATAACCATTAATTAATATTTAAAAATGTCAAACTTGAATCTCCTTCCCTAATATTTGGCACCTGTTACACAGCCAATAAGCATGTGTGGATTGCCTGTGCTTCACTGTAATGCCAGAGCCATCTTTGTAGAGGCATTACTGTGATGGGCTATCCTTGTGACATCATCAGGTGTTAGAAAAGGACAGGCGCTGCCAGGAACATAACACTGATGCCATTGCACAGCTCTGTGACAGTTGTTATTGGAAGGAGAGCGTTCTTGTCCAGGCGTGTGAGCACAGTTTAACGATTCAGAGTCCTGTAGTGTTGATTAGAGTTGAGCGAAACGGGTCGAAAAAATTCAAAAGTCACCGACTTTTGGCAAAGTCGGGTTTCATGAAACGAAACCCGACCCTAGGATGAGGTCGGCCACCAGGTCGGCGACTTACGCGCCAAAGTCGCGTTTCAAAAGTTTGTTTTGCGCTCTTTTTCAGCCAATCAGGATCCACGGACACTGTGGGCAACGTGATGACATAGGCACGGGTCACCACCATCTTTCAGAAGGGCATGCAAGTGATTGGCTTGCTTTGGGGGGCGTCACAGGGGGTATAAAAGGGCGTGCACGCCGACCGCCATGTTACTCATGCTGATCTCAGAATAGGGAGAGCTGCTGCTGCTGCTGATTTTGTAGGGAGAGCGTTAGGCAGGGAAGAAGACACCAAAAACTGCTTCTGCTGCTAGCGATTTTGCCTGTACAACACACCAGTCACTGTGCAGTGCAAGGGGAGGCTATATAGTGGTGTATCAGTGGTGTTGGTTGTTGGGCTGCCTTCTAAGGCTTCCTGACATTCCTGCATTGCTGTTTACCCACTGCTCCGCAAACTGCTTTTTTAAAAGCAATCCCAATTTTTTTTTTTTGTCCTGCTGAGAAGAAAAAAAAACTGCTTCTGCTGCTAGCGATTTGGCCTGTACAACACACCAGTCACTGTGTGTGCAGTGCAAGGGGAGGCTATATAGTGGTGTAGCAGTGGTGTTGGTTGTTGGGCTGCCTTCTAAGGCTTCCTGACATTCCTGCATTGCTGTTTACCCACTGCTCCGCAAACTGCTTTTTTAAAAGCAATCCCAATTTTTTTTTTTTGTCCTGCTGAGAAGAAAAAAAAACTGCTTCTGCTGCTAGTGATTTGGCCTGCACAACACACCAGTCACTGTGTGTGCAGTGCAAGGGGAGGCTATATTGTGGTGTATCAGTGGTGTTGGTTGTTGGGCTGCCTTTTAAGACTTCCTGACAGGCTGGCATTGCTGTTTACCCACTGCTCTGCAAACTGCTTTTTTAAAAGCAATCCAATCTCCCTTATCCTCTAGTCTCTTTTGTCACAGCTGTGCCATCGAGCCTGTGACATAGCGCTCAGATATCAGTGGGCCTCACACAATCCAAAAGTGTCCAGTGTCCACAAGTGTCTGCAGAAATTCAAAATCTCCCTTATCCTCTCGTCACTTTGGTCACAGCTGTGCCATCGAGCCTGTCACATAGCGCTCAGATATTCATTGGGCCTCACACAATCCAAAAGTGTCCAGTGTCCACAAGTGTGTGCAGAAATTCAAAATCTCCTTTATCCTCTAGTCACTTTGGTCACAGCTGTGCCATCGAGCCTGTCACATAGCGCTCAGATATTCATTGGGCCTCACACAATCCAAAAGTGTCTAGTGTCCACAAGTGTCTGCAGAAATTCAAAATCTCCCTTATCCTCTAGTCACTTTGGTCACAGCTGTGCCATCGAGCCTGTCACATAGCGCTCAGATATCAGTGGGCCTCACACAATCCAAAAGTGTCCAGTGTCCACAACTGTCTGCAGAAATTCAAAATCTCCCTTATCCTCTAGTCACTTTGGTCACAGCTGTGCCATCGAGCCTGTCACATAGCGCTCAGATATTCATTGGGCCTCACACAATCCAAAAGTGTCCAGTGTCCACAAGTGTCTGCAGAAATTCAAAATCTCCCTTATCCTCTCGTCACTTTTGTCACAGCTGTGCCATCGAGCCTGTGACATAGCACTCAGATATCAGTGGGCCTCACACAATCCAAAAGTGTCCAGTGTCCACAAGTGTCTGCAGAAATTCAAAATCTCCCTTATCCTCTAGTCACTTTGGTCACAGCTGTGCCATCGAGCCTGTCACATAGCGCTCAGATATTCATTGGGCCTCACACAATCCAAAAGTGTCCAGTGTCCACAAGTGTCTGCAGAAATTCAAAATCTCCCTTATCCTCTCGTCACTTTTGTCACAGCTGTGCCATCGAGCCTGTGACATAGCACTCAGATATCAGTGGGCCTCACACAATCCAAAAGTGTCCAGTGTCCACAAGTGTCTGCAGAAATTCAAAATCTCCCTTATCCTCTAGTCACTTTGGTCACAGCTGTGCCATCGAGCCTGTCACATAGCGCTCAGATATTCATTGGGCCTCACACAATCCAAAAGTGTCCAGTGTCCACAAGTGTGTGCAGAAATTCAAAATCTCCTTTATCCTCTAGTCACTTTGGTCACAGCTGTGCCATCGAGCCTGTCACATAGCGCTCAGATATTCATTGGGCCTCACACAATCCAAAAGTGTCCAGTGTCCACAAGTGTCTGCAGAAATTCAAAATCTCCCTTATCCTCTTGTCACTTTCATCACAGCTGTGCCATCGAGCCTGTCACATAGCGCTCAGATATTCATTGGGCCTCACACAATCCTAAAGTGTCCAGTATCCACAAGTGTCTGCAGAAATTCAAAATCTCCCTTATCCTCTAGTCACTTTGGTCACAGCTGTGCCATCGAGCCTGTCACATAGCACTCAGATATTCATTGGGCCTCACACAATCCAAAAGTGTCCAGTGTCCACAAGTGTCTGCAGAAATTCAAAATCTCCCTTATCCTCTAGTCACTTTGGTCACAGCTGTGCCATCGAGCCTGTCACATAGCGCTCAGATATTCATTGGGCCTCACACAATCCAAAAGTGTCCAGTGTCCACAAGTGTCTGCAGAAATTAAAAATCTCCCTTATCCTCTAGTCACTTTGGTCACAGCTGTGCCATCGAGCCTGTCACATAGCGCTCAGATATTCATTGGGCCTCACACAATCCAAAAGTGTTCAGTGTCCACAAGTGTGTGCAGAAATTCAAAATCTCCTTTATCCTCTAGTCACTTTGGTCACAGCTGTGCCATCGAGCCTGTCACATAGCGCTCAGATATTCATTGGGCCTCACACAATCCAAAAGTGTCCAGTGTCCACAAGTGTCTGCAGAAATTCAAAATCTCCCTTATCCTCTAGTCACTTTGGTCACAGCTGTGCCATCGAGCCTGTCACATAGCGCTCAGATATCAGTGGGCCTCACACAATCCAAAAGTGTCCAGTGTCCACAAATGTCTGCAGAAATTCAAAATCTCCCTTATCCTCTCGTCACTTTGGTCACAGCTGTGCCATCGAGCCTGTCACATAGCGCTCAGATATTCATTGGGCATCACACAATCCAAAAGTGTCCAGTGTCCACAAGTGTCTGCAGAAATTCAAAATCTCCCTTATCCTCTAGTCACTTTGGTCACAGCTGTGCCATCGAGCCTGTCACATAGCGCTCAGTTATTCATTGGGCCTCACACAATCCAAAAGTGTCCAGTGTCCACAAGTGTGTGCAGAAATTCAAAATCTCCTTTATCCTCTAGTCACTTTGGTCACAGCTGTGCCATCGAACCTGTCACATAGCGCTCAGATATTCATTGGGCCTCACACAATCCAAAAGTGTCCAGTGTCCACAAGTGTCTGCAGAAATTCAAAATCTCCCTTATCCTCTAGTCACTTTGGTCACAGCTGTGCCATCGAGCCTGTAACATAGCGCTCAGATATTCATTGGGCCTCACACAATCCAAAAGTGTCCAGTGTCCACAAGTGTGTGCAGAAATTCAAAATCTCCTTTATCCTCTAGTCACTTTGGTCACAGCTGTGCCATCGAACCTGTCACATAGCGCTCAGATATTCATTGGGCCTCACACAATCCAAAAGTGTCCAGTGTCCACAAGTGTCTGCAGAAATTCAAAATCTCCCTTATCCTCTAGTCACTTTGGTCACAGCTGTGCCATCGAGCCTGTCACATAGCGCTCAGATATTCATTGGGCCTCACACAATCCAAAAGTGTCCAGTGTCCACAAGTGTCTGCAGAAATTCAAAATCTCCCTTATCCTCTCGTCACTTTTGTCACAGCTGTGCCATCGAGCCTGTGACATAGCGCTCAGATACTCAGTGGGCCTCACACAATCCAAAAGTGTCCAGTGTCCACCAGTGCGTGCAGAAATTAAAAATCTCCCTTATCCTCTAGTCACTTTGGTCACAGCTCTGCCATCGAGCCTGTGACAGAGCGCTCAGATACTCAGTGGGCCTCACACAATCCATAAGTGTCCAGTGTCCACAATTGTGTGCAGAAATTAAAAATCTCCCTTATCCTCTAGACACTTTGGTCACAGCTCTGCCATCGAGCCTGTGACAGAGCGCTCAGATACTTAGTGGGCCTCACACAATCCATAAGTGTCCAGTGTCCACAAGTGTGTGCAGAAATTAAAAATCTCCCTTATCCTCTAGTCACTTTGGTCACAGCTCTGCCATCGAGCCTGTGACAGAGCGCTCAGATACTCAGTGGGCCTCACACAATCCATAAGTGTCCAGTGTCCACAAGTGTGTGCAGAAATTAAAAATCTCCCCTGTCCTATAGACACCTTGTACCTTGTTTTACATTACTATATAGTTTGTTGGATTTTGTCTACATTTCTACCAAAAATGAGGAAGGCTGGTGGAAGAGGCCATGGAATTGGGCGGGGGTTGGCAGCCGGTAATGATGGTGTTGGTGGTGGATCTGATGGTAGTGGCAAGAGCAAAATAGGACCGAATGCAGGAGGTGTTGAGCCTGCGTCATCGTCTGGCTACATAAGGCCTTGAACGCTTAGTTTTCTAGGAGTTGGCAAACCGCTTTTAAAGCCAGAGCATCAGGAAAAATTTTGTCTTACATTGCTGACTCAGCCTCCAGCTCTATCGCCTCCTCTTCTTCAGTTGTAAAAAGTAAAAGCACTGAGTCGTCATTGGAGGCTCATGTTCATGAACCACACCTTTCCTTGTGTCCTTCACCCCAACCAAGATTGAAGGATGACGCAGGCCATAGTACTGATTACTCCATGGAGCTGTTTTCACATACCATGCCTGGATTATCAAGTGAAATGGTGAATTACCCAGGCCAAGATGAATCTGACATGGAGTGCACTGATGCACAGCCGCTGATGGATGATTCTGCTGGTACATTCACTCAGAGCACTACATTGTCCTCGCAGTGAACAGAGCCAGATTCTGACCCTGATGAGACTCAGGTGCCCCTTCCCGCACACTATACCACCATACACGGTGACACAGAGGAAGGTGCACATGACATAGAAGAGGAGGTGATGGATGACCCAGTTGTTGACCCAGATTGGCATCCATTGGGGGAAGAGGGTGCTGCTTCCAATAGCTCAGATGAGGAGCATCCACAGCAGACATCGACATCGCAACAGCTGTTATCTGGCAGGCCCGGAGCACTCCAAAGACAGGTTCCAAACATCAAAATAGTTGCTGGACAGCTTGTCCAGAGGGTCAAAAGATCACAGCGTGCTAGGCCGCAAAATGTCTGCCAAAGTAGGAAGAATGCAGTGTGGCACTTTTTTGAACAAAATCCTCATGATCAGGCCAAGGTTATCTGTAAGAAGTGCGCAAAGACCTTTAGCCGAGGGAAAAATCTGAAAAATTTGAATACCAGTTGCATGCTTAGACATTTAACCAGCATGCACTTGTAAGCGTGGACACAACACCAAACCTCAAGTGCCACATGTGCAACTGATCACAATGAAAGTAGTCAGCAATGCTACATTGTTTCCCCCACTGTAAGCCCACCGGTTAGCACAGCAGCAAATGTTGAGGTGTCGTTGCAAGGCCACAGCAGTCAGGGAATCCCACTGTTATATCAACGAAAGACTGATTCTAGGCCATCAGAAAGAACAACAACTCCATCACCATCATCATCCCTCTCTCAGTCCGCCCAGTCCACCGCTACTTCCACCATATGCAGCTCTCAAGTCCAGCTCACCCTCCCAGACACTATGAGTAGGTCAAGAAAGTACTCAGTCTCTCATCCGCGTACACTGGGTTTGAACGCCCACATTGCCAAACTATTCTCGTTTGAGATGATGCCCTTTCGGTTGGTGGAAAGCACAGCTTTCCGCGAACTCATGGCCTATGCAGTACCACGCTATGACCTACCCAGTTGCCACTTCTTCTCTCGCAAAGCCATCCCAGCCCTCCACCATCATGTGAAAGACCGCATTGTCCATGCACTCAAGCAGTCAGTGAGCGGAAAGGTGCACCTCACAACTGATGCATGGTCCAGTCGGCATGGCCAGGGCCGTTACGTGTCCATCACTGCACACTGGGTTAATGTGGTGGATGCAGGGTCCACAGGGGACAGCGGTGGTGGGACAGTGCTGCCTAGCCCACGGTATAGGAAACAGTTGGCTGTAGGCGTTCGACCCTCCTCCTCCTCCTCCTCCAGAAGCGAACGCTCATCCACAGAGCGCAGTCGTACGAGCACTCCATCTGCAGCTGCCACTGTTGCACACAATGTGTCCCCCGATCGAGCAGCTAGTGGAAAGCGTCAGCAGGCTGTGTTGAAGATGATGTGTTTGGGCAACAGACACACCGCCGAGGTGCTGGCCGAGTACTTGAAGCGACAAACTGAGTCATGGCTGGGCAGTGTACATCTTGAGGCAGGCAAGGTAGTTAGTGATAACGGCCGTAATTTTGTGGCAGCCATAGCCCTTTCAAAACTCAGCCACATACCTTGCTTGGCTCACACCTTGAACCTGGTGGTGCAGTGCTTCCTCAAAAATTATCCGGAGTTAACAGCCCTGCTCCAGAAGGTGCGAAGACTGTGCGCGCACATCCGCCGGTCGCCTGTACACTCCGTTCGTATGCAGAAGCTGCAGCGATTGCTCCACCTTCCCAACCACCGCCTCATTATCGACATTGCAACAAGGTGGAACTCCACCCTGCACATGGTGGAGCGGCTGTGCGAGCAGAGGCAGGCCATAATGCATTTGTGGGAGGATACATGGCCAGGCACTTTGAGAGCAGACATGGAGTTGACAGGTGTGCAGTGGTCGAAGCTGAAAGACCTCTGTAAAGTCCTTCAGTGTTTTGAGGAATGCACACGGCTGGTAAGCGCAGACGACGCCATCCTAAGCATGAGCATCCCACTTATGCGTCTGCTCATGCAAACTTTGACGCACCTTAAGGAGCAGGCGTCTGCAGCCAATGTTGATGAGGAGGAAGAGGAGGAGGGAATCCTTGATGATATTCAGCCATTGTCTGCTCAGGGACCTCTCCTGGCCGAGGTGGAGGAAGAAGAGGAGGAGGAGGATGATGATGGGGATGATTACTTAGGGGAGGAGGATGCATCTCGTGGGGCAAGTGAAAATGTTGGCGTGGCAAGGTCTGGTACAGGGTTTGTGCATGACTGGAGGGATGTGGATTTGCCAGAAAGTGCTCCTCCAACCAGCACTCGCAGTGCATCATTGACACCGGGAACATTGGCACACATGTCAGATTATGCCTTGCAGATCCTAAAAAGGGACCCCCGCATTGCCAAAATGATGAACGATGACGACTACTGGTTGGCCAGCATCCTGGATCCACGCTATAAAGGCAAATTACAAAACATCATGCCACAGGAGAACCTTGACCTAATATTGGCTAATAAACAAGCAACTCTGGTAAATCGGTTGCTTGAGGCATTCCCAGCACACAGCAGCGGTGATGGTTCTCACACGAGCCGTACAGGCCGGGTTGCAGCTTGGCAGAGGTGTTCGTGGTGCACACAGCAGAAGTGGCATTGGAGACAGGGGTTTCATGACAATGTTGTGGACTGATTTTTCAAATACCGCTCACACAACTGGTAATACTGCATCGATGGAAAGTGACAGGAGACAGCAGTTGTCAACTATGGTTACAAACTACTTTTCCTCCCATATCGATGTTCTCCCACACAGGTCATTCCCATTTGACTATTGGGCCGCTAAACTGGACACCTGGCCTGAATTGGCCCAATATGCCTTACAGGAGCTCGCTTGCCCAGCTGCAAGTGTGCTATCGGAAAGAGTCTTCAGTGCAGCTGGATCAATCCTGACAGAAAAAAGGACCCGTCTGTCAACCCAAAATGTGGATGATTTAACCTTCATTAAAATGAACCATGCATGGGTTTCCAAGGATTTTGTCCCACCTTCCCCTGATGACACATAGGGTGACAGAAAAATGGCTTGCTTTGGTCCACCTCTTCCTGGGACTTCACCTATTTCGCCTTTTGCATCAGCTGAATGTCCAACATCAACATATGACACTTTCTAAAACTCCCTAACTGTGTTGCCTCCCCCCCATGGCCGGGGTCACCACCTAGCGCACGACACCGTGCGAGTGCCGTTGCTCTGGACAGGTGGGTAGGCCAACTCTTGGGCGCGGGCACTGGCACAGGGTCCCTCATAGTGCAATCAAGTGTCTCTGACGGTGGTGGTGCACACCCGCCGTCAGACACACCGCTGTACTATGAGGGGCCCAGTGCCAGTACCGATGCCCACGAGTGGGCCCCCCTTGCTTGGGCAGGGCCCCAGCAATTGCAATCTTTACCTCTCCCTGCTCCTCCGCTGTGTAATCTGGGCCGTCAAAGCCATACTGTGCCTGACACCGTCTGAGCCTGCCTCCTGATGTATAGACATATATTTTGAATGTGTACGCTATCCATACATGTTATCCGGGGATACGGTACCCTTTCTAACCTTTGTGCAATCACGTGCAATCCATACTGGGCCTAACACCGTCTGAGCCTGCCTCCTGATGTATAGACATATATTTTGAATGTGTACGCTATCCATACATGTTATCTGGGGATACGGTACCCTTTCTAACCTTTGTGCAATCACGTGCAATCCATACTGGGCCTAACACCGTCTGAGCCTGCCTCCTGCTGTATAGACATATATTTTGAATGTGTACGCTATCCATACATGATATCCGGGGATACGGTACCCTTTCTAACCTTTGTGCAATCACGTGCAATCCATACTGGGCCTAACACCGTCTGAGCCTGCCTCCTGATGTATAGACATATATTTTGAATGTGTACGCTATCCATACATGTTATCCGGGGATACGGTACCCTTTCTAACCTTTGTGCAATCACGTGCAATCCATACTGGGCCTAACACCGTCTGAGCCTGCCTCCTGATGTATAGACATATATTTTGAATGTGTACGCTATCCATACATGTTATCCGGGGATACGGTACCCTTTCTCACCTTTGTGCAATCACGTGCAATCCATGCTGGGCCTAACACCGTCTGAGCCTGCCTCCTGATGTATAGACATATATTTTGAATGTGTACGCTATCCATACATGTTATCCGGGGATACGGTACCCTTTCTAACCTTTGTGCAATCACGTGCAGTCCATACTGGGCCTAACACCGTCTGAGCCTGCCTCCTGCTGTATAGACATATATTTTGAATGTGTACGCTATCCATACATGTTATCCGGGGATACGGTACCCTTTCTAACCTTTGTGCAATCACGTGCAATCCATACTGGGCCTAACACCGTCTGAGCCTGCCTCCTGATGTATAGACATATATTTTGAATGTGTACGCTATCCATACATGTTATCCGGGGATGCGGTACCCTTTCTAACCTTTGTGCAATCACGTGCAATCCATACTGGGCCTAACACCGTCTGAGCCTGCCTCCTGATGTATAGACATATATTTTGAATGTGTACGCTATCCATACATGTTATCCGGGGATACGGTACCCTTTCTAACCTTTGTGCAATCACGTGCAATCCATACTGGGCCTAACACCGTCTGAGCCTGCCTCCTGATGTATAGACATATATTTTGAATGTGTACGCTATCCATACATGTTATCCGGGGATACGGTACCCTTTCTCACCTTTGTGCAATCACGTGTAATCCATACTGGGCGTGAGAACGGCTGGCGAGCTGTTAAGCAAGCTACAGCACCTGTGGTTTGCACACGTAAGTTTTTAATTTTTTCAGGAATGACGGTTAGGCCTAATTCCGGAACTGCGGTTGACCTGCACTTACTGGGAAATCATCGTTCGCGGGTAATAATTGTAATCACAGATCCCCATCACTAACGTTGTTCAGCGGGTTATCTGCACCTGTAAGCGACAAACGCTGGCCTTTTCAGTGTAGCGCACATGCAGCCACGGACATGTAAGGGCATGACACACCAGTTATTGGCCAATCTCATGTGCCAGAGCCTCACGTGTCCCTCTAGTAAGCCGGACTCGGACCGCGGGGCATGACGGAGTCTCGTTCGTTAACGGAATTAAGCTTGCAATGTGTGCATCTGTTCTGTTGCTGGCATGGATGAGGTTGCCCGTGTTGAGTCAAATTACGCAGTAGGCTCCACTCCTGGTGATGCCCTTCTGTACATTCCTTTAAGGTTCAGCTTGCAACCATACTGCCCACGTAAAAACTTTGCCTTCATGAACGCTGTTTGGAGGGTCATGACTCGTTGGAATAACGCCGCCCAATCAGTTAACCTGCTAGAGAGATCCTTCGTTGCTCCCAAGCATGACATCACACTCCCTAGGAGGAAGGTAATGCCACTGTGGCGACCATACTCCTGGGGGCGACACAAGTGCACTGATGCCCAGCCACTGCTCGATGAATCTGCTGGGTACATTGACCCAGACCACTACATTCCCCTCGCACGCTACCCAGCCTGAATCTGACCCTGATGAAACTCAGGTTACCCTTCCCATATACAGTTCCATCTTACACGGTGACAAAGAGGAAGCTGCAGATGAAAGTGCAGGTTCGGCCCACCCGCCATCAGACACACCACCGTACTATCAGGGGCCCTGTGCCAGTGCCGTCGCCAATGAGTGGGCCCCCCCTGCTTGCTCAGGATCACAGCACTTGCAAGGTTGAAATACTGTGCAGTGAGATGGAAGATGGGGACGACGAGGAGTCCAGACTAGTACAGGGATTCCCTAGCGAGGAGACTTATTTCATTGTTTTCAATGTTGGGACAGCAATTTTTGGGGAGCACTATACTCTGGAGAATGATAGATGGGGCCCACCATACACTGGAACATTCCAAAGGTGGACATCAGACACTGGAGCAGCATTTACAGGGCCCATTATACACTAGAGCATTAGAAATGGGGCCCATTATGTTTGGAGCATTATTTGGGCCCATAACACAGTGGAGCTTCATCCATGGGGACCAACATATACTGTAGCATTATGTGGAGCTCATCATATACTGTTTCAAACATTATATGGGACCAATGATTCTGTATGGAGAAATAGATGGGCCTCGTCATGAGATGTAAAAAGTGAAGTATTTTTCATTGTACTATACCGCTATTTCTCTGCCATATCGGAGCATGATGAGTTGTGGTATGTGTTAAAGGGGCGCTCTTTCGCCCAGGGCACATGAAAACCTGGAGCCAGCCCTACCCCCCCACAACTTTAGCCAAATAACCCCCATTTTTCAGTGCGTAACTTGTATTATGAAGTTAATTAAGGTTGACAAGCTTAAGTAAGAAGAATTGATGCTTTTGGCATTCAAATGGGCACTGTAGGTGTGTTTCCTGTCCTCCTCTCACTGCCGACTTTTATTCCCCATTGACTTACATTGGGTTTCGTGTTTCGGGACGACCCCGACTTTTCCCTATAATCGGACGATCTTGCTCGACCCGACTTTTGGAAAAGTCGGGTTTCACGAAACGAAACTCGACCCTAAAAAACCAAAAGTCGCTCAACTCTAGTGTTGATACTAGTGCTGAAGCTGAACCATCATACCAACAGCTCTTCTAACGGCTAATATTGTGCTTTGCTGTTTGTATCACATACAATCTGCATTTAACCTTGGGAGGGAGAGAGAGTTGTGAGAGCAGGGAGAGTGGCTGAATATAGTCTCTAGGCAGGGATTAGGGCTTTGCAGTCTGTTGCTATATATATATATCTGAGGTAGTTGACCACATTTTTATTTTTTGAGTGAAAAAATTTACTATATTGTCATCCATAGAGTATTAGGTGCTTTATGGAAAACTTCTGTCTTATAAAACACTCCAAAAAAGCCTTGAAATATTTTTCACCAAGGCCCAAACACAGGCTGCAGCCTTCACCGCTGAGGTTCTTGCAGACCGCAGATGGAAGAGCCAGGCTCCATCAACTAGTGAGTTGAATGTGAGGTCTAGGCTGCTTGGAAGAGAGAAGGAGGCGAGCCAGGACAAGGGCTGGAAAAATGCTAATGAGACAGTTAGCTGCAATGTACCGACTGTTTGGGACCCATCAGCACATCTCATTCAACCATTGAGCAGTGGAGATGGAATACTTGCCTCAAAGGTTGCAAGAGCTGACAGCTGGAAAAATAAGGTCACATTCCTCAAAATGAAGAGTCCACATCACTGGTATGCGGTTGGTGCGATCTGAGAAGGAAGGGAGCAGATAGAATCCTTCTTGAGAAATGAACGGTCCTTAGAGAAGCTTCTCAAGGAGACAGGGCTTCCACCCCCAAGAGATTTTACTGTCCCTATGGTTACCCACCTCGCATGTGGGAGCAGGCAATGGTGCTGGTGACACAGGGTACAGTTGCTCATTTCTACATGTCAGAGGCTCCGACACTACCCGAAGCATTTACAGCCCAGGCACCTGGGAACTGGGCTCCAGTAAGCAGGTGGAGGCAGTTCCTCCAGCCTCCATGGAAAGAGAAGAAGGGATGCCTGAAGAGGATAACTGTATTACACTCCTTAAAAATTTTTCCAGACATGGTCATGTAAGATAATCGGCGTAACCTGGCGGTGACTAAGAAGGTTTGGCAAGCTTGCACATGCATCATGCTTGGCATACGTGGTAAACTTGGTAGTTCAGTGGTTTCTGAAAACAGATTTGCCAGAGCATCAGGTCAAGGTACGATGCGTCAGTGCCCATTTCCACAAATTGGTTATATCGAATAAATCAGGGTTTCTATCAAAATTTACAAAATACAAGATTTGGATAAAATCCCCAATGGAACCATTCACTAAAGAGGCAGCAGAGATATTCTGGACATTGTGAGGCTTCTGTTTGGTGTTATTTTGCTTTTAAGAGTTGCACAAAACTGTGGTTGACCGCGATTTTATGCATGCCTAAAAAGACGGACACCGTCATAACATAGACTAAATGGAGTCCAAATTGTCTCCATCTATCTCATTATAGTGAATATTCCACTGGGGCTTCCATCTAAATCAAATATTTCAAAGATTTACAGGGAAACCTGCAAGCACTCAGCGTAGAGCACAGTATAAATAAATGTGAGTTAAGCTTTATTGCCATGTTTGGGAGGCATGATAAACAAATCAACAGGAGGTACAAAATTGGCATTATTTATTTTCACTCCATTTTTATGTATAAGTGATATGTTTTATAAGTAACAAGAAAGCTTTATTCTTCGGGACATTGCAATTACAGTAATACCAGATTTATATTGTTTTGCTACGATCACATAATAAACAACCTTTTTCTACTAAAAAAAGGTTTTGCCTCGTCATATTTTATTATAGCTATAATTTTTCTCAGATTGTTTTTTTGAGGTTTTTTTTATGCTGTTCACCGTATTGTAAAAGGGATATGGCACCTTTATTCTTGGGGTCAGTATGATTACAGGTATACCATATTTTTATCAATTTTTTATGTTTTGCCGCTTCCACACAATAAAAACAGTATTATAGAAAAACCAATTTTTGCATAGCTATATTCTGAGAGCTATAGCTTTTCTATTGTTCCATCGATGGAGCTATATTGGGGCTGGGTTTTTGGGCGAAAATATGAGGCTTACAGCAATACTATTTTTATTTTCAATAGTTTTTGTTATCACATTTTACTGCACTTTTTCACTGATAAAAATTATGTAGTCTTTTGCTATTTTTTGTTCACAGTGTACTCTGTATGGATTAACTTCTGTGATAGTTTTACAGACCGAGTTGTTCCAGAGGAGGGGATATCAAATAAATGTACTTTTTTGGTTTTAACCCCTTTCCTACATTGGACGTAATATTCCATCTATGTGACCTGGGACCTAAGTCCCAAGGATGGAATATTACGTCACACGCGATCAGTGGCACTCACGGGGGGAGCACAGCTGATTGCAGCTGGGTGTCAGCTGATTATCATAGCTGACACCTGGCACTATGTGTCAGGGGCGGTCACGGGCTGCCGGGGGTCTGTGCGGGCCTGCCGGGGGTCTGTGTGGGCTGCCGTGGGTCTGTGTGGGCCTGCTGGGGGTCTGTACGGGCCTGCCGGGGGTCTGTGTGGGCTCCCGGGGGTCTGAGTAGGCCTGCCGGGGGTTGTGTGTGTGCAGGCATCGTCTGGTGGGACTACAAGTCCCATCGGGCTATGCCTGCTACAATGACAGTGATTGACACATTAGCCAATGATGGGACAGTAGTAGTCCCATCATCCGGCTAATGTGTTGAATGTAAAAAAAAAACATACTGCTTACTACATACATACTACATTCATACAACATACATACATACTGCATACTACATACATACTACATATATACTACATTCATACAACATACATACTACATACTACATACATACTACATATATACAACATTCATACATACATACATACTACATATATACTACATTTATACCACATACATACATACTACATACTACATACATACTTCATAAATACTACATTCATACAACATACATACTACATACATACTACATATATACTACATTCATACAACATACATACATACTACATATATAGACATACAGTACATATAACATACAGTACATACTCACCATCACTTGTCACTTTGAACCCCGAAGCCAGTGTCATCTGTAAAAAATATTAAAATAACAAACAACCAATATACTCCCTGATCCGCAGAAATCCACCAGTGTCCCACGACGATCTCCCGTGGAGAACAGCAGCATCAGCTGATGTGACCGCTCTCTAGGGGCTCTAGGAATACAAAGACGGGAGGTAGGTATCCTTCCGCACTGTATTCCTTTGCCACTGTAAAAAAATAGCCCCTAGTCTCACTTTTGGCATTGCTGTGTGAGAAAGTTCCCACGCAGCTTTTGCCTCTCAGTGATGCACTGCAGGAGATCATCGTGGGACACTCGTGGATTTCTGCAGATCAGGGAGTATATTGGTTGTTTGTTATTTTAATATTTTTTACAGATGACACTGGCTTCGGGGATCAAAGTGACAAGTGATGGTGAGTATGTACTCTATGTTATATGTACTGTATGTCTATATGTCTGTATTGTATGAATGTATAGTATGTAGTATGTATGTAGTATGTATGTTGTATGAATGTAGTATATATGTAGTATGTATGTATTATGTAGTATGAATGTATGTTGTATGAATGTAGTATATATGTAGTATGTATGTATGTTGTATTAATGTAGTATTTATGTAGTATGTATGTAGTATGTATGTATGTTGTATGAATGTAGTATATATGTAGTATGTATGCATTATGTAGTATGTATGTATGTATGTTGTATGAATGTAGTATATATGTAGTATGTATGTAGTATGTATGTATGTTGTATGAATGTAGTATATATGTAGTATGTATGTAGTATGTATGTATGTTGTATGAATGTAGTATATATGTAGTATGTATGTATTATGTAGTATGTATGTATGTTGTACGAATGTAGTATATACAGTATGTAGCATGTATGTAGTATGTATGTATGTTGTATGAATGTAGTACATACGAAGTATGTATGTAGTATGTATGTATGTTGTATATATGTAGTATGTATGTAGAATGTATGTAGTATATATTATGTATGTTTTTTTTTTACATTCAACACATTAGCCCCGGCAGGCCCTCACAGACCCCCGGCAGCCCGCACAGACCCCCGGCAGGCACATACATATAACATACATACAACATACATACTACATACATACTACATACAATACATACATATAGACATACAGTACATATAACATAGAGTACATACTCACCATCATTTGTCACTTTGATCCCCAAAGCCAGTGTCATCTGTAATGTAGTATGTATGTATGTATGTTGTATGAATGTAGAATATATGTAGTATGTATGTAGCATGTATTAGGTATGTATGTCGTTGTATATATGTAGTATGTATGTAGTATGTATGTTTTGGTTTTTTTTTTACATTCAACACATTAGCCGGATGATGGGACTACTACTGTCCCATCATTGGCTAATGTGTCAATCACTGTCAGTGTAGCAGGCATCGCGTGATGGGACTTGTAGTCCCATCGGACGATGCATGCACACACACACAACCCCCAGCAGACACGCACAGACCTCCGGCAGGCATGTACAGACCCCCGGCATGCCCGCACAGACCCCCGAAAGCCCACACAGACCCCCGGCAGGCCTGCACAGACCCCCAGCAGCCCACACAGACCCCCGGCAGGCCAGTACAGACCCCCGGCAGGCCCACGCAGACCCCCGGCAGCCCGCACAGACCCCCGGCAGGCCCGCACAAACCCCCGGCAGCCCACACAGACCCCCGGCAGGCCCGCACAGACCCCCAGCAGCCCGCACAGACCCCCGGCAGGCCCACACAGACCCCCGGCAGCCCACACAGACCCCCGGCAGGCCCACACACACCCCTGGCAGCCCGCACAGACCCCCGCCAGGCCCGCACAGACCCCCGGCAGGCCCGCACAGACCTCCGGCAGGCCCAGACAGACCGAGCATCATGATGACATCATTTCAGCAGCCAATCACAGCCATCTCATTAGTTAACATGGCTAACACAACTGGCTCATTGCATTATGGGAACTTCCGATTCTGGTATTCGATATTGTAAAAATATCGGAACTCAGTATCGGAACTCCGATACAGCGAATATCGGCCGATACCCGATATATCAACAGCTGTGTCATGACAGTGACAGGCATAGCATGTCATGATGCGTGAACTGACACCTGCACATAACTAACTATACCCGTTATTCAGCGTTAAAGGGTTATGTTAATTCTGGATGACAGTCTTCACAGTTTTCCATGGTATATCTAATGCCTTGGAATTTTTTTGCAACCTTTTTCTGACATAACTTTCAACAATGAGATCCCTTAGCTATGTTGTAAGCTGTTTATAAACCATAGCCTTTGTAGTATAACGTGTGTAATAATTAGAGATGAGTGAACTTTTCAAGATTCGGTTCGGCGAACATCACGATGTTCGCCAGTTTGCTGAACATATCCAAACCCCAATGAATTCAATGGGATGCAATACCAAATGCATAGACAACACCTTTAGGGGTGCCAAAAAGCTGCCAAAACAGATCAAATTAGGTGCAGACACCAGGAATTGGATGACCCAGAATACAAATATTATAATTGTGCAGCATGGATGCAAGGGACAGGGTTTATACCAGCACTTCTAGCTTAAACATTGATCAGTAACAGGTGGGTGAGTGACAGGTGTAGGCCTGGTGCTCTGAGATCCTTGCCAAATTCAGGCAACACACATGAAGGAGACCTAACCTGAAGTCTTCACATTTAAAAAAATTATTGCCACACAGTGCGTGGCAATAATTTTTTTCAATGTGAAGACTTCAGGTTAGGTCTCCTTCATGTGCATTAAGTGGCATCAATTTCCCCAGCATGGAAATAGTATAATGGGGCACTGACACCCCTTTCACTATAGGCTATCCACCAGATGGATACCCAACTTGGAGTCGAAACATTCAAAAAAAAGTTTGTAACATCAGCAGCAGTAGCAAAAGCAGACACAGAAGCCAAGGCAAAGGTGTCACAAACTGCAATAATGTGAGATCAATGCAGCACACTAAAAACTACTCCAATGCCTAGTCTGCTAAGTCTGGAGATTCATGACTTCTTCATCTTGATGAAAGTTAGCCAGGGGACAGCTGTATGCGCTTATTCGTCAGGAGACCACCAGCAGTGCTAAAGACACGTTCTGACAGAACGCTGGCTGCAAGACATGTGAAAACCTCCAAGGCATGACCGATGAGCGATGAGCTCAGGCAATTCTCCCATTTTTGAAGACCAAAATGCAAAATTGTCCAAGTTCTCCCAATGGCATTGATAGCGAACTCGAGATACTCCTGCAAAATCCTCTCCAGTCATTCACAGACTTGTACTCTGTTGTGCTGGTGCACAGGCTGGTCTAAAAAATGTGTGAAATGACTCCTAGAAATTGCTTCTACCACTGACACTGCTGCTGCTACAAATGTTTTTGCATTGATGACTCGATGTTCCTGGGGTTGGAAGTCTATAACTGCAATGCACACTGTGTGCCTCACTGGTGTCTTGGGTGAAACCACTCTTAACATTGTCTACAAGTGTATTCCAATACTCTAGCATGCATGCATCCCTTTACAGGGGGGAAGCATCTGGCAAAATTTACCCTTGTATTGTGGATCTAACCAGAGAGGCAATGGGAGATTAGGGAGGTTAATAAGTGGCTCAGGAATTGGTGTAGGAAGGAGGGGTTTGGGTTCCTGGACAACTGAGCTGACTTCTCAGTTGGCTACAGGTGCTTCGCTAGGGATGTGCTACACCTCAATGGGGAGGGTGCAGCTGTGCTGGGGGAGAAAATGGCTTGAAGGTTGGAGGAGTGTTTAAACCGTTTTGACTTTTCAATGCAAAATTGGCTGGAATTGAGATCGGACGCCATGTTGTGTTCGGAGAGCCCCTGATATGCCTAAACAGTGGAACCCCCCCAAAAGTGACACCAATTTGGAAAGTAGACCCCCTAAGGAACTTATTTAGATGTGTGGTGAGCACTTTGAACTCCCAAGTGCTTCACAGAAGTTTATAACATAGAGCCGTAAAAGTAAAAAATGATATTTTCGCCCCCATTTTTTTATTTTCCCAAGGGTAACAGGAGAAATTGGGACCAAGAAATTGTTTTGCAATTTGTCCTGACTATGCTGATACCCCTTATGTGGAGGTAAATTCCTGTTTGGGTGCATATCAGAGCTTGGAAGAGAAGCAAAACGCAAAATTGGCTGGAATTAAGATCAGACGCCATGTCGTGTTTGGAGAACCCCTGATGTGCCTAAACAGTGAAAAAATCCCAATTCTAAATCCAACCCTAAACACAACACACCCCTAACCCTAATCCCAACCTTAACCATAACCCTAACCCCAAACCTAACCATAACACAACCCTAATCCTAATCCCAACCCTAATCCCAACCGTAACCGAAATCCAAACCCTAACCTCAGCTCTAGCCCCAACCCAGCCCAAACTTTAGGCCCAACCCTAACTTTAGCCTCAACCCTAACCCTAACTTTAACTCCAACCCTAACCCTAACTTTAGCCCAACTCACTTTAGCCAAATTCTAACCCTAATGGGAAATTCAAAATACTTTTTTTATTTTATTATTTTTCCCTAACTAAGGGGGTGATAAAGGGGGTTTGATTTACTATTTTTTTTATTTTTATCACTGTGATAGGGTCTATGTAGGAAATCTATTGTTGCTGGGAGCCAGCCGGCCAGCCTCGGCGGGTGCACTGTGCATGCACCTGCCATTTTCTCCCAGAAGAAGAAGCTGGAGGCCCAGGGGACTTTAGGGGGGCTTGCAGGGACAATGGTACGAGGTGGGGTAATCGGGGGACCCTATTTCTCTATCCTCTGATGTGCGATCATATGAGAGGAGAGAGAAATTAAATGGAAAATCTGACTTTTTTTGCAGTCACCATTATACCGTTAATAAAGGCAATCGCAACACCGGGGTTGGTAAAAACCCAAGTCATGTTCTCTGGTGTTTTGGCTACCCTTGGCAGCAGAGACACTTAGAAATTTCAATGCTGGGAGGCGCTATAACCTTAAACCTCAGCGCCGTTAAAAAGCGGCGCAGTGGTTTAAGTTCCCTTAACTGCCACCGTTAAAAGGCATATCGGCGATCGTTAAGTGGTTAAATGTAAGTCTCATCATTCTCCCCTGCTCGCACCGGGAGAATGATGAAAGCTGTGTTCAGTATACCGTGCTGGGGAACAGCGCTTACTGCATTGCTTCTTCTCTGGCACCCGTCCGTGTGGTGCTGATGCGACACACACGTGCCACATGTGTGCCGCAAGTATTACACACATGGACACTGACATCTTTGGTACCGGAAATAACAGGACGTGTGAAAGAGATTTTTGCTGTCACACGCTAAAAGATGTTTTTTATTGCAAAAAATAGTTTTTGCATCGCCACGTTTTGAGAGCTATAAGTTTTACATAGTTTGGCCCACAGAGTCACGTAGGTCTTGTTTTTTGCAGGAAGAGCTGACGCTTTTATTGGTATAATTTTGGACCACATGACATTTTTGATCACTTTCTATTCTGATTTTTGGGAGACAGAATGAGCAAAAACCAGCAATTCATGAATTTCTTTTGGGAAGGGCGTTTACACCGTTCCATGTGCGGAAAAATTGATAAGGCAGTTTTATTCTTCGGGTCAGTACGATTACAGCGATACCTCATTTATTTTTTTATGTTTTGGCGCTGTTATATAGTAAAAACTATTTTATAGAAAAAATAATTGTTTTTGCATCACTTTATTCTGACAGCTATAACTTTATGGCACATGCTCTTCTGTTCAAAAGTTTTTTTTTTTTTAAAACTTTGTGCTTAAAAACAGAACTGACTCTAACCTGACCAAGAGGGAAGCGGCTTCCGACTCAGAGGTCAACATTGACAATTTGGCACAGAGAATGCCAAAGGCACACTCCAAAAGTCGCTGTGCGTGGGATAGGCAGAAATTAAAGATTCTGCGTCGGTGGTCCAGGCCTCTATGTGGATAGCACCTCATGATGTGGCATGTTAATTGAAAGGCCTCATCTGCAACCATCACATAAGGCACCACTTCCATAGTAGACCCTGGTAGCTGACGTGAGGGTGGGAGGTCCAACTCATTATTGCACAGCCGACGGCCCATAATGGAAGAATTGAACACTCTGGAGTCTCCAGTTCTTCCTTAGGCCCCAATATCTACAATTATAAACCTGTATGTGCTGTCGACCAGGGCCAACAGCACTACAGAAAAATACTATTTATAATTAAAATATTGAGAGCCTGAGTATGGTGGCTTACGCACACTAATGTGCTTCCCATCCAGGGCTCAAATACAGTTTGGAAACTGGCACGTTTCCTCAAAGCCACAGGCTATCTGCACCTAGTCTTGTAGTTTGGGCTCAGGCATGACCAATTGATGCAGTCAGGACCATATTTCAGAGCACGCAGACCGTACAATGCCTGAAATGGTGGATTTCCCAATTAAAAATTCCAGATGAAGAGCCGCATAGGAGAGCCCAGTGGAAAGGAATCTATAAGAGAAGAAACAAAATAAAAAATTACATATCCATGCCGCAACAAAACAGTTTAGGCCTTCCAAAAAGTGATGTACAGTAAAAAATAAGCCCTGCCTTAATAAAATTTAAAAAACAATGCCTTTGCTCCTAGTCAAAGCAGCATATAATCTCAAAGGCTAAATGTGAGAGTAAAAATAAAATTAAAAATAAATTATAAAAAACAAGAATGAATGAGTGTATTTAACTAACACACAAGTAAAACACATCATCAGCATAGAGGATGAATACATACCGTAAAGTAAGTAAAAGGCACTCCTCTGCGGAAATACACTTGCGCATCTTGGTGTCCTTGAATGTGGGCACACTCATCCGACAATACTGGAAAAACTATTCAGGATGGCTGCATAGAGAAGCATACAGACGTTGGAAATGCCTTTTAATCATTCGTCGCCTCAAAAGTGGATGTACCCACATTCTTCTCCGCCTCCTCGGATCCACAATCACTGGGTATGGCTTCCCAAAACATCTGGACAAAACCCAGTGGAGAAGCACATGCCCTGTAATGTTGCAAGTAAGCCTGTCTGACATGTTTGACACAAAGCAGCAATACCACAACACAAGCATGGACTCTAATGCAAAGATTGGAGGGTGTCACCTGTTGTTGAGGCAATAAATAGGGTTGATGATTATGATTTTAATTAATTTCAGGCCATGGATCCGTTAAATGTCCATTTTGCAAGTGTTCAGAAAATAACAGAATACACATGCCATACGGATGCCATATGGATGTCACATGGATACTTAGATGCGAGTAAATTGCATCCTCGCATTGCAAACGGATTACACACAGATCACCGTACGGAGAACATTGATGCGTTCTGCTGCCATCAAAATATAAGTTAATATGTTAAGTGTGACTCCAGCCTCAGTCTTCTCTACAGTGCAAAAGATCATCATTCTCAGTGGTGCATGTTTTTGTGTAAAAAGTAGGGATGGGCGAATCTACTCGTTAGGACTCGTTACTCTGCGAGTAGTAGGGGACTCGCAGGAGTCGGTACTCTGCGAGTTTCCAAGCGATTACTCGCACAGTAACGAGTCCAATACAAATCAATGGCAATCCTAGTTTTTTCAGAGTTTAATACAAGCAATCCTAGTTTATTAGCGATTTTGTGTCCCCCTGCTTACACAAAATCGCTAAGAAACTAGAATTGCTTGTATTAAACTCTGAAAAAAAAAAATAGGAGTCTTAGCGATTTTGTGTCCCCCTGCTGACTAGTGTTGAGCTTTCCGATTTGCTGCCGAAATGACGTCATCATGATGCGCTGTCTGTGCGAATCATGATGCGCCGTAAGTTCGGGCCTTCGGGGGGGGCTGTGCCGACTGTCCGGGGGTCTGTACCGGCCTGCCGGTGGTCTGTGCCGGCCTGCCGGTGGTCTGTGCCGGCCTGCCGGGGGGGTGCTGTGCCGGCCTGCCGGTGGTCTATGCAGGCTTCGGTGGTCTGTGCCGGCCTGCCGGGGGGTTGTGCAGGCTCCGGGGGGCTGTGCCGGCCTGTCGGGGGGCTGTGCCGGCCTGCCGGTGGTCTGTGCCGGCCTGACGGGGGGCTGTGCCGGCCTGCCGGTGGTCTGTGCAGGCTCCGGTGGTCTGTGCAGGCATCGTCCGATGGGACTACAAGTCCCATTGGGCGATGCCTGCTACCATGACAGTGATTGACACATTAGCCAATTCCCACGCAGCAATGGCATAAAGTGAGACTAGGGACTTTTTTTTTTTTTTTAAAGTGGTGGAGGAATACAGTGCGGAAGGATACCTACCTTCCGTCATTATATTCCTGGAGCTGGTAGAGAACGGTAGCATCAGCTGATGCTGCTGTTCTCCACGCAAGATGGACGTGGGACCCTCGTGGACTTCTGCGGATCGGGGTAAGTATATTGGTGTTTTTTTATTTTGATATTTAACCCTCAGGTGACAATGGCTTCGGGGATCAAAGTGACAAGTGACGGTAAGTATGTACTCTATGTTATATGTACTGTATGTCTATATGTATGTATTGTATGTAGTATATATGTATGTTGTATGCATGTAGTATATATGCAGTATATATGTAGTATGCATCTTGCATGCATGTGGTATGTATGTAGTATGTATGTAGCATGTATCTAGTATGTATGTAGTATGTATGTTACATGTAGTATATATGTTGTATGTATGTAGTATGCATGTAGTATGTAGTATGTATGTTGCATGTATGTAGCATGTAGTATATATGTAGTATGTATGTTCCATGTAGTATATATAGTATATATGTTGTATGTATGTAGTATGTATGTATGTTGCATGTATGTAGTATGTATGTTGCATGTATGTAGCATGTAGTGTGTATGTATGTAGCATGTAGTATATATAGTATATATGTAGTATATATGTAGCATGTATGTTGCATGTATGTAGCATGTATGTAGTATGTTGCATGTATGTAGCATGTAGAGTGTATGTATGTTACATGTAGTATATGTAGTATATATGTTGTATGTAGTATGCATGTAGTATGCATGTAGTATGCAGCATGTATGTAGTATGTATGTTGCATGTATGTAGCATGTAGTATATATGTAGTATGTATGTTACATGTAGTATATATGTAGTATGCATGTTGCATGCATGTAGTATATATGTTGTATGTTGCATGCATGTAGTATGTATGTAGTATGTAGTATGTAGCATGTATGCAGTATGTAGCATGTATGTAGTATGCATGTAGTATGTAGCATGTATGTAGTATGTATGTTGCATGTAGTATATATGTAGTATGTATGTTACATGTAGTATATATGTAGTATGTATGTTGCATGTAGTATATATGTAGTATGCATATTGTATGTATGTAGCATGTATGTAGCATGTAATTTTTTTTTTTTTTTTACATTCAACACATTAGCCGGATGATGGGACTACTACTGTCCCATCATTGGCTAATGTGTCAATCACTGTCATGGTAGCAGGCATCGCCCGATGGGACTTGTAGTCCCATCGGACGATGCCTGCACAGACCACCGGAGCCTGCACAGACCACCGGAGCCTGCACAGACCACCGGCAGGCCGGCACAGCCCCCCGGCAGGCCGGCACAGCCCCCCGGAGCCTGCACAGACCACCGGCAGGCCGGCACAGCCCCCCGGCAGGCCGGCACAGACCACCGGAGCCTGCACAGACCACCGGCAGGCCGGCACAGACCACCGGCAGGCCGGTACAGACCCCCGGACAGTCGGCACAGCCCCCCCGAAGGCCCGAACTGACGGCGCATCATGATGCGCACAGACAGCGCATCATGATGACATCATTTCGGCAGCCAATCGGAAAGCTCAACACTAGTCAGCAGGGGGACACAAAATCGCTAAGACTCCTATTTTTTTTTTTTCAGAGTTTAATACAAGCAATTCTAGTTTCTTAGCGATTTTGTGTCAGCAGGGGGACACAAATCGCTAATAAACTAGGATTGCTTGTAGTAATATCTCTCTCCCCAGCACAGGAATCGCTGCAATACTCGCATCCCCATTCATTAACATTGGACTCTCTAGACTCGCAACGAATAGCGAGTTTCCGACTCGGACTCGTTACAGTCTAGCGATTCCGAGTATTTCAGGATTCGCCCATCCCTAGTAAAAAGGACTAGCAATGGCAAGAACTATGGAAGCCTACGCAAACAGAGTGATCTATTACAGATCTAATACACATCGCTCAGTACACCTTGTTTTCTGCCTATGTAAGGCTAATTTCACACTAGCGTTTGGAGGCGCAACATACTCTCGCCATGAAGCTCTGCCCCCTGCCGTGCCTCCTCCGGGCAGCTCCACCTATGGGTGCATGATGCTGCATGCGACCTGCATACCCTATCTTTAGCATTGGGTATGCAGGCCATGCACAGGTATGCTTTTGCCGGAGCATGAGCCCTTTTGACGGTGCGCCGACCTGAGCCAAATGCATCGTGTTGCATTGTGGTGCTGCCGGCGCATCGTCAAAAGGGCGTATGCGCCAGCAAAAGCATACCTGCTCACAGTCTGGAACCCAGTGTCAGGTTTCTGCGTCTGCTCTGCAGGAATCCAGAGCCTCACATTCCGCGGTCTCCTGCTGTCTATCTACTGCAGAGTAGATTACTTTGCAACAGACCGCTCCAGAGACTAAGTTCCTCTGTGCTCCTACTGGGCATGTTCACGAGACGACCTCCCATTGGAGATCGGGAGTCATGTGCCCAGGTCCTGCTCCAGATCTCCATCTCGGAGATATGGAAGGTCCCGCACGGCTATAAAAAGCGCGCATGTCCGTTCGGCCTTGCGCTAGTGTAGACTTTTCAAGCTAAATGTGTGAATGGTGACGGATGTATGACTCTGGTGACTTACTCATTTGAAACCCCTTCCCTCTGATATTACACATGTGGATAGGGAATTAGTGCAGCAGTCAGCGCCAGTCAGTGGCAAGCCTTAGGCCACTGTGCACACTGCACCTCTACTCTAGCGTCCGACATTGCACCTGCTTCCTAGCTTTGTCGACTAGCGGCTATGTCCTACGCCACGCTGCAGTTGCAGCCCTCCTTGGCGTCCGCAGTAGCGACACCGCACACATGGTGGGTCTAGACGGACGCAGCTCCTCTGCCTTTGGTCCTGCTCCTGTGACCAGATACCGTGTGTGCATTTCCATGTGGTCTGTGACACTAACAGGCTCAGCGTTTTTGTATGTTTATTACGGTGGACCCCGAGCGGCGAACGCACGTTATTATTTATTTTTATTTAGAGCGTTCCGCCGTTCCTAACACCCAGTGCTAAAGATAGGGTACGCAGGTCGCATGCAGCGTCATGCGCCCATAGGCGGAGCTGACTGGAGGAGGCATGGCAGGGGGCGGAGCTTCATGGCGAGCGTGCGCTGCGCCTCCAAATGCTAGTGTGAAACTAGCCTAAACAGTATTAAATGACCGCCAATTGGTAAATGATTACTGATCAGCAGTCATTTAGTCTTGCCGGTTGATCCATATTAACAGACCCTTTGTTTCCCTTGTGGTCTTCAATTTTATTCAAAGGAGATGACTGACAGAGAGGTCATTGGACCTGTACATAATTGATTTGGCAGAAATCGGTCTATGGGTTAAAGCTAGACTCAAATAACAATTCTCATCTTGACTGGGGGGCTCAAACCTACTGACTGTGTGTCTGAACATAGAGCATTACAAGAATACATGATGCTGTAAGTTTGGGTCATAAGATCCACAGTCAAATCAGGTATTGTAGACATAAGAAAGTGACAAAAATGTGACCATGTTATGGCTGACAGCTCTTAAAGGGGTATTCTCAAGTTGAAAAGATATCCCTTGATTTCTTTCTGATTGTTGGGGGTCTGAGTGCAATGGCCCTGAGCAATCCTGAGAACAACTCTGAAGAACTTCAGCAAAATGAAGCAAAGGTCAATCATGAGCACTAATGCTTCATTCATTCTAATCGAGCACTGTGCTCAACAATGTCCAGCACTCCCATTAAAAAGGAATAAAGCAGGCACTCTTTAGAGTCCTGATTCTAAGGATCGGTGAGGGCCATGGAAGTCAAACCCACAGCAATCAGAAATCTATCCAGCGAATAACTTTTAAACTTGAGAACACCCATTTAAACCCTTCATGACATATGTTTATGTCATATGCTGAGTTCCTGACTTTGATGTGGGCTCAAATTCTGAGCCTATATTTTTCCTGAAACATTATGGTTGTTTTAGTCAGGCATTATGTGCCTTTAAAAGCTTAATGAGGAGCAGTGCTTCATTCACGGACGTTAGCCTGTTAAATCCTGCTGTCAGCCTGTCAGTGATTTGGGTGCTCGTTATTCCATGCACCCATATGTGCGCCTGTGACGTGATCGTAGGATGCCGATGAGTTGCCATGCCAATCAGGGATCTGCTGATGAACCCCATGCCTGTCATTACTAACCTCCTGTGAATACTGGCCAGTGGCTGGCATTCATAGATCATGATTTTTGCTATTCCAAGCAAGAGTGAATCACTGCTATGTGCAGCTCAAGCAATTGGATGATCGTAGCTTCAAGTCTCAAGAGAACAAATAAAGTAAAAAGTATAAAAAAGTTTTTAAAAATATTAAAAAATAAAAAAGCACAAAATTTCAAATCACCCCCTCTTTTGCCCCATTGAAAATGAAATACAAAAATTAAAAAATACACATATTTGGTCTCGCATTCAGAAATGTTTGACCTTTCAAAATATAAAATAAACTATTCCGAAAAATAAACAGCAAAATGATAAATAATGAAAGCAAAATTGCAATAAAACACAATAAGAGGTGACCAAAACAGTACAGTCATATGTTAAAGTTTGGGCACCCCTATTAATGTTAACCTTTTTTCTTTATAACAATTTTGGTTTTTGCAACAACTATTTCAGTTTCATATATCTGATAACTGATGGACTCAGTTATATTTCTGGATTCAAATGAGGTTTATTGTACTAACAGAAATTGTGCAATCTGCATTTTAACAAAATTTGACCGGTGCAAAAGTATGGGCACCTCAACATAAAAGTGACATTAATATTTCGTAGATCCTCATTTTGCAAAAATAACAGCCTCTAATCGCTTCCTGTAGCTATTAATGAGTTCCTGGATCCTGGATGAAGGTATTTGTGACGATTCCTGTTTACAAAACAATTCCAGTTCAGTTAAGTTTGATGGTCGCCGAGCATGGACAGCCCTCTTCAAATCATCCCACAGATGTTCAATGATAATCAGGTCTGGGGACTGGGATGGCCATTCCAGAACATTGTAATTGTTCCTCTGCATGAAGGCCTGAGTAGATTTGGAGCGGTGTTTTGGATCATTGTCTAACTGAAATATCCATCCCCTGCGTAACTTCAACTTCGTCACTGATTCTTGCACATTATTGTCAAGAATCTGCTGATACTGAGTTGAATCCATGCGACCCTTAACTTTAACAAGATTCCCGGTGCCGGCATTGGCCACACAGCCCCAAAGCATGATGGAGCCTCCACCAAATTTTACTGTGGGTAGCAAGTGTTTTTCTTGGTATGCTGTGTTTTTTAGCCTCCATGCATAACGCCTTTTTATATGACCAAACAATTCAATCTTTGTTTCATCAGTCCACAGGACCTTCTTCCAAAATGTAACTGGCTTGTCCAAATGTGCTTTTGCATACCTCAGGCGACTCTGTTTGTGGCATCCCTGCAGAAATGGCTTCTTTCGCATCACTCTCCCATACAGCTTCTCCTTGTGCAAAGTGCGCTGTATTGTTGACCGATGCACAGTGACACCATCTGCAGCAAGATGATGCTGGAGGTCTTTGGAGGTGGTCTGTGGATTGTCCTTGACTGTTCTCACCATTCTTCTTTGCCTTTCTGATATTTTTCTTGGCCTGCCACTTCTGGGCTTAACAAGAACTGTACCTGTGTTCTTCCATTTCCTTACTATGTTCCTCACAGTGGAAACTGACAGGTTAAATCTCTGAGACAACTTTTTGTATCCTTCCCCTGAAAAGCTATGTTGAATAATCTTTGTTTTCAGATCATTTGAGAGTTGTTTTGAGGAGCCCATGATGCCACTCTTCATAGGAGAATCAAATAGGAGAACTACTTGCAAGTGGCCACCTTAAACACCTTTTCTCATGATTTGATACACCTGGCTATGAAGTTCAAAGCTCAATGAGGTTACAAAAGCAATTTAGTGCTTCAGGAAGTCAGTAAAAAGTAGTTAGGAGTGTTCAAATCAAGAAAATGATAAGGGTGCCCATACTTTTGCACCGGTCAAATTTTGTTTAAATGCAGATTGCACATTTTCTGTTAGTACAATAAACCTCATTTGAATCCAGAAATATAACTGAGTCCATCAGTTATTAGATATATGAAACTGAAATAGCTGTTGCAAAAACCAAAATTGTTATAAAGAAAAAAGGTTAACATTAATAGGGGTGCCCAAACTTTTACATATGACTGTATATATACCCAAAAATGGTATTAGTAAAAACGTCAGTTCAGGGTGCTCTCACACAGCCTCATAGCATGAAAAATGAAAACACTATGGGTCTCCGAAAATGGTGACAGAAGCAAAAAAAATATTTTATACAAATTATTGATTTTTTTCACTACTTTAATAACAAAAGAAACAATGCACGTTTGGTATTTGCATACTTCATACTGATCTAGGGAATCATATTGTCAGGTCAGTTTTACTATACAGTGAACATGGTAAATAGAGATGAGAGAATAATTCAATGTTCGGTTCGGCTCACTATTGTTGAATTTGCAATATTTGCCAATTTAATTGTTGATTAAATTGCCAAATAAAGTCTTAAATACACAGCAAAAAAGCCGGTGCTTCCCAAGCTGTGTGACAGCTTGGGAAACACGGCATAGCACTTCTGATAGGCGGTGCAATCATCCCCATCGGTCAGAGAGCCGCGGTTCTCATGCTGTCACAAGACAGTGTGAGCACTCAGCAGTGATCGGAGGTATAAAGTTTACCTACAGATCCCATCAGCTGACACTTGCTGCTGCTAATAACAGTGAGAGCAGGAGTGGTGGATGGGAGTATTCATCAGCCACTCCTGCACTGTAAATAAATAATTAAAGAAACCTGAGTGGGCTCCCCCCTATTTTTGATACAGGCAAAACTCACATCTGGGGGCTGCAACCCTCAGCTGTCAGCATTAGCAAGGTTGGATTTCAAGAATAGATGGGTCCCCATGCTGTTTTTTTAATTATTTTAAAAAAATAATTTAACAAAACGGCATGGGATCTCCCAATTTTTGACAACCAGCCTTGCTAAAGGTGACAGCTGGGGGCTGGTATTCTCAGGCTGGTAAGGGGCCATGGATATTGACCCCCAGCCTAAAAATAGCAGCCCACAGCTGCCCAATTCTGGTGCTTTAGCCAGCTCTTCCCACTTTCCCTGTAGAAGTGGCAAGTGGGGTTGATATTTGTGGGGTTGATGTCACCTTAGTATTGTCAGGTGACATCAAACCCCAAGGCTAGTAATGGAGAGGCATCAATAAGACGCCCCCATTACTAACCCCATAGTCAAATTGTAAGAAAACACAGACACCCAGAAAAAAAGTCCTTTAGTTGAAATAAAGACACATACTCCTTTAATAATCTTAATTAAACCATACTTACAACATCGCATAATTCCATTGAAGCCCTTGTTCTCCTGTAATAAACCAAAAATAATAAAACAACAATATACCATACCTGTCTCTCGTTCTGTCCCACATGGTAATCCATGTCTGGGGGAGAAATATTTTTCAACCTGGACGGTGCCAAGATGCAAACATCCAAACTGAGAACCACTGGTGACTGAACTGCTGCAAACATAGCTTCAGTGACTAGCGTTGACATCACCGAGGCTCCGTTCCCACCCGGGCTGAACGGCTGATGTTGGTGAGATCCCCATTAGCACTGCAGTTGAAATTCACCGCTGTAAAAATAACAAAATGAATGGAACCTGCTCTCACCCATTAGGATCCTGCACAGGCTGCTCTGCGGTGTGCACTGGCACCAGGAGTGATAACTAGAGATTATCGAACATCATTGTCTCCCTCTATATTTGGCAAGCTATAGCGCTTATCGAAGAAGCTGCATAGGGAACCCTTCGACACCATAGCTGCATGTGTCGCGGCCGTGTGACAGTCACAACACATGCATGGAGTGCCTGTTTGTCGGGTTCCCGATGCAGCTTCTTCAGTCAGCACTATACCTTGCTGAATAAGGAGGGAGCCAACGATGTTTGCTCATCACTAGTGATAACGTCACTGTGCTCTCTAGCAACAGGACCATTATGCCCTGTAATAAGCTGCAGGAGTTTGGTGACATGAGAAGAATGCCATCAGAAAAGGATACATTTATGCATAGTTCAAGTCATCTGAGTCTTGCAACCTATTACAGGAAGGAATGGTCGTGGGTTAGAGATCACTTGTGGCTTACACCAATCATAAAAAAAATTATCTAGCGTTTTAGTTATTTTTAAGTTGGTTGAGTGTGGGCATTTTCTAAATTGTGTTAAAGGGGTAGTTCAGCACCAATGTTATGTTCAATTGTAAATGAATTATAATACATTTTGCACATACTAATAATTTTTTATTTTACAAATGCACTTCATTGTCATTGTTTTTGTGCCATTTTCATGGTATGTGTTGGTAAACCAACAAACCAACCCTGTTCTCACAAAGGCTTATGTCAAGACAATAAAATAG
Source organism: Dendrobates tinctorius (assembly GCF_039654945.1). NCBI lineage: Eukaryota > Metazoa > Chordata > Amphibia > Anura > Dendrobatidae > Dendrobates > Dendrobates tinctorius. Next base: position 23,402,281 of record NW_027361684.1, read on the forward strand.
GCTGGCCTAATTATCAATGTGAGACAGATAGCATTTACTCTTTGGGCATTTCACCAACATAGACAGAAGAAGAAGCTTTCCTCTGTGTTGAGGACAATGTGTAAGTGAAGCTGCCTTAATGGCATGGGAGTGGTGGCTCAAATGGGGACATCTGGGGACAATGTTTACCAATGACAGTAATGCAAGAAGTCATTTGAACCCCAGTCTCATGGTACTTCATTTAGGGTTTAGTAGGTTCCCATGAGGCAGACTTCCATTGGTAAAACTTCAATCCATATGACAAGGTTTTGCAGAAGCAGCACTTTGACATATTTGAGACGAAGACTATATGTGAACATATTCTTATGCTAGTTGGGGTTAACATAATCACTTAATTTCATCCAAAATGATTGTTTATTTTGTGTTTTTGCTAGAAATGTCCTTGGCAGTTGAGTAGGTATTATTTTAAATGTCTTCGAGCTCTATTATAAGTCACTGTCAAATGCCACTTCCATTAACTAGTTCATGATCTTTCTTTACCAGTGGTTTACATAGAACAAAGTTTTAATGAGAAATGTTATTCACAGCAGCCTGGGGGTTGTCTGCTAGTTTCTATCACATCATGCACAGCCATTGCAGAACTTTGCTCATAATCCTACTCCAATAAAGAACTGGGTATCCAGCTGACATTTGAAGCTAGCTAAAATTGAAAGAAACAAAAAAATGTCTAAAAAATCCGGCTCTTAGAAACCAATTATCCTCAATTGTGTCTTTCTGATTCTGGGATTTTGGAATTACTTAAACTCTATAATCATGAATTTTTCTTACTAAAATTCATAAAAGGTCACTAATAATAAAGTGAAGTAAAAAGGTAAAAAAATTAGTAATCATTATAAATGCAAAATGTATATACAGTATATCAGAACAAATAAATGCTAAAACAGTTGTGACTAGTGTTGAGCGATACCTTCCGATATCGAGAAATATTGGATCGGATTGGATCAGACCGATACCCCAAAAATATTGGATATCGCCGAATCCGTTACCGGAAACCAATGCAAGTCAATGGGACACAAATTTCGGAATGAAAATAAACCCTTACTTTCCTTGTAGGTTAATTCTACATGAAGGAAAACAACTAAGAATAATGTAGAATGTATTGGGGGAGGTGGAGGAGACATTAAAGGCATAGAGGTTTAGCCCAATCAAATGGAATAGCAGGAATTAAATTTTTTTTTAAGACGTTCGGAGTTACAAAGATATTGACTATGTTAAGTTTTTTTATATTTTGTCATATATTTATGTTTCACTACTTCCATGCTCTTCACCTTCTTTTTTACTTCTCCCACACTTTCTCCTTCATCATCCTCTTCAGGGTCATCTTCTTGGTCTTCTTCGGGGTGGTCTTCAGGGTCGTTGTCTCCAGGGTCATCATTTTCGGGGTCGTCGTTTTCAGGGTCGTCTTCAGGGTCGTCGTCTTTAGGGTCATCGTCAGGGAGATCCAAAGTGATTACCAAAAACCATTTCAAAAAGCTTGAACTTGGAAATGTAACAGAAGGTACAAGAAGGCTGAGGAACTGCTGAGAACCAGCTGACGGTACTGGAACCTGGATAGGTAGCCGAAGGTACAAGAGCCAATGGAACTACCGAGGACCAGCTGATGGTAATGAAACCCGGTTACTAAGCAGGAGGTACCAGTGCCAGAAAGCACTACCAAGGACCAGCAGACGTTGGTGGAACTCGGATACCGAGAAGGAGGCACCTAAGCCAAAGGCTCTGCCTGGAACCAGCTGACATTACTGGAACCCAGGGGGACGTATTCAAGATTGACTTCCAAAGAACCAGCTAATGGTACTGGAACTCAGATAGGCAGCAGAAAGTACACATGAAAAAAAAAGTTGCAAGGCCGCGAGCCGGCCGGAGTTACCGAAACCCACAGTCCTACAGGGGGAGCTTGTCCTATTGGCACTATGGAACCAGCCTTCATTGCCAGATCCCACAGCCCACATAGGAAGCACCTAAACTGCAGGCACCATAGAGTCGGCTAACCCGACCGCAACACGACAGGACAACGTATTAGAGGTAAAGTGACGTTGACACTACCCGGAAACAGCTGGCATGCTGGAACCAGGCTGGACAGGAGGAAGTACCCGTGCAAAAGACACTTCTGAGCAGCAACTGGCGGTGTTGGAGCCCAGGGATTACAGGAGAAACAGAATGTAGCCAGAGGCCTAATTGGAGCAAGTTTAATATCTGTAGTAGTATGAATGTGGACAGAGCAGGAGAAATTGCCGGACACACAGCAGGGGATCAGCTGACGTTACTGAACCCCAATAACACAGGAGCATGTGTTGACTGTGCAGACGGCACTTCTGAGCAGCAACTGGCGGTGTTGGAGCCCAGGGATTACAGGAGAAACAGAGTGTAGCCTGAGGCCTAATTGGAGCAAGTTTAATATCTGTAGTAGTCTGAGTGTGGTCGGAGCAGGAGAAATTGCCAGACACACAGCAGGGGATCAGCTGACGTTACTGAACCCCAATTATACTGGAGCATGTGTTGACTGTGCAGACGGCACTTCTGAACAGCTGGTGGTGCTGGAGCCCAGGGATTACAGTTCAGGTGGTAGAAACATGAACACAACAGGAGACCTGGATACTGTGGCCAACCAATTATTTAATCTGGAAGAGGACTGGGAAATTCCTGCGAGATCCAGGCCTTGTTCATTTTCAGAAAAGTAAGCAGGTCAACGTTATCGGAGGATAGTCGCATGCTACGGTCTGTTAGTACACCACCTGCGGCACTAAAGATGTGTCCCGATAATACACTAGCAGCAGGGCAAGCCAGCACCTCCAATGCATACTGGCTAAGCTCTGGCCATGTATCCAGCTTAGAGACCCAAAACTTGAAGGGGGAAGAGCCATGTGGGAGAACACTGAGAGGGCAAGACATGTAGTCTGGCACCATCTGACAGAAATGTTGCCTCCTGCTGACTGGAGCCGTCTGTGATGGTGCAGACATTTGTGGCGGGGACACAAAACTTTGCCACATTTGGGCCATACTGGTCTTGCCTTGTGCTGAGGCACTGCTTCTGCTCCCTCTTTGTGCAAAGCTTCCTCCACTGCCTCGACGCACTGAGCTGCTTTGTAAAGCACTAGCAGCACTGCTCTCGGGTGGAATGGAGAACATGATGGAATGCACCAGTGTGTCTTGGTACTCCCGCATTTTACACTCCCGATTCAACGGTGTTATGAGGCTTTGTAAGTTGTCCCGGTAGCGAGGATCTAGGAGGGTGTACACCCAATAATCAGCCGTGTTGAGAATGTGGGTGATGCGGTGGTCATTTAACAAGCACTGCAGCATGAAATCAACCATGTGCTGCAGACTGCCAACTGGCCAAGAAACGCTGTCCACTGCTTGAGGCGTCATCTCTGCCTGCTCTGCATCACCCTACCCTCACTCTACATACTGACTACTAGAGCATTGTGTACCTCCCTCCTCTGGACAGATGTCTTCCTCCTCCATTGACTCCTCCTCATCCTCCTCACAAAGTGTCCCCTGCCGAGGCCTTTGTGAGGAACCACGTTGCGCAGACTGTCCAGAAGCAGATGGCATTTGTGAATCCTCATCCTCAACCTCTTCCACGACTTCCTCCCTTAGTGCTTGCAGTGTTTTTACAAGCAGGCAGATAAGGGGGATAGTCATGCTGACTAGTGCATCATCTGCACTCGCCATCCACGTGGAATCATCAAAGGCACGTGGCAGATGTCCTTCATAGAGGCCCACTCAGTGGTGGTGAAGTGTGAACGGCGCGCAGTGCGACTTGTTTGCGCCTGATGCAGCAGGTACTCCATTACTGCTGCCTGCTGCTCACACAACCTCTCCAACATATGTAACATTGAATTCCACCTGGTGGGTAGGTCACATATGATGCGATGTTCCAGAAGGCGGAATCGGCGCTGCAGAGCTGCAATGCGCGATCTTGCCTTGCTGGAACGCCGTAAGTGAGCACACTCTATGCGGACCTTGTGCAGCAGTGCATCAAGATCCGGATAGTCCCTTAAAAAACTCTGCACTGCCAAGTTGAGCACATGTGCCAGACATGGGATGTGAGTGAGGTTGCCTAGGCTCAGAGCTGCCACCAGATTTCGGCCATTGTCACACTCTACCATGCCTGGCTGGAGATTCACTGGCACAAACCACATGTCGCTCTCCTGCTTGATGGCATTCCAGAGCTCCTGGCTGTGTGGCTTCGATTCCCCAAAGAAATTAATTTCAATACGGCCTGTTGACGTTTGGCCACGGCTGTGCTCATATCAGTCATAACAGGTAAGCGTTCACGGGTCCATGTGGAGGTAGACTGTGACGGCTCCTGCAGCGCTGATTCAGAGGAACTGGAGTATGAGGAGGAGTCAATGTGTACAGACTTGATTCCTGCAATCCTTGGAGTTGGCAGAACACGTACAGCGCCACTCTCAAGATCTGTACCCGGCTCCACAACATTTACCCAATGGGCAGTGAGGGAAAGATATCGTCCCTGTCCATGGTTACTGGTCCACGCATCGGTGGTCAGGTGGACCTTGCTACTGACAGCTTTTAGTAGTGCATGTTTAATTTTTCCCTCCACATGCTTTTGCAGGGCAGGGACGGCTTGCCTGCTGAAATAAAAGCGATTGGGCACGTTGTATTGTGGGACTGCCAATGCCTTGAAGTTACGGAAGGTGTCAGTCTCCACCAACCTGAATGAGAGCATTTCAAGGGACAGTAGTTTTGCAATGCCAGCATTCAGAGCCTGTGCTCGGGGGTGGTTTGCTGAGTATGGGCGCCTTTTCTCCCATGCCTGTGCTACCGATGGCTGTAGACTGGCCTGGGAGTGTGAGGATGACAGGGAACGTGGTGCTGTGGGTGGAATGACACTGTGTGACACTTCCAGCTGGAGGAAGAGGCTACAACACAAGCTGAAGAGATGGTAGGTGGCACTGTAGGTCGGCCTAGGTCTTCAGTGTGTCTTTGTAACTCCACCACGTGCTTGGTCCGCACATGTTTCCACATATATGTGGTATTGAGGTTGCTGACACTTTTCCCTCTTTTCACTCTCTGATTACACAGCTTGCATTTGACAAAACAAATGTCATCTGCAACTGTGTCAAAAAAGGACCAGGCACTGCAAGTCTTGGGAGCGCCCGTTTTGGGTTGTGGAAGAGGCATGCTCCAAATGGGTGCTGAAGTGGAGGCTACAGGCAACCGAGTCTGCCCCCTCCCTCTGCCTCCTTTTTTGGCCGTTCAGGGAATCTCTTCCTCATAGCTTCTCCCACCACCTTCCTGTACCTCACGCCATGATGGGTCAAGGACCTCATCATCTACACTACCCTCTTCAAACGACTGCTTCTCCTGGGTAGTCTCAACAGCACAGTACACACCAGAAAGTGGCACCTGAGTCTCATCATCAGATGCGTACTGACTAGGTGTGCTGACCATAGACACTGCCCCACCCGCCTCTTCAGATTCAGAGAGACAAAGCTGTTGCGCATCACTGCATACTACCTCTTCTTCAAATTCTCGAATGCTGCTTGGCTGGCCCCCTCTTTCCAAGCCAACAGTTTCAGAGAACAGAAGTAGAGATGGCTTCTGTCCAGGGCTCTCTGACTGCCTGGGCTTTTTGGCAGGTGGTGAAGAGACAGATGGGTGCTCTTCAGTGCTCTGGAACAGAGAGGATCTGGAACAAATTGAAGTTGATGCGTTAGCTGCCATCCATCCGACAACGGCTTCAATTTGTTCGTCCCACAGCAGTGGGGTACGGTGAGCTCCTACAAAGCTGCGCATAAAGGACTGTTCCCTGGGAAAACTGGGGGATGCTGGGTCACTGGTGCCCGAAGCAGGCACAGAATCCCCACGTCCTCTCCCTGCAGAAACTCCACGCCCACGACCACGTGCCTTACTCCCTGCCTTCTTCATCTTGGTAGACTGATAAAGATAGGCAGAAAAGTACTAAGGGCTTAGTGTGCTTATTCCTGAACAGCTGCTAACAGGTATAAGAAACACTAATTTTATAAAGTGTGGACTAGACTTTAATATGAGCAAATGTGGCCTACACAACTGTAAAGTGGAGTGTTTGGTGAACTTTATTAACTTTTTTTTTTCACAAAAAGACACTGGATGTGCCCAAAGATGTAAAACCGATAGTATCACAAACTTTTTGTAGCTATTACAATGCAGGAAGGTAACCTACAGTGCAATAGATGAGGCTCCAAAAAATAGGCTAATACTAATCTGGCTGGGGCTGCAGGGCACAAGCCATCAGAAAGGCTCCTCTATCTACGCCTATATAGTGTTTGCAAATATTCTAGCTGGATACGGATGGAACCACACTAATAGGAGAAATCTGGAAAAATGAGCAGCACTAATGCAAAAAAGGACAATGTATGAGGCAGTGACGCACGCTGAGCGGACTACAACCAGAGGTGGCTGGCTGCAGAACACACTACAGCGTGAGCTGCACTCATACACAGAGACCTCGCAGACAGCCATGAACAGCGCTGCAAGGCTGCAGAAAAGCTCCTCTATCTACTCCTATATAGTGTTTTCAAACAATCTAGCTGGATACGGATGGAACCACACTAATAGGAGAAATCAGGAAAAATGAGCTGCGCTAATGCAAAAAAGGACAATGTATGAGGCAGTGACGCACGCTGAGCGGACTACAACTGGAGGTGGCTGGCTGCAGAACACACTACAGCGTGAGCTGCACTCACACACAGAGACCTTGCAGACAGCCGTGAACAGCGCTGCAAGGCAAAAGAAAGCTACAGCGGTTGATAAAGTAGCCTGGGTAAAGCACAATATAGCAAATCGCTAGGTCGCACTGTCCCTCAGAACAGCAGCATCCTATCCCTAACTGAATTTACAGAAAAGTGAGCCCAAAATGGCGGCGGCTTTTATAGTGCATCATGACATCATTTCAGCAGCTAATCACAGCCATGCCAGTAGTTACATGCCTAACATGCTCTAACAGGATGTGCCCACACTTCTTAGGATCCTCATTGGCTGAATAAAATCAAACTGGTTCATTGCATTATGGGAACTTCCGATTGCGGTATTCGATATACTAAAAGTATCGGAACTCAGTATCGGAATTCCGATACCCGATATTGCAGTATCGGAATGCTCAACACTAGTTGTGACATTATCTATCGATATCCTGGATAAGCTCTCATAAAGGTATGGCACGTTATTCTAAAGCAACTCATACTTTTATTAATTAAAAGTAGAAATTTGGCTTATGTGAACATGATCATGTCCAAATTTCTGCAGGTCATTTTTACTTTGCTTAAAAATTTTGTTTTTAATTGAAGTGTCAGAGTTCTGACTTTTCCAGTTAGTAAATAATAAATTATAGAAATGATGAGTTGGTAATGAGTCTGAACCACCTTGTTTTGTTGATTTGATGATCAAATTGATTTGATGTGAATGAAATTCGTTTTGACTACCAGGCGTATTTGAACAATATGCAGTTCCCAAAATATTCCCGCTCCCAATTTCTACATTGCACAAGATTGAATCATCTAGGGAAGGAACACATGAACTTGGGCACAGCTAGGTGGACTTCTCCATAATTGCTAGCAGATATCACATGGTGCAGTACAGCTAATACAGCTAGTACAGCTAATCAAGAGGGACTATTATAGCTTGTATAAAAGCAGAAGCAGCAAATACGTCAGCCATCCTGTGTTGAATGTGATCACTAAGCATTACATGCCACAGCTTAGCCACATAGTCAAGGAGGGAAAGAATCATGAAAATTCAGAGGAAAGCAAGAGGAGTGGCACTCATCACTGGTATTTTCAGTAAAATGCACTTTATTTCATTCACAGGGTTGCAGACAGGAACATCAGTAAAATAAGCAACCGCTGTTTCGAGTGAGTACAGGTCTTTTCTGGTTTCGGTGAGCAGGAAGAAGCATGTACTTGTGCGAAACAGCTGTTGTTCATTTTATTGATGTCTCTGTTTGTAATCCTTTAAAGAGCATTTTAATGAAATTGCTAGTGGTGAGTGCCGCTCTTGTTGCTTTTCTCTGAATTTTCATGATCATTTACAAGTATCAATCTGTGCACTGCAAGATATGGCTATTATCTGGATATATTTAGTATGATCCTATTTTTCCTTGCAACTGGGTGTGGTGGTAATGCCAGCATTTTTCCTTTGATCCTTGTATAAGAAGAGATAGCCATAAAATACTGAAGACTTTGTACAGATGTGTGTGATAGAACAGAAGGGAGGAAGATTATTGTGTGAGGAAAAGGGAATAATGAAGATTTTACTGATAGGGAGATATCATAAGTTACATAGCTACCAGCAGCAGCTGCTTATGTGATCAGTGTTCTATAGCGCTGCTGCAATTCAATCTCATATATTTTGCATTTGTGCAGAAGCAAGCCACCATTATTACTGAAAGAAAACAAATTGACTTTTAACTTTCCAACAAAGCGTGTATGGCACAAACAATACTGTTATTTTTTGTATGTACATACCAGACCAATACTGTGGCTTGTTTCCGCTGACATTTTGTTTAGGCAATTGCAGATTCATTCTTGGTCTCACCAGCTCAAATTCCAAATGCAAACTAGCCAGAAATGTAAGCAAGACTGTCCGCTACCTGATCAACCATTCATATGTGCTGAAGAATGGCATTCAGGTTTTGCAGGGACACCGTGGTGTGATTAAAATGGCTTGAGGCTTGATTTTGTGCCATTAGAAATTAGAAATAGAAATAATAATCTTTTTATATAGCACTAACATATTCCGCAGCGCTTTACAGTTTGCACACATTATCATCACTGTCCCCGATGGGGCTCACAATCTAAATTCCCTATCAGTATGTCTTTGGAATGTGGGAGGAAACCGGAGTACCCGGAGGAAACCCACGCAAACACAGGGAGAACATACAAACTCCTTGCAGATGTTGTCCTTGGTGGGATTCGAACCCAGGGCTACAGCGCTAACCACTAAGCCACCATGCTACATCTATAAATTTTTTTCTCAACTGGACAACCCCTTTAAAAAGATTTCCTGGTTTCGGAAAAGCCCATTCCCTACTTTTTTTTTTCCCTTTATTCACCCTTCTCGGGTCCAGAGCAGTCTCTGCCGCTGCTAATCGATGAATCGATATCGATTCATCCAATCACTGAGCTCATTGATTGGCTACAGGGACTGGAAGCAATGACCTAGGCTCCATGTTGCACTTGGGTAGTGCGAGTAAAGGATATTGTGTTGTTTTTTTTAACAAACTTCACTTTTCTAAATAAAGAAAATCTTCTTTAAACATTGTATTTTACGACTTCTAAATAAACTAAAGGGAATGATTAGTTTATTAATGTGGATGTGACACTGATTAGCTTCAGTTTCAACAAAACAGACGAGATTTTACTGCGCAACGCCTATATTCACCAGGCGGCCACTGGAGCAAACGTGATGATAGAATTCCGAAAAATACAAATAAAGTAACATTATACGCAGCACACAGAAAAACAGAATGACATGTTGGAATTGTGCATTCCATACGTTGCAGTGTCCATATGAGCAACGCACATCAGTGACTGATTATGTCGTGCAGCAGAGAGACTTGAGTGTGCTTTACCGTGAAATCTGCCCTTGGCAGGTAATGAGAGGCGCGTGTCACTTAGTCCGTTCAAAAGTAGGGACTACTCTGGCATCAACAATGTAATCCTGCTCATAATTATATTTGAAAAAGTGCTGACGACAAGGGATAGAAAAAGAATGGAAAGACCATTTAACATTTGTAGATACTTCATAGCTGCTCTACTGAAAAAGTCATTTTTTCAAGCCTTAAAAAAATAAGCCATTGCTTCCATAATTACTTATTTACCATCTTTATCATTTTAGTTTGAAAGGTCGGTTTCACATTTGCACTTTATAGCGCAGCGATGGCCTGTGCACGGCCGCCGCTAAGCCCCGCCCCCTCCCGGCTCCCGGCTCCCTGCCCGCCCCATCCGGTCATCGCCGCCTACTAGCGCACATGGACGCTTGCGATCTGCGCACCCTATCTTTAGCATAGTCTGGGCGACTGATGATGTAAATTCCCCCATAAGACACATGCGTATGATTGGACCCATGCGTAGGACCAGTCACGAAAAGCTTAAATTTTTTTTCACCATAAATTCATTGCTACCATGGTTAATATTTTATTTACCATCATAATCTTTTTTGTGAATATGATGTTTTCCTTGCAAATTGACTGGTGTGACTTACCCTAATAGGCCTGTGCACATAATTGGGTTTTTGCACAGGACTAGGTGTGAAAGGATTGCATTTTTTAGAAACAAAAATTAATTGCTTTGATGATTGCTATTTTAATACCCATCTTTATCATTTTTTGGTGAAAATGAGGATTTTCTGGTAATTGGCAGAAGTGAATTACTGCAGAAAGCCCCTAACACAGGGCTGGGCATGTAAGGCTTACATTATTTTCTTGGCATAAGGGCGCACTTACACTGGCATGTAATATAGAGGAGTGCAATGCAAAAAAAATCTCTTATTGCACTCTGACCAGTGTTATTCAATGAGGAAGAGCAGATCTGCAACTTTTTTCTCATGTCATGTTTGTGAAAATTAAGATTTTTAGTACTGGGCACAAGGCTAAAAAAAAAATTGGAAAAAAAATCATTACTTTTATGATTACTACAACACTATTTTGACAAAAGTTTGGAATGCTATGTACAATGTTTAGAACAGAAGAATGCAATGATTTGGAAATCTCTTGTAGCCGTATTTTATTCAAAACATAACATAGAAATAACATATCAGAACTTGAAAGCTAGCCATTTTTAGCCTCATTTCAAAGATGTTTACAGACTGCAGTAAAAAAGAATATAGGACACTACTCTTTGGTAGATATGGCCCTGCCCCAACATTTGTTATTGATGTGTTGCTGCCATCAATTTCTAAATTAGTTATTTAAAAAAATGAAAGGGAAAATATCTAATTTTCAACTTTTGATCTGATCTGTTCTATGCTCTGTTGGGAACAAAATTTTTGTTTTACATTTTACACAGCGTACCGATGTTTTTGAAATTAGATTTGTATTTTATTTAACATCTTCATCACTTTTGAAAAAATTAGGATTCCTAGTGTTTAATGTTGTGAATTCCAATGGTAGACCCCTTGGGCAGTTGCCCAATCCTTTACAGGACTGTCTACATAAATAGTTTCAAAGGTGTAAGTTACAGTCTAGTAGACCTTAGATCAGAGGTGGGGAACATCTGGCCCGTGTCCTATAAAATTACACCATTTGGTACTACCATTGGACAGATGCTCAGTGGTCCACGGTGCTTATGCCATCTGCCTTGTTCTCCAATCATCAGCCCTTTCATTTTTTTCAGGATATGTTCACAGACAAATAGTTTTCACTACTGAAAAGCACCGTGGTGCAAACGTCAGGACATTTTTTGTGGACAGAGATAGCGCACTGTCTGTTATGCTATGTATGCAGCAGTTGGAGTGTATCCTACACAGTGTATCACTGCATTTCATCCACTGAGATGTATACAGTAGAGTATCCGTACCTGTGCTCTGTATAAAACAGTATCAGTGTACTATATGCAATGAATGCAGCAGTTGCAGTGTATGGTGATGTAAATGGTAAGTTCACTGTATTCTGTGTGATGTATATACAGCACTCCTAGTGTATTCTTTGTAATGTACAGTGGCATGTAAAAGATTGGGCACCCCTGGTCAAAATTACTGTGATTGTAACAGTTAAGCAAGTTGAAGATGAAATGATCTCTAAAAGGGCTCAAGATAAAGATGACACATTTACTTTGTAGTTTAAATGGAAAAAAATATATATAAACTGTGTGTGTATATATATATATATATATATATATATATATATATATATATATATACAGTATAGTCATTTTTTTCCATTATAAAACTTACAAACAAGAAACTGGGCCAATGCAAAAGTTTGGGCTCCATGCATGTTTAGTAACTAGTATCACCCCCTATTGCAAGTATCACAGCTTGTAAATGCTTTTTGTAGCCAGCCAAGAGTCTTTCAATTTTTGTTTGTGGGATTCTCATCCATTCTTCCTAGGAAAATTCTTACAGTTTTCTGAGATTCCTGGGTCGTCTTGCGTGCACTGATATTTTGAGGTCTAGCCACAGATTTTCAATGATGGTCAGATCAAGGGACTGTGAGGGCCATTGTAAAACCTTTAATTTGCACCTATTGAGGTAGTCTATTGTGGAATTTGACATGTGTTTAGGATCATTATCCTTTTGTAGAAGCCATCCTCTTTTCAACTTCAGCTTTTTTACAGATGTTTTTAAGTTTGCATCAAGAATTTGTTGAAATTTCATTGAATCCAATCTTCCCTCTACCCATGAAATGTTCCCGTGACATTGGCTGCAACACAATCCCAAAGCATGATTGATACACCACCATGCTTAATGATTGGTGAGATGTTCTTTTCCTGAGATTCTGTGCCATTTTCTCCACACATACCTTTGATCATTGTGGCCAAAGAGTTCTATTTTAGCCTCATCAGTCCAGAGGACTTGTTTCCAAAATACTTCAAGCTTGTCTAGATGTTCTTTTGCATACTTCTGATGCTGAATTTTATGGTGAGGGCACAGAAGAGGTTTTCTTCTGATGACTCTTCATAAAAAATTTGTGCAGGTGTCTATGAACAGCAGAACAATGTACAACAATTGCAGCGTCTGCTAAATCTTTATGAAGGTCTTTTGCAGTCAAGTGGAGATTCTGATGTGTCTCTAGCAATCCTACAAGCTGCTTTCACTGAAATTTTGCTTGGTCTTCCAGACCTTTTCTTGACCTCCACTGTTCCTGTTAACTGCCATTTCTTAATTACATTGCAAACTGAAGAAAGGGCAACATGAAAACGCTTTGCTATCATCTTATAGCCTTCTACTTCTTTGTGGGCCTCCATAATGTTCATTCACAGAGTGTAAGGCAGCTGATTAGAAGAATCCATGACTGCTCTTTTTGGCACAAGGATAGAGAAGGCTGGGTTTAAAGCTGGGAAATTTGCATCATCTAGCATTTCATGATGATGATAGTGAACAAGCCATAATCCTAACAGGTTAATTAAGTTCTGAAACCTTGGTCAAAGTTCTTTGAGCACACAAATCTACAAGGGTGCTCAAACTTTTGCATAGACCCTCCTTTTTATGATCTATAAAATGTAAGAAATGACAATATACATTTATATACAAATAAAATACAAATGAACTGTGTCATATTTAACTTTATCCATTTTAGAGAAAATTTAATCTTCAACTTGCTTAACTGTACACAATAACAGTAATTTTTACCAGTGGTGCCACAACTTTTACATGCCATTGTATACCCATAAGTCTTAGTGTACCTTAAGTGATATACATACAGCAATCTCAGTGTATCCTAAGTGATGTATACATAATCTGTGCATCCTATGTGATGAACATTCAGCTGTCTCATATAGTATCCTTGTATCATATAGTATGTAATGTGTATTCTGCTGTCTCAGTGTATCTTATGTGATGTATGCCACAGTCTCAGAGTATCCTATTTTATGTATATAAAGCAGTCCCAGTGTATCCTATGTGATGTCTACACCAAAGTCTCAGTGTCTTCTATGTGATATATGCAGAAGTCGCAGTTCTCCCATATAATGTATGTTTCAGTCTCAGTGTTTTCTATGTAATGTATACAGCAGAGCCTCAGTGTCTTCTATGTGATGTGTATACAGTAGTCACAGTATCTCCTATATAATGCATACAGCAGTTTCTCCTATCAGTGTCTCCTATGAGATGAATACAGGAAAGTTTCTGTGTTGCCTATATGAAGTATATACCTCTTACAGCAGTCTCAGTGTATACTATGTGACGTATGTACAGTGGGGAAAAATAGTACTTAGTAAGCCACCAATTGTGCAAGTTATCCCACTTAACTATGAGAGTCAAAATGAGAAAACAAATCCAGAAAATTACCTTGTCTGATTTGACAAGATTTATTTTCCAAAATATAGTGGAAAATAAGTATTTGGTCACCTAAAAACATGCAAGATTTCTGGCTCTCACAGACCTGTAACCTTAAGGCTACTTTCACACATCAGGTTTTCGGCGTCAGGCGCGATCCGGCGTCGTGCCGGAATGCCGGATCCGGCAAATGTTTTGTAAAACCTGAAGTGCCGGATCCGGTTTTCTGCCGAATCCGTCTTGTTCTTGACAGACAAAACCGGATCCGTCTCATCCGGTTCATCCGTTTTTCTATCCGTTTTTCTATCCGCTTTTCGACGGATTACGCCGGATCCGGTTTTTAAAATTGACCCTTGTGGCCTTCCGAATGGGATTGGCTACTGGAAAACTAGATATAGCATGTTCCTACAGCCCTTCTTTGACAGGTTGTAGAGAAGAAAGTGCAGGTTGGAGAGAAGAGCAAGTTACTGGCGAAGATGGATGTTGTCATTGGAAATATTACCACTAGAAGTTCTGTGACGGTTTCAGGGACAATTTTCCACTATACTTTATGTCACCTCAAGGCAGAGTACACTGGGATGACAGAGTGTGAGAGATTTTTGCCCTAAACTTGTGTACCTTCTGGACCAACAGTATATACCTTTGCCAACCAAAGTTGGCTATCTTGTCATGGTCTTACTATTTTTACCTTTAGGCCACAGGTGTGTACCTGGTTGTGTTTTATGCAAAGTATTTCACCTTTTAACAAAAGTTGTGTACATTGGTAGGAAATCACCAACAATAAACACAAATTTTTCGGTGAAATACTTTGCTTCAAACACAACCAGGAACACAACTGTGGCAAAAAGCTAAAATTTACCCACAGTTATACCTGGTTTTGAATACCTTTTTACCTTTGAAATACCCTGTATTTAACCTTTTTTTAAAACATAGTTCGCCGCAGAAAGAAATGACAGACAACCATTGTGAAACGATAATTAAACTTTTATTTAAATTTTTTTTTTTTTTGAAAAATGTTTTTAAAGTGCAAAAAACTTTTTTAATAAAGGTTTTAAACCCAATGGGCATTTTTATTACAAAAAACACACATTACAATTCTGTGTACTGTGGGGTGGAAATACTGCTGGAGGGGCTGCGGGACACTTCGACACTGGGTGTGTGGAGAGAGGACTGGGATCGTGGTGGGGAAGGAACAGTTAGAGGTGAAGGTGTGGAAAAAACTACAGAATGGGTGGACATGTGGGAAGCAGAAGAGGTGGTGGGTGGTGGAGTGGAGGGTTGGGCAGGGACTGTAGGAGCAGATGATGTTGATGGAAAGTTGTATGGGGAAGGAGTTTGGTACGGGGAAGGAGTTTGGTACAGGGAAGGAGTTTGGTACGGGGCAGGTTGCTGGAAGTGGGGAGATGACTGGTACTGGGGAGGTTGCTGGTACTGGGCAGGTTGCTGGTATGTAGTAGGAGGGGGAGGATGGAAAGTGGCTGGAGGGGGTGCAGATGTAATAGGAGGGGGAGGATGGAAAGTGGCTGGAGGGGGTGCAGGTGGAGGAACTACAGTGGTGGGAGGTGGAGGTTGGGAGGTAACCTGCTGTAGAGCACCGTGGCACGAATGCATTACATGCATCTGCTGGGTAGGAGATAGTGTTGCCATGCGCTCCACAACAGACCTGAAAAAGGTGTGGTTTGGCGAAGATCTTGCTTCTGAATGCATGGTTTGCAGAAGTGTCTTCACCTCCAGAATGCTGGAGTTGATCTGCTGAAAGCCTGCGGAGATTTGCTCTGACAAGACTTTGAGACAGTTCTGGAAAGATGCATTCAGATGCAATAACTCTTGCGCATAACTCTTTTCCTGACCCCTCTGCCGCTGCCGCCCAGTACCCGCAGGTGTACTAGAGGCGGCAGGGGCAGAAGGGTGGGGTAAAGGGAAAGCGATCTC
Organism: Dendrobates tinctorius; assembly: GCF_039654945.1. Taxonomy (NCBI): domain Eukaryota; kingdom Metazoa; phylum Chordata; class Amphibia; order Anura; family Dendrobatidae; genus Dendrobates; species Dendrobates tinctorius. The sequence goes on from NW_027361684.1 coordinate 23,418,187, forward strand.
CTCACCAGCAGCTTCATGTAATGTAGGCGGCCACGATGCTCCTGTGCTGGTGGATGGGACAGATGGGTCGAATGTGTGGGAAGGCTGGGAAGGTGCAGATGTACCGGGGCGGTCGAAGTGTCCCTCGGTGCCGGTCTCCTCAGGGATCGCCTCAGAAGGGTCCAATCGTGCAGGCTCCCGAGTGCTGCTCACCGTGCTGTGGAATAAAGAGAAAAAAAAACAATTAAAATACTGACATGGTATGGCCCTGGCTGAAAAAAAAAAGTTACATCTAACATTTTTTTTCACATGTGGTGTGTAATATTTACCTTCTGGTGAGCATTGTTTCCCGGAGGAACGACAGGGCTTGTGCGTACTTGTACTTGCTCCTGCGTCCTCCAGATCCACTCGGGGCCCGCATCTCTTTATTGAACTCCTTCTTGAAACGATCCCTCACAGACCGCCACCGATTCACAATTCTGTTCCCTGAAACGAGAAAGGAGTGGTTAGTATACAACATCAGTGTTTCACAAACTCCAGTCCTCATGGTCCCCAGGGGTCATGTTTTCAGGATTTCCATAGTAAATAGAAATCCTGAACACATGATCCGTGGGGACCACGAGGACTGGAGTTCGGGAAACACTGGTTTACATCAACCAACCGTTACTGTATATACTTACGCTCTTTAATCTGGGCCCGAGCTTCGAGGTCCTCCCAGCGGCCCACAAGGAGAGAACAGATTTCCTCCCAGAGTCGTCGGGTAATGATCAGGTCAGCGTGGCGGCGGTCAGCCATATTCCAGAGCGGCTCCCTTTCTCTGACGAGATCGATGAGGCGGTCCACATCAATCCCTCCATCCTCACCGTCAGAGTCGGGAGCACGCTGTGAAGGCTGTTAAAGAAAAAGACAAAAATAACATAATTAGCCTCCACAAAAGAAATGAAATAAAAAGTGCAAAAAAACAAAGCAAAAATATTTATACTTACACGCTGGTGACCGCCGCGTTGCTGTCGCCGACGACCCTGGGAGGCACTGCGAGGACCTCTTGGCCGAGCACCAGATTGGGAAGACTAGAGAAGAAAACAAAAAATGTTATGTCTTTGGATGTAGGCATTTGTTTGCTGTGTGTGGTCTGCAGAACATTGTTTTCTATGTGTTGTGTGTAGTGTGATGTTGTGTTTCTGCGTTTGATGCAAAAAACTTACCAATTGTGAGCCCACTCCAGGTGTCTGTCCACCCCTTCCTTCTTCTTCTGGGAGCTCCTCTTCATCTTGTGATTCCTGTTTTGAAATAAAAGGCAATGAATAGACATATATTACAGAGATGATGGATTTTGGAAATAAAAACTTACCGTCAAACGCTGACGATGCGAGGGAGGGCTCCCAGAAGAAGATGTGCTGTCCTGTTGATGGCCAGACTCCATGGCTGTGGGTATTGCTGCTGCCAGTGATGCCATTTCTGCTGCTGCTGCTGCTGCATCTCTTTGGCGGCTGTTGAATAAAGAGAAACAAAGGGCCAATGAATATCTTGATATTCCATGGCCCTAGTTTGGAGGAATGGGGGATTTGATAATTACCGTCTCTCATCTGCTTCTGGACTCCCCTCCCGTTCAGCATGCTGCTCCATTTGGGGTGGTGCTGATGGTGCTGCTGCTGCAGATGTCTGCTGCCTTCTCCTGCTCCTGGTTCTTGGCTTGGGTGGCATGTTGGGTGTGGCTGAGGGTCCCATTGTCTTGCTTTTATATATCTCCTGTGGGCAGAGCTACTGAGCATGCTCAGACCAAAAAAACCGGATCCGGCCACCGGATCCGGCTTTCGCCGGATCCGGCGCATTGCGGCGCTCATAGGCTTTCATTGTGTGAAAAAGCCGGACGCGCCGGATCCGGCGGGTACGGCTTTTTCGCCGGAGACAAAAAACTTTACAGTAGACGTTTTTTCCAGACGCCGGATTGCGACACATTGCGACACATTGCCGGATCCGGCGAAAACCGGATGAAACGCATGGCCATCCGGCGCGATCCGGCGCAAATGCAAGTCAATGGGGGGGAAACCGGATCCGGCATTGCATTTCGCCAGATCCGGTTTCTGTCAAAAGCGCCGGATCGCGCCTGACGGCGAAAACCCGATGTTTAAAAGAGACCTAAGAGGCTCCTCTGTCCTCCACTGATTACCTGTAGTAATGGCACCTGTTTGAACTTGTTATCAGTATAAAAGACACCTGTCCACAACCTCAAACAGTCACACTCCAAACTCCACTATGGTGAAGACCAAAGAGCTGTCGAAGGACACCAGAAACAAAACTGTAGCCCTGAACCAGGCTGGGAAGACTGAATCTGCAATAGGCAAGCAGCCTGGTGTGATGAAATCAACTGTGGGAGCAATAATAAAAAAAATGGATGACATACAAGACCACTGATAATCTCCCTCAATCTAGAGCTCCATGCAAGATCTTACCCCGTGGTGTCAAAATGATCACAAGAACGGTGAGGAAAAATCCCAGAACCACATGAGGGGACATAGTGAATGACCTGCATAGAGCAGGGGCCATAATTCTGTATGGCCCATGAATGATGCTGTAATGACATTGATGTATTTTCAAGAAAATTGGTCCCTTTGGAATTCTTTCTATGTGCCAAAATTGATTTTTTTAACTAGTGAATTCAAATTTCAAAAGATTATCTCATCTCTAATACTGTATTTTTAGATCTGTGATCTAAACAGCCTGATTGCCAATGTAACACATTTCTGCTACTGACGATGTATTTAGCTCATATAGTTTTCTATATAATGAATGAAAACAAACAGCAAATTGTCACACTTTTATGAAGTAGTCAAAATATACATTGCAAATAAATTCCTATGTGTCACATAGAATAGATTTATCTAATTTTTGTCTTGTAATTGACATAATAAAAACCCATAAAGAGTATAGTGCAGCATGAGACGCACCCACAAGAATTAGTGTTAAACTCAACCAAAACAAACAAAAACGTGCTACAAGAAGTCTCACACAGAAAAAATGCTTTATTAGTATAAAGACAATATTGAGTTAAAAACATATTAATAAAAAAGGTAGGTAACTCAATGGATTGTCACATATGTAAACTCAGATATACAGTATATTATACTAGTTGAAGAGCTCGGCGTTGCCTGGGCATAGTAACCAACTGTGGTTAGTTATAACAAATTATAATGACTATATTGCACATAAAAAACGTGCATCTAATCCTATCCCGTGTGATACTGACTGCTGAGCCGTGTATCTAATCCTATCCTGACTGATACTGACTGCTGAGCCATGTATCTAATCCTATTCTGTGTGATACTGTCTGCTGAGCCCTGTATCTAATACTATTCTGTGTGATACTGTGTGCTGAGCTGCCTATCTAATCCTATCCTGTGTGATACTGTCTGTTGAGTCGTGTATCTATTCCTATCCTGTGTGATACTGACTGCTGAGCTGTGTATCTAATCCTATCCTGTGTGATACTGACTGCTGAGCTGTGTATCTAATCCTATCCTGTGTGATACTGACTGCTGAGCTGTGTATCTAATCCTATCCTGTGTGATACTGACTGCTGAGCCATGTGATCTCCAATGTGATATTGACTGCTGAGCCGTGTATCTAATCCTATCCTGTGTGATACTGGACTCCCTCTGCAGTCTGTGTCAGAGGGTGGTCTGTGTTGGCATGGTAATAAATTGTGTTATTTCCAGCTTTACAGAAGGACGATAACAACATAATAAGAAGAATAATAGGCCTCAGTTGCCACAACTGTCTACAAAGAAAACTGTTGCTGATAGAAACCAATCACAGATCATTTTTCATCTTTTAAACAGCCTCCAACACTTTTTCTTTCACTTTTTCCCCATTATGTAGATAAGGGAAAAAATTTTTTGTGAATTGGAACGTGCGGGGTTAAAATTTCGCCTCACAACATAGCCTATGACGCACTCGGGGTCCAGACGTGTGGCTATGCAAAATTTTGTGGCTGTAGCTACGACGATGCAGATGCCAATCCCGGACATACATACATACAGTTGTGGCCAAAAGTATTGACACCCCTGCAATTCTGTCAGATAATACTCAGTTTCTTCCTGAAAATGATTGCAAACACAAATTCTTTGGTATTATTATCTTCATTTAATTTGTCTTAAATGAAAAAAACACAAAAGAGAATGAAGCAAAAAGCAAAACATTGATCATTTCACACAAAACTCCAAAAATGGGCCAGACAAAAGTATTGGCACCCTCAACCTAATACTTGGTTGCACAACCTTTAGCCAAAATAACTGCGACCAACCGGTTCCGGTAACCATCAATGAGTTTCTTACAATGCTCTGCTGGAATTTTAGACCATTCTTCTTTGGCAAACTGCTCCAGGTCCCTGATATTTGAAGGGTGCCTTCTCCAAACTGCCATTTTTAGATCTCTCCACAGGTGTTCTATGGGATTCAGGTCTGGACTCATTGCTGGCCACCTTAGAAGTCTCCAGTGCTTTCTCTCAAACCATTTTCTAGTGCTTTTTGAAGTGTGTTTTGGGTCATTGTCCTGCTGGAAAACCCACGACCTCTGAGGGGGACCCAGCTTTCTCACACTGGGCCCTACATTGTGCTGCAAAATTTGTTGGTAGTTTTCAGACTTCATAATGCCATGCAAACGGTCAAGCAGTCCAGTGCCAGAGGCAGCAAAGCAACCCCAAAACATCAGGGAACCTCCGCCATGTTTGACTGTAGGGACCGTGTTCTTTTCTTTGAATGCCTCTTTTTTTCTCCTGTAAACTTTATGTTGATGCATTTGCCTAAAAAGCTCTACTTTTGTCTCATCTGACCAGAGAACATTCTTCCAAAACATTTTAGGCTTTTTCAGGAAAGTTTTGGCAATCTCCAGCCTGGCTTTTTTATGTCTCGGGGTAAGAAGTGGGGTCTTCCTGGGTCTCCTACCATACAGTCCCTTTTCATTCAGACGCCGACAGATAGTACGGGTTGACACTGTTGTACCCTCGGACTGCAGGGCAGCTTGAACTTGTTTGGATGTTAGTCGAGGTCCTTTATCCAACATCCGCACAATTTTGCGTTGAAATCTCTTGTCAATTTTTCTTTTCCGTCCACATCTAGGGAGGGTAGCCACAGTGCCATGGGCTTTAAACTTCTTGATGACACTGCGCACGGTAGACACAGGAACATTCAGGTCTTTGGAGATGGACTTGTAGCCTTGAGATTGCTCATGCTTCCTCACAATTTGGTTTCTCAAGTCCTCAGACAGTTCTTTGGTCTTCTTTCTTTTCTCCATGCTCAATGTGGTACACACAAGGACACAGGACAGAGGTTGAGTCAACTTTAATCCATGTCAACTGGTTGCAAGTGTGATTTAGTTATTGCCAACACCTGTTAGGTGCCACAGATAAGTTACAGGTGCTGTTAATTACACAAATTAGAGAAGCATCACATGATTTTTTGAACAGTACCAATACTTTTGTCCACCCTCTTTTTTATGTTTGGTGTGGAAGTATATCCAATTTGGCTTTAAGACAATTCTTTTTGTGTTTTTCATTTAAGACAAATTAAATGAAGATAATGATACCAAAGAATTTGTGTTTGCAATCATTTTCAGGAAGAAACTGAGTATTATCTGACAGAATTGCAGGGGTGTCAATACTTTTGGCCACAACTGTACTCACCCACATTCAGCTTTATATATTAGATGGTACTGTATGTCACTCTGTTACAGGGCTGGCGTCACTACCTGGCCTCCTGGGCAAGTGCCGGGGCCCTGAACAAATGGGGGCCCACTCGTCATTGCAACAGGGCCCAGTGGGTGAGGGACCTACCGATGCCAGCAAATACTTCAGCTATAAGTGCTTCCTTGAACGCACATTCAGCTGAAATGTACTGCAGTGCGTAGACACATTGTGTCCGTGCACAGCAATACATGTTGTCGGCCAATCGGCAGTGACATCATGCGCTCCCATCTCTTGCATGCTGAAGTCAGCTGCTGGCTGCCATTCTGTCAGTCAATGAAAATCGGACTGTGCTCGTATATCAGGCGTGAGTGTGAGTGTGGTCTGATTTTTTTCATGGGTCCATAGACTGCATTGCCAATTTTGCTCCTATAATTGGATCAAAATTGGACAAGTCTCCGATTTTTTTCTACGAACCACTTGGTCTGAGGAAAACATCGTACATGTGCATGGTCCAACAGAATTTCATAGGTATGATTGCTATCGGTGAAAACCACAGATAGCACTCGTACAAGAAAATCTGTTATGTGCCCGAATGCTAATAGAAATTAATGAAATTCATCTAAACTTTGTTTGTTTTTTCCATTAATAAAGATTCAGTTAAAAGCGTAGTAATAATTAAGTACTCCAGCCAACCTGCAGTATGTGGGTATTTGTACTTATTTACTAAATATTCATCAGTTTTTATGAATTACCTTCATGGAAACTGAGGTTGCATTTTATTCCATATCTGGTACTTTGTTATAAATTACTTTGGGCTTGTCCGGCCACATCCTTATTAAAACAGGATCACTTTGTGGAATCTGCCAGAGCTTATTATAAATATGTCTTACTTTTGAAGCTTCATTATTAGGCTGAAATGTGTATGGAATAATTTCCTCTAGCTCTCACATTCCTTCCTGGAAATTAAATTGTAATATACCACCCTGTTAACTTTTGCAAGAGCATTCTCCACTACATGGATTCTACACATTTAACTATCCACAGAGTAAAAAAAAAAGCTCTCTATATGAAACCCGAAATGTGACTCTTGATAAGTATATAAAAAATTGGAAATGGTATTTCCAGAATAAATGAATTAATATAAAGCAATTTTTATATAAAATGTGTCTGTAGCAGTCAGTAAGATTCTTCACATTCCCCAAGTGGAGTAAAATGAAACACAGTACTTTATAGTAATAATTAGTAGTACCGTAGTTATTATTACATAACCACTATCCACAATTCTAGATATGTTTATTTAGGTTAGCAATAGTGAGTCAAAGATGGTGGATAGATAGATAGGTAGATAGATAGATAGATTAAAAAAATGCAGCAACAACACCAAACAAGCAAAAATGGGTTCAAGGCCTCCCAAACAACTATCCTGTTGTCATATAAATATTGTATAAGAAAAACAGGCAACACTCTCAAAAAAATTTTTGATGAAAAAAGTAGACTTTATTAACCCGTCTGGTGTGGCAATGTTTCATCTGTGAACAGACTTTCTCAAGGCTCTTACAATTGGAGCAAAAACATAGCCATTATGGGCTATTAAATAGCGCTTTTTTCACATTTGCAAGCTGGTGTGCTGCTTCCATTCTCTTCTACTAGATAGATAGATAGATAGATACATGGGCAGACATAGCGCCGGTTCAACCGGTGCAGCTGCACCAGAGCCCAGAGGCTCCAGGGGGCCCCTGTAGGATGGCTAATATTGAGGGCAATCTGGCCAGTTTCTCCGGGCCCGAGGCTCCGGATGGCCCCTGGCCAGATTGCACTCATGTGTGGCAGGCAGGGAGCGATCCCAGCAGCTCCTCTGCCTACAAGAGAAAATAGCAGGAGCGGAGTTGCAAGGATCCGTCCTGCTTCCTACCTGGCGCCTGCACTTCCTGTCTCTCACACAAAGAGCAACACCACTAGCTGCTGTGCCAGAGCATGGAAGAGCAGGTGCCAGTGATGCTGAGGCTGCGGACAGGTGAGAGGTGCTGTGTGTGTGTTTTGTATGTATGTATGTGTGTGTTTTGTATGTATGCATGTGTGTGTGTGTTTTGTATGTATGTGTGTGTTTTGCATGTATGTGTGTGTGTGTTTTGTATGTATGTGTGTGTATGTAGAGATGAGTGATGGTGTGTGTGCGTGCTTGCATGCGTAGAACTGCAGGGGAATATACAGAGAGGTCAATGGAGCTGTGTGTGTCTGTGTGTTTGTGTAGGTGGAGGAGAGGGGAATGATGGGGTGATGGGTAGAAGGCAATGATGGGGGTGATGGGGCAAAGGCAATGATGGGGTGATGGGGACAAAGCAATGATGGGGTGATGGGGAGAAGGCAATGATGGGAGTGATGGAGAAGGCAATGATGGGGGTGATGGGAGAAGGCAATGATGGTAGTGATGGGGAGAATGCAATGATGGGGGTGATGGGGAGAAGGCAATGATGGGAGTGCTGGGGAGAAGGCAATGATGGGGTGATGGAGAAGGCAATGATGGGAGTGATGGAGAAGGCAATGATGGGAGTGATAGGGAGAAGGCAATGATAGGGTGATGGAGAAGGCAATGATGTGGTGATGGAGAAGGCAATGATGGGGGTAATGGGGAGAAGGCAATGATGGAAGTGATGGGGATAAGGCAATGATGGGGTGATGGGGAGAAGGCAATGATGGGGGTGATAGAAAGGGCAATGATGGGATGGAGGGGTAAAAAGAAATGATGATGTGGTGGTGGGAGAGAATGCAATGATGGTGTGGTGGAAAGGGCAATTATGTGGGTGGTGGGGTTTAGAAAATGATGGAAGTGGTGGAATGGGCAATGATGGGAGTGGTGGGGGAGAAAGCAAAGATAGTGGTTGGGGAGAAGGCAATGATGGAGGTAGTGAAGAGGGCAATGATGGGTTGGGGGAGAGGACAATAATGGGATGCAGGGGGAGGAGGACAATGAGGGGTGTGGGGGATTGAAATGCGAGGAAGGGGGACTTATAATGGCCTTAGGAACAGGGGGAGGTGGAGGAAGACATTATCGCTTATTATGTCTAACAGTCCCTTATTATATAGTGTACTCACTTACTATGTCTAACACAGTCCCATAGTCTATAGTGTACGTACTTTTTATGTATAACACAATCCCATAGCATGTAGTGTACTCACTAATTCTGTATAACACCATCCTTAGTTACATAGTTTCCTCTTTTATTATGTATAACACCATCCCTTATTATGTACCATCCTCTCTTGTTATATATGGTGCTGTCCCTTATTATATACAGTATGTGTGTGTGCCTATATATATATATATATATATATATATCTTTATCGCCATAAAAGCAAGGGGGCCAGACTCATTTCTTGCACAAGGGCCCAAGCTGTCCGTGTCTGCCCCTGGATAGATAGATAGATAAATAGAAGCTGCATGAACATGATCTGAGTGCCGTGCCTCCCACGTAAATACCAAACCTTCAATATACTAGAAAAAATGAAGGCAGCACACCAGTTTGTAGAAAGTGAAAAAAGTGTTAGTTAATAGCCCATAGTGGCGACATTTTGGTTCTGAATGAGAACCTTTCTCAAGTAGTAAGTATATGCATGGGTCCACCATTTATAGATGTGTAAATTACAATAAGTGATTAACATAGTATACATAAAAAGTACATCACAATATATAATACATTATATAAATAAAGTGCATATAAGTGCTTTACAATGACCGATAAAGTGCATTACATTGTGTATAACACAGTAAAGTGCATACAATTCATCACATAGTATTAATAATTAGGTCACAGATGTGTGTTATTATCCACATAATGACTCACCCCATTGTGTATTTGAGAAAAGCACCGATATCGTCATCTTAGAAAATGGAGTTCGCTTGTCCAAAAAAGAAGAAAAGGAGATGGGCGCCTTTTCCCGCATGCACAATGAAGTTTTAGATGCTATTTTGGTAAAGGAAAACATATTACATTACTGAGCAGGCGTGGAACATGTTAATCACCATTGCAGTTGTATAAAGGAATGAATAGAGGGCATAGAAGATGTGCTGACTGCATGTAGTCTGTGAATCACAGGCTCTAATGTTTTTTAGGAATTTATAACCAGCAAACTCTATTAACAAACCTCAGGCTCTAATGTTTTGAATGTGAAATTATGGATATAGCCACATCATAGATGATTTATAAAATATCTATATGCAAATATCAACACAAACCCCAATCTTGGGGCAGGTAAATTTAATATTAGAACCAACAGGGTTTGTATAATGAACCCCATCTTACGTATAATAATATATAGGCATATCAATTAAAAGGGATTACTCTTCAAAAATACAAAACAAGGATATATATATATATATATATATTATTGTTAACACAAAAAAATCAATGAAAATCATATTAATAATAAAGTAGATATAATAGATTACTAATGTTCCAATGCTGTCCATGGTGCTGAAAGCAGACACAAATTAATAGGGAGATGCCTAAACTCATTAGAGTTGTTTAGATTAGTGATAATGAGTCAAAAATCATTCTAATGGGTAACAAAAATATGAAAACTCTCTATTCTTTACACTGCACCAATGTTCCAACTTGAAAAAGTGATTAAGGTACTGTAAACCTTCCACAAAGCAGAAAGAATCTCTGCAGGCTCATGACAGTGTGTGTCCAGCATATACACATAGCTAGAAGATAAATGATACATTAATTGTCATTTATGTTGAAATAACAAGATATTTTTATGAACAGAAAGCCTTCCGAGGAGGTGGAAGCTGTTATAGCTGCTAAAGGGTATAGATGGGAATGTCATAAAAGCTCCTGTAGGTATAATGTATAGGTGTCCTCATATTTTGGTAATATAATGTAGATAGATAGATAGATACAGAAAAAAGATGGTAGCAGCACTCCTTGTTGTGTAGAAAAATATGCTATTTAATAGCCGGGAGGCAACATTTCGGCTCTGAGGGAAAGGCTTCTTAAAGCTCTCACTTCCATCTTTTTTTGATATTTTGAGGACTAGTTTGTGGCTGGGATGCTTTGCCCCCATATTGATGATGTTGCTCTTGTATTTCTTCTTCTGATAGATAGATAGATAGATAGATAGATAGTTAGATAGATAGATAGATAGATAGATAGATATTGTAGATAGATAGATAGATATTGTAGATAAATTCTGTAGATAGATATACTGTGAATATATATATATATTGAAATGATATATGAAATATTTAATCCTTTTTTTATTATGGTACCGTTAACACCTTTGAACAGATTTTATAATGTACTAATTGTGTTTCTTATAACTGTTATACTCTTTAGCACACTTTACATGTATCAACAAATCCCCCAATTTGTTGCTTATTGCAGCTTTGCAGATATTTGGCATTGTTAGATCTCTGCATATATTCATGAGAGATTTTGTACAATAATCTGTGATGCCCTTCACATTGAAGTATCTAGCCTATGGAGATTTTTGCCTTTTCCTTGAAGTACAACTTTTCCCACAAGAGCTTAATTTCATGTAGGAAATGACCTTCACTTTCCAAGGCAGCAATAGACTGATCTGTTTCTTGAGGAAGCTGTTTATGTTATCTTTATTATTCTAAAATAACCAATTAGTATTTTTTGCATGACATTTCAAAGTGCTCGTACACTAAGTACCTACAGTATAATATAAATAAAACTCTGGTTATTTCTCTTTAATTTTTACTGCAAGAGAACTTTGAACACATCAGACTCAGTAAAGATTGTCTAACATGCGTTAATAAATTTGTTCTATTTCCGGCTGTTTCTCAAAATCCAATTTTTGTAATATAAAAATTAATTTTCAGACTAACTGCAAGGACTCCCACCAATCACGAAAATGAAGTCACTATTTTCTCTTGTCCTTGCATTTTGCAGAAGACTTTATTTCAACCTCATTTAACCCTTCACCAACTAGGGATTTTCAGTTTTTTGCTCCCCTTCTTCCCAGAGCAATAACTTTTTTATTTTTCCATCAATATTGGCCATGTGATGACTTGTTTCTTGCAATTGCAATTTCTAAGCGTGGTAAAATTGCAAAAAAAAGGGATCAATTCCACAATTGATTTTAAGGGTTTTTCTTATCATGTTCACTAAATTCTAAAACCGACCTGCCACTATGATTTTCCAGATCGTTACGAGGTGACAGATACCAAACATGTCTAGGTTCTTTTTTATTTAACTGGTGATAAAAGATCCAAAGTTTGTATAAAAAAAAACAAAAAACACTATTTTCTGAGATTTTCTGTAGCATCTCCATTTTTCAGGATCTGAAGCTAGGTGAGGGATTATTTTTTGTGTGCCGAGCTGATGATTTTATCGATACCATTTTAGGGTAGATATGATCGCCTGTTGAATTTTATTGCAATGTTGCGGTGACCAAAAAACGTAATTTTGGAGGTTTGATTTTTTTTCTCGTTGCGCCGTTCATCAATTGAATTAATTACCGTATCTTTATATTTTGATAGATCAGCCAATTATGAATGCAATTATACCAAATATGTGTATTTTTTTTGTTTTTTTAATGGGTCAAAAGGGTGTGATTTAACCCCTTTACCCCCAAGCGTGGTTTGCACGATAATGACCGGGCCAATTTTTACAATTCTGATCACTGTCCCTTAATGAGGTAATAACTCTGGAATGCTTCCATGGATCCCAGTGATTCTGACATTGTTTTCTCGTGACATATTGTACTTCATGTTAGAGGTAAAATTTAATTGATATAACTTGCGTCTATTTGTGAAAAAAACAAAATTGTCGAAAATTTCACAATTTTCCAAATTTTAATTTTTATGCCCTTAAATCATAGAGATACGGCACACAAAAAACTTAATAAGTAATATTTCCCACATGTTTACTTTACATCAGCACAAATTTGGAACCAAATTTTTTTTTAGTTAGGAAGTTATAAGGGTTAAAAATTGACCAGCGATTTCTCATTTTTACAATACCATTTTTTTTAGGGACCGCAACACATTTGAAGTCACTTTGAGGGGTCTATATGATAGAAAATACCCAAAAGTGACACCATTCGAAAAACTGCACCCCTCAAGGTGCTCAAAACCATATTCAAGAAGTTTATTAGCCCATCAGGTACTTCACAGGTAATTTTTGAATATTTAAAATAAAGAACATTTAACTTTTTTTCACAAAAAAATTATTTCAGGTCCAATTTTTTTTATTTTACCAAGGGTAACAGGAGAAATTGGACTTCAAAAGTTATTGTGCAATTTGTCCTGAGTATGCTGATACCTGATATGTGGGGTGAACCACTGTTTCGGTGCATGGCAGAGTTCGGAAGCGAAGGTGCGCCGTTTGACTTATTCAATGCAAAATTGGCTGGAATTGAGATCGGACACCATGTTGCGTTCGGAGAGCCACTGATGTACCTAAACAGTGGAACCCCCCACAAATGAAACCATTTTGGAAACTATACCCACCAAGGAACTTATCTAGATGTGTGGTGAGAACTTTGAACCCACAAGTGCTTCATAGGCGTTTATAACGTACAGGCATACAATTAAAAAATCATATTTTTTCCACAAAAATGATCTTTTCACCCCCAATTTTTATTTTCCCTAGGGAAACAGGACCCCACAAGTTATTGTTCAATTTGTCCTGATTACGCTGATACCCCATATGTGGGGGTAAACCACTGTTTGGGCACATGGCAGAGCTCGGAAGGAAATGAGCGCCGTTTAACTTTTTCAATGCAAAATTGGCTAGAATTGAGATCAAGCGCCATGTTGCATTTGGAGAGCCCCTGATGTGCCTATACTGTGGAAACCCCCAACAAGTGACCCCATTTTGGAAACTAGACCCCCAAGGAACTTATCAAGATGTGTGGTGAGCACTTTGAACCCCCAAGTGCTTTACAGAAGCCCGGGGTGAAAATAAATAAATCATATTTTTTCAACAAACATGATCTTTTAGTTCCCAATTTTTTTATTTTCCCAAGGGTAACAGGAGAAATTGGACACCAAAAGTTGTTTTCCAATTTGTCCTGAGTATGCTCATACCCCATATGTGGGAGAAAACTACTGTATGGGCACATGTTAGGGCTCAGAAGGGAAGTAGTGATGTTTTGGAATGCAGACTTTGATGGAATGGTCTGCATGTGTCACGCCACACTTGGAGAGCCCCGGATGTGCCTAAACAGTGTAAACCCCCACAAGTGACCCCATTTTTTGAAACTAGACCCACCCAAGGAACTAATCTTTATGTGTAGTGAGCATTTTAAATCCCCAAGTGCTTCACAGAAGTTTATAACTTAGAACCATAAAAATAAAAAAATCATATTTTTTTCCACAAAAATTATATTTTTGCTCCCAATTTTTTATTTTCCCAAGGGTAACAGGAGAAATTGGAGTTCTTGTGCAGTTTATCCTGAGTACGCTGATACCCCATAAGTGGGGGTAAACCACTGTTTGGGCGCATGGCAGAGCTTGGAAGAGAAGAGCACTTTTTCAATGCAGAATTGGCTGGAATTGAGATCAAACGCCATGTCGCATTTAGAGAGCCCCTGATGTGTCTGAACAGTGGAAACCCCCCAATTTTAACTCCAACACGCCCCTAACCCTAATCTGAACCCTAGCCCTAACGAAAAATGGAAATAAATACTTTTTTTTTAATTTTATTGTTTTCCCTAACTAAGGGGGTGATAAAGGGGGGTTGATTTACTATGTATAGCGGGTTTCTATGTTTATCAGCTGTCAAATGCTAAAAGATGCATTTTATTGCAAAAAATAATTTTTGCAACACCACATTTTGAGAGCTATAATTTTTCCATATTTTGACCCACCATGTAATATGAAGTCTTATTTTTTGCAGGACGAGTTGACGTTTTTACTGGTACCATTTTCGGGCACATGACATTTTTTGATCGCTTTTTATTCTGATTTTTGGAACGCAGAATGAACAAAAACCAGCATTTCCTGAATTTCTTTTGGGAGGGCGTTTACACCATTCCGCGTGTGGTAAAATTAATAAAGCAGTGTTATTCTTTGGGTCAGTACGATTACAGCGATACCTCATTTATATCTTTTTTTATGTTTTGGCGCTTTTATACAATAAAAACAATTTTATATAAAAAATAATTATCTTTGCATCGCTTTATTCTGCGAGCTATAACTTTTTAATTTTTTTTCTGTATGGTGGCTCGTTTTTTGTGGGACAAGATGAGGTTTCCAGCGGTTCCAAGTTTATGTATATCCGTCTTTTTGATCGGCAGTATGATGATAAAGCATTGTTTTTTCCATTTTTTTTTTAAAGGGGTTCACTAAAAGGGTTAACTAGTGGGACAGTTTTATAGAGCAGGTTTCTATGGATGTAGCAATAATAAATATGTGTACTTTTATTGTTTTTTATTATTTACCAAAAAAAGAATTTATTAGGGAATTATTATTTTTTTTATTTATTTTGGAATTTTTTTAAAATTATTTTTACACTTGTTTTTTTTTTTTTACTTTATTACTTTGTCCCAGTGGGGGACATTACTATATTGAGTCAGATCGCTGATCTGACACTTTGCATAGCACTGTGTCAGATCAGCGATCTGACAGGGAGTGCAGGAGGCTTTCTCAGCGCCTTCTCTCAGAAGGCACTGACAAAAGCCACCTCCCTGCATGACCCGGAATCTGGAGATCTGCAGGAAGGAGGCCCTCAGAACAATACAAGCACATCGCATTGTTCCGAGGGGTTCAGGGAGCACCCAGAGAGCACCCTCCCTGTGCGATTCTTCCCATGTCCCCGGTACACTGCGATCATGTTTGATCGCAGTTTGCCAGGGGTTAATGTGTGCTGATACCCAGCCATGATCAGCCGCGCTCCCCCGTGAGCGCAGCTGATTGCTATGACGTACTATCCCGCTCATGGGCATACGGGTCCAGGGCACATGGATGGGATAGTACGCCAAATGTCAGAAGAAGAGAAGAGAAGCCAGCGTTGCCAAGGTCAGAGCGCATAGCATAAAGTGCATATGCACATAACATCTAACTGTATTCGAAATGAGATATTTAGCAAAAAAATTGATCAATTCAATTGAGCCACCCCGCCGCGCCAAGGCAATCTCATATGGGGGGTCCTACTCTACGTTTTTAATAAACACTGTGCCATTACGGCCTCCTAGATACATTAAAAGCAAGACCACTTTAAGTGCAATCCGTACCTGAGCATTTCTGGATCGCTCCCATGATGCCAGAAAAGGCAAGTGCGGATGAAGGCCAACCAGGTCTGAATGCAGACGTGTCAGGTTTAGCCTCCACACATTGCCCGACCAGCAAGCATAGATGAAGGGCAATGCAGGTTCAGATACAGGTGCACAATTAAATAAAGCTTGGGGCAGGGTGGGGCTGCTGTGTGTGTGTGCTCAGCAGCCTAGATCCATCACAGTGAACACAGAAAAAATGGCGAACACAACCCAGCGCGCACAGCAACAGTGGTGGTCAGCCACATACCAATATACAAAAAAAGAGAAGAGAAGCCAGCGTTGCCAAGGTCAGAACGCATAACATAAAGTGCATATGCACATAACATCTAACTGTATTCAAAATGAGATATTTAGCAAAAAAATTGATCAATTCAATTGAGCCACCCCGCCGCGCCAAGGCAATCTCATATGGGGGGTCCTACTCTACGTTTTTAATAAACACTGTGCCATTACGGCCTCCTAGATACATTAAAAGCAAGTCCACTTTAAGTGCAATCCGTACCTGAGCATTTCTGGATCGCTCCCATGATGCCAGAAAAGGCAAGTGCGGATGAAGGCCAACCAGGTCTGAATGCAGACGTGTCAGGTTTAGCCTCCACACATTGCCCGACCAGCAAGCATAGATGAAGGGCAATGCAGGTTCAGATACAGGTGCACAATTAAATAAAGCTTGGGGCAGGGTGGGGCTGCTGTGTGTGTGTGTGTGTTTAAGAGGGTTAAACTTTTAATTTTTTAATTTTTTAAATATTTTTAAATACTTTTTTTTACACTTTTGTCCAGCTTTAATTGTCTCCTTAGGAGATTCGAAGCTGCAATCTTCTAATCATGTGTGCTACACATAGCAGTGCTTCAGCCATGCTATGTGTGGTAGAAAAGCTCATCTGCTATGAACACCGGCCACGGGATGGCACTCATAGCAGCTCTGCAATTACAAAATTGGGGGTCTCCTGTAGACCCCCGGTAGTCATGCCAGCCCATCAGCATACCGTGATAATGTGACAGGGGCGCCAATGGGCTGGATAAGTGGCGCGCTTCTGGCATGTGCATGTTAAATACTGCTGTCAGAGATTGACAGCAGCATTTAACATGTTAACAACCACTGGAGGATTGCAATTCCACCCACAGTTGTTAAGGCACAGGACAGCTGATCAAATCAGCTGTCTTGTGCCTGAAAAGAAGCGGGCTTAGTGCCGGAGCCAGAAACAAAGAAGGGGAGTGACCTGTGATGTATAAGTATATCATAGGTCATGAAGGGGTTAACTGAATCAGTCTGAGATGCAGTATCTGCACAATACAAGTTGCTGTAAGACAAAGAATTTGAAAAGTGCAGCAGTGCTCTGTGATGCTTTTATTTTAGTGATAAGGAGAATCTAAGTGGCTGGTCCATCAAGATCAGCGACTGCTGTTATAGCCTTCCGATATTCTGTCACTTGCTCTGGCAAGAATACAGTATTTAACCATAATGGGCAATGCAAGGCCATGCATACAATTTCATGTTTTATCTAATGGTGACTCATTTAAGATAAATACATCATAGCATGCATGCTTAGATGCCATCTAAACAATTTCCACATCTTTTTGTAATTATTATTTTTTTCATGTGCTGCCATAATATAATGCAGAAAAATCCTGCATTATCAAAGATGAATCATTGTAGAGAAGAGATTAGCTAAAAAAAAGTGTAACTGATATTTTGTTTTATATTACAATAGATTTAAAGCAATTTCCAAATTTTGTCTCTATGAACTAACCAATTGAGTCACTTTTAGTCATTTCATTTGGCAGGTCTGTGTGGTATATGCTTTTTATTTGTATAATTTTATTGAAAAGCATAGTGAGAAATTTAACTTACACATTTGAAAGACTAACATGGTAATATGTAGTGAGTGACATATGACATAGTAACATCGTTAGCAAGGCCGAAAAACACATGTGTCCATCCAGTTCAGCCTATGTTCCGTCAGAATAAATCCCCAGATCTATGTCCTTCTAAAGAACCTAATAACTGTAAGATACAGTAAAGAATCCTCTTCTATGTTGGTGGAAAAACCTTCTCTCCTCCAGACACATAGAATGCCCCCTTGTGACCGTCACCTTCCTTGGTATAAACAGATCCTCGGAGAGATATTTGTATTTTTTCCCTTATATACTTATACATGGTTATTAGATCGCTACTCAGTCGTCTTTCTTTTAGACGAAATAAGCCTAATTTTGCTAATCTCTCTGGGTATTGTAGTTCCCCCATCCCCCTTATTAATTTTGTTGCCCCCCCTTTGTTCTCGCTCTAGTTCTATTATATTCTTCCTGAGCAACGTATACAACGTAGTGGTGCAACGTATACATAACATATAACGTATACATATCCTGGCAAACAGTATGTCTGGCTAATGATCTCTAATCAGAAACTATACTGTTGTATGCACAGATGATCAATCCTACCATTAAACCTTTCATGGCGCTCCACCAAAACTTTCACCAAATGCAGTACATGGATCTTGTGACTGAGATACGTCCACATCACTAAAGAAAACTATACATTGCAATGCCAAATTTGCTATCCAAAGGCTGACTTTTTTATTGCTTTTTTCATAGCATGCCAATGCAGAAATTGCTGATGAAATTAATGCTGCTTATTATCGAAAGGTATCAGGCACAACACATCAAATCTGGCTGCAGTTGTACTTTGAAATTATATTTTTTATTGTTTTTTTATTTGGACATATAGGACAGATGTGTGTAACATTACTAGAGAAGAGAAAGTACAAGAATGTTCTATGTGAAAAAGGAAAACTCTCAGAGTAAGGCCGGGGCCACACGAGCGATGATTCTCCAACACAAGAGAATCTGATCAATTATGCCAATGACACTTAGATCAAACTCTGTCAGAGTTTAAGCTGAGTGTCGTCATGGTGTGATCTGATTCTATTGCATCTTATTTGTACTTGTGCATAATTGTTTGTACAGATGAACGAGGCATCTTCAGGTATCATGAAATTGTACCCAAGAACGAGCCAGACTTGTGCAAGTCCATAATTCTCTTCCTGATATCTTGGCTGATTTTTTAAACTTTCCCATGATGCTACACAAAGAAGCAGTGTGGTTCAGGTGTGCATTAAAATACATCCACAAGTGTGTCTCTAATTAACTAAAATGATGCCGAAAAACATCAGAAGCTTTCAAACACATGACATTATCATATGGGCAGTCCAAAATTATTAAAAGGCATAGTAATCTTAATATATGTAAATTTTTGACTTTGCAGTAAGTAATAAAATTGCCTTGAAACATTCTCCCTCCCATTATTCAGGCATTTGGCAAATATATAATTATGGTAATCCTAATTGACCTAAAACAAGAAAGGTTTATTCTGGTTTCATATCAGATATTGAGAAAAACATGCATATGTATATTTTTATATTGTGTATGTAAATGTCTGGTTTCAACTGTATGTACCCCCAGCCAGTGGGCGCGGCATCGCTCCATAAACTTATATGGAACCAAGGCCATGCCCTGGCCAGTGGGAGAGACCGACTAGAGGGTGCGTCCTTGCCCTATGCAAGTCTATGTAGAGCGAGTATGTGCTCAATGGCAAGAGTTATGTTTAACACATACATACCCTCTGTTCCCGGGTCTGAAACCGATGAATCCCCGACACGCACAGTTCATGGTCTGGGGGATTCATAAATCTGCAGTCACACGGAGTGATTGATGACTTATCTGTTTTGATGGGACAACCCTTTTAATTGAATTGATAATACAACCTATGCTGCACAGTTAAAGGCCCCGTTACACACAACAATATTGTGAATGATATTGTTGCAACGTCACCAGTTTGGTGACGTTGCAGAGATGTCGAAACGACATCGTTGCGTGTGACATGTAGCAACAATCAACGATCAGTTGGCTGATCGTTAATCGTTGCCTAATGGTCTGAGCCATAATTCTATCGTTGGTCTCCCGCTGGGCAGCACACATCACTGTGTGTGGCAGCGAGAGACCAATGATCAGCGATGCTGGGAGCTGGTATCCAGGGTAAACAGTGGGTAACTAAGAGCTGCGCGGCTCTTAGATACCCACTGTTTACCCCTGGATACCCGCATACACACTGGTATCCAGGGTAAACAGCTGGTATCTAAGAGCTGTGCGGCTCTTAGTTACCAGCTGTTTACCCAGGATACCAGCTTGCTCGCTGGTCCTGATCGCTGGTGAGTCTGTCTATGTGACGAGCAGCAAACTATGTCCCAGTGATCCCATCCACGTCAGATCGTTGGTGGGTTCGCTGGGACATTGAAGCGTGTAACAGGGCCCTAATACAACATGGGGTATCATACCTGCTAATAATCACTGATAGATCACAAATATCAAATATAGGCGACTCTCCATTAAATAGAACCCACAAGAGACACTAGAGTCCAAAAAAGCCCAAAAATTCAGATTTGTTTAGAAAGGCAAAAAAAAATCACTTTTTATTGTACAAATAATTAATAATGTACAAATTCACAAAAACATTAATCTAAATGAGTGTACATTCATGGTGAGGAGCACCTTAGCAAGGGCCTCAGGCTATACAGAGTGCACCAAGGACACCAAAAAGTGCAAAATTGCAACAACACCTGGATTTTGATAATGTAACTGAGAGCTGAAGCATAGGTGGGCCGCCCTCCAGGGATGTGGGGTACACGGTACTGGGCCAGTCTCTCAGATGGGAATGTCACAGCAGCGGTGACCCGGTCTGTGGCCCTGGGCGCCCATGTAAAAGGGGTGTTGAGTTGGGAATAAAGTTTATAAGTGATTCGTGACGCCACCTGTGGTGTTCGGCAAGGGAGGTGTTAAGCCGACGCTGCAAGCAGATCCTCTGGGACAGATGGTGTAGTGCAGCAATGATGCTGTAGCCCTCCACAGGTAGGGCTGTTGGTCCCAGGGCAGTGTAGCAGAATGTTTAGGAAGAGGGTGCAGTGTTTGGCACAGAGATGTAGCAGTGCTGAGGATGTTGCAGGAAGGAGGCAAGGACACAACAGGGTGCAGTTTCTTTACCTTTACTTGGCAAATGCAGTCCAGGGTCCTGATTACAGATGGCACAGGAGCAGGCTAGCCTGGAAGCAACTCAGGGATCTCTCTATCAGATGGGTTGTGTAGTCTCCTTCCTAGTGCTGGCTTGAGATACATGCAGTACAGTGTTACACTGAAGTTCCTCCTTCTTATCTTCTCTTAGAACTACCTCGTATGGCAGACAGCCGTAGCCCTCTATCTCTCTTGGCTCACCCGTCGCTGTTGTGTCTCCGAGTCTTAGTTGGGAATAGAGCATTTACAGCTTCCTATTCCTCTGGTTTCTGTTGCAGTACCTTCAGTATCCATACAACCGTGGAGACCAGGCTCCAGATCATGGGCTATCACTGGGAGGGAGTTCTCTTTCCTCAGCTCAACCTCCAGCTTCTCTCCACATGTCTACACACGTTGCCTTCCTTACACTAACTGACTAATTTCCCCTCCTGGCCCTCAGAGACAACTCATCCCTCAGTTCTGGGTTCAGAGCTCCCTCTGCTGGCCTGGAGTGGGAACTGTGTTGCATGACATGGTTAACTGTTAGAGAGACCCTTCATTGCCTCCAAGCCTGACATCACCCTCCCTGGAGGAAGGCAATGCCACTGTGGCGACCATGCTCCTGGGGGCGCCACATAGGTATCGATGATCTCAAAGTATAAAGTAAAGCTCACAAGTACACAGCAGTATCTCCACATTAACTAATATACACTGTACCCATCATATCATGCGAAAAAAGGCTCCTAGAAAAGTTTTCCATCCTAAAAAACCCCCAGCTAGTTGCCTCATAAGGTGCCATTAATGGTACAGTCACTGTAGCAAATTCTTACCCATGTGGGGGCCTGATGTAACCTCTCTTGTGCCTGACCCTTTTCACCCTACAGGGCTTTTTCGAGGGGCCGTGTGGTAGCTGCTATGGCTACTGTACCATATATATAGGGACCTAAATTGAAGGGACCTGGTCCGCACCATCTTTAGAACGTCGCACATTATTATTATTATTATTATTAATATTTATTTGTAGAGTACAATTGATTCCATGGTGCTGTACATGAGAAGGGGTTACAATTACAGATATCACTTACTGTAAACAAACTAACAATCACAGTCTGATATATAGGGGAGAGAGGGCCCTGCCCTTTCGGGCTTACATTCAACAGGATGGTGGAGAAGGAGACAGTAGGTTGGGGGGTTGCAGCAGCTCCAGTGATGGTGAGGTGGTAGCTCCAGTAGTGGTGATGAGGTAGCGGGGTCATTGCAGGCTGTAGGCTTTCATGAAGAGATAGAGATGGGTTTTCAGGTTCCGTCTGAAGGATCCGAGTGTGGTTGATAGCCGGACGTGTTGGGGCAAAGAATTCCAGATGATGGGGACTATTCGTGAGAAGTCTTGGAGGCGGTTGGGTGAAGAGCGAATAAGTGTGGAGGAGAGAAGGAGATCTTGGGAGGATCGGAGATTACTTGAGGGAAGATATCGGGAGATTAATTCAGTGGAGGAGACAGGTTATAGATGGCCTTGCAGGTCAGTATTAGTACAGTAATTTGAATTGGATATGCTGAGGGAGTGGAAGCCAGTGAAGAGATTTGCAGAGGGGAGAAGCAGAAGAGTAGCGAGGAGAGAGATGAATTAGTCGGGCAGCAGAGTTAAGGATGGACTGGAGAGGTGTGAGGGTGTTAGCAGGGATGCCACAGAAAAGGATGTTGCAGTAGTCGAGACGCGAGATGATGAGGGCATGCACAAGCATTTTAGTAGAGTGAGGGTTGAGGAAGGGATGGATTCTGGAAATATTTTTGAGCTGGAGGCGGCAGGAGGGAGAGAGAGCTTTGATGTGCGGTTTGAAGGAGAGGGCAGAGTCAAGGGTTACTCCGAGGCAGCGGACCTCCGGTACGGGGGAAAGCGTGACGTCGTCAATTGTGATAGATAGGTCAGGTAAGAAGGATCTGTGAAATGGGGGAAAGATGATCAGTTCAGATTTGTTCACATTCAGTTTGATGAAGCGGGAGGAGAAGAAGGAGGATATGGCTGATAGACACTCCGGGATTCTGGACAGCAGAGAGGTGACGTCTGGGCCAGAGAGGTAGATCTGAGTGTCATCGGCATAAAGATGGTACTGGAATCCGTGGGACTTTATGAGTTGCCCCAGGCCAAGTGTATAGATTGAGAAGAGTAGGGGTCCTAGAACAGAGCCTTGGGGGACTCCAACAGAGAGAGGGTGGGATGAGGAGGTAGTGTGGGAGTGGGAGACGCTGAATGTGCGGTTGGAGAGGTATGAGGAGATCCTGGATAGGGCAAGGTCTTTGATGCCAAAGGAAGAGAGGATCTGTAGTAGGAGGCAGTGGTCAACTGTGTCGAAGGCAGAGGACAGGTCTAAAAGGAGGAGTATAGAGTATTGTCCGTTAGCTTTGGCTGTAAGTATGTCATTAGTAATTTTGGTCAGGGCTGTCTCAGTGGAGTGATGGGGGCGGAAACCAGATTGTCGATTGTCAAAGAGCAGGTTAGATGAGAGATGGGAGGAAAGTTCAACGTGGACGTGCTGCTCCAGGAGTTTGGAAGCGAATGGGAGCAGCAATATTGGGCGATAGCTGGACATAGCGGTTGGGTTGAGGGTTGGCTTTTTGAGGATAGGCGTGATTGTAGCATGTTTGAAAGCAGAAGGGAAGGTACCAGAAGTTAGTGATAGGTTGAAGAGGTGGGTTAGAGATGGGATAAGAGTGGTGGCGAGGTTGGGGAGGAGGTGGGATGGGATGGGGTCAAGTGCACAAGTGGTGAGGAGTGATTTGGAGAGAAGATGAGCAAGCTCCCCTTCAGTGATGTTGGATAAGGAGGTTATGGGGTTTGGACATTGGTCTGGTATACAAAGGGGTTGTGGTGGTTGAATAATAAAGACTTGCCGTGTTTGGTCTATCTTGTTTTTGAAGTGCATGGCGAAGTCCTCAGCAGAGATTAGGGAAGTTGGAGGGGGCAGTGGTGGGCGAGTAGGGAGTTAAAAGTATTGAATAACTGTTTGGGTTTGTGTGATAAGGAAGATACAAGGGATGTGAAGTAGGCCTGTTTAGCAGAGGTGAGAGCTGATTTGAATGCAACTGTTGCTTGTTTGAGTGCAGTGAAGTTGTCTTGGGAATGCGTTTTCTTCCAGCGCCGTTCAGCAATTCTGGATGCTTGCCAAGCTTTTTAATGGTGTTATTGTGCCAGGGTTGTCTATTGATTCGTCGCACTCTGTTATGCATGACAGGGGCGACCGAGTCGATGGTTGATGCAAGAGTGGCATTGTAGAAACTAGTGGCAGTGTCTGTGTCGTGGAGTGAAGATATGGAGGACAGTGGTAGTATGCAACCTCCCGTCGCGTCACATCCGGCCATCCCGGAACCCGGCGAGTGTTGGCTGTGCAGCCATTGTCATGGCTACACCGACGCCGGGCGGGGCTGTGCAGATGCCCTCAACAATGAGACAGGCAAGCATATGTGGTGGATACTGGGCAATACTATAGGAGGTAATTGACAACCATTTCTTATTCAGCCTGCACAGGAAAGTCAGGCACATGCACAGTGTGGGCTTGCCTGTCGCGTTGCTGAAGGCATCTGCACGGCCCCGCCGGACATCGGTGTAGCCATGACAACGGATGCACAGCCAACATTCGCCGGGTTCCAGGATGGCCGGATGTGACGCGATGGGAGGTTACGTACCTCCTGCGCATGCGCGGCGTTCTAAAGATGGCTCAGACCAGGTCCCTTCAATTTAGATCCCTACATATGGCACAGTAGCCATAGCAGGTACCACCCAGCCCCCCCAAGGAAGCCCTGTAGGGCGAAATGCATCAGGGAAAAAGCGAGGTTACGTCAGGCCCCCACATGGGTAAGAATGTGCTACAGTGACTGCACCATTAATGGCACTTTATAAGGCAACTA
Organism: Dendrobates tinctorius; assembly: GCF_039654945.1. NCBI lineage: Eukaryota > Metazoa > Chordata > Amphibia > Anura > Dendrobatidae > Dendrobates > Dendrobates tinctorius. Next base: position 23,443,043 of record NW_027361684.1, read on the forward strand.
GCTGGGTTTTTTTAGGATGGAAAACTTTTTTCTGGAAGTCGTTTTTCACATGATGTGATGGATATAGTGTATATTAGTTAATATGCAGATACTGCTGTGCACTTGTGAGCTTTACTTTATACTTTGAGATCATCAATACCTATGCTTCAGCTCTCAGTTACATTATCAAAATCCAGGTGTTGTTGCAATTTTTCACTTTTTGGTGTCCTTGGTGCACTCTGTATAGCCTGAGGCCCTTGCTAATGTGTTCCTCACCATGAATGTACACTCATTTAATTAATGTTTTTGTGAATTTGTAAATTATTAATTGTTTGTACCATAAAAAGTGATTTTTTTTAGTTTCTAAACAAATCTGAATTTTTGGGCTTTTTTGGACTCTAGTGTCTCTTGTGGGTTCTATGTTGCACAGTACAGTATCTAAAAAGTCAGTCTTTGACTGCCAAATTGTCTACTAGGTCCTGCACCTTGCAAAATCTGGTTGGTTAGGTGATATGGTAGATAATGAAGACCATTGTCAAGCTTCTGGCTGGCATAGCAACCTGTTGGAACCCCATAATTGATCTTCCTTTGTCAAATGCATTAAATGCCTTGGTCACTACTGATGGCAGCATTTGAGGGGTTAAGGTGCTGGGATCAACACTACGATTTATCTTCTAACAAATAACCAGTGTAAAGAAAATGGGGCGGATTTAATATCATGCCCATGAACTGTATCATAGTTGGTCGAAGATTACAATCTTCCTTCAAAATATGAAGCTGAAACAGGACAGATGGCTCAGAAGGTGGTCCAGCCTTAAGAGCTTCAAAGGAAAACATCCACCACCAGCAGCTCACTTAGCATCATGACAGGATGACCCCCTGCCACATGCTTTGTAATGACTTTAGTCTAATTCAGTCAAATGGGAATTTCATAAGGAGAATATGGAGTTATAATATATCCTAGCTGTGCACCAGTTATATTTTTGAGAAATTGGGTACAGGAGTTAAGTAGAACATCTAGTAGGAGCCAGGTAGCAAAGCCATGTTTGGTCTCCAAGCATAACAGAGGTCAGTCAGGATCCGATGACACCAAAACATCCACCCTATGGCCTTCTGTTGAAAAGTAACGATCTGTCATATCTTTTGGAATTTCAGCTGCAGAAGCTAAGGAGGCTAGACTCATGCTAGGGTTGGGAAAAGGAGTGACTGACAAAGGGTTTAAATGCTCATGTGAGGACATGTGGCTCTCTATTCTTCTCATGCTTGGTGTTCACTTCTGAGGGTGGTTGCATCGTATAACGTTTTGGAAGGAACTGGAAATAGTTGGCACCCCACACACTCATGTTGTCCAGCTCCATGACAGAGCATCAAGCCGGTAACTGACATGCTTCATCTGCTATACTTTTTGTACTACCACCTGTATTTGCATATCTGCCCATTGTATATGTATATGCATTGTGTATATAGTGTTTGTCTAGTATGCCCTTAAGGAAATTAAGTATCTAACTTAACCTTGGATTCCTTTTTTATCTCGATCCACAAGTCAGTGTTCTCGATTTAACTTCACATTCTACCAAGGCTTGTTTCTGGTCCAAAATGATCCTGGGCTTATATTTAAAAAGGAACTGGTGGCAGTCCTACTGGTCAGGCAAGACTCTGTTTCACTGGTGCTAGTGAAAGGGGCCTCTCAACCTGTAAGGGTAGTGAGCGAGCATTTTTCTATGCCATCTGCTGTGTGTGCCAACCTCTCTCACCCTCCTTATCTTCTTGCACATACGTGGACACAGGTATCTGTGTAAAGTGAGCTAAGCTGACCTTACGTATCCCCAGGGTGTACAGAATGTCACATTGGTGAAAGTGAGGAGACCGTACTGCGTGATCCCTCCTACATAATAGTGAGGTCAGGTGAGTCTGCGAGTTGTGGTTTATCCCATATGATTTTTAAACAGGGCATCGCCTGTCTGTGATTTGTGTCTAATGTTAAAGCTCATCTCCACTTACTGATGCTGAACTGCAATACCAGACACAGCCAATAGTGTGGTTCTGTTCTTGAAGAAAGCAGCTATGTCTTTTTATAACCCCATTAAATAATGAAATAATTTGTGTTTCTTCAAGGGAAAATGACAATAACTTCCATACACTATTCACAAATGCCATATCTTCTTATGGCACAGCATCCTTCAGGTCAATTTACATATATAGCTTCCTTGGTCTTTCATCTGGATCAATACGTGAGCAAATTTTTACTAAATGCTCCTCAGCCACTTAAAAAAACAAGTAGAGAAAGAAAGCCATTAAGAAATTAGATTTGTAGGGAATCAATAAATGTAAGTATATAAAATTCTCTTCGACACTAACATGCGGACACATATAGCTTGATACATGGCTGAATTGAATGCATTTTAAGTTCCTATTTGGAGTTTTATTCAAAGTACATTTACCATTAAGAATGAGTATTGCTATTATAATATTAATGTAGAATAAATCCAATAAATTATGGCTTGGCTATATGGTATCCAGATATAGCAGAAAATTGTGGATTTCTCTGGAATAAGACATTGGATCGCTGATATCAAGGTATCTCTTTACTCAGTTTCCTTTGATCTACATGTCCATATAGATGGCATGAGGGGGTTGATTCTACTGACAGATTATCTTTAACTGGTAAATGTATTCTATTGGTTATTAGGGAAGGAACAGTCAGTTTTCACAGTTTAATTCTGCTGTCACATCTTGCTAAAAAATACAATATGTTACACAGAAGTGGACATATTTCCTGTGCCATGTCTTCAGATTATTATGCTTGGTTTGAGATACTTATGACAATTTTAAAAAGTATCTGGAAAGGTGAGTGTTGCTTGGAGAAAAGGGGGTATGAATTAACATGTGCCAAATTTGCATCAGAATCGTGGTGCCAAAAATTTCACAGCAACTAAAATGTGATGTAAGGAAGAAAAAAGTGTCTAGCAAGATAAACCTTGACAGAGAAGGGGTCTGGTTTAGATGCTAAAATAAGAAGACCATTGGCTCCTGTCTAGAGTTGAGCGATACCGTCCGATACTTCAAAGTATCGGATCGGAATGGATCGGCCGATCTTAAAAAAAAGTATCGGTATCGCCGATTCCGATACCGGAAGTCCCATTCAAGTCTATGGGACTTCCGGTATCGGAATAAGAAAAATCCTGTTTTTCCCTTGTACAGCCTCTCTGGGGTCTGTACGGGCCTTTCGGGGGGCTGTGCCGGCCTGCCGGGGGGCTGTGCAGGCTCCAGTGGGCTGTGCCGGCCTGCCGGGGGGCTGTGCCGGCCTGCCGGGGGGCTGTGCAGGCTCCGGGGGGCTGTGCCGGCCTGCCGGGGGGCTGTGCAGGCTTCGGGGGTCTGTGCAGGCATCGTCCGATGGGACTACAAGTCCCATCGGGCGATGCCTGCTACCATGACAGTGATTGACACATTAGCCAATGATGGGACAGTAGTAGTCCCATCATCCGGCTAATGTGTTGAATGTAAAAAAAAAAAAAAATTACATGCGACATACATGCTACATACATACAACATGCATACTACATACATGCTACATTCATACTACATACTACATACATGCTACATTCATACTACATATATACTACATGCAACATACATACTACATATATACTACATGCTACATACATACTACATATATACTACATGCATGCAACATGCATACTACATATATACCACATGCAACATACATACTACATATATACTACATGCAACATACATACTACATATATACTACATGCATGCAACATGCATACTACATATATACTACATGCTACATACATACTACATATATACTACATACATACTGCATGCTACATACATACTACATGCTACATACATACCACATACATACTACATACATACTACATGCTACATATATACTACATGCAACATACATACTACATATATACTACATGCAACATACATACTACATGCATGCAACATGCATACTACATATATACTACATGCTACATACATACTACATATATACTACATACATACTGCATGCTACATACATACTACATGCTACATACATACCACATACATACTACATACATACTACATGCTACATATATACTACATATATACTACATGCTACATACATACTACATATATGCTACAGTGGGGAAAAAAAGTATTTAGTCAGTCAGCAATAGTGCAAGTTCCACCACTTAAAAAGATGAGAGGCGTCTGTAATTTACATCATAGGTAGACCTCAACTATGGGAGACAAACTGAGAAAAAAAAATCCAGAAAATCACATTGTCTGTTTTTTTTTCATTTTATTTGCATATTATGGTGGAAAATAAGTATTTGGTCAGAAACAAAATTTCATCTCAATACTTTGTGATATATCCTTTGTTGGCAATGACAGAGGTCAAACGTTTTCTGTAAGTCTTCACAAGGTTGCCACACACTGTTGTTGGTATGTTGGCCCAATGCTCCATGCAGATCTCCTCTAGAGCAGTGATGTTTTTGGCTTTTCGCTTGGCAACACGGACTTTCAACTCCCTCCAAAGGTTTTCTATAGGGTTGAGATCTGGAGACTGGCTAGGCCACTCCAGGACCTTGAAATGCTTCTTACGAAGCCACTCCTTCGTTGCCCTGGCGGTGTGCTTTGGATCATTGTCATGTTGAAAGACCCAGCCACGTTTCATCATCAATGCCCTTGCTGATGGAAGGAGGTTTGCACTCAAAATCTCACGATACATGGCCCCATTCATTCTTTCATGTACCCGGATCAGTCGTCCTGGCCCCTTTGCAGAGAAACAGCCCCAAAGCATGATGTTTCCACCACCATGCTTTACAGTAGGTATGGTGTTTGATGGATGCAACTCAGTATTCTTTTTCCTCCAAACACGACAAGTTGTGTTTCTACCAAACAGTTCCAGTTTGGTTTCATCAGACCATAGGACATTCTCCCAAAACTCCTCTGGATCATCCAAATGCTCTCTAGCAAACTTCAGACGGGCCCGGACATGTACAGGCTTAAGCAGTGGGACACGTCTGGCACTGCAGGATCTGAGTCCATGGTGGCGTAGTGTGTTACTTATGGTAGGCCTTGTTACATTGGTCCCAGCTCTCTGCAGTTCATTCACTAGGTCCCCCCGCGTGGTTCTGGGATTTTTGCTCACCGTTCTTGTGATCATTCTGACCCCACGGGGTGGAATTTTGCGTGGAGCACCAGATCGAGGGAGATTATCAGTGGTCTTGTATGTCTTCCATTTTCTAATTATTGCTCCCACAGTTGATTTCTTCACTCCAAGCTGGTTGGCTATTGCAGATTCAGTCTTCCCAGCCTGGTGCAGGGCTACAATTTTGTTTCTGGTGTCCTTTGACAGCTCTTTGGTCTTCACCATAGTGGAGTTTGGAGTCAGACTGTTTGAGGGTGTGCACAGGTGTCTTTTTATACTGATAACAAGTTTAAACAGGTGCCATTACTACAGGTAATGAGTGGAGGAAAGAGGAGACTCTTAAAGAAGAAGTTACAGGTCTGTGAGAGCCAGAAATCTTGATTGCTTGTTTCTGACCAAATACTTATTTTCCACCATAATATGCAAATAAAATGAAAAAAAAACAGACAATGTGATTTTCTGGATTTTTTTTTCTCAGTTTGTCTCCCATAGTTGAGGTCTACCTATGATGTAAATTACAGACGCCTCTCATCTTTTTAAGTGGTGGAACTTGCACTATTGCTGACTGACTAAATACTTTTTTTCCCCACTGTACATACATACTACATACATACTACATGCTACATACATACTACATACATACTACATACATACTACATGCATGCTACATACATACTACATGCTACATACATACCACATACATACTATATACATACTACATGCTACATATATACTACATATATACTACATGCATGCTGCATACATACTGCATGCTACATGCATGCTACATACATACTACATACATACTACATGCTACATACATACCACATATATACTACATACAATACATTCATACAATACATACATAGACATACAGTACATATAACATAGAGTAACATACTTACCAATACTTGTCACATTGTTCCCCGAAGCCATTGTCTTTTACGGAATAAATATTAACATAACAAACCACAAAAATACTCACCCACGATCCGAAGCAGTCCACGAGTGTGTCCCACGACGATCTTGGGTAGAGAACTGCAGCATCAGCTGTTGCTGCCGTTCTCTACGGGCTGCAGGAATCCAATGACGGAAGGTAGGTATCCTTCCGCACTGTATTCCTCCGCCACTTTAAAAAAAAAAAGTCCCTAGTCTCACTTTATGCCATTGCTGTGTGGGAAATTCCCACGCAGCAATGGCATAAAGTGAGACTAGGGACTTTTTTTTTTTAAGTGGAATGCATGAGAATCGCTTACTTCCCGCATGTGGCTATGCCCATCATGCGGGAAGTTAAGCGTCTCATGTGCGGTTGGTACCCACGGTGTGGAGGAGAGGAGACTGTCCTCCATGCCCTGGGCACCATACCCCTGTAAAAAAAAGAATAAAAAATAAAAAATCGGGGTATATTTCCCTTTCGACGTCCCGCGCTGCCATCCCTGGCCTCAGCGTTCCCTGCAATGCCTTGCGGCAAGGTCCTGTGATGACGTAGTCTCGCGTGACTCTAGCGGTCTCGCGAGATCGCTATAGTAACGCGAGACCAACGTCATCACAGGTCTCGCAAGGCATCGCTGGGAACGCTGAGGCCCGGGAATGCAGCGCGGGACGTCGGAAGGTAAATATACCCCGATTTTTTATTTTTTTATCATTTTTAACATTTTATCTTTTACTATTGATGCCGCATAGGTGGCTTCAATAGTAAAAAGTTGCTCACACTTGTCAAACACTATGTTTGACGAGTGTGACCAACCTGTCAATCACTTTCCAAGCGATGCTTCAAATCGCTTGGATAGTGCTTGACTATCGCACGCGAAAATTGCGGCAAAATCGCGAACATAATCGCGGTGAAATCGCGCGGAAAAAACTGCGCGATTTCTGGGAAGGAGTCTGGTTTTCAGTGTGCGTTTTAAAACGCTACGTGGGCACATAGCCTTAATGTGACCAGCTTCCTCTGATTGTAGACACATTGCTCATCTGCCGCCAGGATCAGCCAAACGATTCACTGCTCCTGCGCAGAATTCGCGCATGTGCAGTACGACGGTGTTCCGCTGGTGATACCGTGCAAGTGATGAGTGTGAGTGTGTGAGAGTGTGTGTGAGAGTGTGTATGTGAGTGTGAGAGAGAGTGAGTGTGAGTGTGTGAGTGTGAGAGTGTGTGAGTGTGTGTTTGAGTGAGTGTGAGTGAGTGTGAGTGTGACTGTGAGTGTGTGAATGTATGAGTGTGAATGTATGAGTATGAGAGTGTGAGTGTGAGTTTGTGAGTGTGTGAGAAGTGAAAAATATTTCTGTGAAGAACAGAGAATAGTGTAATACATATTTCTAGGGCAATTTCAAGTTTTGTAGTAATTTTAATTTGGGGCAAATTTATACACTGCAAATAAAATGTCCCAGGAACATTTGGTAAATATGGAAAATTCTAATTTCAAAAAGATTCACTTATCTCTAGAGTGGGCCAAATTTATTCAAGTGGAATTTAATTCTATTCAAACATTACGAAAATCCAGCTCCTTCAAAATGCATATTTTTTTTAATTACTGCACAAAATCAGCTCTTCCCTATGGAATCTTTGACATCCCTTCTTACTACCACAGTGTGTTGAAACCATGGTCCACGACCTTGCTATTCATACTCTAGGCCACATATGCCAAACTCTGGTCTGTAGGCCAAATCTTACCACAGGTGTGTATATGTGGCTCGTGATGCAGGGTGGTTCCTCCGAGTAGATGCTGCCAGTGACATAGTGCATGTCCCCAGATAGCATCACACTGTCAACTATAGTGGCATTCTAAATGCTGATACAGTTAAAAGCAATGCTGGAGGAGGCTTCATATAGTGCTCCATACAGTAAAATGCACCTCACATAGTGCACCATACAGAGTAACTGGTCAACATAGTTCTCAATACAGAATAAAGCACCCCACATTAAAAAACATACTCTCTCCTCTGCCTATTCCTCCTCTGATGCTCCTTCTCTAAGCATGCTCCTTTTGCGTCTGACATTTCAGCTCAGCAGGCTCAATGATGTCTTTACAACCCTCCCACTGTTCCGAGATATGCAGAGGACCTGAAGATACCATATATATATATTTTTTTTTTTTTAATGTGGGGCCTAATATACTGTATAGCAGGGATCCCCAGCTCCAGTCCTCAAGGCCCACCAACACATCATATTTTCAGGATTTCCTTTGTATTTCACAGGTGAAGCAATTATCACCTAAGCAATACTAAGGAAATTCTGAAAACATGATCTGTTGGTGGGCCTTGAGGACTGGAGTTGGGAAACCTGCTGTATAGAGCCCTATGTGTGGTGCATTATACTGTATGGAGCACTATGTAGGTTGCATTATACTGTATGAATCACTATGTGGGGCCATTATACAGTATGAAGCAATATGTGAAACCCTTTAAACTGTATGGAGCACTATGTGGGGACCTTTATACTGTATGGAGCACTTCGTGAGGTCATTATACTGTATGTAGCTCTATGTGAGGACATTATACTGCATGGAGCACTATATGGGACCCATTATAATGTATGTTGCACTATGTGATGCCCATTATACTGTAAGGAGCAATATGTGGGGCCCATTATCCTGTATGGAGCACTATGTAGGGCCATTATACTGTACAAAGCACTATGTTGGGTCATTTTACTGTATGGAGCACTATTTGGGGCTATTACACTGTATGGAGCAGTATGTAGGGCCATTATACAGTAAGTAGCAGTAAGTGGTGCTAAATATATTATATGGAACACTGTTAATATACTGGGCCATTATACTGTATGAAGCACTATTTGGGGCTATTATACTGTATGAAGCAGTATGTGCTGTCATTATATTGTATGGAGCATTATGTGGTGCCAATCATACTGTATAGAAAACTTTGTGGGGCTCATTATACTATATGGAGCACTATGTGGGGCCATTTTACTGTATGGATCACTATGTGGGCTCATTATACTGTGTGGAGCACTGTTTGAGGTCATTAGACTGTATGGAGCACTATGTGAGGCCATTTTCTCCATGGAGAACTATGAGGCCCCATTATATGGTATAGAGAACTGTGTAGGGCCATTATACTTTATGAAGCACTTTTTGTGGCTATTATACTGTATAGAGCACTGCATGAGGCTATTATACTGTATGTAGCACTATTTGAGGCCATTATACTGCATGGAGCACTATGAGACGCCATTATACTGTATGGCGCACTATGTGAGGCCATTATACTGTACAGAGTACTTTTTGAGCCCTCTATACTGTATAGAGTACTATTTGGGGCCATTATACTGTATTGAGCACTTTATGGTGGTTAACCTCTATGGAGCAAATTGTGGAGCCATTATACTGTACTAAGCACTATGTCGAGCCATTACACAGTATGGAAGGCAATGTAGCACTCCCTTATACTGTATGGAGGACTATATGGGGCCCATTATACTTTATGGAGCATTTTTCGTGGCCATTATACTGTATGAAGGGCTGTGTGGGGATTACAGTTTGAGAATTATACTGTGATGGGGTCACCATTCTTTGCCGGGTTGATTGAGAGATGAAGGTAAAGTAGGGTTATTAAATAGTGATGAGCAAGTATACTTGTTACTCGAGATTTCCCGAACATGCTCGGGTGATCTCGAGTATTTGGATGTGCTCGGAGATTAAGTGTCTGTCGCCGCAGCTGCATGATTTGCTGCTACTAGCCAGCCTGAATACATGTGGGGTTTCTCTAACAAGCAGGCAATCTGCACATGTATTCAGACTGGCTAGCAGCAGCAAATCATGCAGCTACGGCGACAGAAACTAAATCTCGGAGCACATCCAAATACTCGGAGATCACCTGAGCATGCTCGGGATATCTTGAGTAACGAGTATACTCGCTCATGACTATTATTAAACCATGCGTGTGGAGGGTGCTGTGGACGAATTCACTGTGGGGTATCACGTGCAAAGAACTTTCATTTTTGTAAGTACATTCACTTTAGCAATAATGCAATTCAAATCTCATGTATTCAGTGTTGCACACATCTTTATGATTACAGAGGGCTGCTCTGTTCTCTTGCTTGTATATTGTACAGTCATTGCAGATTGCACCTGTTCACACTAGCATTACTCTATATTGAGGTGTTCGTCAGTTTTTTGCTTTTTGCAGTTTACTATTGGAGGTCATGACTGCGTCCTTTTCTGACTTAACACGCATATCATCAGCCCAAGGGTGTTTTTAATTAGTGCTGGTTCCTACAGGCCCATTTAAATGTAGGCTTATAGCCTGGGAGCGGCATATTTGATAAATATTAGGTTAGGTACCCATCAAGGTAAGGTTACCTTGCCGTGGTTGATGGGCACACATGAATTATCCAATTTTTGTGCTTAGAACCTACATTTTTTGTAAGGTCATTCTATTTAGTAATAATGCAATTCAGATCTCAAGTATTCGTTGGTTGCATATGTCTTAGCGCTTACAGAATATTGCTTTGTTCTCTTGTTTGTCTAGAGTGAAGATGCCCAGGGTTCAGAGCATAAATTAACTTTCTCTGTAAAACCGTGTAAAACCTTCGTGATTTGGCAAATTTGAATCTCGAAAGACCTGTTCATCTCTAATCATCTCTAGTCTGTATGTATTTATTTATGTTTTCATTATTTCTCTTTTACTTTTGTTTAGTTTCCTATGCTGATTTTTTTTAAAGAGTCAGAGCTCAAGCCATGGAACCTTCTAATAAATGTGGTACTCCAGTAATACTGGATTCTTTGTTAGTCTTGCATTTTATTATTTTAAAAGGACACCTCAGTAAAAACCTGTATGGCTCTATTATTTAAGGGGTTTTCCAAAACTTAGATATTAATACACTACCAATAGGATAGCTCATCAATATGATATGAGTGGGGCTCCAACATCAAAAACCCCTTCATCAGTTGTTTATAGTCGTGTGGCCAGATATAATAGCACAGCTTCATACACTGTGTAGTGACCAGTTCCAAATACTGCCGCTCAATTTTTATTAAACTGAATTAGATATGAGCTGCAGTACCTGGGAATGACCACTACATGGTGTGTAGAGGTAAGATTTTCTGGCTCTATATGCTTCTTACATCCAGAACTCGACCAATGCAAATATATAGCGACAGAAACAGTCTAGTTGGGTTCTGGCCGGGAGTATGCACATCACATACTCGTGGTCACATGACTGACATTCCCAGCACTGACACCCAAGAATTCTCACAGCATGCAAAGTATCTGCAGACTTGTAATTTTAAACTGGACAACCCCTTTAAGTGGCATAATATGCAAAATAGTGACTTATAAATTCCCATTCTCCATAATAAAACATCTAAAGTTTTATAGCAGGTAAACGATGACAAAATCTCCCTATGTAAATGTAATATAAGGATTATTTTTTCCTTAGTAACCCAGTGTTACTAAAGCCCCCATCACACATAGCGATCTCGCTAGCGAGATCGCTGCTGAGTCACTGCGAGTCTGAGTCTCGCTGCGAGATTGCTGTGTGTGACACTGACCAGCGATCGGCTCCCTGCCGGTATCGCTGATCGTTGTTGGAATGCCCTGGGCATTTCTTTGATCGCTGGTCTCCCGCTGGCCAGCACGCATCGCTGCGTGTGACAGGCATGAGACCAGCGATCAGCGCGCTGGTAACTAAGGTAGACATCGGGTTTCTAAGCAGCGCGCGTCACTTATAAACCCGATGTGTACCTTAGCTACCAGTGCACTGATGCAGGGAGCTGGTAACCAAGGTACACATCGGGTTTCTAAGTGACGCGCGCTGCTTAGAAACCCGATGTCTACCTTAGTTACCAGCTCCCTGCATCAGGCGCTGGTAACTAACCTGCACAGCGACACTGGGCGCTCGGCGTCGCTGGTGCTGATCGCTGGTGAAGCTGTCTGTTTGACAGCTCACCATCGATCATGTAGTGACTCACCAGTGATCCTGACAAGTTGATATCGGTGTCGGGATTGCTGGTGAGTCGCTATGTGTGACGGGGCCCTAAGACTCACAGCCAATAAATGAAAAGCAGCGTGCTTTAGATTGCAGGTCTGCTGCTAAATTATGAGGTATATTGGTAATCTGCTGGATCTGGTGCACATTTTTTATCACCAGATCATTTACATTGGCGGGCACTCTCCATGTGTTGATAAAGTGTAATTTAGTAAGCTACAATAACCATTAGCCAATGTTCAATGGCTTATTCATCACCAAAATGTCCGTCTGCTACAGAAGAGGTCGTTGCATTCAGATATTTGTGAAGACGCATTCTGCACAACATCAATATATGACTTTTCCCGAGTCTCTCTCTCTAATGTATTTCCATAAAAGACAAGAGAAACACAAAAGAAATTGACACAAAAGCCAATGAGAAAACATTTAAGAGATGAAGCATGTTTAGCTCAATAAATAGCAATGTATCATTTGATCCATTGTAACATTATCATACGTGGGGATTTCAAAGTGAACTCATTCTAAATACATTGTATGGTCCAATATGTATCTCCATGGGAAAAAACCCAAACAAGATATAGCATACGCTGATCAGAGGAAACGTGCTTATGACAGCGGTAATCTACCGGTCACAAAATGATAAGGGCGAGGGCTAATTTGGAAGGCAGATTGCACTAACACCATGATTGTCGCACTGTGATCTCAGAGTCAGAACCTCTAGAGGCGAAGATCCCAAGTGCCGGAATATGTATTCTAACACCTGTTTCACTCCAAGTTGTCTGATCGCATTAGTGTCTTTCTGATGAAGCGTGATGAACCGCTGCAGTGGAAAAGTGTTACCTGCTGAAAATAAAATTTCCCCTAAGCTGTTTTTCTTGTTAACACTTTGTAATTCTCACCTATGGAATAAGACAGAAAGCATGTTTAGACGCAGATTGTCTTTTTCCATTTTTAAGATTGAAATAATGACAGTAGAAAAAGACCACATCATTTTATCTTCCCAATGATTAATATTTTTGTTGTCATAGATAAGATGTATGTGTAGCCCAGGTTTGTGCAAATTCATTTACTATTGACTTTCCAGCCAAATTTACGGGAAATGTGTTCCATGCATCCACTATCCTTTCGGAAAAATAATATTTTCTAACATTCCTTGTGCGTCTTTGTTTTTCATTTCAGATCTTTAATTAAGCCTTTAACATATTATGTTTCTACAAAACCTATTACCTACGGACGTCCCACATTGGAAAGGCATAATTCCAAGAAGGTGCAGGGGAACGGCACATTTCACCCTTTGCATTGTCTGACATCCGCAGTATAAATTCACATGTTGCTGATCTCATGCCTGGATCTCTTATTGATTTACACTGCAGATATTTTTTAAAACGTGCGTATGAGTTTTTTTTAAATCTCTTGCACTGTGCTGCCATATGCAGCAGGAAATCCAATGCATGTTTGGTATGTGGAAACATACATTTTTTATTAATCCAAAAATGCAATCACTCTCATGTCAGACACTAATTTCTTATTCTGGACTGTAATATCAACATAATATCTCCCTAACTGATTGATGTACCCTACATAACTTCTCACTTTTTTGTCTGTATATTTAGTCATGTTTTCTATTTCTGCTTATTATATAGACTGCGTTATAATAAGAGGCCCAAATTATTTGTCATCATAAATTAATATTAAAAAGATTCTAGTCGTTGGCAAATAGTATGGATATACATCATTTTTATCCTACTTGCATATTCGTCATTCATACAGTTGTGGCCAAAAGTATTGACACCCCTGCAATTCTGTCAGATAATACTCAGTTTCTTCCTGAAAATGATTGCAAACACAAATTCTTTGTTATTATTATCTTCATTTAATTTGTCTTAAATGAAAAAACGCAAAAGAGAATGAAGCAAAAAGCAAAACATTGATCATTTCACACAAAACTCCAAAAATGGGCCAGACAAAAGTATTGGCACCCTCAGCCTAATACTTGGTTGCACAACCTTTAGCCAAAATAACTGCGACCAACCGCTTCCGGTAACCATCAATGAGTTTCTTACAATGCTCTGCTGGAATTTTAGACCATTCTTCTTGGGCAAACTGCTCCAGGTCCCTGATATTTGAAGGGTGCCTTCTCCAAACTGCCATTTTTAGATCTCTCCACAGGTGTTCTATGGAATTCAGGTCTGGACTCATTGCTGGCCACCTTAGAAGTCTCCAGTGCTTTCTCTCAAACCATTTTCTAGTGCTTTTTGAAGTGTGTTTTGGGTCATTGTCCTGCTGGAAGACCCATGACCTCTGAGGGAGACCCAGCTTTCTCACACTGGGCCCTACATTATGCTGCAAAATTTGTTGGTAGTCTTCAGACTTCATAATGCCATGCACACGGTCAAGCAGTCCAGTGCCAGAGGCAGCAAAGCAACCCCAAATCATCAGGGAACCTCTGCCATGTTTGACTGTAGGGACCGTGTTCTTTTCTTTTAATGCCTCTTTTTTTCACCTGTAAACTCTATGTTGATGTCTTTGCCCAAAAAGCTCTACTTTTGTCTCATCTGACCAGAGAACATTCTTCCAAAATGTTTTAGGCTTTTTCAGGTAAGTTTTTGCAAACTCCAGCCTGGCTTTTTTATGTCTCCGGGTAAGAAGTGGGGTCTTCCTGGGTCTCCTACCATACAGTCCCTTTTCATTCAGACGCCGACGGATAGTACGGGTTGACACTGTTGTACCCTCGGACTGCAGGGCAGCTTGAACTTGTTTGGAAGTTAGTCGAGGTTCTTTATCCAACATCTGCACAATCTTGCGTTGAAATCTCTTGTCAATTTTTCTTTTCCGTCCACATCTAGGGAGGTTAGCCAGAGTGCCATGGGCTTTAAACTTCTTGATGACACTGCGCACGGTAGACACAGGAACATTCTGGTCTTTGGAGATGGACTTGTAGCCTTGAGATTGCTCATGCTTCCTCACAATTTGGTTTCTCAAGTCTTCAGACAGTTCTTTGGTCTTCTTTCATTTCTCCATGCTCAATGTGGTACACACAAGGACACAGGACAGAGGTTGAGTCAACTTTAATCCATGTCACCTGGCTGCAAGTGTGATTTAGTTATTGCCAACACCTGTTAGGTGCCACAGGTAGGTTACAGGTGCTGTTAATTACACAAATTAGAGAAGCATCACATGATTTTTTTGAACAGTGCCAATACTTTTGTCCACCCTCTTTTTTATGTTTGGTGTGGAATTATATCCAATTTGGCTTTAGGACAATTCTTTTTGAGTTTTTTCATTTAAGACAAATTAAATGAAGATAATAATACCAAATAATTTGTGTTTGCAATCATTTTCAGGAAGAAACTGAGTATTGTCTGACAGAATTGCAGGGGTGTCAATACTTTTGGCCACAACTGTATAGAACATCAATTTATGTAATAGGCTCAACTTCCATTGATTGTTCTTGGCTGGAACGCACGCAGCGAGCGCAGTGACAAGCATGCTCTTCTTGGCTGCTGCATACATATTTCCTAGGCAGCACCTAATGTGGCGTATCAGAAGTGACATCCTGACTATGGAATGCACTTGTCTCGAACAGAAGCTGCACTCTATTGTCTGGATATGATGCTCCAGAATTGATGATTCTTATCCTTGGAGCTTTAAAACCCAAATATAACGTCGAGGTACATGTGCGGTGTCAATTTGTGTTTTCTGCATGGTTGATTGGACCTAACACTGGAATTTGGTCTTCTGATGAGCCCTGCTCATCTCTGGGGATAAACACATTGAGACTTTGAGACAAAAGGCCCCTTTATGTTTAGCGATGCACCAGGGATCCCGACCACGATACGACCCGGTCAGGATCGCTGGTGAATCGCTAAGTGATCGCTAGTGAGCTGCCACACAGGCAGATCTTACAGCGATGCAGCAGCGATCGTTACTTACCTTTCAGACGAGGCGATTCTGACGTCCTCCCGTCCGCGTCCACGCGTCACTCGTCAACACCAGAAGGAAGCGCCCGACGAGAAATGGAGCTGCGCTATCTCGCGCGATCAGCGACAGACAGCGGGGGAGCCGGTCGGAGGTAAGTATCACACATAGCAATATCGCTAGCGATATCGCTGCTGCGTCACCAAATCGGTGATGCTTTAGCGATATTGCTAGCGATATCGCTGTGTGTAAAACCCCCTAAAGGGGAAATCATGCTCATCAAAGATAAGTTTATTCTTCCTTCATTCTTCCTTGTTTGCATTGTGAAATCATGCATCAGATATTAGCGCTGTTAAAGGGATAATTGTAGGCACAGCCTTCGCTTAGTGGAGGTGCTATGATCATTACTAATCAGGGTGCCAACCTCCTTGGTCAGGTAGGAACCAGATTTTCTAGGGTCTTATTGTAGACAATTGATAGGCTAATGACCTGGATTTAAATTTCCCTGTACTGCGTAATTTGGATTTTGTTCCTCTATTCAAGCTCATTTTCTATGGTCATGCTTTATTAACATTTTCTATGGCCATCTATTTGTGTTGCTTCCTGTTTGGGCAAAATTAATTTTTATGGTTATTTATATTGGTGTTTTTTTGTATGGGTATGCTTTTAAATAATTGATCCTGTGGAAATTCAACAGCATTTAGAAGCACGCGTCAGCGTCGTTAAGGACGCTATGGAGAAGAGCGAGTTACTGAGAGACTGGGAGGGCGCATGCACACTGGTTGTTTAGGGGAACCTGTCATTGTAGGTGGCATGAATGCGCAGGCGCGAGTCCTGTCGGATGCGTGGAGCTGAAAAAATGTAAACAAGAGAATTAGAGGAGCAGTGATGACATTAATTGGAAGAAAGGACATGTTGCCACTTAGGATAATAAGATATCAAGAATAAGGAAGAGCTAATTAATGGATTTAGGTAGGAGGAATAACCTATTGTGAAGAGGAGTGGCCTAAAACATTATACTGATATGGGGCTGTATAATTTTGAGGGAAGCTACATGATTCGGGTTGGTTTTTACTGTCCACAGTCTTATGATCGCCATTATTCACCAAATAATGGCAATCGCAAAAAAAAAATGTTTGATTTCCCATTCATTTCTCTCTCTGATATGATCTTGCCTACCAGAGGAGAAAGAAATGTGGTCCCCCTGAACCCCTCTCAGTACCCTCAAGCTCCGTCCCCCGGCCATCTGCGTCTTCTTTCTGGAGTCCTCACCGTGGAGTGGTGGGATGGCTTTTTTATCCAAAAACATGCTTACTAAGTACCGCATGTTGTTTTCATGCACTATGATATTTATTTATTTATTGCAGGGTATATAATCATTATGTTTCAGTCTTTGTTTTTTTCTGCTCAGTGCCTAGTGCAAACATGTGCATACACACTGCATGCACACCAGTTTATATCCCAGTTCATACTTTGGGGTTTTTTCAGTCTGTTTGCATCATGTGCATATAAAAGGTGTGGCCTGCCTTTCCATTGAGCTGGGGATTATAGTGATGTGGTCTTCCATAGCTGTGTGTCCACTAGTTGGGCCCAGTCCTTTTCAGTCCTTATCCACATGCATGTCACTTGACAAACGCTAATGTTAAGGTTTTTATTATTAGAGTTAGGACTGTCCCAATTACCGTGGAGGGGTGTGATAGCTTTCACATTTTTTGATCAAAAACATGCTAACTAAGTACCGCATATTATTTTCATGCACTATGCCATTTATTTATTTACTGCAGGGTAGTTAATCATTATTTTTCTGTCTTTGATTTTTTTCAAAATCGAGTCTTTGCAGATTCTATCAGCTCTAATAAAGACTAATGATGGGTGAGTGTGCTCGGCACAGCTCGATACCATATAGACCATGGGGGTGCTTGATCGAGTGGCAAGCAATGCCGAGTATCGCGTGTTGCTCTAGGGCTCGGTTCCCAATAAGGAGAGAGAGCATTTCAGTGCTCGATCAACATTACTAAAGACACATTTCTAACATCTATTTCTCTTACAGAGATGAGCTGTGCTTTTGTTGGCAGACTTTTGTCTTGTGGATCATGTAGTGGACAATTTCTCCTTGTTAGGGAGGTGTCTAGATCCCACTCTCTGTGCGTGACTGACTTGGTATTATATGTGTTGAGTTTTTAACTTAATGTTGGAATATCCATTTTATGTTGCTCACCCTTGTGAAATAATAGTGATATTATTACTTTATTTGTTGGGTGTGCACACTACTGTTTGGGTTGCTTTTCTACCTATGTAATTATTGCTATAATGTGAGTGTGAAATTGTACACTAACTCACATTTTTCAGTGTTCCCTGCAAATTTTTGCTATATTTTAACAAGGGAATACAGCATTTCAAAACTTTCTTCAACTAGCCAAGCTAACACCCTTTAGAAATTCGATCCCATTTGCAGATATGAAAAGCATTTATCACATTTTCAAAAACTGTTTATGAACTTGGAAGCATCAAACTGTAGCTGACAGCCGTCTGGAACATTTTATTTCACACCATGCTTAAATTTTAAATTATTTTAATATTGCGTGAAGCATTAGAGTTTTAAGCCATATAGGCATGATCACAAGTCTTGCAGTTACTAATAGTCTTAATAGTATTCAGGTCATCTGGATTACAGCCTCATCATGGATTCAAGAGACAAGTGCAAACAGTGCCGATCTGAATCTTTTATATCACACAGAGCACACTTCAAGACATTCCATTAGCATGGGAGTTAATCATCCACCACTGACAGTCTCATTTCAAGCATTGACATTACATTTTTCAGACTTTTTTTTGTGGTGGTGAGTGGGATAAAAATTATACATGCCTATAATACACTTGAATGTTATTTAAAAAAAAAATTCTCTACTGCGAAAGGTGTTTCACATTAACCTTCTCTAAACTATATTTACATGTTTTAGTATAATGAATAATGGATCGGGCTCAGACTATAAGGTTATTTGGAAAGTTTCGCGGGTAGAGGAGTTGCAGTAAACTCAAAATTTATGCTTCCCCTGAGTGCCTGTAATGTGCAGCATTAATCTTTTGAGAGATAGATGGGGACAAGAGCACTTGGAAAAGTCTGAAACTTGAAATTGCTAAAAAAAAAATTACTCAGTCCTTAATTCAATACACTGATCTCCTAAATGCAGAAAAGTTTGTAGAAATATTAATTCTCATCTAAACAGTTGTGGCAGAACTGAGTGACTTACTTTTAAAGAGAACACGTTACCACTCCTTAAATGTATGTTTTTGTAGATACTAGAGATGATAGAAGTTTTTTAAACTCCAATTTGCCAGCTTCAAAACTTCTTTCCCCAAAAATTCAATTTGTGGTGAATCAGAAATAATGCAAATCCTCCAATTGTCCTTAAAACACACTCTGAGACACTTGGCATGGTACTACCGCCGATTGGTAAATCTTTACTGACTGGCGGTCATTAAAATTCCTTTTTACACATGCAGACCAATTGAAACAATATGTACTGAGCAACCTGTAATATATTGCTTAGCTCACATAAACTGCAATGGTTTTCAGTAGTGCAAGTCCTGTCTACAAAAGAGATGTTTTGCCAAGAACGATAATTTTTTGTGCTTCACTTTGCTTGTTCATTTGGTGATCGGCTGTCAGTTTATATGGCAAGATAAGATAATTGTGAAATGAACATTTTTAAATATGTTTGTTCATGATTATATTTTAGTGTATGTTGCGTTATATAATCCTTTGAGCTCTATATTACATACACAGCATTAGAAATGTCAAGCTAACTTCAACCCTTTTCCAGCTCTGTGTAAACACATGGATTTTATCAGACTGTTTAATAACTAGAAAAGTCCAAAAATTATACCACTTAGAGTTTTGCCTAGGGCACAACCATGCTTCCCATGGTTGTGACAAGAACAAGGGGGCATTCTCTTTGTTTGGAGGAAAGACAATTTCTGCACCAGCATAGAAGAGGGTTCTTCACGGTAAGAGCAGTGAGGCTCTGGAACTCTCTTCCTGAGGAAGTGGTGATGGCCAACTCACTGAATGAATTTAAGAAAGGAATGGATGTTTTTCTTGTGAGTAACAGTATAGAAGGTTACGAATAACAGAATATTATAGGTAGATGGTTGACCCAGCTTAGGGTAAGGAATTTTTTTCCCTATGGAGAAAATTGGCTTCTACTCTGTGGGTTTTTTGCCTTCCCCAGGATCAACAATGCAGAACAGCTGCACTAAAAATAGGCTGTACTAGATGGACATAAGGTCTTCCTTCAGCCTTCAAAACTATGTTACTATGTTATGTAACTATGTTACTATGAATGTAAGTAAAAAAAAACTTTTTTGTAGTTCCAGCACACGAAGTAGAAAATTTAGAAAAAGCCTTTATTTAATCCATCATTAATAAATACAATTCCAACTGAGATAAAAGCATGTGTAGTTGGAATTGTATTTTTTAATGATGGATTAAATAAAGGCTTTTTTTTTACTGAAGAATTTCTCCCAGATGGGGATGGATTTATTCCGTGCACCAAGATCATGGAAAGGAGGACTGGGCAGGCTGGACCAGGTGAGCTGAAGATCAATTTCACATTGTATGAATGTAAGTACTATACATAAAAATGACTGAATTTTCATAAATGGAGCCAACTAAGAATTCACCTACTTAGGTCTTTGGTCCATGCCAAACCTGATTGACGACGCATTTTATAAAGTATTCACGCAGGTTCTGACTTGATGATGGCCATCCATTTTTATGGCAATGGCACTGTTTCTGTGTGTCCTAACAATACTAGGATTCTAATACTCTCAAATTACCTGGCAAAGATTAGTCTAACAGTCTGAGGTCTCCTAGGACTGTATTGAACCACTTTTAGGACTGCATTGAACCATTCAAGTGATTTTAATTTATGGATATAGGAACCTGGATGGTAATTGGAGGTAACCAACAGTCTGTTTAATAACATTCTGCACACATTGTTTTTAATGATTTTAAAATAAAAGTCCAGAAATTATCCCTTTTAGTGTTTTGCGATAAAGCACACCTTTTTGTCATCTTCTGCAAGTCTGTAAGTCCTTGAGATTGACTGAAATTTCCTTCCTGGGGATTCAACTAAGAATTAATCTAGCTAAGACTTAGGTTTTCGCCAAACCTAAATGGCCACTTTGTGTGTCCTATCAAGTTTGAAATAGAAAAGGTACAGCCAGCAACACTCAACCATCAGAATGCAGGTTCAAAAGTCCAATGACCCAATTGGAGAGCAAACTGGAGAGCAAACCATCATAAGCAAAATCGAACAGCATTCCATCCGGGCGAAGATAAAGTGTCTTATGACATCTTTATTCTTCCAAATGCAACGTTTCGACCCATAAGGGTCTTTTTCAAGTTTGGACGGTACTTTCTGTGGATAACATGGTGTCCATGGAGATCTGTACCCTGAGTGATCACCCCCTCCATCCATGTGGTTTGTTGCCAACAAATAAAACAGCTGAAAGAAGAACCTGCATTTAGAATTGTGTTGTTGAAGTTGAAAAAACAGCAACAGATGCTCCATAACACTGGTCAACAGCATTTTTGGTGCCAAAGATATTTCATCGAATTTAGGGTATTTTTGGGGTGCTGATTCTGAATATGTCATCAGTTTTGCCAGATTGGCTCAAGTTTTTGAGATTTTTGGTATCTTATTTATAGCACTTGTTGGTAAATGCGACGCATCATCTCATTAATTTCTTTGGATTAGTACTTGAACTGAGCAGTTCTCAATATAGTTTTGTGTTAATTAGTGTTCTAAAAGTTTGTTCATAGCTTGATTTTTGCACTAACTTTATGTTGTTGTCTGTTTTCCAGTGAAAAGCATGAACTCATCAAGAAGAAGTTGTCTTAACGATCCAGACTCATTCTGTTACATTTGTGGTGAATACACACTGCCAAAACATAGAAGAAACATAACAGACTTCGTAAAAAAAGTGTATTTTGCCTATTTTGGGGTTATGCTTGGGGACCAAGACAAGTTTTGGGCACCACACATAGTGTGCAAAGCATGTATCGAATTATTACGAAAATGGAGCAAAGGACAAAGAAAAAGCTTCAAATTTGGTGTTCCAATGGTGTGGAGAGAGCCAAAAAATCATCATGATGACTGTTATTTATGGTAAACACAGGTACAGGCACATCTTCACAATGAGGGACAGGCCTTCTTGCAGATTCCATGTTACTCCCATTTTCGTTTCTTATGCTTATTGAATCCTTGCACTTGCACTGCACAGAAATAACAGTCATCATGATGATTTTTTGGCTCTCTCCACACCATTGGAACACCAAATTTGAAGCTTTTTCTTTGTCCTTTGCTCCATTTTCGTAATAATTCGATACATGCTTTGCACACTATGTGTGGTGCCCAAAACTTGTCTTGGTCCCCAAGCATAACCCCAAAATAGGCAAAATACACTTTTTTTACGAAGTCTGTTATGTTTCTTCTATGTTTTGGCAGTGTATATTCACCACAAATGTAACAGAATGAGTCTGGATCGTTAAGACAACTTCTTCATGATGAGTTCATGCTTTTCACTGGAAAACAGACAACAACATAAAGTTAGTGCAAAAATCAAGCTATGAACAAACTTTTAGAACACTAATTAACACAAAACTATATTGAGAACTGCTCAGTTCAAGTACTAATCCAAAGAAATTAATGAGATGATGCGTCGCATTTACCAACAAGTGCTATAAATAAGATACCAAAAATCTCAAAAACTTGAGCCAATCTGGCAAAACTGATGACATATTCAGAATCAGCACCCCAAAAATACCCCAAATTCATTAAAATATTTTGGACACCAGAAAAAAAAATTTTTTTCGTTGACCTGTGTAATCAGAAGAATTAGCCAATGCTAATGATTCTGTTGAACCTGAAACCCTTAAGTAAATAATGGCTTCTCAATATATCTTTTAAATGTCATCGTCTTTTGAAGATGTATTTGAATAGCAGTATCTATTTGTTTTCTAATCTGCCTGATATTAGTTAATAGTGAATACAGTTAGTGTAATAATAGAAACACTACCAAAGTTTCCAATCCTGGGCAGGGATTCAATCTTGCACAGGGTTTTCCTGGGGACCCTTACCCAATTCAAAAAAATCATTAAATATTTATAAAAATGAGAATGCTGTTAAAAAATATGCTTTAATGGATAATCAAGGTGTTTTGTCTACTAAGTTGCAAAAATGTTTTCCCTTGTGATATACCCTACGAAGAGTCATAATCCTGTGCATGGTCCTACTAGGTGACTTCACCACAGTTGATGTCTTTCCTAAAAAATTAAATTCTCTAAAAATTAGAAAAAATCAGTGTTGTAAAGAAAACTTGTGTCATAGAAGCTCAAGAACATGTTAATATTTCCTTTGTGCCAGTTGCTTTACAGTAGACCAATCCTGGGACACTGGGAGAATTCACCACAGTTGCTTCCCCTGCCCTCGTCAGAGCAATCTGAAGAAATGCAAAAAAGTTAAACAGTTTTTAACAACAATTTTTGCCCTTTGTACCCATTCCTCTGTCATTCCTGCACAGAGAATTCAGATATAAGGTGATGGCCAAAAAAAACTTCATACTAAGCAAATAATCATGAAAGCAATGGCTTATTTTTAAAGTCACAAAAATGCATTTTTTTTTATAGATTAGCAATAACATCACATAGACTGTTGAATTATTTTGTCCATCCCTCTCAAGAGAGTGCAAAACAGTAGTGCTATTCCAATAAGCTTCAGCCCTTTAAAAGGCAAAGGAAAGCATCATGCATCACCAAAAGACCCAGGAAAGCGGGATAACTTTGGAAACTGCTTTCCTTCTATGCCTTATTGCATCCTTGTCTATGTTTTTCTAATACAATTAATAGTGAAAAGACATTGCAGATGGAACAGTTAATCCCTAGTAGCAAATTTTGAACCCTTTTTGAAAGGCCAGGGGAAGTGACACATGGCCCTCATCACCTACCAATAGTGGATATCAAATATATGAAGATTAAACAAGTTGCAGTTTTCTATTGCATAATATTCTGTCTGATGTTGATTGTACAAAAGCTGCAATATGTGTAGTTGTGATTTCCATAATGTCATAATTTCATGTGGTAATTTTGCAAATCAGGTCGGGGCTCGAGTCTGTTCCTTCAAGTTATGGAGACTTGGAGACCATTTTTCATCGTCTAAGAACAGTTGATGTAACAAAGAATCTGGCACTCTCAGATGTGCAGAAAAAGAAAGTTGCTTTATTGGGAATGCAATCCAAGATACTGTTTAATGTTTCAGTCTCATACTCAGACCTTCATCAGACAGATTACTAATTAGAGAGGGAACCCGGAATAAGCACTATATAAGAAATGGGTAGCAGCCCAAAGGATATAAATGTGGGTATACAGTATATTTTCTTAAATGTTACATTATCAAATTGAGGGTGTTATTTTTTCCTAATTGCATCACAGCCACAATGTTTCTGGCATTTTCACTTACTTGGTTACCCAGTTGAAGTTGACTTGGAGTAATGCAGCATCACATTTGATGCAATGTTCTTATCTTATGGAGATGCAGAGATGCCTATTGAGGAGGATGTGGTGGAAGTGCATAAGTGACACCTGTTGTAGAAGTTTCACCAATAAATACATGGCTTGCTTTCAGTAGTACATCACGACCATGAAAAACATTGACTCAATGGGCAAGATAGTGTAGTGCACCTTGCAGTATAACATCAATTTCAATTAGAGAACCACGGTCTTAGTCATGCACATTTTTTGAGCACACAAAACACTAAGTCAACAGCAGGGGCAGGCTGAGCCTGGTGGCAGAGAGGCAAATGCCCCCTGGGCCACTCCCCCAGCAGCTGGCTAGGGCCAGCCACACAGAAAATTTTGCGTGGCCATGTCTGCTGTACAGTCTGTGACACGGCCAACAGCAGACACAGTCGCCCGCATCACAGTCTTATCACGCCGGGGCCGGAAGCTGTGCACGGCCGTCTAACATTGATGGCAGTACAGCTCCCTCTCCCTCCATGTACAGAGAGTCCTTCTGGGTCAGGTGTTGGGCATGCGTGATGACATCATCGCACATGTGCCAACATGTAGTGGATGCTGGAAGCAGAGAAGCGCTGCTGGGGAGTGACTGTGAGGTAAGTATGACAAACTTGTTTGTTTTCTTTATAAAATGAATTCAATGGGTGAGGGGGTGAGGGTAATAGCAAGTGATGAAGGGGGGTGTAAGGGGGACTGCACATTATGGAGTTTGGTTTGGGGATAAAGGAGACTGCACATGATGGGGTGGGGGTAAGTGGGGCTGCACATGATGAAGTGGGGGAAGTGAGGTTCCACATGATGGAGTGGGGCTGCACATGATGAAGTGGGGGGGAGTGTGGAGCTGTATATGATGGAGTGGGGCTGCACATGATGGCGTGGGGCTGCACATGATGCAGTCGGGCTGCACATGATGGAGTGGAGCTGCATATGATGGAGTGGGGCTGCACATGATGAAATGGGGGGAGTGGGGCTGCACATGATGGAGTGGGGTTGCACATGATGAAGTGGAGGGAGTGGGGCTGTACATGATGAAGGGGGAGTGAATGGGGCTGCACATGAAGGGGGGGTAAGGGGGACTGCTCGTGATGAAGTGGGGGAATAAGAGGGATTGCACAAAATGAAGTGGGGGGAGTGGAGCTTCACATGAGAAGTGGGGGAGTGTGGCTGCACATGATGAAGTGATGAAGTAGGAGTAAGGAGGACTGCACATGATGAATTGGGGAGTAAGAGTGACTGCACATGATGACTGAGGGGTAAGGGGGATTGCACATGATGAAGGGGTAGTGGGGCTGCACATGAAGTGGGGTGGTAAGGGGGATTGCACATGATAAAGTGGGGAGAGTGGGCTGTACATGATGAAGTGGGGGGTAAGGGTGACTGCACATGATGTAGTGGGGGTTAAGGGGGACTGCACATGAAGTGAGGGTAAGGGAGACTTCACATGATGATGTGGGGGTAAGAGGGACTGCACCTGATGACTGGGGAGTAACAGGGACTGCAAATGATGGACAGGGAGTGGGGCTGCCCATGAAGTGGGGGGTAAGGGAGACTGCACATGATGAAGTGGGGGGAGTAAAGGGGATTGCACATAATGAAGTGGGGGGTAAGGGGGACTGCACATGATGAAGGGGAGTGGGGCTGCACAAGAAAGTGGGGGGTAAGGGGAATGCACATGATGAAGTGGGTTGGTAAAGGGGACTGCACATGATAAAGTGGGGGAGAAGGGGACTGCACATGATGATGTGTCTGAGGGGGGACTGCACATGATGAAATGGAAGGGGGATAGGGGGCTGCAATTGATGAATGGGCACTGCGGATGAAGTGAGGAGGTGATTGGGGTCTGCAATGGATGAAGTAACTGGACTTCAAATTAAAGTGTGGGGACTGCAAATAATGAAGTGAGGGAGAGGACGGGGGACTGCAAATGATGAATTCAGTGTGAGTGATGGGGCACAGCAATTTGATTGAAGGCAGGGGGTGGGGAGAGCAAATGATGAATTGAGATGGGGGTGGGGAGAGCAAATGATGATTTAGGGGGAGAACAAATAATGAATTTTGAGGGTGGGGGAGTAAATGATGTATTGAATGTGGGGTAGAGAAGTTGATAGAGGGTGGGAAAGAAAAACATGACAATGAATTGGGGGGAGGGGCATGTAAATATAATGAATTGGGTTTAGGGTTAGAGCTGGAGATACATAGTGGGGGTGTTGAGGATGAAGTGACTGGAAATGAATTGAAGGAAAGAGTACAGGACAGGTGCAAATTGATTTATATATTAAATGGGAAAAGTGGCTATTTATAGTTAGTGGGTGGATTATCTAATATATAAAGCTCAAGTGTGTGTATGTATGTATGTATGTATGTGTGTATGTATGTATGTGTGTATGTCCGGGATAGGCATCCGCACCGTCGCAGCTACAGCCACAAAATTTGGCACAGTCACACGTCTGGACCCTGAGAGCGTCCTAAGCTATGCTATGTTGTGAGGTGAAATTTTAACCCCGCATGTTCCAATTCACCAAACAATTTTGCCCCTATCTACATACTGGGGAAAAAGTGTGTGCGTATCAAGCCCTGCCACTCATTATGATATCACAATGGTTGCCATGGCGACGCTGATGTCATCATACGTTGCAAGCCCCGCCGCTCATTATGATGTCATAATGGTTGACTATGGGATGGAGGATGTGTGATGGGTATATGGGCACTGGACTATGAGATGGAGGATATGTATGACGGGGTATATGGGCACGGGACTATGGGATGGAGGATGTGTATATGGGCACTTGACTATGGGATGGCGAATATTTATGATGGGTATATGGGCATGGGACTATGGGATGGAGGATGTGTGATGGGTATATGGGCATGGGACTATGGGATGGAGGATGTGTGATGGGTATATGGGCACTCGACTATGGGATGGAGGATAATTATAATTTGCTATAACTAACCACAGTTAGTTACTATGCCCAGGCAGCGCCGGGCTCTTCAGCTAGTAATATATATTTGGAATGGTGGGTTGCATAATAGCCAATTATATATTGATTGTGGGTGCACCTCTGTATTCAGATGTGTAGTGTAGAAGAAAGGGAAAAAGTGGGGAATGTGCTCTGGAAGTGGTTCTCTAGGTAACTGTTATTTTATGCAGTGATGAGTCCTGGCTGGATGAAGTGATGGCGGTCTGTGCTGGATGAAAAAGGAAAGAAAAGATAAAGGACTTCAGCTAGAGATGTCACTAGTGAGTCAGTGTGTTACCTGTACACTGACACTATATGCTGTATACTGTATACAGAGCTCCTGTGGATAATGTCACTGGCAGTGGCGTTCACTGTATTACCTGTACACTGACACTATACAGAGCTCCTGTGTATAATGTCACTGTGATTACTGTATTACCTGTACACTGACACTATACACTGTACACTATATACAGCGGTCCTGTGCAAAATGTCACTGGTGATCCCTGTATTACCTGTACACTGACACTATATACAGAGCTTATACAGAGCTCCTGTGTATAATGTCACTGGTGATCCCTGTATTACCTATACACTGACACTATATACAAAGCTCCTGTGTATAATGTCACCAGTGATCACTGTATTACCTGTACACTGACAGTAAATGCAGAGTTCCTGTATAAAATGGCACTTAGTATTGTGTTTTTTTTAAATTAATGATCAGTATTGTAGTATTCAGTCACTATGTGGTGGTAATATGTGGTCTGGTCATGGTGTAGCACTATTTGATCCTTGTATGTGGTATTATTCAGTCACTATGTGGTGGTAATATGTGGTCTGGTCATGGTATGGAGGCATTTGTTCCTTGTATGTGGTATTATTCGGTCACTATGTGGTGGTAATATGTGGTCTGGCCAAGGTGTAGTGGTATTTGTTTCTTGTGTGTGTATTATTTGGTCACTACTATTTGGTGGTAATATGTGGTCTGGCCATGGTGTGACGATATTTGTCCCGTGTATGTGGTATTAATGTTTTTTTTTAAATATAAATGTACGTGACTCATTCCCTTAAAGAAAAATACATAAATATATATTTATTTTTAATAGTTTAGAGTAGAGTAGGGCCCGGCCAAAAGAATCTACCGTGTTGCACCGTGTCGTGGTATCAGCTTAAAAATTATTTTGGCCAGAACAAAAGCTGCTGTTATGAATGTGATGGAAACTGTTAATATCTGATCGGTGAGGATGTGGTGGTGAGGTTGAGTTTTTACAAGAGTGAGAAGGTGGAGGCGGAGTTGGTGTGGAACCTGGGTGGAGTCTCAAGGGAACTCAAAAATTTTGCCAGTATGGGGCCCTGAAATTCCTTATCTCTGTAGTATGCTTGGTTCTGCTCCCTTTTCTCTGTAGTAAGCTCGGTTCTGCTTCTATATCTCTGGAGTAAGCTCCGTTCTGCTCCCAAATCTCTACAGTAAGCTCGGTTCTGCTCTCAAATCTTTGGAGTAAGCTCGGTTCTGCTCCCTTTTCTCTGTAGTAAGCTCTGTTCTGCTCCCATATTTCTGTGGTAAACTCTGTTCTGCTCCCATATCTCTGGAGTAAGCTCCTTTCTGCTCCCATATCTCTGGACTAAGCTCCGTTCTGCTCCCATATCTCTGGATTAAGCTCCGTTTTGCTCCCATATCTCTGGAGTAAGCTCTTTTCTGCTCTCATATCTCTGTAGTAAGCTCTGTTCTCCTCCCATATTTCTGTAGTAAGCTCTGTTCAGCTCCCATATCTCTGGAGTTAGCTCGTTTCTGCTCCCATACCTCTGGAGTAAGCTCGGTTCTGCTCCCATATCTCTGGAGTAAGCTTGATTCTGCTCCCATATCTTTGGAGTAAGCTTGGTTCTGCTCCAATATCTATGCAGCAAGCTCCTTACTGTTCTCATATCTACGTACCAGCCTGTTTTTAAAGCCAGTTATCTCTGCTGCTTTAATGCAATGGCCAGCGATAATCAGGGAAAAGGAGGGCCACTGCAACTCGAGGGCCACTGCCTTGTGATTGCCCCCCCAAACTGAAAAGTGCTAGCCAGCCCCTGGTCAGTAGTATGGAAAACAGTAAATAAAGATGATGATGGCAATGATGACAAGTAGTTCCTGGTTGTTGTTGACTTATGGATGTAAAGTAGTCTGGTTCCTAGAAAGACATTCATGAGCAGAAGGAGTACAGCTTGACTATTGCTTAACTTGATGGTAAGTTTTCATTCCCCCATAAGCATGTGTTGTCACTTATTGTGCTGACAGACATAGTTCATAGCTGATTTGTGCAACAGATCTTTCATACTTCAATATGTTTGCCTTCTGGCAGGGTGTAAAAGAATTTCCCCACCCAAGATGCCTGCCCAAAAGACTTGCCACTACTAGAACCACCACTATAACCTTGAGGGACTCTTTAGCACCCTTCACCAACATCAGTTGCCACATCACCTGCTAACAAGCTGACTGCAGAAAAAGCATATCTTTCCCCAGAATAATTTTTGGACAGACATCAGTCAGACATTCATGACTTGGCCAACAGTTGACTCAGTTTAAAAAAATGTGCTGAGCTCCATGCCTCAGCAATAGCATTTGATTTTCACCTCTGTATTTACCCTGTCCATTGGAGAGGGGATAGCTTGTTAATCACTGGTAGCCTGATCACTGAAACAGCCACACCAAGAACATGGGTAAAGAACACTGAGAGCATGGGCCAGAGATGCACATGCTTGTTCTTCTATCCATTCTACATTGGCTCTGCAGAGATGCATTCTCGGGCTTACAAAGTCCTGTTCTCAGATTCACTGGGTTTCCGGGTGGTCAGACTCCCAGCAATCAGCAAGTTATCCCTTTCCTATGGTTATTGAGTAATGTGTAATTTTGGTAAAATTATTTCAATACATGTTATATAATATGTTCTATTGACACTTAGATGTGTCCTAGCATGTGTCATCTGAAAAGTTAATGTTATGCATTCTGATTATGTGCTCTTTTCGCTCAGGAGTAATATAAAGGGGAACTTATTGGAAATAATATAATTGGACTGGCTCAGAGAAAGAACTGAAGCTAATTGTGATCCATTTGTTAACATTAATAGTTTTTGGCTTGCTCTTTCATACTGTTTAGCAATTTAGCAAAGATCAAAGAAACTATTATTTTCCATGAATAAAATTCTGGCAGAGGTTACTATACCATTACCAATATAGAATAAACTTGGTTTAATTCCCATTGTTTTAAGCAAATAGCAGAAAAATAGCTTGCATCTTGGCAATTCTTTATACAGCTCTTCCCTATGCCTTTCTGAATCCCAGAGGAGTCTACATTATTTGTCCATAAGTAGCAATACATAATTTTGTACAGTACATTTCTTTATGCTTATGCATTTCCATATCGAATTTGAGCTAGCTGGGGACTTCATTAGGATCTAGATATAATTATGGAGCTTTTCAACACCATTGTTTTTGTATCTCATTTATACACCACTAACTGTTGCTCCCCCAATCTAATTATGCAGGATGAGTTCTGCAAATTGATCCGCACAAGTTTTTCAGGAGGTTCTGCCTTAATTCTAATTATGCAGAAACTTTGCAGTGTTCAATTGCTCTTAGGGGGTATCTAATAATTATTTTACAACTTAGTCTTTGCAATATGATAATATCAATAAATGAATAGATATATAGAAATAAAACATTCAGAAGAAAATCATAGCTCAGAAGAACATTTAATTTCTCGATAGCTTGACTGTAATCATTTAACCCCTTTCTGACATCAGACGTACTATCCCGTCCATGGGACCCGGGCCCCTATGCCCATGGACGGGATAGTACGTCTAGCGTGATCAGCGGCGCCCACTTGGTGAGCGCCGCTGAGCGCGGCCGGGTGTCAGCTGATTATCACAGCTGACACCCGGCACTATGTGTCAGGGGTGGTCACGGACGGGTTAAAGTGAAGCATCGGCAGGGAGGGGGCTCCCTCCGTGCTTCCCTGAGCCCCCCAGAGCAGCGCAGTGTGCAGCGCTGCTGCGGGGGTCTCTTTCCCTGCAGGTCCCCGGATCCAAGATGGTGACGGGGGCCTTCGGGGCCTGCAGGGAGCTGGCTTCCTCAGTGCCTGCAAAGCGCAGGCATGAGGAAGCCTTTTGCACTGCCTGTGACAGATTGCTGATCTGTCACAGTGATCTGTGATGTGACAGATCAGCGGGGACAACCTAATAAAGTAAAAAAAAAAAAAAAAGGTGTAAAAATAATTTTAAAAAAATCGCTAAATAAATTAAAAAAAAAATTCCCTAATAAATTCATTTTTTGGAAATAATAATAAAAAAACAATGAAAAGAACACATATTTGGTATCGCCGCGTCGATAATGACCTGCCCTATAAAACTGTCCCATTAGTTAACCCCTTTAGCGAACCCCTTAAAAAATAAAAATAAAAAAAAAAGCAAAAAATAATGATTTATTATCATACCGCCGAACAAAAAGTGCAATAACGTGCGATCAAAAAGACACATATAAATATCCATGGTACTGCTGAAAACATCATCTTGTCCCGCAAAAAAGGAGCTGCCACACAGCATCATCAGAGAAAAAATAAAAAAGTTATAGCTCGCAGAATAAAGCAATGCAAAAATAATTATTTTTTATATAAAATTTAGAGTTGAGCGACTTTTGGTTTTTTAGGGTCGCGTTTCGTTTCGTGAAACCCGACTTTTCCAAAAGTCGGGTCGAGCAAGATCGTCCGATTATAGGGAAAAGTCGGGGTCGTCCCGAAACACGAAACCCAATGTAAGCCAATGGGGAATAAAAGTCGGCAGTGAGAGGAGGACAGGAAACACACCTACAGTGCCCATTTGAATGCCAAAAGCATCAATTCTTCTTACTTAAGCTTGTCAACCTTAATTAACTTCATAATACAAGTTACGCACTGAAAAATGGGGGTTATTTGGCTAAAGTTGTGGGGGGGGGAGGGCTGGCTGCAGGTTTTCATGTGCCCTGGGCGAAAGAGCGCCCCTTTAACACATACCACAACTCATCATGCTCCGATACGGCAGATAAATAGCGGTATAGTACAATGAAAAATACCTCACTTTTTACATCTCATGACGAGGCCCATCTATTTCTCCATACAGAATCATTGGTCCCATATAATGTTTGAAACAGTATTTGATGAGCTCCACATAATGCTACAGTATATGTTGGTCCCCATGGATGAAGCTCCACTGTCTTATGGGCCCAAATAATGCTCCAAACATAATGGGCCCCATTTCTAATGCTCTAGTGTATAATGGGCCCTGTAAATGCTGCTCCAGTGTCTGATGTCCACCTTTGGAATGTTCCAGTGTATGGTGGGCCCCATCTATCATTCTCCAGAGTATAGTGCTCCCCAAAAATTGCTGTCCCAACATTGAAAACAATCAAATAAGTCTCCTCGCTAGGGAATCCCTGTACTTGTCTGGACAGGTGCTGTAGCTTGCTTAACAGCTCGCCAGCCGTTCTCACGCCCAGTATGGATTGCACGTGATTGCACAAAGGTTAGAAAGGGTACCGTATCCCTGGATAACATGTATGGATAGCGTACACATTCAAAATATATGTCTCAGGAGGCAGGCTCAGACGGTGTCAGGCCCAGTATGGATTGCACGTGATTGCACAAAGGTTAGAAAGGGTACCGTATCCCTGGATAACATGTATGGATAGCGTACACATTCAAAATATATGTCTCAGGAGGCAGGCTCAGACGGTGTCAGGCACAGTATGGATTGCACGTGATTGCACAAAGGTTAGAAAGGGTACCGTATCCCCGGATAACATGTATGGATAGCGTACACATTCAAAATATATGTCTCAGGAGGCAGGCTCAGACGGTGTTAGGCCCAGTATGGATTGCACGTGATTGCACAAAGGTTAGAAAGGGTACCGTATCCCCGGATAACATGTATGGATAGCGTACACATTCAAAATATATGTCTCAGGAGGCAGGCTCAGACGGTGTTAGGCCCAGTATGGATTGCACGTGATTGCACAAAGGTTAGAAAGGGTACCGTATCCCCGGATAACATGTATGGATAGCGTACACATTCAAAATATATGTCTATACAGCATGAGGCAGGCTCAGACGGTGTTAGGCCCAGTATGGATTGCACGTGATTGCACAAAGGTTAGAAAGGGTACCGTATCCCTGGATAACATGTATGGATAGCGTACACATTCAAAATATATGTCTCAGGAGTCAGGCTCAGACGGTGTTAGGCCCAGTATGGATCGCACGTGATTGCACAAAGGTTAGAAAGGGTACCGTATCCCCGGATAACATGTATGGATAGCGTACACATTCAAAATATATGTCTATACAGCATGAGGCAGGCTCAGACGGTGTTAGGCCCAGTATGGATTGCACGTGATTGCACAAAGGTTAGAAAGGGTACCGTATCCCCGGATAACATGTATGGATAGCATACACATTCAAAATATATGTCTCAGGAGGCAGGCTCAGACGGTGTTAGGCCCAGTATGGATTGCACGTGATTGCACAAAGGTTAGAAAGGGTACTGTATCCCCGGATAACATGTATGGATAGCGTACACATTCAAAATATATGTCTATACAGCATGAGGCAGGCTCAGACGGTGTTAGGCCCAGTATGGATTGCACGTGATTGCACAAAGGTTAGAAAGGGTACCGTATCCCCGGATAACATGTATGGATAGCGTACACATTCAAAATATATGTCTATACAGCATGAGGCAGGCTCAGACGGTGTTAGGCCCAGTATGGATTGCACGTGATTGCACAAAGGTTAGAAAGGGTACTGTATCCCTGGATAACATGTATAGATAGCGTACACATTCAAAATATATGTCTATACAGCATGAGGCAGGCTCAGACGGTGTTAGCCCCAGTATGGATTGCACGTGATTGCACAAAGGTTAGAAAGGGTACCGTATCCCTGGATAACAAATATGGATAGCGTACACATTCAAAATATATGTCTCAGGAGGCAGGCTCAGACGGTGTTAGGCCCAGTATGGATTGCACGTGATTGCACAAAGGTTAGAAAGGGTACCGTATCCCCGGATAACATGTATGGATATCGTACACATTCAAAATATATGTCTATACAGCATGAGGCAGGCTCAGACGGTGTTAGGCCCAGTATGGATTGCACGTGATTGCACAAAGGTTAGAAAGGGTACCGTATCCCTGGATAACATGTATGGATAGCGTACACATTCAAAATATATGTCTCAGGAGGCAGGCTCAGACGGTGTTAGGCCCAGTATGGATCGCACGTGATTGCACAAAGGTTAGAAAGGGTACCGTATCCCCGGATAACATGTATGGATAGCGTACACATTCAAAATATATGTCTCAGGAGGCAGGCTCAGACGGTGATAGGCCCAGTATGGATCGCACGTGATTGCACAAAGGTTAGAAAGGGTACCGTATCCCTGGATAACATGTATGGATAGCGTACACATTCAAAATATATGTATATACAGCATGAGGCAGGCTCAGACGGTGTTAGGCCCAGTATGGATTGCACGTGATTGCACAAAGGTTAGAAAGGGTACCGTATCCCTGGATAACATGTATGGATAGCGTACACATTCAAAATATATGTCTCAGGAGGCAGGCTCAGACGGTGTTAGGCCCAGTATGGATCGCACGTGATTGCACAAAGGTTAGAAAGGGTACCGTATCCCCGGATAATATGTATGGATAGCGTACACATTCAAAATATATGTCTCAGGAGGCAGGCTCAGACGGTGTTAGGCCCAGTATGGATTGCACGTGATTGCACAAAGGTTAGAAAGGGTACCGTATCCCTGGATAACATGTATGGATAGCGTACACATTCAAAATATATGTCTCAGGAGGCAGGATCAGACGGTGTCAGGCACAGTATGGATTGCACGTGATTGCACAAAGGTTAGAAAGGGTACGGTATCCCCGGATAACATGTATGGATAGCGTACACATTCAAAATATATGTCTATACAGCATGAGGCAGGCTCATACGGTGTTAGGCCCAGTATGGATTGCACGTGATTGCACAAAGGTTAGAAAGGGTACCGTATCCCTGGATAACATGTATGGATAGCGTACACATTCAAAATATATGTCTCAGGAGGCAGGCTCAGACGGTGTTAGGCCCAGTATGGATCGCACGT
Source organism: Dendrobates tinctorius (assembly GCF_039654945.1). Lineage (NCBI taxonomy): Eukaryota > Metazoa > Chordata > Amphibia > Anura > Dendrobatidae > Dendrobates > Dendrobates tinctorius. Next base: position 23,478,773 of record NW_027361684.1, read on the forward strand.
GATTGCACAAAGGTTAGAAAGGGTACCGTATCCCCGGATAACATGTATGGATAGCGTACACATTCAAAATATATGTCTATACAGCATGAGGCAGGCTCAGACGGTGTTAGGCCCAGTATGGATTGCACGTGATTGCACAAAGGTTAGAAAGGGTACCGTATCCCTGGATAACATGTATGGATAGCGTACACATTCAAAATATATGTCTCAGGAGGCAGGCTCAGACGGTGTCAGGCACAGTATGGATTTGACGGCCCAGATTACACAGCGGAGGTGCAGGGAGAGGTAAAGATTGCAAATGCTGGGGCCCTGCCCAAGCAAGGGGGGCCCACTCGTGGGCGTCGGTACTGGCACTGGGCCCCTCATAGTACAGCGGTGTGTCTGACGGCGGGTGTGCACCACCACCGTCAGAGACACTTGATTGCACTATGAGGGACCCTGTGCCAGTGCCCGCGCCCAAGAGTCGGCCTACCCACCTGTCCAGGGCAACGGCACTCGCACGGTGTCGTGCGGTAGGTGGTGACCCCGGCCATGGGGGGGGAGGCAGCACAGTTAGGGAGTTTTAGAAAGTGGCATATGTTGATGTTGGACATTCAGCTGATGCAAAAGGCGAAATAGGTGAAGTACCAGGAATAGGGTGGACCAAAGCAAGCCATTTTTCTGTCACCCTATGTGTCATCAGGGGAAGGTGGGACAAAATCCTTGGAAACCCATGCGTGGTTCATTTTAATGAAGGTTAGATCATCCACATTTTGGGTTGACAGACGGGTCCTTTTTTCTGTCAGGATTGATCCAGCTGCACTGAAGACTCTTTCCGATAGCACACTTGCAGCTGGGCAAGCGAGCTCCTGTAAGGCATATTGGGCCAATTCAGGCCAGGTGTCCAGTTTAGCGGCCCAATAGTCAAAGGGGAATGACCTGTGTGGGAGAACATCGATATGGGAGGAAAAGTAGTTTGTAACCATAGTTGACAACTGCTGTCTCCTGTCACTTTCCATCGATGCAGTATTACCAGTTGTGTGAGCGGTATTTGAAAAATCAGTCCACAACATTGTCATGAAACCCCTGTCTCCAATGCCACTTCTGCTGTGTGCACCACGAACACCTCTGCCAAGCTGCCCCCGGCCCGTACGGCTCGTGTGAGAACCATCACCGCTGCTGTGTGCTGGGAATGCCTCAAGCAACCGATTTACCAGAGTTGCTTGTTTATTAGCCAATATTAGGTCAAGGTTCTCCTGTGGCATGATGTTTTGTAATTTGCCTTTATAGCGTGGATCCAGGATGCTGGCCAATCAGTAGTCGTTATCGTTCATCATTTTGGCAATGCGGGGGTCCCTTTTTAGGATCCGCAAGGCATAATCTGACATGTGGGCCAATGTTCCCGGTGTCAATGATGCACTGCGAGTGCTGGGTGGAGGAGCACTTTCTGGCAAATCCACATCCCTCCAGTCACGCACAAACCCTGTACCAGACCTTGCCACGCCAACATTTTCACTTGCCCCACGAGATGCATCCTCCTCCCCTAAGTAATCATCCCCATCATCCTCCTCCTCCTCCTCTTCTTCCTCCACCTCGTCCAGGAGAGGTCCCTGAGCAGACAATGGCTGAATGTCATCAAGGATTCCCTCCTCCTCTTCCTCCTCATCAACATTGGCTGCAGACGCCTGCTCCTTAAGGTGCGTCAAAGTTTGCATGAGCAGACGCATAAGTGGGATGCTCATGCTTAGGATGGCGTCGTCTGCGCTTACCAGCCGTGTGCATTCCTCAAAATACTGAAGGACTTTACAAAGGTCTTTCAGCTTCGACCACTGCACGCCTGTCAACTCCATGTCTGCTCTCAAAGTGCCTGGCCGTGTATCCTCCCACAAATGCATTATGGCCTGCCTCTGCTCGCACAGCCGCTCCACCATGTGCAGGGTGGAGTTCCACCTTGTTGCAATGTTGATAATGAGGCGGTGGTTGGGAAGGTGGAGCAATCGCTGCAGCTTCTGCATACGAACGGAGTGTACAGGCGACCGGCGGATGTGCGCGCACAGTCTTCGCACCTTCTGGAGCAGGGCTGTTAACTCCGGATAATTTTTGAGGAAGCACTGCACCACCAGGTTCAAGGTGTGAGCCAAGCAAGGTATGTGGCTGAGTTTTGAAAGGGCTATGGCTGCCACAAAATTACGGCCGTTATCACTAACTACCTTGCCTGCCTCAAGATGTACACTGCCCAGCCATGACTCAGTTTGTCGCTTCAAGTACTCGGCCAGCACCTCGGCGGTGTGTCTGTCGCCCAAACACATCATCTGCAACACAGCCTGCTGACGCTTTCCACTAGCTGCTCGATAGGGGGACACATCGTGTGCAACAGTGGCAGCTGCAGATGGAGTGCTCGTACGACTGCGCTCTGTGGACGAGCTTTCGCTTCTGGAGGAGGAGGAGGAGGAGGGTGGAACGCCTACAGCCAACTGTTTCCTATACCGTGGGCTAGGCAGCACTGTCCCACCACCGCTGTCCCGTGTGGACCCTGCATCCACCACATTAACCCAGTGCGCAGTGATGGACACGTAACGGCCCTGGCCATGCCAACTGGACCATGCATCAGTTGTGAGGTGCACCTTTCCGCTCACTGACTGCTTGAGTGCATGGACAATGCGGTCTTTCACATGATGGTGGAGGGCTGGGATGGCTTTGCGAGAGAAGAAGTGGCGACTGGGTAGGTCATAGCGTGGTACTGCATAGGCCATGAGTTCGCGGAAAGCTGTGCTTTCCACCAACCGAAAGGGCATCATCTCAAACGAGATTAGTTTGGCAATGTGGGCGTTCAAACCCAGTGTACGCGGATGAGAGACTGAGTACTTTCTTGACCTACTCATAGTGTCTGGGAGGGTGAGCTGGACTTGAGAGCTGCATATGGTGGAAGTAGCGGTGGACAGGGCGGACTGAGAGAGGGTTGATGATGGTGATGGAGTTGGTGTTCTTTCTGATGGCCTAGAATCAGTATTTCGTTGATATAACAGTGGGATTCCCTGACTGCTGTGGTCTTGCAACGACACCTCAACATTTACTGCTGTGCTAACCGGTGGGCTTACAGTGGGGGAAACAATGTAGCGTTGCTGACTACCTTCGTTGTGATCAGTTGCACATGTGGCACTTGAGGTTTGGTGTTGTGTCCACGCTTGCAAGTGCATGCTGGTTAAATGTCTAAGCATGCAACTGGTATTCAAATTTTTCAGATTTTTCCCTCGGCTAAAGGTCTTTGCGCACTTCTTACAGATAACCTTGGCCTGATCATGAGGATTTTGTTCAAAAAAGTGCCACACTGCACTCTTCCTACTTTGGCAGACATTTTGCGGCCTAGCACGCTGTGATCTTTTGACCCTCTGGACAAGCTGTCCAGCAACTCTTTTGATGTTTGGAACCTGTCTTTGGAGTGCTCTGGGCCTGCCAGATAACAGCTGTTGCGATGTCGATGTCTGCTGTGGATGCTCCTCATCTGAGCTATTGGAAGCAGCACCCTCTTCCCCCAATGCATGCCAATCTGGGTCAACAACTGGGTCATCCATCACCTCCTCTTCTATGTCATGTGCACCTTTCTCTGTGTCACCGTGTATGGTGGTACAGTGTGCGGGAAGGGGCACCTGAGTCTCATCAGGGTCAGAATCTGGCTCTGTACACTGCGAGGACAATGTAGTGCTCTGAGTGAATGTACCAGCAGAATCATCCATCAGTGGCTGTGCATCAGTGCACTCCATGTCAGATTCATCTTGGCCTGGGTAATTCACCATTTCACTTGATAATCCAGGCATGGTATGTGAAAACAGCTCCATGGAGTAATCAGTAGTATGGCCTGCGTCATCCTTCAATCTTGGTTGGGGTGAAGGACACAAGGAAAGGTGTGGTTCATGAACATGAGCCTCCAATGACGACTCAGTGCTTTTACTTTTTGCAACTGAAGAAGAGGAGGCGATAGAGCTGGAGGCTGAGTCAGCAATGTAAGACAAAACTTTTTCCTGATGCTCTGGCTTTAAAAGCGGTTTGCCAACTCCTAGAAAACTAAGCGTTCGAGGCCTTATGTAGCCAGACGATGACGCAGGGTCAGCACCTCCTGCATTCGGTCCTATTTTGCTCTTGCCACTACCATCAGATCCACCACCAACACCATCATTACCAGCTGCCAACCCCCGCCCAATTCCACGGCCTCTTCCACCAGCCTTCCTCATTTTTGGTAGAAATGTAGACAAAATCCAACAAACTATATAGTAATGTAAAACAAGGTACAAGGTGTCTATAGGACGGGGAGATTTAGAATTTCTGCAGACACTTGTGGACAGTGGACACTTTTGGATTGTGTGAGGCCCACTGATATCTGAGCGCTATGTGACAGGCTCGATGGCACAGCTGCCTGTGACCAAAGTGACGAGAGGATAATGGAGATTTTGAATCTCTGCGCACACTTTTGGACACTGGACACTTGTGGATTGTGTGAGGCCCACTGATATCTGAGCGCTATGTGACAGGCTCGATGGCACAGCTGCCTGTGACCAAAGTGACGAGAGGATAATGGAGATTTTGAATCTCTGCGCACACTTTTGGACACTGGACACTTGTGGATTGTGTGAGGCCCACTGATATCTGAGCGCTATGTGACAGGCTCGATGGCACAGCTGCCTGTGACCAAAGTGACGAGAGGATAATGGAGATTTTGAATCTCTGCGCACACTTTTGGACACTGGACAGTTGTGGATTGTGTGAGGCCCACTGATATCTGAGCGCTATGTGACAGGCTCGATGGCACAGCTGCCTGTGACCAAAGTGATGAAAGGATAATGGAGATTTTGAATCTCTGCGCACACTTTTGGACACTGGACACTTGTGGATTGTGTGAGGCCCACTGATATCTGAGCGCTATGTGACAGGCTCGATGGCACAGCTGCCTGTGACCAAAGTGACGAGAGGATAATGGAGATTTTGAATCTCTGCGCACACTTTTGGACACTGGACACTTGTGGATTGTGTGAGGCCCACTGATATCTGAGCGCTATGTGACACGCTCGATGGCACAGCTGCCTGTGACCAAAGTGACGAGAGGATAATGGAGATTTTGAATCTCTGCGCACACTTTTGGACACTGGACACTTGTGGATTGTGTGAGGCCCACTGATATCTGAGCGCTATGTGACAGGCTCGATGGCACAGCTGCCTGTGACCAAAGTGACGAGAGGATAATGGAGATTTTGAATCTCTGCGCACACTTTTGGACACTGGACACTTGTGGATTGTGTGAGGCCCACTGATATCTGAGCGCTATGTGACACGCTCGATGGCACAGCTGCCTGTGACCAAAGTGACGAGAGGATAATGGAGATTTTGAATCTCTGCGCACACTTTTGGACACTGGACACTTGTGGATTGTGTGAGGCCCACTGATATCTGAGCGCTATGTGACACGCTCGATGGCACAGCTGCCTGTGACCAAAGTGACGAGAGGATAATGGAGATTTTGAATCTCTGCGCACACTTTTGGACACTGGACACTTGTGGATTGTGTGAGGCCCACTGATATCTGAGCGCTATGTGACACGCTCGATGGCATAGCTGCCTGTGACCAAAGTGACGAGAGGATAATGGAGATTTTGAATCTCTGCGCACACTTTTGGACACTGGACACTTGTGGATTGTGTGAGGCCCACTGATATCTGAGCGCTATGTGACAGGCTCGATGGCACAGCTGCCTGTGACCAAAGTGACGAGAGGATAATGGAGATTTTGAATCTCTGCGCACACTTTTGGACACTGGACACTTGTGGATTGTGTGAGGCCCACTGATATCTGAGCGCTATGTGACAGGCTCGATGGCACAGCTGCCTGTGACCAAAGTGACGAGAGAATAATGGAGATTTTGAATCTCTGCGCACACTTTTGGACACTGGACACTTGTGGATTGTGTGAGGCCCACTGATATCTGAGCGCTATGTGACAGGCTCGATGGCACAGCTGCCTGTGACCAAAGTGACGAGAGGATAATGGAGATTTTGAATCTCTGCGCACACTTTTGGACACTGGACACTTGTGGATTGTGTGAGGCCCACTGATATCTGAGCGCTATGTGACAGGCTCGATGGCACAGCTGCCTGTGACCAAAGTGACGAGAGGATAATGGAGATTTTGAATCTCTGCGCACACTTTTGGACACTGGACACTTGTGGATTGTGTGAGGCCCACTGATATCTGAGCGCTATGTGACAGGCTCGATGGCACAGCTGCCTGTGACCAAAGTGACGAGAGGATAATGGAGATTTTGAATCTCTGCGCACAATTTTGGACACTGGACACTTGTGGATTGTGTGAGGCCCACTGATATCTGAGCGCTATGTGACACGCTCGATGGCACAGCTGCCTGTGACCAAAGTGACGAGAGGATAATGGAGATTTTGAATCTCTGCGCACACTTTTGGACACTGGACACTTGTGGATTGTGTGAGGCCCACTGATATCTGAGCGCTATGTGACACGCTCGATGGCACAGCTGCCTGTGACCAAAGTGACGAGAGGATAATGGAGATTTTGAATCTCTGCGCACACTTTTGGACACTGGACACTTGTGGATTGTGTGAGGCCCACTGATATCTGAGCGCTATGTGACAGGCTCGATGGCACAGCTGTGACAAAAGTGACTAGAGGATAAGGGAGATTGGATTGCTTTTAAAAAAGCAGTTTGCGGAGCAGTGGGTAAACAGCAATGCCAGTGTGTCAGGAAGCCTTAAAAGGCAGCCCAACAACCAACACCACTGATACACCACAATATAGCTTCCCCTTGCACTGCACACACAGTGACTTGTGTGTTGTGCAGGCCAAATCGCTAGCAGCAGAAGCAGTTTTTTTGTCTTCTTCCCTGCCTAACGCTCTCCCTACAGAATCAGCAGCAACTTCTCCCTATACTAAGATCGGCAGAAGTAAGATGGCAGTCGGCGTGCACGCCCTTTTATACCCCCTGTGACGCCCACCAAAGCAAGCCAATCACTTGCATGCCCTTCTGAAAGATGGTGGTGACCCGTGCCTATGTCATCACGTTGCCCACAGTGTCCGTGGATCCTGATTGGCTGAAAAAGAGCGCAAAACAAACTTTTGAAACGCGACTTTGGCGCGTAAGTCGCCGACCTCGTGGCCGACCTCATGCTAGGGTCGGGTTTCGTTTCATGAAACCCGACTTTGCCAAAAGTCGGCGACTTTTGAATTTTTTCGACCCGTTTCGCTCAACTCTAATAAAATTGTTTTTATTGCATAAAAGCGCCCAAGCATAAAAAAATGACATAAATGAGGTATCGCTGTAACCATATTGACCCGAAGAATAAAACCGCTTTATCAATTTTACCGCACGTGGAACAGTGTAAACGCACCCCCCAAAAGAAATTCATGAAACGCTGGTTTTTGTTCATTCTGCGTCCCAAAAATCGGAATAAAAAGCGATCAAAAAATGTCTCGTGCCCGAACATGATACCATTAAAAACGTCAACTCATCCTACAAAAAATAAGACCTCACATGACTCAGTGGGTCAAAATACGGAAAAATTATAGCTCTCAATATGTGGTGATGCAAAAACTATTTTTACAATAAAAAGCGTCTTTTAGTGTGCGACAGCTGCCAAAAATAAAAACCGCCATAAATATTAAATCAAACCCCCCGTTATCACCCCCCTTAGTTAGGGAAAAATAATAAAATTAAAAAAATGTATTTATTTCCATCTTCCCATTAGGGTTAGGGTTAGGGCTAGGGCTAGGGTTAGGGCTAGGGTTAGGCCTACGGTTAGGGCTAGGGGTAGGGCTAGGGTTAGGGCTAGGGCTGAGATTAGGGTTAGGGGTGTGTTGGGGTTAGGGTTGGAGTTAGAATTGGGGGGTTTCCACTGTTTGGGCACATCAGGTGCTCTCCAAACGCAACATGGCGTCTGATCTCAATTCCAGCCAATTCTGCGTTGAAAAAGTCAAATGGTGCTCCTTCCCTTCCAAGCTCTGCCATGCGCCCAAACAGTGTTTTACCCCCACATATGGGGTATCAGCCTACTCTAGACAAATTGCAAAACAACTTTTGGGGTCCTATTTCTCCTGTTGCCCTTAGGAAAATAAAAAATTGGGGGAAAAAATATCATTTTTGAGGGAAAAAAATATGATTTTTTTATTTTCACGCCCGGCATTATAAACTTCTGTGAAGCCCTTGGGGGTTCAAAGTGCTCACCACACATCTAGATAAGTTCCTTAGGGGGTCTAGTTTCCAAAATGGTGTCATTTGTGGGGGATTTCCACTGTTTAGGTACATCAGGGGCTCTCCAAAGGCAACATGACACCCGCAGACCATTCCATCAAAGTCTGCATTCCAAAACGTCACTACTTCCCTTCCGAGCCCCGACGTGTGCCCATACAGTAGTTTTCTCCCACATAAAGAGTATCAGAGTACTCAGGACAAATTGGACAACAACTTTTGGGGTCCACTTTCTCCTATTACCCTTGGGAAAATAAAAAAATGGGGACTAAATGATCATGTTTGTGGAAAAAATACAATTTTTTTATTTTCACGCCCGGGCATTATAAACTTCTGTAAAGCACTGGGGGAGTTCAAAGTGCTCACCACACACCTAGATAAGTTCTTTAGGGGGTCTAGTTTCCAAAATGGTGTCATTTGTGGGGGTTTCCACTGTTTAGGTACATTAGGGGCTCTCCAAAGGCAACATAACACCTACAGACCATTCCATCAAAGTCTACATTCCAAAACATCACTACTTCCCTTCCGAGCCCTGACGAGTGCCCATACAGTAGTTTTCTCCCACATATGGGGTATCAGTGTACTCAGGACAAATTGGACAACTTTTGGGGTCCATTTTCTCCTGGTACCCTTGGGAAAATAAAAAAAAATGGGGACTAAATGATCATGTTTGTGGAAAAAATACATTTTTTTTATTTTCACTCCCGGGTATTATAAACTTCTGTGAAGCCCTTGGTGGTTCAAAGTACTCACCACACATCTAGATAAGTTCCTAAGGGGGTCTAGTTTCCAAAATGGTGTCATTTGTGGGGGGTTTCCACTGTTTAGGTACATCAGGGGCTCACCAAAGGCAACATGACACCCGCAGACCAATCCATCAAAGTCTGCATTCCAAAATGTCACTACTTCCCTTCCGAGCCCCGACCTGGGCCCATACAGTAGTTTTCTCCCACATATGGGGTATCAGTGTACTCAGGACAAATTGGACAACAACTTTTGGGGTCCATTTTCTCCTGGTACCCTTGGGAAAATAAAAAAAAATGGGGACTAAATGATCATGTTTGTGGAAAAAATACAATTTTTTTATTTTCACACACGGGCGTTATAAACTTCTGTGAAGCACTGGGGGAGTTCAAAGTGCTCACCACACACGTAGATAAGTTCCATAGGGGGTCTAGTGTCCAAAATGGTGTCATTTGTGGGGGGTTTCCACTGTTTAGGTACATTAGGGGCTCTCCAAAGGCAACATGACACCTGCAGACTATTCCATCAAAGTCTGCATTCCAAAACGTCACTACTCCCTTCCGAGCCCTGACGTGTGCCCATACAGTAGTTTTCTCCCACATATGGGGTATCAGGGTACTCAGAACAAATTTGACAACAACTTTTGGGGTCCATTTTCTCCTGGTATCCTTGGGAAAATAAAAATGTTTGTGGAAAAATTTCAATTTTTTTATTTTCATGCCCGGGTATTATAAACTTCTGTGAAGCCCTTGGGGGTTCAAAGTACTCACCACACATCTAGATAAGTTCCTTAGGGGGTCTAGTTTCCAAAATGGTGTCATTTGTGGGGGGTTTCCACTGGTTAGGTACATTAGGGGCTCTCCAAAGGCAACATGACACCCGCAGACCATTCCATCAAAGTCTGCATTCCAAAACGTCACTACTTCCCTTCCGAGCCCCGACCTGGGCCCATACAGTAGTTTTCTCCCATATATGGGGTATCAAGATACTCAGGACAAATTGTACAACAACTTTTGGGGTCCATTTTCTCCTGGTACCCTTGGGAAAATAAAAAAATTGGGGACTAAATGATCATGTTTGTGGAAAAAATACGATTTTTTTATTTTCACGCCCGGGCGTTATAAACTTCTGTGAAGCACTGGGGGAGTTCAAAGTGCTCACCACACACCTAGGTAAGTTCCTTAGGGGGTCTAGTTTCCAAAATGGTGTCATTTGTGGGGGGTTTCCACTGTTTAGGTACATTAGGGGCTCTCCAAAGGCAACATAACACCCACAGACCATTCCATCAAAGTCTACATTCCAAAACATCACTACTTCCCTTCCGAGCCCTGACGTGTGCCCATACAGTAGTTTTCTCCCACATATGGGGTATCAGTGTACTCAGGACAAATTGGACAACTTTTGGGGTCCATTTTCTCCTGGTACCCTTGGGAAAATAAAAAAATGGGGACTAAATGATCATGTTTGTGGAAAAAATACATTTTTTTTATTTTCACACCCGGGTATTATAAACTTCTGTGAAGCCCTTGGGGGTTCAAAGTACTCACCACACATCTAGATAAGTTCCTTAGGGGGTCTAGTTTCCAAAATGGTGTCATTTGTGGGGGGTTTCCACTGTTTAGGTACATCAGGGGCTCACCAAAGGCAACATGACACCCGCAAACCAATCCATCAAAGTCTGCATTCCAAAACGTCACTACTTCCCTCCCGAGCCCCAACCTGGGCCCATACAGTAGTTTTCTCCCACATATGGGTTATCAGTGTACTCAGGACAAATTGGACAACAACTTTTGGGGTCCATTTTCTCCTGGTACCCTTGGGAAAATAAAAAAAAATGGGGACTAAATGATCATGTTTGTGGAAAAAATACAATTTTTTTATTTTCACACACGGGCGTTATAAACTTCTGTGAAGCACTGGGGGAGTCCAAAGTGCTCACCACACACCTAGATAAGTTCCTTAGGGGGTCTAGTTTCCAAAATGATGTCATTTGTGGGGGGTTTCCACTGTTTAGGTACATTAGGGGCTCTCCAAAGGCAACATGACACCTGCAGACTATTCCATCAAAGTCTGCATTCCAAAACGTCACTACTCCCTTCCGAGCCCTGACGTGTGCCCATACAGTAGATTTCTCCCACATATGGGGTATCAGGGTACTCAGAACAAATTTGACAACAACTTTTGGGGTCCATTTTCTCCTGGTATCCTTGGGAAAATAAAAATGTTTGTGGAAAAAATACAATTTTTTTATTTTCATGCCCAGGTATTATAAACTTCTGTGAAGCCCTTGGGGGTTCAAAGTACTCACCACACATCTAGATAAGTTCCTAAGGGGGTCTAGTTTCCAAAATGGTGTCATTTGTGGGGGGTTTCCACTGTTTAGGTACATCAGGGGCTCTCCAAAGGCAACATGACACCCGCAGACCAATCCATCAAAGTCTGCATTCCAAAACGTCCCTACTTCCCTTCCGAGCCCCGACCTGGGCCCATATAGTAGTTTTCTCCCACATATGGGGTATCAAGATACTCAGGACAAATTGGACAACAACTTTTGGGGTCCATTTTCTCCTGGTACCCTTGGGAAAATAAAATAATTGGGGACTAAATGATCATGTTTGTGGAAAAAATACGATTTTTTTATTTTCACGCCCGGGCGTTATAAACTTCTGTGAAGCACTGGGGGAGTTCACAGTGCTCACCACACATCTAGATAAGTTCCTTAGGGGGTCTGGTTTCCAAAATGGGGTCACTTGTGGGGGGATTCCACTGTTTTTGTACATCAGGGGCTTTCCAAACACAACATGGTGTCCGATCTCAATTCCAGCCAATAAAGTCAAATGGCGCTGCTTCCCTTCCGAGCTCTGCCATGCGCCCAAATAGTCGTTTACACCCACATATGGGGTATCAACGTACTTAGGACAAATTGCACAATAACTTTTAGGGTCCTGTTACCCTTTGGAAAATAAAAATTGGGGTGTAAAGATAATTTTTGTGGAAAAAATATGATTTATTAATTGTACCGCTGTACGTTATAAACTTCTGTGAAGCCCTTGTGGGTTCAAAGTTCTCACCACATATCTAGATAAGTTTCTTGGGGGGTCTAGTTTCCAAAATGCTGTCATTTGTGGGGGGTTTCCACTGATTAGGTACATCAGGGGCTCTCCAAAGGCAACAAGACACCCGCAGACAATTCCATCAAAGTCTGCATTCCAAAACGTCACTACTTCCCTTCCGAGCCCCGACGTGTGCCCATACAGTAGTTTTTTCCCACATAAAGAGTATCAGAGTACTCAGGACAAATTGGACAACAACTTTTGGGGTCCATTTTCTCCTGGTACCCTTGGGAAAATAAAAAAATTGGGGACTAAATGATCATGTTTGTGGAAAAAATACGATTTTTTTATTTTCATGCCCGGACGTTATAAACTTCTGTGCAGCACTGGGGGAGTTCACAGTGCTCACCACACATCTAGATAAGTTCATTAGGGGGTCTAGTTTCCAAAATGAGGTCACTTCCACTGTTTTGGTACATCAGGGGCTTTCCAAACACGACATGGTGTCCGATCTCAATTCCAGCCAATAAAGTCAAATGGCGCTGCTTCCCTTCCGAGCTCTGTCATGCGCCCAAATAGTCGTTTACACCCACATATGGGGTATCAACGTACTTAGGACAAATTGCACAATAACCTTTAGGGTCCTGTTACCCTTTGGAAAATAAAAATTGGGGTGAAAAGATCATTTTTGTGGAAAAAATATGATTTAATAATTGTACCGCTGTACGTTATAAACTTCTGTGAAGCCCTTGTGGGTTCAAAGTTCTCACCACATATCTAGATAAGTTCCTTGGGGGGTCTAGTTTCCAAAATGGGGTCACTTGTGGGGGATTTCCACTGTTTAGGTACATCAGGGGCTCTCCAAACGTGACATGGCGTCCGATCAGAATTCCAGCCAATTTTGCATTGAAAAAGTCAAACGGCGCGGTCCTTCCCTTCTGAGCTCTGCCATGCACCGAAACAGTGGTTTCCCCCCACATATCAGGTATCAGCGTACTCAGGACAAATTGCACAATAACTTTTCCAGTCCAATTTCTCCTTTTACCCTTGGTAAAATAAAAAAATTGAACCTGAATTATTTTTTTGTGAAAAAAAGTTAAATGTTCATTTTTTTTTTAAATATTCAAAAAATTCCTTTGAAGCACCTGAAGGGTTAATAAACTTCTTGAATGTGGTTTTGAGCACCTTGAGGGGTGCAGTTTTTAGAATGGTGTCACTTTTGGGTATTTTCTATCATATAGATCCCTCAAAGTGGCTTCAAATGTGATGTGGTCCGTAAAAATAAAATGGTGTTGTAAAAATGAGAAATCGCTGGTCAACTTTTAACCATGATAACTTCCTAACAAAAATAATTTTGGTTCCAAAATTGTGCTGATGTAAAGTAAACATGTGGGAAATGTTACTTATTAAGTTTTTTGTGTGCCGTAGCTCTGTGATTTTAGCATATAAAAATTCAAAGTTGGAAAATTGCAAAACTTTCAAAATTTTCACCAAATTTCTGTTTTTTTCACAAATAAACGTAAGTTATATGAATAAAATTTTACCATTAACATGAAGTACAATATGTCACGAGAAAACAATGTCAGAATCACCGGGATCCATGGAAGCGTTCCAGAGTTATGACCTCATTAAGGGACAGTGGTCAGAATTGTAAAAATTGGCCCCGTCATGAACGTGCAAACCACCCTTGGGGTGAAGGGTTTAAAATGGTGTTATTTAATGAGACTTTGTCAGCACAGAATGACTGTTCAAACCAAGTAAAGGTGACTGGTGCTACACAGCAGGTCCAATCATTTACAGCAAGATGCATTGCATAAATCACAACCTCTTATGATTCACAATGACAGGCGTGGGAGTCTCCTGCTGACCACCAGATGTCATAACAACCCATCAGTGCCCCTCAATAACTTGACAGGGATGCTGATGGGCATGATTTGGGATGCAATTCTGGCTAGTGTATGTTAAATACCGCTGTAAGTGACTTACAACGAGATTTAACAGGTTAACAGCTGCAAGCGGAGGACCACTCCACCCACAGCGGTTAAATCAGTCATCAAATATGGGAAAATATTTGGGTTCAGTGTCGGAGCCAGCATCAAAGGCAGGGACATGACCTTTGACGTAAATCTACGTCAAAGGTCATGAAGGAGTTAAATTAGTCCAGCATTTATTTCTCTAACTCATTCTCTAGCACAGATGATCAGAGCAAGAAAAATTTTAATCTACCTGTTCCCATGGAGTTTCCTGGGAAATTTGATTTGTATTGATGTAGACAAGTTATTCTTTACAAATTTGATGTCCCTTCTTATAGTCTGTGGTCTTTCTAGACCTCAGATTATAATAAACATAATACGTAAAAAAAATCCTTATACTCCTCTTACTACTCACCTCTATTTTCCCTCTGCTCCTCACGGTCACCCATTCACTCCCCACCACAACGTTAGATCATTGCTGCTTATACTGAATTTCCTAGGCCTCTCATGCTGGGCTGTGAATTCTTGCTTTCATGAGTCCTTGGAAGTTTCTGCGCATGCATGTACAAGGTCATGGCAGATGCCATCAAGTCAAAATGACATGAACTTTAGCACGCTAATGTAGAAGAATGGAGCACAAAGAATAAAACACTGCAATGCTGTGTGGCTTCAGGCCCAAACAGAACCCTGCAGTGCAGAACTGATTCAGAGGAGAGAAGTTGCAGGAGGGACAGAATTAGCCAGTGCTCCGAGTCAAGTGATGTGACAAAGCCAGTCTTGGATACAAAAGACCAGTGTGCCAAAACGAAAGAGGATTGGGTGCCAAGGTAAGTGACAGTTGGTCCTGCTGCAGCTCCAGCAGCCATGACAATTTACCACACCCGTGTGTACCAGCAAGGCCCAGCCTCAAACGATAATGGTCAAGTGCCGAAAACCACAGCTACATCAGTCAATGTCCAGATTTCACACGTCAATGGTCAAGAACCAGAGACCTGAATAACGCCAAGGTTCCCAACCCGAAAGAAACTGGTCAACAGCCGAGGACCAGCCCCCATCAATACGGACCAAGGAGACACTTGTCGGTGGTCAAGTACTGAAGTAGTCCTGAGGATAGCCGGCCAGAGACCTGTGCATGAGATGTGGATTGTAGGAGACGTGTGGAGCGAGCTGTCACTTTTAGCAGAGACTTACGGTACCAGGCAAGGGCAGAGGGAGGGCTATGAACCAGAGGGGATCCGGCTGATGCTAGAGCAGACAAGAGAGAACTGATAGACTTTGTTAGGAAAACGTGCAGCTAGTAAGAAGGAGCAATGACCCTTATTGAGCCTAAAATGCAGTGCAATTTCTTACAGACTGTTCCCGCCAAGTACAGCATTTACCCCACTTGCCACTAGAATTAGGATGGACTGTAGTCCCCAAGTTTATCCTGAAATTTCCTAATAATAATAATAATAATAATAATAATTTTATTTCTATAGCACCGACATATTCCGCTGCACTTTACATTTTAGAGGGGACTTGTACAGATATTAGACATTACAACATAACAATAAACACATAGATGAAACAGATACCAAGAGGAATGAGGGCTCTGTTTGCAAGATAACAATTTATGAGGAAAAGGAGAGACACAAAAGTTAG
Organism: Dendrobates tinctorius; assembly: GCF_039654945.1. Lineage (NCBI taxonomy): Eukaryota > Metazoa > Chordata > Amphibia > Anura > Dendrobatidae > Dendrobates > Dendrobates tinctorius. Next base: position 23,494,426 of record NW_027361684.1, read on the forward strand.
ATGGTAACAATTATTTTCGTTGTTCGGACCAGCCAAAGTGTAAGAATCGGGTGTTCATTTAATGCTGCATGAATCAGTTATCAGCCTAAGTATGTAACAATACAGACACAGATTGTTATTAAATGCATAAAGCATGTGAGAACATGATGCGAGGAACCTGGTTATGGTAAAAAAAAATTTTGAATGGGCAACACAGGAATAGTTAGGTTAATGCGTTGAGATGGTAATCCAATCTGAACAAATGCATTTTTAGGGCACACTTAAAACTGTGGGGATGGGGGATTAATCGTATTAACCTGGGTAGTGCATTCCAAAGAATTGGCGCAGCACGTGAAAAGTCTTGGAGATGGGAGTGGGAGGTTCTGATTATTGAGGGTTTTAATCTCAGGTCATTAGCAGAATAGAGGGCACGGGTAGGGTGGTAGACTGAGATGAGGGAGGAGATGCAGGTTGATTATGAGCCATGGAGTGCTTTGTGGGTGAAGGTAATAAGTTTGTACTGGATTCTGGAGTGGATGGGTAACCAGTGTAATGACTGGCAAAGGTAGAGGCATCAGTGTAACGATTGGTGAGGAATATGATCCTGGCTACAGCATTCAAGACAGATTGGAGAGAGGAGAGTTTGGTAAGAGTGAGACTGATTAGTAGAGAGTTGCAATAGTCCAGACAACAATGAAAAAGAGAAACAGTAAGAGTTTTTGCAGAGTTGAAAGTAAGTAAGGGTGGAATTATAGAAATGTTTTTGAGGTGCAGATAACAAGAGCGAGCTAGTGATCGGATGTGGTAGGTGAATGAAAGCTTGGAATAAAGTATGACCTCAAGACAGCAGGCTTGTTGTGCCGAATGCTGCAGAGAGATCCAAGAGAACAATCATGCAGTAGTGACCATTACATTTAGCTGTTAGTAGATCATTAGAGACTTTAGTAAAGGCAGTTTCAGTAGAATGTAAAGAGCGGAAACCAGATTGTAGAGGGTCGACAAGAGTTATCTGAGAGAACGCAGATAAGACGGGTGTGGACCTGGCGTTCCAGAAGTTTAGAGATGAAGGGAAGATTAGAGACAGGTGTAAAGTTAGTGGCAAAGTTTTGATCGAGGGATGGTTTTTTAAGTAATGGATGTATGATGGCATGCTTAAATGAGGAGGGAAAGATACCAGAAGAGAGAGAGAGGTTGAATATTTTTGTTAGGTGAGTGGTGACAGCAGGGAAAAGGGACTGGAGGAGATGTGATGGAATGGGGTCACTGGTGCAAGTGGTCGGGCGAGAAGATGCAAGGAGCCTGATTACTTCTTCTTTTGTGACTGGTTCAAAGTCAGAGAGTGAGCTAGATGCAGTGAAGGAGTGAGGACAAAGCATGGCATGAGGGGATTGGGAGATAATTTCCAGTCGAATATAGTCAATTTTTTCTTTGAAATAATTGGCCAAATTGTCAGCATGGAGATCCGTGATTGGGGCCTGCACTCTTGGGTTCAGTAGGGAATGAAAATTGTCAAAGAGATGTTTCAGGTTATTGGATAGTGAGGTGATGAGGGTGTTGAGATAGGTTTGTTTGGAGAGGTGAAGGGCAGTGGTGTATGTTTTAAGCTTAAACTTATAATAGGTGAAATCTTCGGGTAGATTGGATTTTCTCCACAGACGTCCGGCGCACCTGAAACATTAACAAATATATTCCTGTTTATATAACTGTTTTGGTCGTGAAGTGGTCGTGCTCCGCAGAGCAACTCACCCATGCATACTGCAACTCAAACTCTAGTATCCCAAACTGCTGCTCGGACAGTCTCTCCAGCATATACAAGGTGGAGTTCCACTTTGTTGGTACGTAGCATATGAGGAGGTGAGCGGGAAGGCAGAAGTGATGCTGCAGCACAGACAGGCGAGCAGCAGCAGGGTGAAAACACTAAAAGTACCTGCACTTTCACCAGCAGCTGAGTCATTTTTCAGGAAGCTCTGCACCACCAAGTTCAGCGCATGAGCCAGGGAAGGGATGTGTGTCAGACTGGCTAGGCGCCAACCACTCATCTGTCTGCTGTTTGATCCTCATCCACAGCTCCTGCACAGTATGGGATTGATTCCTCAAACAGATGAGTTTCTGAGCAGCCTGCTGTTGTTTCATTCTAGCTGTGCTGAAGTTGGTGGTACAGATCTTAGGATGGCCAGATGAAGAGGCAATGGAGGAAGCAGAGTAGAAGGAAGAGTCAAATTGAACAGAGAAACATCCAGCTATCCTCTGTAATGGCAGAACATGAGCTAGAATACCTTCTGCCTCTTTCTCAGCCACCACTACATTTATCCAGTGGGCAGTTAGGGAGATGTAATATCCCTGGCTGTGCTTACTGGTTCACGTATCGGTGGTTCTGTGTTTTTTGTCATTGATGTCGTTTAACAGTGCACACCTTTTTTGTGCACAACACCTGTGTATAGAGCAGGAATGGCACATCTGGAAAAGTAGTGGAGGCTGGAAAGAATGAACTTCGGGACAGTCACCGCCATCAGTTTTTTTAAACTATCCAACTCCACTAGCCTGAGTGGCAGCATTTACAAGACCAGTAAATTGTAAATGCTGTCATTCAGGACCATGACTCATGTATGGGTAGGGGGTCTAGGAGAAAATGGCCGCCGGGGCAGCGCATGCTCAGATTCAGAGCTCAACAACGAGATCAACATTTTCCCTGAGGCCACAGAATGCTCAGATTCAGATCTTGGATCTCAGGACGTGATATCATTGCCGATATCGGAATCTGAACATGTGCAGCCGGAGGCCATTTTCCCGGAGGCCACTGCATCGCAGCACTGGATCTGCGGGGGCCTCCAGGCTTTCACAAAATGCTAGCAGAGCCCCACAGCCCCACAGAGGAGCACCACCGCCGCCCCACAGAGAAGCACCTGTCGCAAAATGCCGGCGGAGCACCGTCACACCACAGAGCACCACTGCCACACCAGCCTGGGATGGGATTTCCCAGCGCTACTCATTCTACCCAGCTGTTGTGTATTTCTTCATTAAAATGGCATAAATAGATTGAGTTGTCGGTGTTTCATTCACTCCCTCATCTGACTGCGGCGCTGTCCTTTTCTTCCGCATGCTTCACTTTCAGGTTTGTTACACCTTGGGACTGACCTCTTACAGATATGATGCCCTTTTTGGATTGCATTTCTTCTTACAAAAAAACTTTTTCTCATTCCTTTTTTTCTATCTCCCTTTAGAAATTTGAATTTTCAAAGTATAGCCACACAAGTATAATTGTTCCTTATTGTTCTATATACCACATGATCGTGATACCAGAAACTGCCTTAGGTTGTATTTATTTGTGATATGGAAAAGAAAAAAAATGTTTTCTCTTTATGCCACCTGTTTCTAATGATGTATATCATGTCCGTATATAATTTCATCATTTCAATTGAATGTCATAATATTATTATTATTATTATTATTATTATTATATGTTTGCACTTAGTAAATATCAGTCAACAATTTATTTTTTCTTAAACAATTTAGTAATTGTGATTTGATGTTTATATTTTATTTAGATAAGATACCCTTGAAAAAGGCCAGTACGGCCGAAACGTTGGGTCATTGTGTGACTGCTATCTACAAATAAAAAACCACGTATATTGAAAGAATTCCTTTGCAGCCTCAGGTTTTTTCATTATAATAAAGCGGTTCTTTTCCTGACGGCTTGGTTGTCTTTTCCCATTCATTGTTAAGTGTGCCGCCGGTGGCCATTTTCCCGGAGGCCACTGCATCGCAGCACTGGATCTGCGAGGGCCTCCAGGCTTTCACAAAATGCCAGCAGAGCCCCACAGCCCCACAGAGGAGCACCACCACCGCCACCCCACAGAGAAGCACCACAGAGCACCACCACCACCGCACCTGTCGCAAAATGCCGGTGGAGCACAGTCACACCACAGAGCACCACTGCCACACCAGCCTGGGATGGGATTTCCCGGAGGCCACCGCACCAGTCTAGACCACTGAACAACCCATGTGAGCACTCCTCGACCTGTGCCAATCCCCCTGGTAAGCTGAATTTGGACTGTAAGACAGACCCCCCTTAGACAAATTATATTTTTTTCTCTATTTTCCTTTTGAAAATTTGGAGTGTGTCTTATAGTCTGAAAAATATGGTGTGTGTGTATATATATATATATATATATATATATATACATACATATATATATATATATATATATATATATGTTCACATATATATAGTATTTATGTGTGTGTGTATATATATATATATATATCTCAAACGTTTATCATGACACAATTGGTTCAAAACACTCAATGTCACAGGGAAACAGTATTAGACATGCAGAGCTTTCTTGTAGATGGAAAGTTACCTAGAGATGCAATGAGTATAAAATGTTCTCATATCTTGTAGATCACTCAAGGACAAGAATACAATTTCTCAAAAGCCTACAGTGATTCAACTGAGGATAAAGCTTTGACATCAGAATTACTTTGTGCTTGTTACAAGGAAATAATCCATAGTACAGAGGAGACTGCAGTCTGAACTTTAGTGACCCATAATCACAAGTATGTGGCATACTGACAGAATGATGTCACAAACCAGGGCAGAGGCTCTTTTAAGGATATTATGTTCATTGGCTCTTGGGATGACACCATGCACCAGCAGCAAACTTCTTGTACATGCCGTGAATAAAAAGTGGATGAACATGGGTATAGTACTGGAAATTTTAGCTATTTCCTCCAGATCATAAAAAATGTAAAAACTTGTAAAATTCAAAACCTAGAAACATGACTCTTCTTATTATAAATGGATTAAAGATGAAACTATGGGAAGTAGCACATAATGACACTGTCATGGTCCAGTCCGGAGTTTATATTCTGCTGTCTTCACTCCGGACTGGTCATGCGGGGGTTAATCTCCTCAGCCTCGTTCTGGAGCTAGCTGGGCTATTTAAGTCCCTCACAGCCTGCTGACCAGTGTTAGTGATAGCTCAAGCTTGCAGTTTAGAGCCGCTGACCCTTGTACCCTGGTGATCTTCCTGCCTTTGACTGATATTCACGTGTATGACCCGGACTGATTTCTGACCCCGTCTCTTGGTATTCGTCTGTGCTGTTACGTTCCCTCTCTGGCATCTGACTCCCTGGCTTGTACCCCGACCTCGTATTTCATCTCACATTTTGGACCCCGTGCTCATGTTCTGGCTTTCTGACTCTCGGCTTTGGTATTTTGACTACGTGTATTGCTGCTCATTCTGGTACGTCTGCTCCTGTTAGTTTCTGACTCGGCTCGTCTGACTATTCTCTCTCGTTACCTGTGGCACCTGTGCTGTTGCTCAGGGTTGCTGCTCTTAGTGTATAACCTCTCTTCCAGCTCCCCCTGGTGGAGGTTTCACTACAGACACTTGGGGGTAGCATAAAGCGCTACATGTGTAAAGACAGCCATGGATGCCTAAGGTCCTGCAATGCCTTCAGATGAGGAAAGAGACATAGTGATTCAGAAAACTATACTACATTTCTATTTGAAGGTATCTGCTAATATTATTATTATTACACTTACTACATATTGGGATAGGATCTTGGAGATGGGAATAGCCCTTTAATGCTTGTAATGTGTTTGTATTAATATTATGAATTATTAAGCATTGCTTACATTCTTTAATTATTATTGGTTTAGCCATTTTCTCTCTAACATGTTTGGCTGTCTATGATATTCGGCTAAACTAATCATAAATACAAAGTTAGAAAGGAAACAGAATTTGGAGGATTTAAATTTTATTGAAGTCTGTGCCTGAGATCTGACTCAAGACTTAGCAGATAATATGGAAATTCTGTATTCACAACTCTGTACATTTTGATACTTCAACAATTCTATGGCAGAACCTTTTAGCCACATGGAGCTAATATTCTCCATTGTGTAAAGCTGAATGCATTTGGGGGTTATTAGATCTACCACTAAAGTACTCCTGTGGTAATTAAAAAGAAGGAAATTGTATTGACCTTGTAAATTCTTATAATTATCTAAGACCTATTCAGATTCATATCAGATGAGAGAATAGCAACCATATTACATTCCAATATACAGTGCCTTAAAAAAATATTCGGCCCCCTGGAACTTTTCAACCTTTTCCCACATATCATTCTTCAAACATAAAGATACCAAATGTAAATTTTTAGTGAAGAATCAACAATAAGTGGGACACAATTGTGAAGTTGAACGAAATTTATTGGTTATTCTAAATTTTTGTGGAAATTCACAAACTGAAAAGAGGGGCTAAGCAGTGACTGAAGACACTCTGGCACACCTCAATGACTGAAAGCTGCTGGCTCCTGGGAGGAATAAAGTTACATTTCTCCATACTTTCAGTATAGCAGCCAGGTACTTTTATAATAAGCCCTACATCTGCAGTTTAATAGAGTTATCTGTTCCTGACAGGTTTCCTGTAACATATAGTAAACTACTTTTTGATGCCATGGAAGGAATTATTTTATCCAGACCACCCATCTGTTGCATTTGTATTTCTTTATTGTAGGTAGGTAACATACAGTTGCATGTAAATGTTTGGGCACCCATGGTCAAAATTACTGTTATTGTGAACAGTAATTTTAAGCAAGTTGAAGATGAAATGATCTCTAAAAGGGCTAAAGTTAAAGATGACACATTTGCGATAAGATGCTTCACATATTTTACACACGTGGTCAAAATTGTTGGTACCCCTCGTTTAATGACAGAAAAAAACACAATGGTCACAGAAATAACTTGAATCTGACAAAAGTAATAAGAAATAAAAAAATCTATGAACATGAGGAAATGAAAGTCAGACATTGCTTATTACTTTTCAATCATGCTTCCACAGAATTAAAAAAAAATAAAACTCATGAAATAGGCCTGGACAGAAATGATGGTACCCTTAACTTAATATTTTGTTGCACAACCTTTTGAGGCAATCACTGCAATCAAATGATTCCTGTAACTGTCAAGGAGACTTCTGCACCTCTTGACAGGTATTTTTGCCCACTCCTCAAGAGCAAACTGCTCCAGTTGTCTCGTGTTTGAAGGTTGCCTTTTCCAGACGGCACGTTTCATCTCTTTCCAAAGATGCTCAATAGGATTTTGGTCAGGGCTCAGAGAAGGCCACTTCAGAATAGTCCAATGTTTTCCTTTTAGCCATTCTTGGGTGTTTTTAGCTGTGTGTTTTGAGTCATTATCCTGTTGCAAGACACATGACCTGTGACTGAGACCAAGCTTTCTGACACTGGGCAGCACATTTCTCTCTAGAATCCCTTGATAGTCTTGAGATTTCATTGTACCCTGCACAGATTCTAGACACCCTTGGCCAGATGCAGCAATGCAGCCCCCGAAGATAACAGAGGCTCCTCCATGTTTCACAGTAGGGACAGTGCTCTTTTCTTGATCTGCTTCATTTTTCCTCATGTGAACATAGAGATGATGTGCCTTACCAAAAAGGTCCATTTTTGTCTCATATGTCTATAGGACATTCTCCCAGAAGCTTTTTGGCTTGTCAACATGTAGTTTGGCAAATTCCAGTCTGGCATTTTATGATTTTCTTTTTAATAAAGGTGTCCTCCTTGGTCGTTTCCCATGGAGTCCACTTTGGCTCATACAACGACAGATGGTGAGTTTTATTTTTTTTTAAATTCTGTGGAAGCATGTTTGAAAAGCAATGTCTGATTTCATTTATTTTCATTGATTTTTTATTTCTTACTACTTTTTTCAGATTCAAGTTATTTCTGTTACCATTGTGGGTTTTTCTGTAATTAAACGAGGGATACCAACATTTTTGACCACGTGTGTATATTGGCCTTCATTGACTTTTGTGGGGAAGATACAATACAAATATCGACACTAGCAGAACATTGTGCTAGACTGAATAATGTATATACAGCCACACCCAAAAGTGTAAGCATTCCTGAAGTTGCTCCAGGAAATGTAGAATTTTTCCCAAACAAATTGCAATTACACATTTTTTCGCCCCTTTTTATCTAGTTTCAAATGTGATTTTAATAATACCCACAGGTGTTGCCTGGCACAGGTGAGTTTTATTGAGCATCACATGCTTGAAACAAAGTTGTTTGCAGACAATTTTGAAAGGTGCCAACAATTTTTTTCCCCAATTTTGGCATTTTTGTGTAGAATTATGTCCAATTTGCCTTTTTATCTATTTTTTTGTGTTATACCAATGAACACAAAGGATTAAATATGTGTATAAAAACAATGTAAATGCGATCATTTTCTGGGGGAAATACTTTACTTTCTGGGACAATTTTAAGTGTGCTAACACTTTCAGTTATGACTGTACATGACTATGGGTAAATGGATGGTAAATGTTGGTAACCAACAGCCTATTTAATAACCTAATCCACCACTTTTTCAAATATAAAAATGATCCAAAAATTATCCTTTTATAGGGTCAGATTCGGCCATGACACTACGTAACTATTATAAGTACAACTATATGTATATAGTGGACTAAATTAAAAAAAATTGTCAAGACTTTTTAAATGTAAAGATGGACAGACAATTTAATAAGTTGTACAAACCATTAATGCACTATACTTGAAGGGTATGTGCACCTTTTCACTATAAGTATTTGTGTACCTTAATAAGTTGAAGCTACAGTGTAGTGTTTGACTTTTTTCAAGACCTGCTTGTGGAGCTGCAGTCTTAGATGTCAGTTGCCATTCCACCTGAAGAAAGTTCTCTGTTCCCATCCATTCTTCAAGAATTTATCCTGTGTTTTTATGACCCCTATCTTTTTGCGATATCTGCACAAGCTTATAAATCAGCTAAGAAATATATAATCACTAATCTGCTGTGACCACAGATACTTCAGCAGTGCTCAGGAGTAGAGTGAACAAACTTTTGCTAACCTCCAATTTTGCATGAAAGTAGAACATTTGGATTAGTGTTTGGTTTCCTGAGCATTTTTCCTCAAAGTCGGCAAAATTCGGTCAAAGATCAGTAAATGATCGCTTTTCCACTAATGCTTTTACTTTGACTTTGATTGAAAATAGAATACAACTGGTTTCGACTGCTAAGAGTCTTCCTCAGGTATAATACTTAGGAGTAGAGTTGAGCGACTTTTGGTTTTTTAGGGTCGCGTTTCGTTTCGTGAAACCCGACTTTTCCAAAAGTCGGGTCGAGCAAGATCGTCCGATTATAGGGAAAAGTCGGGGTCGTCCCGAAACACGAAACCCAATGTAAGTCAATGGGGAATAAAAGTCGGCAGTGAGAGGAGGACAGGAAACACACCTACAGTGCCCATTTGAATGCCAAAAGCATCAATTTTTCTTACTTAAGCTTGTCAACCTTAATTAACTTCATAATACAAGTTATGCACTGAAAAATGGGGGTTATTTGGCTAAATTTGTGGGGGGGGAGGGCTGGCTGCAGGTTTTCATGTGCCCTGGGCTAAAGAGCGCCCCTTTAACACATACCACAACTCATCATGCTCCGATACGGCAGAGAAATAGCGGTATAGTACAATGAAAAATACCTCACTTTTTACATCTCATGACGAGGCTCATCCATTTCTCCATACAAAATCATTGGTCCCATATAATGTTTGAAACAGTATATGATGAGCTCCACATAATGCTACAGTATATGTTGGTCCCCATGGATGAAGCTCCACTGTCTTATGGGCCCAAATAATGCTCCAAACATAATGGGCCCCATTTCTAATGCTCTAGTGTATAATGGGCCCTGTAAATGCTGCTCCAGTGTCTGATGTTCACCTTTGGAATGTTCCAGTGTATGGTGGGCCCCATCTATCATTCTCCAGAGTATAGTGCTCCCCAAAAATTGCTGTCCCAACATAGAAAACATTCAAATAAGTCTCCTCGCTAGGGAATCCCTGTACTTGTCTGGACAGGTGCTGTAGCTTGCTAACAGCTCGCCAGCCGTTCTCACGCCCAGTATGGATTGCACGTGATTGCACAAAGGTTAGAAAGGGTACCGTATCCCTGGATAACATGTATGGATAGCGTACACATTCAAAATATATGTCTATACAGCATGAGGCAGGCTCAGACGGTGTTAGGCCCAGTATGGATTGCACGTCATTGCACAAAGGTTAGAAAGGGTACCGTATCCCCGGATAACATGTATGGATAGCGTACACATTCAAAATATATGTGTATACAGCATGAGGCAGGCTCAGACGGTGTTAGGCCCAGTATGGATTGCACGTCATTGCACAAAGGTTAGGGGTACCGTATCCCCGGATAACATGTATGGATAGCGTACACATTCAAAATATATGTCTATACAGCATGAGGCAGGCTCAGACGGTGTTAGGCCCAGTATGGATTGCACATCATTGCACAAAGGTTAGAAGGGGTACCGTATCCCCGGATAACATGTATGGATAGCGTACACATTCAAAATATATGTCTATACAGCATGAGGCAGGCTCAGACGGTGTTAGGCCCAGTATGGATTGCACGTGATTGCACAAAGGTTAGAAAGGGTACCGTATCCCTGGATAACGTGTATGGATAGCGTACACATTCAAAATATATGTCTATACAGCATGAGGCAGGCTCAGACGGTGTTAGGCCCAGTATGGATTGCACGTCATTGCACAAAGGTTAGAAAGGGTACCGTATCCCTGGATAACATGTATGGATAGCGTACACATTCAAAATATATGTCTCAGGAGGCAGGCTCAGACGGTGTCAGGCACAGTATGGATTTGACGGCCCAGATTACACAGCGGAGGAGCAGGGAGAGGTAAAGATTGCAAATGCTGGGGCCCTGGCCAAGCAAGGGGGGCACACTCGTGGGCGTCGGTACTGGCACTGGGCCCCTCATAGTACAGCGGTGTGTCTGACGGCGGGTGTGCACCACCACCGTCAGAGACACTTGATTGCACTATGAGGGACCCTGTGCCAGTGCCCGCGCCCAAGAGTCGGCCTACCCACCTGTCCAGGGCAACGGCACTCGCACGGTGTCGTGCGCTAGGTGGTGACCCCGGCCATGGGGGGGGAGGCAGCACAGTTAGGGAGTTTTAGAAAGTGGCATATGTTGATGTTGGACATTCAACTGATGCAAAAGGCGAAATAGGTGAAAAACCAGGAAGAGGTGGACCAAAGCAAGCCATTTTTCTGTCACCCTATGTGTCATCAGGGGAAGGTGGGACAAAATCCTTGGAAACCCATGCGTGGTTCATTTTAATGAAGGTTAGATCATCCACATTTTGGGTTGACAGACGGGTCCTTTTTTCTGTCAGGATTGATCCAGCTGCACTGAAGACTCTTTCCGATAGCACACTTGCAGCTGGGCAAGCGAGCTCCTGTAAGGCATATTGGGCCAATTCAGGCCAGGTGTCCAGTTTAGCGGCCCAATAGTCAAAGGGGAATGACCTGTGTGGGAGAACATCGATATGGGAGGAAAAGTAGTTTGTAACCATAGTTGACAACTGCTGTCTCCTGTCACTTTCCATCGATGCAGTATTACCAGTTGTGTGAGCGGTATTTGAAAAATCAGTTCACAACATTGTCATGAAACCCCTGTCTCCAACGCCACTTCTGCTGTGTGCACCACGAACACCTCTGCCAAGCTGCTGTGTGCTGGGAATGCCTCAAGCAACCGATTTACCAGAGTTGCTTGTTTATTAGCCAATATTAGGTCAAGGTTCTCCTGTGGCATGATGTTTTGTAATTTGCCTTTATAGCGTGGATCCAGGATGCTGGCCAACCAGTAGTCATCATCGTTCATCATTTTGGCAATGCGGGGGTCCCTTTTTAGGATCCGCAAGGCATAATCTGACATGTGGGCCAATGTTCCCGGTGTCAATGATGCACTGCGAGTGCTGGGTGGAGGAGCACTTTCTGGCAAATCCACATCCCTCCAGTCACGCACAAACCCTGTACCAGACCTTGCCACGCCAACATTTTCACTTGCCCCACGAGATGCATCCTCCTCCCCTAAGTAATCATCCCCATCATCCTCCTCCTCCTCCTCCTCTTCTTCCTCCACCTCGTCCAGGAGAGGTCCCTGAGCAGACAATGGCTGAATGTCATCAAGGATTCCCTCCTCCTCTTCCTCCTCATCAACATTGGCTGCAGACGCCTGTTCCTTAAGGTGCGTCAAAGTTTGCATGAGCAGACGCATAAGTGGGATGCTCATGCTTAGGATGGCGTCGTCTGCGCTTACCAGCCGTGTGCATTCCTCAAAACACTGAAGGACTTTACAAAGGTCTTTCAGCTTCGACCACTGCACGCCTGTCAACTCCATGTCTGCTCTCAAAGTGCCTGGCCGTGTATCCTCCCACAAATGCATTATGGCCTGCCTCTGCTCGCACAGCCGCTCCACCATGTGCAGGGTGGAGTTCCACCTTGTTGCAATGTCGATAATGAGGCGGTGGTTGGGAAGGTGAAGCAATCGCTGCAGCTTCTGCATACGAACGGAGTGTACAGGCGACAGGCGGATGTGCGCGCACAGTCTTCGCACCTTCTGGAGCAAGGCTGTTAACTCCGGATAATTTTTGAGGAAGCACTGCACCACCAGGTTCAAGGTGTGAGCCAAGCAAGGTATGTGGCTGAGTTTTGAAAGGGCTATGGCTGCCACAAAATTACGGCCGTTATCACTAACTACCTTGCCTGCCTCAAGATGTACACTGCCCAGCCATGACTCAGTTTGTCGCTTCAAGTACTCTGCCAGCACCTCGGCGGTGTGTCTGTCGCCCAAACACATCATCTGCAACACAGCCTGCTGACGCTTTCCACTAGCTGCTCGATAGGGGGACACATCGTGTGCAACAGTGGCAGCTGCAGATGGAGTGCTCGTACGACTGCGCTCTGTGGACGAGCTGTCGCTTCTGGAGGAGGAGGAGGAGGAGGAGGGTCGAACGCCTACAGCCAACTGTTTCCTATACCGTGGGCTAGGCAGCACTGTCCCACCACCGCTGTCCCCTGTGGACCCTGCATCCACCACATTAACCCAGTGCGCAGTGATGTACACGTAACGGCCCTGGCCATGCCGACTGGACCATGCATCAGTTGTGAGGTGCACCTTTCCGCTCACTGACTGCTTGAGTGCATGGACAATGCGGTCTTTCACATGATGGTGGAGGGCTGGGATGGCTTTGCGAGAGAAGAAGTGGCGACTGGGTAGGTCATAGCGTGGTACTGCATAGGCCATGAGTTCGTGGAAAGCTGTGCTTTCCACCAACCGAAAGGGCATCATCTCAAACGAGATTAGTTTGGCAATGTGGGCGTTCAAACCCAGTGTACGCGGATGAGAGACTGAGTACTTTCTTGACCTACTCATAGTGTCTGGGAGGGTGAGCTGGACTTGAGAGCTGCATATGGTGGAAGTAGCGGTGGACAGGGCGGACTGAGAGAGGGTTGATGATGGTGATGGAGTTGGTGTTCTTTCTGATGGCCTAGAATCAGTCTTTCGTTGATATAACAGTGGGATTCCCTGACTGCTGTGGCCTTGCAACGACACCTCAACATTTGCTGCTGTGCTAACCGGTGGGCTTACAGTGGGGGAAACAATGTAGCGTTGCTGACTACCTTCGTTGTGATCAGTTGCACATGTGGCACTTGAGGTTTGGTGTTGTGTCCATGCTTGCAAGTGCATGCTGGTTAAATGTCTAAGCATGCAACTGGTATTCAAATTTTTCAGATTTTTCCCTCGGCTAAAGGTCTTTGCGCACTTCTTACAGATAACCTTGGCCTGATCATGAGGATTTTGTTCAAAAAACTGCCACACTGCACTCTTCCTACTTTGGCAGACATTTTGCGGCCTAGCTCGCTGTGATCTTTTGACCCTCTGGACAAGCTGTCCAGCAACTCTTTTGATGTTTGGAACCTGTCTTTGGAGTGCTCCGGGCCTGCCAGATAACAGCTGTTGCGATGTCGATGTCTGCTGTGGATGCTCCTCATCTGAGCTATTGGAAGCAGCACCCTCTTCCCCCAATGGATGCCAATCTGGGTCAACAACTGGGTCATCCATCACCTCCTCTTCTATGTCATGTGCACCTTTCTCTGTGTCACCGTGTATGGTGGTATAGTGTGCAGGAAGGGGCACCTGAGTCTCATCAGGGTCAAAATCTGGCTCTGTACACTGCGAGGACAATGTAGTGCTCTGAGTGAATGTACCAGCAGAATCATCCATCAGCGGCTGTGCATCAGTGCACTCCATGTCAGATTCATCTTGGCCTGGGTAATTCACCATTTGACTTGATAATCCAGGCATGGTATGTGAAAACAGCTCCATGGAGTAATCAGTAGTATGGCCTGCGTCATCCTTCAATCTTGGTTGGGGTGAAGGACACAAGGAAAGGTGTGGTTCATGAACATGAGCCTCCAATGATGACTCAGTGCTTTTACTTTTTACAACTGAAGAAGAGGAGGCGATAGAGCTGGAGGCTGAGTCAGCAATGTAAGACAAAACTTTTTCCTGATGCTCTGGCTTTAAAAGCGGTTTGCCAACTCCTAGAAAACTAAGCGTTCGAGGCCTTATGTAGCCAGACGATGACGCAGGGTCAGCACCTCCTGCATTCGGTCCTATTTTGCTCTTGCCACTACCATCAGATCCACCACCAACACCATCATTACCAGCTGCCAACCCCCGCCCAATTCCACGGCCTCTTCCACCAGCCTTCCTCATTTTTGGTAGAAATGTAGACAAAATCCAACAAACTATATAGTAATGTAAAACAAGGTACAAGGTGTCTATAGGACAGGGGAGTTTTAGAATTTCTGCACACACTTGTGGACAGTGGACACTTGTGGATTGTGTGCGGCCCACTGATATCTGAGCGCTATGTGACACGCTCGATGGCACAGCTGCCTGTGACCAAAGTGACGAGAGGATAATGGAGATTTTGAATCTCTGCGTACACTTGTGGACAGTGGACACTTGTGGATTGTGTGCGGCCCACTGATATCTGAGCGCTAGGTGACACGCTCGATGGCACAGCTGCCTGTGACCAAAGTGACGAGAGGATAATGGAGATTTTGAATCTCTGCGTACACTTTTGGACACTGGACACTTGTGGATTGTGTGCGGCCCACTGATATCTGAGCGCTATGTGACACGCTCGATGGCACAGCTGCCTGTGACCAAAGTGACGAGAGGATAATGGAGATTTTGAATCTCTGCGTACACTTTTGGACACTGGACACTTGTGGATTGTGTGCGGCCCACTGATATCTGAGCGCTATGTGACACGCTCGATGGCACAGCTGCCTGTGTCCAAAGTGATGAGAGGACAATGGAGATTTTGAATCTCTGCGTACACTTGTGGACAGTGGACACTTGTGGATTGTGTGCGGCCCACTGATATCTGAGCGCTATGTGACACGCTCGATGGCACAGCTGCCTGTGACCAAAGTGACGAGAGGATAATGGAGATTTTGAATCTCTGCGTACACTTGTGGACAGTGGACACTTGTGGATTGTGTGAGGCCCACTGATATCTGAGCGCTATGTGACACGCTCGATGGCACAGCTGCCTGTGACCAAAGTGACGAGAGGATAATGGAGATTTTGAATCTCTGCGTACACTTGTGGACAGTGGACACTTGTGGATTGTGTGCGGCCCACTGATATCTGAGCGCTAGGTGACACGCTCGATGGCACAGCTGCCTGTGACCAAAGTGACGAGAGGATAATGGAGATTTTGAATCTCTGCGTACACTTTTGGACACTGGACACTTGTGGATTGTGTGCGGCCCACTGATATCTGAGCGCTATGTGACACGCTCGATGGCACAGCTGCCTGTGACCAAAGTGACGAGAGGATAATGGAGATTTTGAATCTCTGCGTACACTTTTGGACACTGGACACTTGTGGATTGTGTGCGGCCCACTGATATCTGAGCGCTATGTGACACGCTCGATGGCACAGCTGCCTGTGTCCAAAGTGATGAGAGGACAATGGAGATTTTGAATCTCTGCGTACACTTGTGGACAGTGGACACTTGTGGATTGTGTGCGGCCCACTGATATCTGAGCGCTATGTGACACGCTCGATGGCACAGCTGCCTGTGACCAAAGTGACGAGAGGATAATGGAGATTTTGAATCTCTGCGTACACTTGTGGACAGTGGACACTTGTGGATTGTGTGAGGCCCACTGATATCTGAGCGCTATGTGACACGCTCGATGGCACAGCTGCCTGTGACCAAAGTGACGAGAGGATAATGGAGATTTTGAATCTCTGCGTACACTTGTGGACAGTGGACACTTGTGGATTGTGTGCGGCCCACTGATATCTGAGCGCTATGTGACACGCTCGATGGCACAGCTGCCTGTGACCAAAGTGACGAGAGGATAATGGAGATTTTGAATCTCTGCGTACACTTGTGGACAGTGGACACTTGTGGATTGTGTGCGGCCCACTGATATCTGAGCGCTATGTGACACGCTCGATGGCACAGCTGCCTGTGACCAAAGTGACGAGAGGATAATGGAGATTTTGAATCTCTGCGTACACTTTTGGACACTGGACACTTGTGGATTGTGTGCGGCCCACTGATATCTGAGCGCTATGTGACACGCTCGATGGCACAGCTGCCTGTGACCAAAGTGACGAGAGGATAATGGAGATTTTGAATCTCTGCGTACACTTTTGGACACTGGACACTTGTGGATTGTGTGCGGCCCACTGATATCTGAGCGCTATGTGACACGCTCGATGGCACAGCTGCCTGTGTCCAAAGTGACGAGAGGATAATGGAGATTTTGAATCTCTGCGTACACTTGTGGACAGTGGACACTTGTGGATTGTGTGCAGCCCACTGATATCTGAGCGCTATGTGACACGCTCGATATCACAGCTGCCTGTGACCAAAGTGACGAGAGGATAATGGAGATTTTGAATCTCTGCGTACACTTGTGGACAGTGGACACTTGTGGATTGTGTGCGGCCCACTGATATCTGAGCGCTATGTGACACGCTCGATGGCACAGCTGCCTGTGACCAAAGTGACGAGAGGATAATGGAGATTTTGAATCTCTGCGTACACTTGTGGACAGTGGACACTTGTGGATTGTGTGCGGCCCACTGATATCTGAGCGCTATGTGACACGCTCGATGGCACAGCTGCCTGTGACCAAAGTGACGAGAGGATAATGGAGATTTTGAAACTCTGCGTACACTTGTGGACAGTGGACACTTGTGGATTGTGTGCGGCCCACTGATATCTGAGCGCTATGTGACACGCTCGATGGCACAGCTGCCTGTGACCAAAGTGACGAGGGGATAATGGAGATTTTGAATCTCTGCGTACACTTTTGGACACTGGACACTTGTGGATTGTGTGCGGCCCACTGATATCTGAGCGCTATGTGACACGCTCGATGGCACAGCTGCCTGTGACCAAAGTGACGAGAGGATAATGGAGATTTTGAATCTCTGCGTACACTTTTGGACACTGGACACTTGTGGATTGTGTGCGGCCCACTGATATCTGAGCGCTATGTGACACGCTCGATATCACAGCTGCCTGTGACCAAAGTGACGAGAGGATAATGGAGATTTTGAATCTCTGCGTACACTTGTGGACAGTGGACACTTGTGGATTGTGTGCGGCCCACTGATATCTGAGCGCTATGTGACACGCTCGATGGCATAGCTGCCTGTGACCAAAGTGACGAGAGGATAATGGAGATTTTGAATCTCTGCGTACACTTGTGGACACTGGACACTTGTGGATTGTGTGCGGCCCACTGATATCTGAGCGCTATGTGACACGCTCGATGGCACAGCTGCCTGTGACCAAAGTGACGAGAGGATAATGGAGATTTTGAATCTCTGCGTACACTTTTGGACACTGGACACTTGTGGATTGTGTGCGGCCCACTGATATCTGAGCGCTATGTGACACGCTCGATGGCACAGCTGCCTGTGACCAAAGTGACGAGAGGATAATGGAGATTTTGAATCTCTGCGTACACTTTTGGACACTGGACACTTGTGGATTGTGTGCGGCCCACTGATATCTGAGCGCTATGTGACACGCTCGATGGCACAGCTGCCTGTGACCAAAGCGACGAGAGGATAATGGAGATTTTGAATCTCTGCGTACACTTGTGGACACTGGACACTTGTGGATTGTGTGCGGCCCACTGATATCTGAGCGCTATGTGACACGCTCGATGGCACAGCTGCCTGTGACCAAAGTGACGAGAGGATAATGGAGATTTTGAATCTCTGCGTACACTTTTGGACACTGGACACTTGTGGATTGTGTGCGGCCCACTGATATCTGAGCGCTATGTGACACGCTCGATGGCACAGCTGCCTGTGACCAAAGTGACGAGAGGATAATGGAGATTTTGAATCTCTGCGTACACTTTTGGACACTGGACACTTGTGGATTGTGTGCGGCCCACTGATATCTGAGCGCTATGTGACACGCTCGATGGCACAGCTGCCTGTGACCAAAGTGACGAGAGGATAATGGAGATTTTGAATCTCTGCGTACACTTTTGGACACTGGACACTTGTGGATTGTGTGCGGCCCACTGATATCTGAGCGCTATGTGACACGCTCGATGGCACAGCTGCCTGTGACCAAAGTGACGAGAGGATAAGGGAGATTGGATTGCTTTTAAAAAAGCAGTTTGCGGAGCAGTCGGTAAACAGCAATGCCAGCGTGTCAGGAAGCCTTAAAAGGCAGCCCAACAACCAACACCACTGATACACCACAACATAGCCTCCCCTTGCACTGCACACACAGTGACTTGTGTGTTGTGCAGGCCAAATCGCTAGCAGCAGAAGCAGTTTTTTTGTCTTCTTCCCTGCCTAACGCTCTCCCTACAGAATCAGCAGCAACCTCTCCCTATACTAAGATCGGCAGAAGTAAGATGGCGGTCGGCGTGCACGCCCTTTTATACCCCCTGTGACGCCCACCAAAGCAAGCCAATCACTTGCATGCCCTTCTGAAAGATGGTGGTGACCCGTGCCTATGTCATCACGTTGCCCACAGTGTCCGTGGATCCTGATTGGCTGAAAAAGAGCACAAAACAAACTTTTGAAACGCGACTTTGGCGCGTAAGTCGCCGACCTCGTGGCCGACCTCATCCTAGGGTCGGGTTTCGTTTCATGAAACCCGACTTTGCCAAAAGTCGGCGACTTTTGAATTTTTTCGACCCGTTTCGCTCAACTCTACTTAGGAGATGTTCCAGCAACTTCGACCAAAGGATGGTTAAAATCAAAAGACTGTCACATTGGTGAACCATATGTTTTTTATGCATCTATTCTGTTTTTAATTATTTTTTTGGAATAAAGTCTTTTGATTTTAACCATCCTTTGGTCAAAGTTGCTGGAACATCTCCTAAGTATTGTGCCTACAAGATTTTCCGGAATCCAAGTTCCCTGCACCGCCCAGGATTGATTGCATTCCTCCAGACTTCATATCTACTACGGTTTGGTGAGCTTACAAACATTTTTTTTTCCTTTGTCTTCCTCAGGTATACCTGAGGAAGACTCTTAGCAGTCGAAACCAGTTGTATTCTATTTTGAATTAAAAATAAAAATCATCCTTGAATCTAAATATCAAGTTCCATCATCATCCTTCAGGAGCGCATATTGCTGGGAAAAACATTCACCAAGTGTTATAACCTACAGTATGAAAGCACTGTCCAGTGCTCTCACTAGTTCACAATCTTTGCAGCAAATTGAATGGAAAGTGGAATGGAGTGATCCAGGGATTGGATCTACATGCAGTATCTCAAGACACCAAATAGGTGAGTGTATTCACACTGAGTATATACCTTTGATAATTAACTACTACACTTAGAAGCTTGCGCTTCCCATTTTTCTCCCTATAATCCCCTCTTGTTTCATTTACTTTGACTTTGTGAAGGATAGTGGTGCTGTATGATCAGCATGGGGACGTGTTTTATAAGGGGAGGAAGTGTCTAGGTCAGAGGAGCGGTGTAGTGTATTTTTTTGAAAAATATGTATTCATAACGTAATGTGTGTACAATCCGGCAGCCATTCAGCGTGCAGAAACCATCCACAACGTCATGACACAAGGGCTTCAGTGATTGGTTGCCTAAGTCACATGTCCCTCTCCATATAAAAAGATGACATCTTGTTTTGCTGGTGCCATTTTCTCAGTATAACAGTACAGAGAAGCTGCTCCTGCTGCTGCTGTAAGTGAACTTGTCATTTAAATAGGATCCTGACCTGTGTGAAATCAATCTTCCATCATTTACCTAGTTTGTGGTAATAGGGTTGTGCACGCAGAAGGCCATGTTTGCTACTTAAAGTCGTTTGGGCTAAAACTTAGTTGCATTCAGGAGGCCCCATTTGGTAATCAATATCGTTAAGCCTATTATTGGGGTTCAGCCAGGGGCCCCTTTTTGCCAATTCAAATTGTTTGGGCTAAAACTGTGTTGGAGTCAGGAGGCCCTATTTGCTAATCCAAATCAATTGGGCTAAAACTGTATTGCAATCAGGAATCTGGAGACCCGATTTACTAATCAAAATTGTTCAGCCTAATTTTGGAACTCGACCAGGAAGCCCCATTTGCTGATCTAAATCGTTTGGGCTAAAACTGTGCTGCAGTCAGGAGGCCCCATTGGCTAATTCAAACCATTTGGGCAAAAGCTTGTCACGGGGCAGTTGGGACAAAGCAGGAGACGTGGAACCTGGGCCCCTGAACTGCCCCTCAGGCTAAAGGGGTGCCCTGACTCTCCTTAACTTGGGGGTACACTTGAAGATAGTGAGTCCCAAGTCCCCGACCTGTCCCTATCTCCTGTTTAGCCCTGAGCTAAACCACCAACCCCCTCCCCAGGTGGTGAAACAGGGAATAAAGTGAACTGCACCCAATAACTCACAAAAGAAAATAAAACAGACACCACGGTGTTAAAGCAACTTAAACCCAAAACTTAGCTTTGCTCTGCTGCAAATGCTCCAAGCAACAGAGTAAGGATCCGATCAGCATCCAGCAGCAACGCCACTGCTCCAAATAAGCTGAACCCCCTCTCCACCAGGTAGGTCCAGTCTTCACCACGGTTGGATAACAAATGAACAATATTACCAACAGTGATTTACGGCACATGACGACCTTTTATAGGAAGGAGGGGGGAGTAGTCATCACCTGTTTGTTAATTCAAATGTGTAGTAAGCCCCAGCGGCCACAGGGGGCAAAACCAGCACAAAAACAACTACAGTTGTAGTAAACCCCAGCGGCCACCGGGGGAAAAAGGAAAAAGGTTTCTATAAGAATCCACATTCTGCCACGGCTCCGAAAATGGACCGTGACAAAACTGTGTTGCAGTCAGGAATCAGAAGGAACCATTTGCTAATCAAAATCTTTAAGCCTAATTTTGGAGTTCAGCCAGGAGGCTGCATTTGCTACTCCAAATCATTTAAGTTCAAAACATGTTGTAGTCAGGAGGCACTATATGCTAATCCAAATCATTTGGGCTAAAATTGTGGTGCAGTCAGAAATCAGGAAGCCCCACTTGCTAATCAAAATAGTTAGCCCTAATTTTGGGGTTCAGCCAGGAGGTTACAATTGCTATTAGAAATGCCCAATTGACAATACAAAGGTGATATCAACCACACAAACATGAACCCCACTTGCCACCGCTACAGAGTGGGAAGAGCGGGGCAAAGCATCAGAATTGCTGAATTTAATAGATGTGCCTTTTCTGGGCAGCTGTGGGTTGCTACTTTTAGGCTGGGGGGCAATATCCATGGTTCCTTACCAGTCTGAGAATACCAGACCCCAGCTGTCTGCTTTAGCAAGCCTGGTTGTCAAAAATGGGGGGGACTCCACCCTGTTTTTTTAAATTATTTATTTAAATAATTAAATATGGCATGGGGACCCCTCTATTCTTGATAACAAGACTTGCTGAAGCTGACAGCTGAAGGTTGCTGCCCCCAGCTGTGAGTTTTGCCTGGCTGGTTATCTAAAATACAGGGGAACCCACACTGTTTTTTTTTTTTAATTATTTATTTACAGTGCAGGAGCCCGCTAATGAATACACCCATCAGCCGCTCCTGCTCTCGCTGTTATTAGCGGCAGCAGGTGTCAGATGATGGAAGCTGTAGTCCCATCCGCTGACACCAGTGACCAGAGGTAAACTTTAAACCTCCCATCACATCTGGGCGTTCACACTGTCTTTTGCCAGCATGGGAACCATGGCTCTCTAACCGTTGGGGATGATTTCACTGCCCATCAGAAGCGGTGTTTGCCGTGCTGTCAAGCACATGACAGCGTGACATTCACCCGATGTTCGGGCAGCCGAATCCGAACAGTAGCATGGTCTTCCTGATGAAGTCCGTGTTCGGCGTCCATGCCCGAAGAGTTGGTGTTTGGTATGGATGCCAAACTTTACTGCTTGGGTTCTCCCATCTCTAATCAGGAGGCCCCATTTGCTAATCAAAATTGATAAGCCTAATATTGGGGTTCAGCAAGGAGGCCCCATTTGCTAATCAAAATCATTTGAACTAAAACTGTGTTGCAGACAGGAGGCCCCATTTGCTAATCAAAATTGTTAGGGCTAATAGTGTTGTTCAGGCACCCTATCTAAGAAAATAAATCCTGATTGTTCATTTAGTGACAGGTGTCTGACAGGTCTGGGTGTAAGGTCATGAAACAGCTGGTTAAAGTTGGGGAAGGATACATACAAAATGAGTGTGAAAAAGTTAGGTTGTAGTAGAAGGTGGAATAGGCGTTCGACATGTATGTGGGTTAGGTGTTAATGTTACTGAAAGCTCAACTGAACAAACACCGCCTCATCCTATCCAAAGACAACTGACAACATCTGCTACTGGATGGGCTACTCAACTCCTTTTCTTTGGCAGCTGCACAGCGTTATGCCTTGTAGATGAGGGTCCAGTGGAAGGCAAGCGCTGCATCAAATGACCTCTCCACAACTTCCTCTACCTTAGCATCACACACAGTACTATCCTCACAGGTGGCACCCCAATCACCCTTGTTCCCCCACTTCACAAATTTACAACCTTTCAACTGACTGTGGGGAACCACAGATGGGCCAGACTGCAAAGCTGTTCACACATTCTATTCAATGGGCAAAAGAGGTCTTCTCTAAAGATTCACAGAATCCAGAGGAGGAAAGCATCTGCATCAATGGCCAAAATTTTTTCCTGATGGATCCATGGCTGGACAAAATAGTCTGAGCAGAATCCAGACCCTTGTCCCCAGACATAACCCCCAGGGTTATTGATGAGACTCAGATGCCAGAGGCGAACGTGGACTGTACAGTGCTGGCAGGGCAGAAAGAGGAGAAGGGTGACTCTCACAGAAAGGAGTGGGAGAATAGAGAGGATCATGATGATGTTGTAGATCCCACTTGGTGTGAACAAGAGGAACACAGCTGAGTATCTTGGCAGAGGAAGTGGAGAAGTAAGATGAGTAGGTTACATTGCGGCTTGCCATACAGACACGGAGTGATGCAACCACATCAAGAACTACATCCTCAGCCAGAATTGTGGCTGTGGTCAGCACCAGTCACAAATCTGCAATTCGTAGCGATAGCAAGGGTTATCTAGCCTGGGCCTTTTTTGAGATTTACGTTATCTGCAAATGATGACTCAGTAGAGGAAAAAATTGCAGCTGTTTCAGAAGTGGACATTCCTGCTGTTTTTATTTCATCGAGCTCAACACATCTTTCTAAATCCACCATAATATCTCTGTCTGCACTTCACTCACAGTCCAGCAATTTGTCCTGTTCACCCTACTACACCCTCTCGCAACATAGCAGCCAGCCCTCGGTCCCACAGTTGTGGTCACGTAAAGCTGTTCCTGTGCTACACCAGCATGTCACAGACAACATCACCCATTTGCTGAAAAAATCTATGTCTGCCAGGGTGCATTTCACCACTGACACCTGGATGAGAAAACATGGACAGGGGCATTTTATCTCACTGACTGGGCACTGGGTGACTCTTGTGACTGTGGGAGCAGGTGGTCAACGGGCTGCTCCACAAGTCTTGGAATCCCCAAGGATTACAGGACAAACCTCTGTATCTAACACTTCCTCCACTGCTTCGGGTTTCTCCACCTCCTGCGCCTTCAACTTCTCCAAGGCTTACACTGCTTTCCTACCTACCTCATGGTAATTAAAACTTCAATTCAAAGCTTTAAAAGTTGGTCCAGACCCTGATACCTCATGCATTGTCCATGGCTAATTGACATGAGAGTAGAATTTAGCTGACAGTGTATTCTAAGGCTGCAGTTACCTAAACATAGTGAACATAGTTTTGCATTGGTACAACTCCCAACCTCTGCTAGCTTTCTTTTGTGATGCAATATATCCAAATGGTAATCAAATCATTCAACTTCTGAACTGATCCACCCTACATGTATTCACAAGCAGCCTGAATGGTACAACTCCCCACCTCTGCTGGCTGTCTTTTGTGCAGCAATATAGCCAAATGGTAATCAAATCATTCAACTTCTGAACTGATCCACTCTGCATGTATTCACTCCATTCATTGCTAGCAAGCAGCCTGAATGGTACAACTCCCCATCTCTGCTGGCTGTCTTTTGTGCTGCAATATATCCAAATGGTACAACTCCATATTTCTGCTTGCTGCCTGTCTTCTGCTGCTTTACCATTTTGCTACATATTTTAATGTGCTTGCTAAAGCTTTGGTATAATTCATTTGTTGAACTGTATTTAATACTTACTGCTAGAGTTGAGCGAAACGGGTCGAAAAAATTCAAAAGTCGCCGACTTTTGGCAAAGTCGGGTTTCATGAAACGAAACCCGACCCTAGGATGAGGTCGGCCACGAGGTCGGCGACTTACGCGCCAAAGTCGCGTTTCAAAAGTTTGTTTTGTGCTCTTTTTCAGCCAATCAGGATCCACGGACACTGTGGGCAACGTGATGACATAGGCACGGGTCACCACCATCTTTCAGAAGGGCATGCAAGTGATTGGCTTGCTTTGGGGGGCGTCACAGGGGGTATAAAAGGGCGTGCACGCCGACCGCCATGTTACTCATGCTGATCTCAGAATAGGGAGAGCTGCTGCTGCTGCTGATTTTGTAGGGAGAGCGTTAGGCAGGGAAGAAGACACCAAAAACTGCTTCTGCTGCTAGCGATTTTGCCTGTACAACACACCAGTCACTGTGCAGTGCAAGGGGAGGCTATATAGTGGTGTATCAGTGGTGTTGGTTGTTGGGCTGCCTTCTAAGGCTTCCTGACATTCCTGCATTGCTGTTTACCCACTGCTCCGCAAACTGCTTTTTTAAAAGCAATCCCAATTTTTTTTTTTTGTCTTGCTGAGAAGAAAAAAAAACTGCTTCTGCTGCTAGCGATTTGGCCTGTACAACACACCAGTCACTGTGTGTGCAGTGCAAGGGGAGGCTATATAGTGGTGTATCAGTGGTGTTGGTTGTTGGGCTGCCTTCTAAGGCTTCCTGACATTCCTGCATTGCTGTTTACTAGAGTTGAGCGACTTTTGGTTTTTTAGGGTCGCGTTTCGTTTCGTGAAACCCGACTTTTCCAAAAGTCGGGTCGAGCAAGATCGTCCAATTATAGGGAAAAGTCGGGGTCGTCCCGAAACACGAAACCCAATGTAAGTCAATGGGGAATAAAAGTCGGCAGTGAGAGGAGGACAGGAAACACACCTACAGTGCCCGTTTGAATGCCAAAAGCATCAATTCTTCTTACTTAAGCTTGTCAACCTTAATTAACTTCATAATACAAGTTACGCACTGAAAAATGGGGGTTATTTGGCTAAAGTTGTGGGGGGGGGAGGGCTGGCTGCAGGTTTTCATGTGCCCTGGGCGAAAGAGCGCCCCTTTAACACATACCACAACTCATCATGCTCCGATACGGCAGATAAATAGCGGTATAGTACAATGAAAAATACCTCACTTTTTACATCTCATGACGAGGCCCATCTATTTCTCCATACAGAATCATTGGTCCCATATAATGTTTGAAACAGTATATGATGAGCTCCACATAATGCTACAGTATATGTTGGTCCCCATGGATGAAGCTCCACTGTCTTATGGGCCCAAATAATGCTCCAAACATAATGGGCCCCATTTTTAATGCTCTAGTGTATAATGGGCCCTGTAAATGCTGCTCCAGTGTCTGATGTCCACCTTTGGAATGTTCCAGTGTATGGTGGGCCCCATCTATCATTCTCCAGAGTATAGTGCTCCCCAAAAATTGCTGTCACAACATTGAAAACAATCAAATAAGTCTCCTCGCTAGGGAATCCCTGTACTTGTCTGGACAGGTGCTGTAGCTTGCTTAACAGCTCGCCAGCCGTTCTCACGCCCAGTATGGATTGCACGTGATTGCACAAAGGTTAGAAAGGGTACCGTATCCCTGGATAACATGTATGGATAGCGTACACATTCAAAATATATGTCTAAGGAGGCAGGCTCAGACGGTGTTAGGCCCAGTATGGATTGCACGTGATTGCACAAAGGTTAGAAAGGGTACCGTATCCCTGGATAACATGTATGGATAGCGTACACATTCAAAATATATGTCTATACAGCATGAGGCAGGCTCAGACGGTGTTAGGCCCAGTATGGATTGCACGTGATTGCACAAAGGTTAGAAAGGGTACCGTATACCTGGATAACATGTATGGATAGCATACACATTCAAAATATATGTCTCAGGAGGCAGGCCCAGACGGTGTTAGGCCAAGTATGGATTTGATGGCCCAGATTACACAGCGGAGGAGCAGGGAGAGGTAAAGATTGCAAATGCTGGGGCCCTGCCCAAGCAAGGGGGGCCCACTCGTGGGCGTCGGTACTGGCACTGGGCCCCTCATAGTACAGCGGTGTGTCTGACGGCGGGTGTGCACCACCACCGTCAGAGACACTTGATTGCACTATGAGGGACCCTGTGCCAGTGTCCGCGCCCAAGAGTCGGCCTACCCACCTGTCCAGGGCAACAGCACTCGCACGGTGTCGTGCGCTAGGTGTTGACCCCGGCCATGGGGGGGAGGCAGCACAGTTAGGGAGTTTTAGAAAGTGGCATATGTTGATGTTGGACATTCAGCTGATGCAAAAGGCGAAATAAGTGAAGTACCAGGAAGAGGTGGACCAAAGCAAGCCATTTTTCTGTCACCCTATGTGTCATCAGGGGAAGGTGGGACAAAATCCTTGGAAACCCATGCGTGGTTCATTTTAATGAAGGTTAGATCATCCACATTTTGGGTTGACAGACGGGTCCTTTTTTCTGTCAGGATTGATCCAGCTGCACTGAAGACTCTTTCCGATAGCACACTTGCAGCTGGGCAAGCGAGCTCCTGTAAGGCATATTGGGCCAATTCAGGCCAGGTGTCCAGTTTAGCGGCCCAATAGTCAAAGGGGAATGACCTGTGTGGGAGAACATCGATATGGGAGGAAAAGTAGTTTGTAACCATAGTTGACAACTGCTGTCTCCTGTCATTTTCCATCGATGCAGTATTACCAGTTGTGTGAGCGGTATTTGAAAAATCAGTCCACAACATTGTCATGAAACCCCAGTCTCCAACGCCACTTCTGCTGTGGGCACCACGAACACCTCTGCCAAGCTGCCCCCGGCCCGTACGGCTCGTGTGAGAACCATCACCGCTGCTGTGTGCTGGGAATGCCTCAAGCAACCGATTTACCAGAGTTGCTTGTTTATTAGCCAATATTAGGTCAAGGTTCTCCTGTGGCATGATGTTTTGTAATTTGCCTTTATAGCGTGGATCCAGGATGCTGGCCAACCAGTAGTCGTCATCGTTCATCATTTTGGCAATGCAGGGGTCCCTTTTTAGGATCCGCAAGGCATAATCTGACATGTGGGCCAATGTTCCCGGTGTCAATGATGCACTGCGAGTGCTGGGTGGAGGAGCACTTTCTGGCAAATCCACATCCCTCCAGTCACGCACAAACCCTGTACCAGACCTTGCCACGCCAACATTTTCACTTGCCCCACGAGATGCATCCTCCTCCCCTAAGTAATCATCCCAATCATCCTCCTCCTCCTCCTCTTCTTCCTCCACCTCGTCCAGGAGAGGTCCCTGAGCAGACAATGGCTGAATGTCATCAAGGATTCCCTCCTCCTCTTCCTCCTCATCAACATTGGCTGCAGACGCCTGCTCCTTAAGGTGCATCAAAGTTTGCATGAGCAGACGCATAAGTGGGATGCTCATGCTTAGGATGGCGTCGTCTGCGCTTACCAGCCGTGTGCATTCCTCAAAACACTGAAGGACTTTACAAAGGTCTTTCAGCTTCGACCACTGCACGCCTGTCAACTCCATGTCTGCTCTCAAAGTGCCTGGCCGTGTATCCTCCAACAAATGCATTATGGCCTGCCTCTGCTCGCACAGCCGCTCCACCATGTGCAGGGTGGAGTTCCACCTTGTTGCAATGTCGATAATGAGGTGGTGGTTGGGAAGGTGGAGCAGTCGCTGCAGCTTCTGCATACGAACGGAGTGTACAGGCGACCGGCGGATGTGCGCGCACAGTCTTCGCACCTTCTGGAGCAGGGCTGTTAACTCCGGATAATTTTTGAGGAAGCACTGCACCACCAGGTTCAAGGTGTGAGCCAAGCAAGGTATGTGGCTGAGTTTTGAAAGGGCTATGGCTGCCACAAAATTACGGCCGTTATCACTAACTACCTTGCCTGCCTCAAGATGTACACTGCCCAGCCATGACTCAGTTTGTCGCTTCAAGTACTCGGCCAGCACCTCGGCGGTGTGTCTGTCGCCCAAACACATCATCTGCAACACAGCCTGCTGACGCTTTCCACTAGCTGCTCGATAGGGGGACACATCGTGTGCAACAGTGGCAGCTGCAGATGGAGTGCTCGTACGACTGCGCTCTGTGGACGAGCTTTCGCTTCTGGAGGAGGAGGAGGAGGAGGAGGGTGGAACGCCTGCAGCCAACTGTTTCCTATACCGTGGGCTAGGCAGCACTGTCCCACCACCGCTGTCACCTGTGGACCCTGCATCCACCACATTAACCCAGTGCACAGTGATGGACACGTAACGGCCCTGGCCATGCCGACTGGACCATGCATCAGTTGTGAGGTGCACCTTTCCGCTCACTGACTGCTTGAGTGCATGGACAATGCGGTCTTTCACATGATGGTGGAGGGCTGGGATGGCTTTGCGAGAGAAGAAGTGGCGACTGGGTAGGTCATAGCGTGGTACTGCATAGGCCATGAGTTCGCGGAAAGCTGTGCTTTCCACCAACCGAAAGGGCATCATCTCAAACGAGATTAGTTTGGCAATGTGGGCGTTCAAACCCAGTGTACGCGGATGAGAGACTGAGTACTTTCTTGACCTACTCATAGTGTCTGGGAGGGTGAGCTGGACTTGAGAGCTGCATATGGTGGAAGTAGCGGTGGACAGGGCGGACTGAGAGAGGGTTGATGATGGTGATGGAGTTGGTGTTCTTTCTGATGGCCTAGAATCAGTCTTTCGTTGATATAACAGTGGGATTCCCTGACTGCTGTGGTCTTGCAACGACACCTCAACATTTGCTGCTGTGCTAACCGGTGGGCTTACAGTGGGGGAAACAATGTAGCGTTGCTGACTACCTTCGTTGTGATCAGTTGCACATGTGGCACTTGAGGTTTGGTGTTGTGTGCATGCTGGTTAAATGTCTAAGCATGCAACTGGTATTCAAATTTTTCAGATTTTTCCCTCGGCTAAAGGTCTTTGCGCACTTCTTACAGATAACCTTGGCCTGATCATGAGGATTTTGTTCAAAAAAGTGCCACACTGCACTCTTCCTACTTTGGCAGACATTTTGCGGCCTAGCACGCTGTGATCTTTTGACCCTCTGGACAAGCTGTCCAGCAACTCTTTTGATGTTTGGAACCTGTCTTTGGAGTGCTCTGGGCCTGCCAGATAACAGCTGTTGCGATGTCGATGTCTGCTGTGGATGCTCCTCATCTGAGCTATTGGAAGCAGCACCCTCTTCCCCCAATGGATGCCAATCTGGGTCAACAACTGGGTCATCCATCACCTCCTCTTCTATGTCATGTGCACCTTCCTCTGTGTCACCGTGTATGGTGGTATAGTGTGCGGGAAGGGGCACCTGAGTCTCATCAGGGTCAGAATCTGGCTCTGTACACTGCGAGGACAATGTAGTGCTCTGAGTGAATGTACCAGCAGAATCATCCATCAGCGGCTGTGCATCAGTGCACTCCATGTCAGATTCATCTTGGCCTGGGTAATTCACCATTTGACTTGATAATCCAGGCATGGTATGTGAAAACAGCTCCATGGAGTAATCAGTAGTATGGCCTGCGTCATCCTTCAATCTTGGTTGGGGTGAAGGACACAAGGAAAGGTGTGGTTCATGAACATGAGCCTCCAATGACGACTCAGTGCTTTTACTTTTTACAACTGAAGAAGAGGAGGCGATAGAGCTGGAGGCTGAGTCAGCAATGTAAGACAAAACTTTTTCCTGATGCTCTGGCTTTAAAAGCGGTTTGCCAACTCCTAGAAAACTAAGCGTTCGAGGCCTTATGTAGCCAGACGATGACGCAGGGTCAGCACCTCCTGCATTCGGTCCTATTTTGCTCTTGCCACTACCATCAGATCCACCACCAACACCATCATTACCAGCTGCCAACCCCCGCCCAATTCCACGGCCTCTTCCACCAGCCTTCCTCATTTTTGGTAGAAATGTAGACAAAATCCAACAAACTATATAGTAATGTAAAACAAGGTACAAGTTGTCTATAGGACAGGGGAGATTTAGAATTTCTGCACACACTTGTGGACAGTGGACACTTTTGGATTGTGTGAGGCCCACTGATATCTGAGCGCTATGTGACAGGCTCGATGGCACAGCTGCCTGTGACAAAAGTGACGAGAGGATAATGGAGATTTTGAATCTCTGCGCATACTTTTGGACACTGGACACTTGTGGATTGTGTGAGGCTCACTGATATCTGAGCGCTATGTGACAGGCTCGATGGCACAGCTGCCTGTGACAAAAGTGACGAGAGGATAATGGAGATTTTGAATCTCTGCGCACACTTTTGGACACTGGACACTTGTGGATTGTGTGAGGCCCACTGATATCTGAGCGCTATGTGACAGGCTCGATGGCACAGCTGCCTGTGACAAAAGTGACGAGAGGATAATGGAGATTTTGAATCTCTGCGCACACTTTTGGACACTGGACACTTGTGGATTGTGTGAGGCCCACTGATATCTGAGCGCTATGTGACAGGCTCGATGGCACAGCTGCCTGTGACAAAAGTGACGAGAGGATAATGGAGATTTTGAATCTCTGCGCACACTTTTGGACACTGGACACTTGTGGATTGTGTGAGGCCCACTGATATCTGAGCGCTATGTGACAGGCTCGATGGCACAGCTGCCTGTGACAAAAGTGGCGAGAGGATAATGGAGATTTTGAATCTCTGCGCACACTTTTGGACACTGGACACTTGTGGATTGTGTGAGGCCCACTGATATCTGAGCGCTATGTGACAGGCTCGATGGCACAGCTGTGACCTAAGTGACTAGAGGATAAGGGAGATTGGATTGCTTTTAAAAAAGCAGTTTGCGGAGCAGTGGGTAAACAGCAATGTCAGCGTGTCAGGAAGCCTTAGAAGGCAGCCCAACAACCAACACCACTGATACACCACTATATAGCCTCCCCTTGCACTGCACACACAGTGACTTGTGTGTTGTGCAGGCCAAATCGCTAGCAGCAGAAGCAGTTTTTTTGTCTTCTTCCCTGCCTAACGCTCTCCCTACAGAATCAGCAGCAACCTCTCCCTATACTAAGATCGGCAGAAGTAAGATGGCGGTCGGCGTGCACGCCCTTTTATACCCCCTGTGACGCCCACCAAAGCAAGCCAATCACTTGCATGCCCTTCTGAAAGATGGTGGTGACCCGTGCCTAGGTCATCACGTTGCCCACAGTGTCCGTGGATCCTGATTGGCTGAAAAAGAGCGCAAAACAAACTTTTGAAACGCGACTTTGGCGCGTAAGTCGCCGACCTCGTGGCTGACCTCATCCTAGGGTCGGGTTTCGTTTCATCAAACCCGACTTTGCCAAAAGTCGGCGACTTTTGAATTTTTTTGACCCGTTTCGCTCAACTCTACTGTTTACCCACTGCTCCGCAAACTGCTTTTTTAAAAGCAATCCCAATTTTTTTTTTTGTCCTGCTGAGAAGAAAAAAAAACTGCTTCTGCTGCTAGCGATTTGGCCTGCACAACACACCAGTCACTGTGTGTGCAGTGCAAGGGGAGGCTGTATTGTGGTGTATCAGTGGTGTTGGTTGTTGGGCTGCCTTTTAAGGCTTCCTGACAGGCTGGCATTGCTGTTTACCCACTGCTCTGCAAACTGCTTTTTTAAAAGCAATCCAATCTCCCTTATCCTCTTGTCACTTTTGTCACAGCTGTGCCATCGAGCCTGTGACATAGCGCTCAGATATCAGTGGGCCTCACACAATCCAAAAGTGTCAGTGTCCACAAGTGTGTGCAGAAATTCAAAATCTCCTTTATACTCTAGTCACTTTGGTCACAGCTGTGCCATCGAGCCTGTCACATAGCGCTCAGATATTCATTGGGCCTCACACAATCCAAAAGTGTCCAGTGTCCACAAGTGTCTGCAGAAATTCAAAATCTCCCTTATCCTCTAGTCACTTTGGTCACAGCTGTGCCATCGAGCCTGTCACATAGCGCTCAGATATTCATTGGGCCTCACACAATCCAAAAGTGTCCAGTGTCCACAAGTGTGTGCAGAAATTCAAAATCTCCCTTATCCTCTAGTCACTTTGGTCACAGCTGTGCCATCGAGCCTGTCACATAGCGCTCAGATATTCATTGGGCCTCACACAATCCAAAAGTGTCCAGTGTCCACAAGTGTGTGCAGAAATTCAAAATCTCCCTTATCCTCTCGTCACTTTTGTCACAGCTGTGCCATCGAGCCTGTGACATAGCGCTCAGATATTCATTGGGCCTCACACAATCCAAAAGTGTCCAGTGTCCACAAGTGTCTGCAGAAATTCAAAATCTCCCTTATCCTCTAGTCACTTTGGTCACAGCTGTGCCATCAAGCCTGTCACATAGCGCTCAGATATCAGTGGGCCTCACACAATCCAAAAGTGTCCAGTGTCTGCAGAAATTCAAAATCTCCCTTATCCTCTCGTCACTTTTGTCACAGCTGTGCCATCGAGCCTGTGACATAGCGCTCAGATATCAGTGGGCCTCACACAATCCAAAAGTGTCCAGTGTCCACAAGTGTGTGCAGAAATTCAAAATCTCCCTTATCCTCTAGTCACTTTGGTCACAGCTGTGCCATCGAGCCTGTCACATAGCACTCAGATATTCATTGGGCCTCACACAATCCAAAAGTGTCCACAAGTGTGTGCAGAAATTCAAAATCTCCTTTATCCTCTAGTCACTTTGGTCACAGCTGTGCCATCGAGCCTGTCACATAGCGCTCAGATACTCAGTGGGCCTCACACAATCCATAAGTGTCCAGTGTCCACAAGTGTGTGCAGAAATTAAAAATCTCCCTTATCCTCTAGTCACTTTGGTCACAGCTCTGCCATCAAGCCTGTGACAGAGCGCTCAGATACTCAGTGGGCCTCACACAATCCATAAGTGTCCAGTGTCCACAAGTGTCTGCAGAAATTCAAAATCTCCCCTGTCCTATAGACACCTTGTACCTTGTTTTACATTACTATATAGTTTGTTGGATTTTGTCTACATTTCTACCAAAAATGAGGAAGGCTGGTGGAAGAGGCCGTGGAATTGGGCGGGGGTTGGCAGCCGGTAATGATGGTGTTGGTGGTGGATCTGATGGTAGTGGCAAGAGCAAAATAGGACCGAATGCAGGAGGTGTTGAGCCTGCATCATCGTCTGGCTACATAAGGCCTCGAACACTTAGTTTTCTAGGAGCTGGCAAACCGCTTTTAAAGCCAGAGCATCAGGAAAAAGTTTTGTCTTACATTGCTGACTCAGCCTCCAGCTCTATCGCCTCCTCTTCTTCAGTTGTAAAAAGTAAAAGCACTGAGTCGTCATTGGAGGCTCATGTTCATGAACCACACCTTTCCTTGTGTCCTTCACCCCAACCAAGATTGAAGGATGACGCAGGCCATACTACTGATTACTCCATGGAGCTGTTTTCACATACCATGCCTGGATTATCAAGTGAAATGGTGAATTACCCAGGCCAAGATGAATCTGACATGGAGTGCACTGATGCACAGCCGCTGATGGATGATTCTGCTGGTACATTCACTCAGAGCACTACATTGTCCTCGCAGTGTACAGAGCCAGATTCTGACCCTGATGAGACTCAGGTGCCCCTTCCTGCACACTATACCACCATACACGGTGACACAGAGGAAGGTGCACATGACATAGAAGAGGAGGTGATGGATGACCCAGTTGTTGACCCAGATTGGCATCCATTGGGGGAAGAGGGTGCTGCTTCCAATAGCTCAGATGAGGAGCATCCACAGCAGACATCGACATCGCAACAGCTGTTATCTGGCAGGCCCGGAGCACTCCAAAGACAGGTTCCAAACATCAAAATAGTTGCTGGACAGCTTGTCCAGAGGGTCAAAAGATCACAGCGTGCTAGGCCGCAAAATGTCTGCCAAAGTAGGAAGAGTGCAGTGTGGCACTTTTTTGAACAAAATCCTCATGATCAGGCCAAGGGTATCTGTAAGAAGTGCGCAAAGACCTTTAGCCGAGGGAAAAATCTGAAAAATTTGAATACCAGTTGCATGCTTAGACATTTAACCAGCATGCACTTGCAAGAGTGGACACAACACCAAACCTCAAGTGCCACATGTGCAACTGATCACAACGAAAGTAGTCAGCAACGCTACATTGTTTCCCCCACTGTAAGCCCACCGGTTAGCACAGCAGCAAATGTTGAGGTGTCGTTGCAAGGCCACAGCAGTCAGGGAATCCCACTGTTATATCAACGAAAGACTGATTCTAGGCCATCAGAAAGAACACCAACTCCATCACCATCATCAACCCTCTCTCAGTCCGCCCTGTCCACCGCTACTTCCACCATATGCAGCTCTCAAGTCCAGCTCACCCTCCCAGACACTATGAGTAGGTCAAGAAAGTACTCAGTCTCTCATCCGCGTACACTGGGTTTGAACGCCCACATTGCCAAACTAATCTCGTTTGAGATGATGCCCTTTCGGTTGGTGGAAAGCACAGCTTTCCACGAACTCATGGCCTATGCAGTACCACGCTATGACCTACCCAGTCGCCACTTCTTCTCTCGCAAAGCCATCCCAGCCCTCCACCATCATGTGAAAGACCGCATTGTCCATGCACTCAAGCAGTCAGTGAGCAGAAAGGTGCACCTCACAACTGATGCATGGTCCAGTCGGCATGGCCAGGGCCGTTACGTGTCCATCACTGCGCACTGGGTTAAAGTGGTGGATGCAGGGTCCACAGGGGACAGCGGTGGTGGGACAGTGCTGCCTAGCCCACGGTATAGGAAACGTTGGCTGTAGGCTTTCGACCCTCCTCCTCCTCCTCCTCCTTCTCCTCCAGAAGCAAAAGCTCGTCCACAGAGCGCAGTCGTACGAGCACTCCATCTGCAGCTGCCACTGTTGCACACGATGTGTCCCCCTATCGAGCAGCTAGTGGAAAGCGTCAGCAGGCTGTGTTGCAGATGATGTGTTTGGGCAACAGACACACCGCCGAGGTGCTGGCAGAGTACTTGAAGCGACAAACTGAGTCATGGCTGGGCAGTGTACATCTTGAGGCAGGCAAGGTAGTTAGTGATAACGGCCGTCCTTCAGTGTTTTGAGGAATGCACATGGCTGGTAAGCGCAGACGACGCCATCCTAAGCATGAGCATCCCACTTATGCGTCTGCTCATGCAAACTTTGACGCACCTTAAGGAGCAGGTGTCTGCAGCCAATGTTGATGAGGAGGAAGAGGAGGAGGGAATCCTTGATGACATTCAGCCATTCTCTGCTCAGGGACCTCTCCTGGACGAGGTGGAGGAAGAAGAGTAGGAGGAGGATGATGATGGGGATGATTACTTAGGGGAGGAGGATGCATCTCGTGGGGCAAGTGAAAATGTTGGCGTGGCAAGGTCTGGTACAGGGTTTGTGCGTGACTGGAGGGATGTGGATTTGCCAGAAAGTGCTCCTCCACCCAGCACTCGCAGTGCATCATTGACACCGGGAACATTGGCCCACATGTCAGATTATGCCTTGCAGATCCTAAAAAGGGACCCCCGCATTGCCAAAATGATGAACGATGACGACTACTGGTTGGCCAGCATCCTGGATCCACGCTATAAAGCCAAATTTCAAAACATCATGCCACAGGAGAACCTTGACCTAATATTGGCTAATAAACAAGCAACTCTGGTAAATCGGTTGCTTGAGGCATTCCCAGCACACAGCAGCGGTGATGGTTCTCACACGAGCCGTACGGGCCGGGGGCAGCTTGGCAGAGGTGTTCGTGGTGCACACAGCAGAAGTGGCGTTGGAGACAGGGGTTTCATGACAATGTTGTGGACTGATTTTTCAAATACCGCTCACACAACTGGTAATACTGAATTGATGGAAAGTGACAGGAGACAGCAGTTGTCAACTATGGTTACAAACTACTTTTCCTCCCATATCGATGTTCTCCCACACAGGTCATTCCCCTTTGACTATTGGGCCGCTAAACTGGACACCTGGCCTGAATTGGCCCAATATGCCTTACAGGAGCTCGCTTGCCCAGCTGCAAGTGTGCTATCGGAAAGAGTCTTCAGTGCAGCTGGATCAATCCTGACAGAAAAAAGGACCCGTCTGTCAACCCAAAATGTGGATGATCTAACCTTCATTAAAATGAACCATGCATGGGTTTCCAAGGATTTTGTCCCACCTTCCCCTGATGACACATAGGGTGACAGAAAAATGGCTTGCTTTGGTCCACCTCTTCCTGGGACTTCACCTATTTCGCCTTTTGCATCAGCTGAATGTCCAACATCAACATATGCCACTTTCTAAAACTCCCTAACTGTGCTGCCTCCCCCCCATGGCCGGGTTCACCACCTAGCGCACGACACCGTGCGAGTGCTGTTGCCCTGGACAGGTGGGTAGGCCGACTCTTGGGCGCGGGCACTGGCACAGGGTCCCTCATAGTGCAATCAAGTGTCTCTGACGGTGGTGGTGCACACCCGCCGTCAGACACACCGCTGTACTATGTGGGGCCCAGTGCCAGTACCGACGCCCACGAGTGGGCCCCCCTTGCTTGGGCAGGGCCCCAGCATTTGCAATCTTTACCTCTCCCTGCTCCTCCGCTGTGTAATCTGGGCTGTCAAATCCATACTGTGCCTGACACCGTCTGAGCCTGCCTCCTCATGTATAGACATATATTTTGAATGTGTACGCTATCCATACATGTTATCCGGGGATTCGGTACCCTTTCTAACCTTTGTGCAATCACGTGCAATCCATACTGGGCCTAACACCGTCTGAGCCTGCCTCCTGATGTATAGACATATATTTTGAATGTGTACGCTATCCATACATGTTATCCGGGGATACGGTACCCTTTCTAACCTTTGTGCAATCACGTGCAATCCATACTGGGCCTAACACCGTCTGAGCCTGCCTCCTGATGTATAGACATATATTTTGAATGTGTACGCTATCCATACATGTTATCCGGGGATACGGTACCCTTTCTAACCTTTGTGCAATCACGTGCAATCCATACTGGGCCTAACACCGTCTGAGCCTGCCTCCTGATGTATAGACATATATTTTGAATGTGTACGCTATCCATACATGTTATCCGGGGATACGGTACCCTTTCTAACCTTTGTGCAATCACGTGCAATCCATACTGGGCCTAACACCGTCTGAGCCTGCCTCCTGATGTATAGACATATATTTTGAATGTGTACGCTATCCATACATGTTATCCGGGGATACGGTACCCTTTCTAACCTTTGTGCAATCACGTGCAATCCATACTGGGCCTAACACCGTCTGAGCCTGCCTCCTGATGTATAGACATATATTTTGAATGTGTACGCTATCCATACATGTTATCCGGGGATACGGTACCCTTTCTAACCTTTGTGCAATCACGTGCAATCCATACTGGGCCTAACACCATCTGAGCCTGCCTCCTGATGTATAGACATATATTTTGAATGTGTACGCTATCCATACATGTTATCTGGGGATACGGTACCCTTTCTCACCTTTGTGCAATCACGTGTAATCCATACTGGGCGTGAGAACGGCTGGCGAGCTGTTAAGCAAGCTACAGCACCTGTGGTTTGCACACGTAAGTTTTTAATTTTTTCAGGAATGACGGTTAGGCCTAATTCCGGAACTGCGGTTGACCTGCACTTACTGGGAAATCATCGTTCGCGGGTAATAATTGTAATCACAGATCCCCATCACTAACGTTGTTCAGCGGGTTATCTGCACCTGTAAGCGACAAACGCTGGCCTTTTCAGTTTAGCGCACATGCAGCCACGGACATGTAAGGGCATGACACACCAGTTATTGGCCAATCTCATGTGCCAGAGCCTCACGTGTCCCTCTAGTAAGCCGGACTCGGACCGCGGGGCATGACGGAGTCTCGTTCGTTAACGGAATTAAGCTTGCAATGTGTGCATCTGTTCTGTAGCTGGCATGGTTGAGGTTGCCCGTGTTGAGTCAAATTACGCAGTAGGCTCCACTCCTGGTGGTGCCCTTCTGGACATTCCTTTAAGGTTCAGCTTTGCAACCATACTGCCCAAGTAAAGCAAACACTTTGCCTTCATGAACGCTGTTTGGAGGGTCATGACTCGTGGGAATAACGCCGCCCAATCAGTTAACCTGCTAGAGAGATCCTTCGTTGCTCCCAAGCATGACATCACACTCCCTAGGAGGAAGGTAATGCCACTGTGGCGACCGTACTCCTGGGGGCGACACAAGTGCACTGATGCCCAGCCACTGCTCAATGAATCTGCTGGTACATTGACCCAGACCACTACATTCCCCTCGCACGCTACCCGGCCTGAATCTGACCCTGATGAAACTCAGTTTACCCTTCCCATATACAGTTCCATCTTACACGGTGACAAAGAGGAAGCTGCAGATGAAAGTGCAGGTTCAGCCCACCCGCCATCAGACACACCACCGTACTATCAGGGGCCCTGTGCCAGTGCCGTCGCCAACGAGTGGGCCCCCCCTGCTTGCTCAGGATCACAGCACTTGCAAGGTTGAAATACTGTGCAGTGAGATGGAAGATGGGGACGACGAGGAGTCCAGACTAGTACAGGGATTCCCTAGCGAGGAGACTTATTTGATTGTTTTTAATGTTGGGACAGCAATTTTTGGGGAGCACTATACTCTGGAGAATGATAGATGGGGCCCACCATACACTGGAACATTCCAAAGGTGGACATCAGACACTGGAGCAGCATTTACAGGGCCCATTATACACTAGAGCATTAGAAATGGGGCCCATTATGTTTAGAGCATTATTTGGGCCCATAAGACAGTGGAGCTTCATCCATGGGGACCAACATATACTGTAGCATTATGTGGAGCTCATCATATACTGTTTCAAACATTATATGGGACCAATGATTCTGTATGGAGAAATAGATGGGCCTCGTCTTGAGATGTAAAAAGTGAAGTATTTTTCATTGTACTA
This sequence comes from Dendrobates tinctorius, assembly GCF_039654945.1. Classification (NCBI taxonomy): domain Eukaryota; kingdom Metazoa; phylum Chordata; class Amphibia; order Anura; family Dendrobatidae; genus Dendrobates; species Dendrobates tinctorius. The sequence goes on from NW_027361684.1 coordinate 23,533,984, forward strand.
TACCGCTATTTCTCTGCCGTATCGGAGCATGATGAGTTGTGGTATGTGTTAAAGGGGCGCTCTTTCGCCCAGGGCACATGAAAACCTGGAGCCAGCCCTACCCCCCCACAACTTTAGCCAAATAACCCCCATTTTTCAGTGCGTAACTTGTATTATGAAGTTAATTAAGGTTGACAAGCTTAAGTAAGAAGAATTGATGCTTTTGGCATTGAAATGAGCACTGTAGGTGTGTTTCCTGTCCTCCTCTCACTGCCGACTTTTATTCCCCATTGACTTACATTGGGTTTCGTGTTTCGGGACGACCCCGACTTTTCCCTATAATCGGACGATCTTGCTCGACCCGACTTTTGGAAAAGTCGGGTTTCACGAAACGAAACTCGACCCTAAAAAAACAAAAGTCGCTCAACTCTACTCACTGCTTTATATCCATGAATGGGGCCTCTCTAGATCTTATCAGGTGGATGGTGCTATAGCATATAGATGTAGCCTGGTCTAGTGCCTTTGGTCATCTAACCACCTCCTGTGTGCTGGTCCCAGCTGCCAAATTATCCCAAACCAGCTCCTACAATCCCTCTCTCCTCACCCTGTAGTGTGGCCTATATATGTAATAGGATTCTAAGGGGTGAACGCAGTGTGGGGTACAGCATGTAAGCATCCCATAAGCAAAGCATCACAGAAGCTAAGCATCAAGCAAACGGCAGTTATCCATGGCAGTTAATTAGGGCAGGAGTCAGATAACCCACACTTTGCTTTCCCTTTTAACCATGTGTTTTATTTCTATCTTCCTGTGCTCCCTTGCCATCCACATTCACCGCCCCATCCCGCCTCCATCACGACTCATACACATCAGTCCCTCTATACATCCATCTCCCATGTACAGCTCCCATGCACTTCTCACCTTCCTGAGAAACCTCAGCCCATCTTGGCCAAACACATTGCAGAAAAAAACTACTTACAATTCCAACAACTACTTGCTCTTTATCTTTCTACTCCTACTGATTTCAGGGGACATCTCCCCCAACCCTGGCCCACCATCTCCCAACCTCAACCCCTACCCTACCTCATATCGAAACCATAATAATCTTATTAATATTTCTTGCACTCCCTCATCTCCTTCTTTTAATTGTGCCCTCTGGAATCCACGTTCTGTATGTAACAAGCTTCCTTTCCTACACAACTACTTTCTGAACAACTCTCTTAATCTGTTGGCCCTCACAGAAACCTGGATTCAGGATTCTGACACTGTCTCTCCTGCTGCCATTTCCTATGGTGGCTTACAATTCTCTCATTCCCCGAGACCTACAAACAGACATGGTGGTGGAGTCAGCATACTCCTGTCCCCACAATGCACTTTCCAGGTCATCCCCCAGTTCTATCACTCTCATTCCCTTTTTTTAAGCTCCACACCATCAGGCTCTTCCGTCCCCTCTCCCTCAGAGTAGCGGTCATAAATCGGTCCCCAGGCTCACCCACCCACTTCCTTGACCATTTCCCAGCCTGGCTGCCGCACTTCATGTCCTCAGAACACCCAACCCTTGTCCTGGGAGACTTCAACATCCCCATTAACAGCCCTAATTCCACATCTGCATCCCAACTTCTATCACTAACCACTTCTCTAGGCCTCTCGCAGCTTTCAACCTATGAGACACACAAGGACGGTAACACCCTTGACCTGATCTTTGTCCTGCTCTGTTCAATCTCCCACCTAAATAACTCACCGCTTCCACTCTCTGACCACAATATTCTCTCCTTCACGCTCACAAATCCTCACCCACTCCAGAACACTCCTACCTACTACACATTCAGAAATCTACAAGCCATTAACCCTCACTTTCAGACTCCCTACAATCTTCCATATTCCCATTCTCCTCTTTTTCCTGTCCTGATCTGGCTGTTCATTACTACAATGACACTCTTAGAAGCACCCTTGACCAAGTAGCGCCCCTCACCCTCAGAACTTCCAAACACAGAGTAAAACAGCCCTGGCTCACATCGTAAACTCAACTTCTCCAGCAAAGCTCTAGGAGTGCTGAACGCCTATGAAGAATAACCCGCACACGAGAAGACTTCATCCACTTCAAAGTTATGTTAAGAACCTATAATGCTGCCCATCACCTCGCCAAACAGACCTACTTCACCACACTGATCTCCTCACTAGCCAACAACCCCAAGAAACTTTTTGACACTTTTCACTCCTTCCTCAGGCCAAAAGCACAAACTTTTTTTTGCTGATGACCTGGCCTTCCACTTTATAGAAAAAATAGATAATATCTGTCAGGAAATCTGCTCCCAACCACCAAGTGCTGTGAATCCCATCCCTCCCTGCATCTCCCCTGGCTCGTTCTCCACATTTGATCCCATCACAGAAGAAGTCTCCAGACTCCTCTCTTCCTCTCGTCCGACTACATGTACTACCGACCCCATTCCCTCACATCTCCTCCAGTCTCTCTCTCCAGTCATCACAACTCACCTAACTGCAATCTTTAATCTCTCCCTCTCCTTGGGCATTTTCCCATCCTCCTTCAAACACTCCATCGTTACTCCATTACTAAAGAAGCTCACTCTCGACCCATCCTGCACAAACAACTACAGGCCAGTCTCCAATCTCCCCTTCATCTCTAAACTTTTGGAGCACCTAGTTTACTCCTGCCTTACCCGTTACCTCTCCACTCACTCCCTTCTAGACCCTTCACAGTTTGGCTTCTGCCCCCTACAGTTGACTGAAACTGCACTCATCAAAGTGACCAATAACCTTCTGACAGCAAAATGTAATGGTGACCACTCTCTGCTCATTCTTCTCAACCTTTCTGCAGCTTTCGACACTGTTGACGACCGTCTTCTACTCTCTAGGCTCCAGTCATTAGGCATTAAGGACACTGCTCTCTCCTGATTCTCTTCCTATTTTTCTGACCGCTCCTTCAGTGTTTTATTTTCTGTCTCCACATCATCTCCTCTTCCTCTCACTGTCGGGGTACCTCAGGGCTCTGTCCTTGGCCCCCTTCTCTTCTCTCTCTACATGGCCCCAATTGGACAGACCATCAGCAGATTTGGCTTTCAGTACCATCTTTATGCTAATGACACACAACTATATACGTCATACCCCGACCTTACCCCCACTGTACTATAGAATGCCAGTGACTGTCTGTCTACAGTCTCCAATATGATGTCCACCTCTATCTGAAACTCAACCTCTCCAAAACTGAACTCCTTCTGCTCCCGCCGACTACTAACCTCTCTAAATCTGACATTTCCCTCTCCGTGGGTGGCACCATAATAACACCCTGGCAGCAGGCACGCTGTCTGGGTGTTAGGTTTGACACCAATCTCTCCTTCATGTCCCAAATACAATCTCTTGCCAGCTCTTGCCGCTTACACCTAAAGAACATCTCTAGAATCCACGCTTTTCTCACCATGGAAAAAAAACCCTCACTGTAGCAGTGATCCACTCCCGCCTGGACTACTGTAACTATTAATTGGCATCCCCGTTACTCGACTATCCCCTCTCCAGTCCATACTTAATGCAGCAGCCAGGGTCATCTATCTGGCTAATCGGTACTCGGACACGTCCACTCTTTGCCAGTCCTTACATTGGCTGCCCATACATTATAGGATCCAATTCAAAGTACTTGTTCTCACTCACAAAGCTCTCCACAGTGCAGCACCCCCCTACATCTCCTCCCTCATTTCTGTATATCGGCCTAACCGACTGCTGCGCTCTGCAAACCACTTTTGACTAACCTCTGCACTAATCCATACCTCCCACTCCCTACTCCAAGACTTCTCCCGCGCTGCGCCAATCTTCTGGAATGCTCTACCACAAGAAATTAGGACTATCCACAATTTGCACAGTTTCAGGCGCTCCCTCAAAACGCATTTGTTCAGAGCGGCCTATCACATTCACTAATCAAAGTCATTCTAAGTGTGCATGTGTAGCCCATTCACTATTTCCATCCATCCCTCACTCCCTCAAGATGACTGGACCAACATTGTAAATACACCATTGTAAATACACACCTGTACTTTGTATCTCCCCACCTCATTGTAGATTGTAACCTCTCACTAGCAGGGTCGTCTTATTTTGCTTTAATTATTGTATTGTTAACGTTGTTACTTATGACTTGTGTTTTGAAACTGATAAACTGTAAAGCGCTGTGGAATATGTTGGCGCTATATAATTAAAGATTATTATTATTATTATTGGTGATGCATATATGAAGCTATGTAATCAGGTGTACTGTTTTTACAAAGTCCAAGAGAAATGGTGCCTATGCTATTTATTTGTTTGCCAAAATATGCCATGTTAAAATCATCAATAAGTTAAAGAAAATGTAGGCAGGTTCTATATAGGTTATGTTATTTATCATAAAAAATGGGCTTTGTAATATTGACTGTCATATTTTGTGTGGCCAAATATGTTTTTCCTGTCCTAATATTTATTTTAATCATTAAAATATACATACGGATCCTAATCTGAACTTCATCTCAACTTATCTATAGAAAAATAATAGCACAATCTGTAGCCTGAGGTAAGGAATGACACAGTGTCAGAAAAGAGAAGGTCAGTTCATCAGATTGCTTTATTTGTGGAGATTCAGCAGGTCACCTCCAGAATAAGATTGTACAACTACTACATGGCTGGATTCTGATTCCTGCTGAACAGATAAGTCATGCTTGACAGTATTTTTAATAGGTTTTTGAGACATTAGTTTGTAGCTAATAAGGGACAGACCTCAATTTAGGCATTGCAACTTTTAAGTCAGACATTATTGTCATGGAGCACTTAAATTAATAGTAATGTAGCAGTCAGAATCATAGGAGGAAAATTATCATCCCTCTAGGTGTCAAAAAGTCATTAACTTGGAATAAGAGATATTTGTGCAAAAATGTTGTGATTTTTTAAATTAGTCTTCTAATTTTTCTTCAAAATTGGCGGGGATGGGAATAATTTGGCATGGTCAACCATTGAGGCTGAAATCAACGTCGAATAATGTCTATGTGGCCATGTAGTAGTTGTGATGTCAATCGCTACTTGTCAAATATATTGAAAAAACACAAAAATTGAGCTTGGTTTAAGTTGATACACATGCAGCACATAAATGCATGTTGACATTGTCTCTTGTAGGTTTTATGTTTTATGGCCAAAGTGAGCAAAAACCCTGCTGTAACTAAATAAGTAAAAGCAAAAGTGCATCTATATAACACAGAGTTTTTAGTAATACTGTTTTTGAGCAAAAATAGCATGAAAGCCATCCCACCACGACACGGTAACTCTGTTCGGGATAGTCCTACACTGTCTAATATTAAAAACCTTGCCTTGTGTCAAAGTTGACCTCAATGTGTGAACAAGGGCAGACAAAAGGACTGGGTCCCAAACAGTAGACACCAGTCTGGGGAAGCCTTATATATAATTTCCAGCTCAGGAGAGGGAGGCCACACCCCAGCTTGCACAGAATGCAAAACTACAAAGAAAAAACACAAAAATTGAGCTGGGTTTAAGTTGATACACATGCAGCACATAAATGCATGTTGACATTATCTCTTGTAGGTTTTATGTTTTATGGCCAAAGTGAGCAAAAACCCTGCTGTCAAATATATTGTTAGCATGTCATGATAATGGATTACATTTTAAGAAATGTTAGATATATCTGTAGCTATAGGCCTAGAGTCAAGGAGTGTGAATATGTTATTTAAAAAAATATATCTATATATATGTTTTTAAGATGAAGTCAGAGAGCAGCCGGAGTCCTGACTTCTTGTTGGTGTTCAATTCGTCCAAAGATAAGAGATAGTGAAGCCAGAGCTGATTAGGCACAGGGCTCACGTGATGTAACAGCGTCAAGTAAGTAACGGAAGAGCAAGTGCCGACATCGCTGGAACGGCGCCGGCACGGGAGCTGAGTATAAGGACTCATACTCCCTTGCGAGAGACTCTCACAATTCTGTGCGAGTGTAAGGAAGATGACCAGACGGACGGACTGACTGCTCAGAGTTCAAAAAGGGAAAACAGCTAGAAAAGTGTAGGTGACGTGCAGTATCTTGAACTGACATTAGAGGGCAGGGAGGAGTGTGAGTATAGGACTTGACATCAGCTTAGGGCTAAGAAACCATTAGTCATGGGGGCGGAGTTACAGGGAATCAGGAAATTTATAAATTTGAAGGAGGGTTCCAGAAAGTTCCAGTCCCCAGGAGGAGCTCAAGTGATAAGGACACTGTGACAGTTGTTGCGCTGTGAGGAAAACCTAACCAGGGGACTGAGGAGAAAGGAAGACAAAGGGGTGGTCCTAACAAGAAGTACCGCAGTATAGACAAGGCACCGGGTGTAGGACACCGTATTAGGAACGACGTATGACCAGTAAAATTACTGTTGGTGTACAGGCCTACGGCAGCCACAGTGACGGAGCTGTCAGAGCGTCTAAGGGTGAAGAGGGACGACACGTATATATACGTCCCTGTTGAGAACACGGTACGTTAAAGTGTTCTGTAACCAGAGAGCCTGGAAGAGGATTGTGGTGTACTGTGAGGCCGTTGTGTGGACGGCAAGAGAATAAACTTGGACCTGTTGCACCCGAAACTTGCCTCCATCTTGTGTCTGTACGTTACTGCGCGGTATACAGAGGGACCACCCCCAGCCCCGCCCACTGACCCTACACTTGGCGTAGTCGGCAGGATCAACGCTGCTAATACAATATTTTCTGCAGCAGGCCTGCCTCTGAGGAATGGGAATGGACTTGGACTGCACTGTGTGGATTATAAACACCTGTGGATTACAAATTAGGAGCGCTGTGGTGCATCTGCGCTACCAGCAGTGGAACGGGGCGGTACCAGGTCCGGAGCAAGATGGCGGTGCTGCTTCAGTGCAGAGGAGAGATCCAGGTGTTTGCCGTTGTCCCCAATGGACTGGGCCCCCTCCTACGTACCCCTGCGGGCAGCAATATGTACCAGGAGGCCGACGCTCCCACATACTGGACCCTGACAGGTTGGGTGGAAATGCCTGCTGACGCCCCACCCAGCAGAAGGAGTGGCAAAGAGGAAAATTTTGGCTGCGACTGTCTGGCGCCATTCGAGTGCTGCCCATCGGATGATATGCGGCATTGTGGATGTCGGGGCATCAGGCGCCTGGAGTGGCGGTGGTGCTGGGAGGTCGAGTCACATCAGAAAGCATCTTCTTCAGAGTCACGGGCAGGAAGCTGGATGCTGAGCGGAGAAGTGGAGCCTTTGCAGAGTCAGCGGGAGCGGCCACTGAAGATACCAGCAGGGAACCTGCCCGCGGAGCTCCTGAGCCTGGAGGCTAGCCCCACCGGATGGCGGGGTGAAGAGCGGAGACTGCGGGAGGAGCCGCGTGATAACGTGACGGAGGCCACGGTGCCGGGGAAGGTGAGAGTTCCCCCCGGTCCCATCAGTGGCTCTGCAAGCGGCCCCCACCATTCAGCCGCAGCCCACGGCGTCCTGTGTCCCTGAGAGCCTGATCAGGGAAGGCCCTACTGTCTACGCGGAGCTGAGCGGGGCCTCCGCTCCTAATCGCGAGCCACCCCGCCCGGGGATGCCACGCCCAGTGTCGCCGGTGTGGAACCTGTCATCAGAAGACGCTGCTGTGTCCCCCCTGCCAGAAGTGACATCTTCCCTGAAGCCGGCCGTTACTTCTGCTATACCAGCTCCGACTGAAGCGCCGGATGCGGCCCACCCTGCGGCTGCAGCTATGCCGGCGTTGGAGCCGGCTGCGGCCTATGTGTCGGTTCCTGTGACCCTTTCTGTGAGGAATATGGCTGTCCCTGCTTGCCACCCGGTCCCAGCGGCTGCTGGGCCGCAGACATCATCAGCTGTCTCTGCTCCGCCAGCACCCTCGTTTAAGTTCCGCCCATCGGACTCCGGGGCCTATGCCGGACCCTCCGTTTGGGTTGCGTAAGTTATAAAGAAAGAGAAAGGCCGGGAGCAGGAGGTGTGGAACTTGCTTCATACAAAAGGAGAGGCTGGCATGGCAGCCACACGATCCCTGGGATGGCTCGTGTATACGAACATACCCAGAGGATACGGGTTCATACGAGATCTTGTGACCGGCCAGAAGGTATATATCAATGTGGCCTCTATTCATCACGGCCGGGCTCTACATGAGGGGGAATTGGTGTCGTACTACAAAGAGTCCTGTCCCCGCGGTTACTACGCGGTAGCTGTGATTGCTGAGCCAGAGGACTGCGAGACCCCATAGTAAAGACTCCTAGGACACGCCTTACATCCCGGGAGCTCCACGGCTGTGGGGCCCCTCGCTGCCGGCCACTAGGAGGTGGCTTGAACTTTCGAAATTTCGTTGCACCATTGTGCAAATCACAAGGACAGTTTGCGCCCAAGTTAAAAAAATAAAAGAGTTTAATATAAAAGTTTAGGGGGTTTTTTGTATTAAGCCTGGCAAAGCGGGGATGTAATGAGAGGAGTGTCCATGTCAAAGGAAGGGGGAGAAAAAGAAAATCTGTTATGTTTTATTGTTTTTGTGTATGATGGTTTTAAAGCAATAGTAAAAAGAAAAAAAAATGTAAGAAAATGGGGTACTTGTGCTATTATAGAGCTGTTCTGTTATATAATATGCAAAAGTAAAATGTAACAGGTCCGGGTACGGGAAGGTCTGTGTGACCGAAAGAAGTGTGAGACCAAAGGGGTCTACGAGTTGAGAGGGTCTGGGAGACTGAGACACCGACCATGACTGGTTACCAGAGAAAAGACAAAGATATGGAAGATTTGAACCAGACAGGAGTCCCAGGTCAGGTCCCTGACACCACAGACACCCCCAGAAAGAAGAAGTCGGGCGCTGGTAATGATCTGGTAGGTGTAAGGCCTCGATCATGGCGCACCTGATTGTGGAAGGTGACAGAAGGGGAGAGTAGGGGAAGGTACACACTGGAGGGAAAGAAACCAGGTGTACCTAGCCCAGTTTTGAAAGACGTTGTCATGTGGCATGCGTGCTGGCGAGTGGCAGTAGGCCGCTCGGAGCATGGTGCTCCCGGTGTGGTTTGGCCCCCGCGGATAGCGGGTTTGCCCAACAACTGGTCCGACAACAGATGGTAGTAGAAGCTTCAGAACGACTTAGGCAGGGATGACAATTGTCAAGGACGACAATAGACAAAGGAAGGGAGAGTGTAGGGAAGGTGACCTGACAGGCGGACTGACTACTCAGAGTTCAAAAAGGGAAAACAGCTAGAAAAGTGTAGGTGATGTGCAGTACCTTGAACTGACATTAGAGGGCAGGGAGGAGTGTGAGTATAACACTTGACATCAGCTTAGGGCTAAGAAACCATTAGTCATGGGGGGCGGAGTTACAGGGAACCGGGAAAGTTATAAATTTGAAGGAGGGTTCCAGAAAGTTCCAGTCCCCAGGGGGAGCTCAAGTGATAAGGACACTGTGACAGTTGTTGCGCTGTGAGGAAAACCTAACCAGGGGACTGAGGAGAAAGGAAGACAAGGGGGGGTGGTCCTGACAAGAAGTACCGCAGTATAGACGAGGCACCAGGTGTAGGACACCGTATTAGGAACGACGTATGGCGAGTAAAATTACTGTTGGTGTACAGGCCTACGGCAGCCACAGTGACGGAGCTGTCAGAGCGTCAAAGGGTGAAGAGGGACGACACATATATATATACGTCCCTGTTGAGAGCACGGTACATTAAAGTGTTCTGTAACCGGAGAGCCTGGAAGAGGATTGTGGTGTACTGTGAGGCCGTCGTGTGGACGGCAAGAGAATAAACTTGGACCTGTTGCACCCGTAACTTGCCTCCATCTTGTGTCTGTACGTTACTGCGCGGTATACAGAGGGACCACACCCCAGCCCAGCCCACCGACCCTACACGAGTCTCTTTCATGAAAACCTGGCACTGCCGCCAGCACTGGGGCCGGAGCGTGCAGCTGCATAGAAATACATGTAGCCGCATGCTCTGGTCCGAGAGCCGGCGGCAGTGCCAGGTTTTCATGTGAGAGACTCGCATGAAAATCGTGCCAGTCTCTCGCAAGTGAGTATGAGCCCTAAGTGCTTTTCTTTAAACGTGGGCAAATAATCAGATTAAGAAGTTGATCAAGTAGAGAACAACCCTGGTAATGTATGTTTAAAAGTAAAAGCCATAAAATCATGAAACCTATTATGATTAGTGTTGAGCATTCCGATACCGCAAGTATCGGGTATCGGCCGATACTTGCTGTATCGGAATTCCGATACCGACTTCCGATATTTTTTCAATATCGGAATTCGGCATCGGAATCGGAAGTTCAAAGTTGATTGACGGCCTGACGTCATCATGATGCGTGGTGTGTGCGCATCATGATGCGCCGTCATTTCGGGCCTTCCGGGGGTCTCTGCCGGCCTGCCGGGGGGCTGTGCCGGCCTGCCGGGGGGGCTGTGTGGACTGCCCGGGGTCTGTACCGGCCTGCCGGGGGGCTGTGCCGGCCTGCCGGTGGTCTGTGCACCCTGTGGGGGGCTGTGCCGGCCTGCCGGGGGGCTGTGCCGGCCTGCCGGGGGGCTGTGCCGGCCTGCCGGTGGTCTGTGCAGGCTCCGGGGGGCTGTGCCGGCCTGCCGGGGGGCTGTGCCGGCCTGCCGGTGGTCTGTGCAGGCTTCGGGGGTCTGTGCAGGCATCGTCCGATGGGACTACAAGTCCCATCGGGCGATGCCTGCTACCATGACAGTGATTGACACATTAGCCAATGATGGGACAGTAGTAGTCCCATCATCCGGCTAATGTGTTAAATGTTAAAAAAAAAAAAAAAAAAAAAAAAAAAATACTACATACATACTACATGCATGCTACATACATACTACATGCTACATACATACTGCATGCTACATACATACTACATACATACTACATGCATGCTACATACATACTACATGCTACATACATACTACATATATACTACATACATGCTACATACATACTGCATGCTACATACATACCACATACATACTACATACTACATATATACTACATGCATGCTACATACATACTACATGCTACATACATACCACATACATACTACATACATGCTACATACTACATACATACTACATACATGCTACATGCATGCTACATGCATGCTACATACATACTACATACATACTACATGCATGCTACATACATACTACATGCATGCTACATACATACTACATGCTACATACATACCACATACATACTACATACATACTACATATATACTACATGCATGCTACATACATACTACATGCATGCTACATACATACTACATGCATGCTACATACATACTACATGCTACATACATACATACATACTACATATATACTACATGCATGCTACATACATACTACATGCTACATACATACCACATACATACATGCTACATACATACTACATATATACTACATGCATGCTACATACATACTACATATATACTACATGCATGCTACATACTACATGCATGCTACATACATACTACATGCTACATACATACATACATACTACATATATACTACATGCATGCTACATACATACTACATGCTACATACATACCACATACATACTACATGCTACATACATACCACATACATACATGCTACATATATACTACATGCATGCTACATACATACTACATATATACTACATGCATGCTACATACATACTGCATGCTACATACATACTACATACATACTCCATACATACCACATATATACTACATACATACAATACATTCATACAATACATACATAGACATACAGTACATATAACATAGAGTAACATACTTACCAATACTTGTCACATTGTTGCCCGAAGCCATTGTCGTCTACGGAATAAATATTAACATAACAAACCACAAAAATACTCACCCACGATCCGAAGCAGTCCACGAGTGTGTCCCACGACGATCTTGGGTAGAGAACGGCAGCATCAGATGATGCTGCCGTTCTCTACGGGCTGCAGGAATCCAATGACGGAAGGTAGGTATCCTTCCGCACTGTATTCCTCCGCCACTTAAAAAAAAAAAGTCCCTAGTCTCACTTTATGCCATTGCTGCGTGGGAAATTCCCACACAGCAATGGCATAAAGTGAGACTAGGGACTTTTTTTTTTTTTTTAAGTGGCGGAGGAATACAGTGCGGAAGGATACCTACCTTCCGTCATTGGATTCCTGCAGCCCGTAGAGAACGGCAGCATCATCTGATGCTGCAGTTCTCTACCCAAGATCGTCATGGGACACACTCGTGGACTGCTTCGGATCGTGGGTGAGTATTTTTGTGGTTTGTTATGTTAATATTTATTCCGTAGACGACAATGGCTTCGGGGAACAATGTGACAAGTATTGGTAAGTATGTTACTCTATGTTATATGTACTGTATGTCTATGTATGTATTGTATGAATGTATTGTATGTATGTAGTATATATGTGGTATGTATGTATGTAGTATGTATGTAGCATGCATGTAGCATGCAGTATGTATGTAGCATGCATGTAGTATGTATGTAGTATGTATGTAGTATGTATGTAGCATGTAGCATGCATGTAGTATGTATGTGGTATGTATGTAGCATGTAGTATGTATGTAGCATGCATGTAGTATATATGTGGTATGTATGTAGCATGTAGTATGTATGTAGCATGCATGTAGTATATATGTAGTATGTATGTAGCATGCAGTATGTATGTAGCATGCATGTAGTATATATGTAGTATGTATGTAGCATGTAGTATGTATGTAGCATGCATGTAGTATGTATGTAGTATGTAGCATGTAGTATGTATGTAGCATGCATGTAGTATATATGTAGTATGTATGTAGTATATATGTAGTATGTATGTTGCATGTAGTATTTATGTAGTATGAATGTAGCATGTATGTAGTATGTAGTATGAATGTAGCATGTATGTAGTATGCATGTTGTATGTATGTAGCATGTAATTTTTTTTTTTTTTTACATTTAACACATTAGCCGGATGATGGGACTACTACTGTCCCATCATTGGCTAATGTGTCAATCACTGTCATGGTAGCAGGCATCGCCCGATGGGACTTGTAGTCCCATCGGACGATGCCTGCACAGACCCCCGAAGCCTGCACAGACCACCGGCAGGCCGGCACAGCCCCCCGGCAGGCCGGCACAGCCCCCCGGCAGGCCAGCACAGCCCCCCGGAGCCTGCACAGCCCCCCGGCAGGCCGGCACAGCCCCCCGGCAGGCCGGCACAGCCCCCCGGAGCCTGCACAGCCCCCCGGCAGGCCGGCACAGCCCCCCGGCAGGCCGGCACAGCCCACCGGAGCCTGCACAGCCCCCCGGCAGGCCGGCACAGACCACCGGAGCCTGCACAGACCCCCTGGCAGGCCGGCACAGCCCCCCGAAAGGCCCGTACAGACCCCAGAGAGGCTGTACAAGGGCAGGAAAGGGTTTTTCTTATTCCGATACCGGAAGTCCCATAGACTTGAATGGGACTTCCGGTATCGGAATCGGCGATACCGATACTTTTTTTAAAGATCGGCCGATACCATCCGATACGATACTTTGAAGTATCGGACGGTATCGCTCAACTCTAATTATGATCATTTTTTATGACAGTATTCTTAATCAAGAATGGACTGACTTGTATCTGCTACATTATTTTGACCTATAATGTAATCACCCTGAAGAATGGAAACTTTGAGTCAAATGTCCTGAAATTTGCAGGTCCCCACAAATTTTAACACTTTGCAAAATGCTCTTCATATGAGCTGTCTGGTCACTGAAGGTAAAATTCAGATCAACCGCAATATCAAAGCAAATACAGATAACCAATATAAATATCATATGTATCAGATGGGTTAGAAAGTAAACCCCTATTTATAGCATGAAGATATTACAACGTATACAGTATGCATTATGTTGTAGCCTCATGTCTATTACTGTCTTTCACTCTTGGTCCCGGTGGACTAGAAGTTTTCATAAATTCTTACCTGAAATAGTAAACAGCTGGCAGAAAGAAATGGAACGATAGAATTTGCAAGGGAATATCATTTTAATATCTTTGTCTTTAATGATTTTCTTTGGGAAGATTATTTTCCACGGAGGAAAATTATTATACACACAAACTAATTATGTTATCTCTAATTAAAACTACAGCAATAACTAATAAAACGTACTAAAAAAAGAACTTGAAAGCAGTTAAACATCAGTAATTATGTTATAGCTTTTCACAATATTTTTGCATAAATTATACAGTGTCCTTGTAATGAATTGTGTAATTTTATGGAGGGTCTATGAGAGGAATGCCCAGTTGGATTTCAAAGGACCAACTTGGTGACATTTAATTTTGGTGTCATGGGCATTAGAATTGCTTACAATGCATATCAAGTACCCTCTAGGAGTTCAGAATACACTAGTGTCACAGGATACATCAGCCAGTAGTTGTGTAGCACATACAGCTCAAGTAGGTAGTGTCAAATAAAGATAAGTCAGCTTTTACAAGCTAAGAATTGTGAAGAACTACACATCTACTGCATTAACCTGATAACCTGTGTTGTGATGATTTTATGTTTCCATTAATGAATAAATCTGCATAAATTTAAATAGATTAAATTGTGAATGAACAATTTGTTTAAGCGCTTTCTCTTTAGAGAAAATAGTACTTACATGACACATAATATAACATGTAATACATCTATAGTGCCAATGTATTGTCGTGAGCTGCCATGCCCATCCTTCTGATGGACCTTTTTTTTTGCCAAAGTACAGGGTGGGCCATGTATATGGATACACCTAAATAAAATAGGAATGGTTGGTGAAATCAACTTCCTGGTTGTGGCACATTTGTATATGGGAGGGGGAAAACTTTTCAAGATGGATGGTGACATTTTTTTTCAATGGGAAGAGGGTCATGTGACACATCAAACTTATTGAGAATTTCACAGGAAAAACAATGGTGTGCTTGGTTTTAATGTAACTTTATTCTTTCATGAGTTATTTACAAGTTTCTCTTAGTTTACAGCCATTGACATGTCGCAGAGGTTAACACGTGAGGAGCGGATAGAAATTGTGCTGATGTCTGGTGAACTCAGTACCCGGGTCATTGCAGCAGATTTCAATGCAAGACACCCTACGCAAGAAAACAGTCACCATTCCGATTTTATTTAGGTGTATCCATATACATGGCCCACCCTGTATATATCATACACATAGTGATCTATGATACTAGTAAGTCCAGGTTCACACAGCTCAATCATTTTAATAGTTTGTAGTCTTATATTTTATTTAACAAAAGTCAAAGTTTAATTGTTCATGATGCAACTACCAGCAGCTACAAGACTCAGCTGTCCATGTGCACTAAAGGGTCTTTCACACATAGCGAGATCGCTAGCGATCTCACTAAAGCGTCACCGATTTTGTGACTCAACAGCGATATCGCTAGCAATCTCGCTACATGTGACATGTACCTGCGACCACCCCCCCCGCAGTATATCGCTGATTGCGCTCGAATATCCTGGGCCATTTTTTCCTTGCTGGCGTCCCGCTGGCACCAACTAGCGATGCATGGACGCAGGCGGAAGTTGTCATCATCGCTGCGGTGTGACAGGTAACAGCGACCGCCGACGGATCTCTTATCGCTGCTGCATCGCTGGTGAGATCTGCCTGTTTGGCAGCTCACTAGCGACCATTTAACGATGCACCAGCGATCCTGATCAGGTCGTATCATTGTCGGGGAGAGCTGGTGCATCGCTAAATGTAACAGGACCCTAACTCTTCTTAGAGGTGGCCTCTTGTAGAAGATGAAAGAGGAGAGTAAGAGTTAATTACCTAGAAAAGAGGGGAATACAAAGGGGAATACAAAAGTAGAAAGTGAGTAGATAGCTGCAAATCAAGCAGAATGTGTAATCAAATTTTTGGTCCCACCGTAAAGCACTGAGCGAATGTGCTTGGTTTGAGCAGTCATTATGTGCTTTAAAACACTGAACTCAGCAATGTGTCACATGTTCAGCTGTGCGCCGTTTACTTACACTGAAGGTTTAATCACCTTGTAGTTAACATTGCTATGACTAGCTGGTTGCATGAGCCCTGGTCCGACTCCACCCTCTTCTGGATAAGCAACCCACTGTCTATAGAGAGAAGCTTATGTGGTTGAGGTTAGCTTTCTCAGCTCTGCTTCATGCTAAATCTAAAAGCTCTGTGTCAGAACTGCTACACCTAGTAAGCTACGTGATACATCATTGGATTCAGGGTCACTGACTACATCATGGTCTCTCAGATTATGCAGTAACAACCTGCTGACATATTCCCTTTAAAATAAATCCACTATGTGCATTGTACAGTCTGAAAACACTGTAATAAAACTTGGGAAGGTAGACACATGACATAGGTTAGTTCACACTAGAGATATTTTGCATGTTTGATGAACCCACAAACTGCACTGTAAACATTGTTTGATCCTATAGACAAGATATGCTCTTCATTAATAACCTTAGTAGTAGAAATTAAAACAATGCTGAAAAACATGAACAAAAGCACAAATTAACATTGCCCTGTATGTGGAGCAAAAATCATTATCTGCTATGACAAGCACAGGGGTCTTCTGCAGATCCCCGCTTGTCATGTCAACTCATCAGAGCCCTGCGATCATGTGACGGGGCGCCGAGGGGCGGGTTTTGTGATGCATTTCCTGCACAATCCTGTTAAATGCTGCTGTCAGAGATTGACAGCAGCATTTAACATGCTAACAGTCATGGGTGGATTCCCTGTTAGGTGCACATGACAGCTGATCAAATCATCTGTCATGTGCTGGAAAAGATCTGGGTTCAGTGTCATAGCCCATATTAAAGGGTGATACACAACAAATGATGCATCTACAGTTGTGCCCAAAAGTTTACATACCCTGTTTTTTTTTATTTTTGTCAGAGAATATGAATGATAACACCAAAACTTTTTCTCCACTCATGGTTATTGGTTGGGTGAAGCCATTTATTGTCAACCTACTGTGTTTTCTCTTTTTAAATTGTAATGACAACCCAAAACATCCAAATGACCCTGATCAAAAGTTCACATACCCCATTTCTTAATACTGTGTATTGCCCCTTCTTACATCAATGACAGCTTGAAGTCTTTTGTGGTAGTTGTGGATGAGATTCTTTATTTTTTCAGATTATAAAGCTGCCCACTCTTCTTGGCAAAAACCTCCAGTTCCTGTAAATTCTTGGGCTGTCTAGCATGAACTGCGTGCTTGAGATCTCCCCAGAGTGACGTAATGATATTGAGGTTAGGATGGCAACTCCAGAACCTTGACTTGGTTCTGCTGTAGCCAATGACAGGCCGACTGGGCCTTGTGTTTTGGATTGTTGTCATAATGGATTATCCAAGTACGTCCCATGCGCAGCTTCCAGGCTGATGATTGAAAATTTGTCTTCAGTCTTTGCTGATAACGTGCTGCATAAGTTTCCTGTGCCTTTGTAGTTCACTCATCCCCAAAACAACAGCCATTCAGCTCCATGCTTTATAGTAGGAATGGTGTTCCTTTCATCATAGGCCTTGTTGACATCTCTCCAAATGTAACATTTATGGTTGTGGCCAAAAAGTTGAATTTTGGTGTCATGATCCCAGTGCAGGTTTTGACTTGCACGTCAGGGGCTAATGTCTTGGGCTCAGTGCAGGCTTGACCTGCACGCTGGGGGTTAATTATTGTAGCCTCTCTTTGGCTCAAGGAGGGCTTCTTATAGCCATGGGAGACTCCAATCCCTGTCAGTTATACTTTTGCCTTTGGCCGAGTGTGATGACCCCTGTGTGCCTGTGCCTTCTGATTGTCTTCTAGTTTGCTTATATGGTTCTGTCCCCTGTTGTGAGTTTGTCTCTTGATTCTGTACTGTTTATCTGCTTCTCCGGTTTCTGACTCATTGCCTATGTCCTGACTAGTCTCTGATTTCCCCTCTTGTACTGTGCTGCTATCTCCGTGTATGTGGGTCACCCTCGCACACCCAGGGCAGCGGGGTACTCGCTACCGGGCCGGTGTCAAGGTGGGAATGTGTCACAGCAGCGGTGACCCGGTCCATGACCCTTTGGCGCCCAATAGCAATGGCAGTGATGTTAATGGTGTTAAAGTTTATTAGAATAGTTTGTGACGCCACGCGTGGTGTTTGGCAAGTAAGATGTTGAGCCAACACTGCATGCAGATCTGCTGGGACTGATGGTGTGGTGCAGCAAAGATGGGGTAGCTCCCCACAGGTGGAGCTGTAGTCCCAGGGCAGTGTAGGTGCAATGGATGAGGAGAGGTGCAGAATGGTATAGATGTTGTTACTCAGGTGTAGCGGTGCTGGAATAACTGGAGGACACCAGGGTGTGCGGTTCCAAAGCTTTACTCACTGTTTGCAGTTCACTCAACTGCCTGCCTCCGTACCGTGTTCTCCACGTCAGGGCTCCAGCCAACCTCCAGGCAGGATAGGATTCTCCCTTCCACACTCCACCAACATGTACCTTACTGAACGACTCCTCCAATGCGCCTTTAGGTGCGAAGCACTCCAGTACTTAGTTACCCTGGAATGCCTCTCTCTAGGTGTTCCTAGTCTTTACTTGTATGACAGACAGCTGTAGCCTGCTTCGGGGACTCCTCACTGCATCCCGGCTCTCTATTCAGTTGCTGTTGTGTCCCAAGTCTATGATGGGAGCAAGGCGTTAGCGGCTCACTACTCCTCTGGTGTCTGTTGCCGGACATAATGATCCAATCAACCTCTGGTACCGGGCCCTGTTCTTTGCGCTCTCTGGACTGGAAGGGTTCTCTATCTTTCTTCAGCCAGCTTCCCACCATCCTTCTATTCTCCTTCATTCCGATCTGTTCTATCTCTCTCTTATGGAAGGTTAGGTTATCAGTCTCTTTCTCTGGTCTTTCTCGTGCCAGCAGCCCAGATCACTGGGACCTGCTGCAGCACATCTTTCAGACACCCATCTTCTCTCTTCTCTCACTAACCAACTCTCTCTAACTCTCACTCTTCCCACTCTTTTATATCATCTCACTCCACCCGCCTCCCAGCACATCTCGTGTTACGAAGCAGTGTTCCACGAGGGGTGCTCTGCTAACCCCCAGCCTGAAGCTGTTAGGTGGCCCCACTGAACTATCTTGTGTGTGGAATGCAGGTGTGGAGCGTGGTCAGGAGTTCCCACCTTTCCTGGATGGTGGGGCACTGTACCTTAGGAGAAGGTGCAGTTCCTCTGTGGAGACTGAAGCCTCAGGGGCGCCACATACCCCCCGTTAAACACAGCACGTCCGCGGGCTGTAAGACAACAAAAGGTACAATACAGGAACACACAAAAATTTTTAAATGCTATTCAACAATACTTATCTAATCTTCCTAATGTAGGAGGCACATTTCTTAAACGTTACAAACAGGTTAACTTCCTATCTTAGTATCAAAAATGTACTTAAGTGCAATTCCTAGTTCAAAGTGCAATTATTCTTTCTCTCTCTTTCTACTGGACGCAAGACACTGACCATCTGTACTTGGCCTGTCACCTGTCACTTTCAATTCTTCAGTCTTTATTCAATTCTCACATTCTATCTCAAAACTTTTTTAATTCCCTGTATCAAATATTCTATAAAAGACATTTACTTTTCACAAGACACAACATTATCAAATACGTTATCATAAAACATTCAAAGATTCTTGCAAAGTGCTGAACACTGCTCCCAGCCAGGCTTTCTTGCAGTGTCCCTTGGGGTAGACGTCATTCTTCGAAAAGTGTCCGTGCAAAAACATTATCTTCGCAAAGTGTCTTTATATGTAAAACCAAGAAAGGGTACCTAAAGAGGTGCAACTATTTACAATAAAAGTTTTTGGATCAATCAGCGTCTATGATCTCCACAGTTCCATTTCAAAAACAACGCTGCCAATCAAAAACTGGGCAACATGATGAACAAAAAGACAAAGGCACAACTGGTGCAACAAACCCTCCTGGGTAACGAGATTTGGAAAATTATTTCAACGGCTACCAGATTCCAAGTAGTCATTAGCAATCCGCAGGTACTCCTCTTCCCACGGTGTCAAGCCAGAGATCTTTGCTTTGGGCTGCCAAACTGGAGGTGATGCATTAGCAGCCTGGTTCTTGGAAACAGGTACCTGAGCAGTCTGTGGGGTACCGGTGGATGGAGCATTGACTGATCTTGATGGCAGGTACCTCTCGATGAACTCTGCAGGGATGCATCGTACATTCAGGGCGTACCATCCCCTGAGTCCCTCATGCCGGGTAAAGGTCACATACTCCCCAGACTGCAGGTCTCTTTTAGGGTGTCCTTTAGGCAAGTGGCATTCAACGTCCCTCCGATTAAAGAACAAGTCACTTATCCTCTTGGGGTCTGCAATAAATCCAAACCCCCGTTCTTGATTGACATTAAGGACCTCCCCCAATCCTGTGGCATCCTGGGAACCGTAATGCCCAGCACGGGCCCTCTCTTTCCTGCTCAAATCTGGGCCCAGTACAGCCATTCTCCTCTGCTCCCTCTCTCATTACTCATCTGCTAGCTTTTTAATGGTGGCTCGGCAATAGGCCTCATTCTGCTCCTCCCGGGACCTGCTTTGGCCTACTGGGGCCTGCGGTGCCACTGTTGGGGGTTCCGGTATCTTCCCCCGGGGACTGGCTTCCCGGTCCCAGACTAGGTCTAACACAACCTGGCCGGCCGTTGCAATGGTGGGGCAACCCTGGGTCTTCTCAGGTGAAGGGGCACCGGACATACCGGAGGTCTCCCGGCGGTGCGGCCTCAGCTCTGGTGCGGATGATGAAGGAGCAGTCACGGGTTCTGGATCCACATGGGTCTCTGTGGGGACCAGCACAGCCACGCCAGGTCCAGGCGGGAGCTCTGCTTCCACGACTGGGTCCTCCAGTAACTTCTCCGGGCCGGTGGTGCTCAACCGCACGGTCAAAGTAGATGTGTAGGTCAGCGCCGCCTGGGGACAGTTCAATGCGGTAGCAGTGGGTACCGATGGAGAGGGTGGTACCGCCGGTGTAGGCCCCGCCGGGGCGCGCTGCCATCTCAGCTTCTCCAAAGCTTCCTTCTTCTGCTGCAGACGGGTGGTCAGTTCCATAATTTACTCGGCTAATTGCCGGCAGTTCATTCCGGAATCAGGGTTGGAGCCATCAGCCAGGGCGCCGGGGAGATTCAGTTCCCTGCGCTCTGCAGGCCTCCTTCCCTTACTCTCCAAGATGGCGTTCTGGCGTCCTTCCTCTTGCTCTGCCCTTCTGCTTGCCACTGGCTTTCTCTGCCCTCCTTCCGGAGCGGGGTCTTCTTCCAGCGCCTCCATACCAAGCCAGTAAACGAACCCCTCGGGGAGTGGGCCATGCATCGGTCACATAGTAATTCAGGCAGGGATGGCCCAAGACTCTTCGCGGTCTTTTCTTAGGACCTCCCATCTCTTCACGCCCTTCTTCTCCGTGCCAGCGGCCATTCCTAATGTCCATTTTACAGTCTATTAAATTTGGTCTTCTGCTCATTTTCAAAATTTGTAAATTCAAGGCACACAGAACTCGTTGGCATCTGGTCTCGTCATCCTGTTCGTGATGCCAAAATTGGGTCGCCCTCGCACACCCAGGGCAGCGGGGTACTCGGTACTGGGCCGGTGTCACAGCAGCGGTGACCCAGTCCGTGGCCCTGGGCGCCCAATATCAATGGCGGTGATGTTAATGGTGTTAAAGTTTATTAGAATAGTTTGTGACGCCACCCGTGGTGTTTGGCAAGTAAGATGTTGAGCCAACGCTGCATGCAGATCCGCTGGGACTGATGATGTGGTGCAGCAAAGATGGGGTAGCTCCCCACAGGTGGAGCTGTAGTCCCAGGACAGTGTAGGTGCAATGGATGAGGAGAGGCGCAGAATGGTATAGATGTTGTTACTCAGGTGAAGCGGTGCTGGAATAACTGGAGGACACCAGGGTGTGCGGTTCCAAAGCTTTACTCACTGTTTGCAGTTCACTCAACTGCCTGCCTCCGTACCGTGTTCTCCACATCAGGGCTCCAGCCAACTTCCAGGCAGGATAGGATTCTCCCTTCCACACTCCACCAACATGTACCTTACTGAACGACTCCTCCAATGCGCCTTTAGGTGTGAAGCATTCCAGTACTTAGTTACCCTGGAATGCCTCTCTCTAGGTGTTCCTAGTCTTTACTTGTATGACAGATAGCTGTAGCCTGCTTCGGGGACTCCTCACTGCATCCAGGCTCTCTATTCAGTTGCTGCTGTGTCCCAAATCTATGATGGGAGAAAGGCGTTAGCGGCTCACTACTCCTCCGGTATCTGTTGCCGGACATAAAGATCCAATCAACCTCGGGGACCAGGCCCCGGCCTTTGCGCTCTCTGGACTGGAAGGGTTCTCTCTCTTTCTTCAACCAGCTTCCCACCGTCCTTCTATTCTCCTTCGTTCCAATCTGTTCTATCTCTCTCTTATGGAAGGTTAGGTTATCAATCTTATCAGTCTCTTTCTCTGGTCTTTCTCGTGCCAGCAGCCCAGATCACTGGGACCTGCTGCAGCACGTCCTTCAGACACCCATCTTCTCTCTTCTCTCACTAACCAACTCTCTCTCTCTAACTCTCACTCTTCCCACTCTTTTATATCATCTCACTTCACCTGCCTCCCAGCACATCTCGTGTTACGAAGCAGGGTTCCACGAGGGGTGCTCTGCTAACCCCCAGCCTGAAGCTGTAAGGTGGCCCCACTGAGCTATCCTGTGTGTGGAATGCAGGTGTGGAGCATGGTCAGGAGTTCCCACCTTACCTTGATGGTGGGGCACTACACCTTAGGAGAAGGTGCAGTACCTCTGTGGTGACTGAAGCCTCAGGGGCGCCACATATGATTCATTGCTTATGTTCTGTCTACTCTCTGCTTGTCCCTCTGGTACCGCGCTGCCCTCTCTGTGTATGACCCCCGTTTGTCTGATTTGAGGATCCCTGTAGTAGAATCCTGCACTTATCTCCAGCAGCAGGATGCTAAGCCCCGCCCCTGGCAGTCAAATGATCATAGGTCCTTCACTGCTTTCTACCTTCAGTGACACAGGTCCTGTGAGCCTGGAGCACGCATCGTCACCACTGCTGCCCCGCTCCACAGGTATCTTTGGGCACAGGTTTGTACTCAGGACATGTGCACTGGCTCAGTGAGCAAGTGCAGTGCGGTGTTCCTGACTTTATAACTGACCGTGAACTTTTTTTTTCTCTCACATAGTGGGAATAACCGAGACATGGTTAGATGAAAGCTATGATTGGGCAGTTAACTTACAGGGTTACAGTCTGTTTAGAAAGGATCGTAAAAATCGGAGTGGAGGAGGAGTTTGTCTTTATGTAAAGTCTTGTCTAAAATCCACTTTAAGGGAAGATATTAGAGAAGGGAATGAGAATGTCGAGTCCATATGGGTCGAAATACATGGAGGTAAAAATAGTAACAAAATTCTCTTTGTGGTCTGTTACAAACCCCCAAATATAACAGAAATCATGGAAAGTTTACTACTAAGGCAGATAGATGAAGCTGCAACCCATAATGAGGTCCTTGTTATGGGGGACTTTAACTACCCGGATATTAACTGGGAAACAGAGACCTGTGAAACCCATAAAGGCAACAGGTTTCTGCTAATAGCCAAGAATAATTATCTTTCACAATTGGTGCAGAATCCAACCAGAGGAGCAATACTTTTAGTCCTAATACTATCTAACAGACCTGACAGAATAACAAATCTGCAGTTTTTTTGGCATCTAAGAAAGAGCGACCACAATATTGTACAGTTTCACTTGTCTTTCGCTAGGGGGACATGTCAGGGAGTCACAAAAACACTGAACTTTAGGAAGGCAAAGTTTGACCAGCTTATAGATCCCCTTAATCTGGTTGACAGGGACAATGTCCTCAGAAATAAGAACACAGAAAATAAATGGGTAATGTTTAAGAACATCCTTAACCCCTTCCTGACATCCGATGTACTATCCCGTCCACGGTACCCGGGCCCGTATGACCGTGGACGGGATAGTACGTCTACCGCGATCAGCGGCGCCCACGTGGTGAGCGCCGCTGATCGCGGCCAGGTGTCAGCTGATTATCACAGCTGACACCCGGCACTATGTGTCAGGGGCGGTCACGGACCTCCCCCGACACGTTAACCCCTTGCACACCGCGATCAAACATGATCGCGGTGTACCGGGAGTTAAAGGGAAGCATCGGCAGGGAGGGGGCTCCCTCCGTGCTTCCCTGAGCCCCCCACGGCAGCGCAATGT
Source organism: Dendrobates tinctorius (assembly GCF_039654945.1). Taxonomy (NCBI): domain Eukaryota; kingdom Metazoa; phylum Chordata; class Amphibia; order Anura; family Dendrobatidae; genus Dendrobates; species Dendrobates tinctorius. The sequence continues at coordinate 23,558,166 of NW_027361684.1, forward strand.
GCAGCGCTGCTGCGGGGGGCTCCTATCCTCCAGGCCCCCGAATCCAAGATGGCGACGGGGGCCTTCGGGGACCTGAGGAAGCTGGCTTCCTCAGTGCCAGCAAAGCGCAGGCAAGAGGAAGTCTGCTTCAATGCCTGTGACAGATTGCTGATCTGTCACAGTGATCTGTGATGTGACAGATCAGCGATCTGTCACAGGACAGTGATGTCCCACCTGGGACTATGTAATAAAGTAAAAAAAAAATTAAAAAAAAATGTAAAAATAAATTAAAAAAATCGCCAAATAAATTAGTAAAAAAAAAAAAAAATATTCCCCAATAAATTCATTTTTTGAAAATAATAAAAAAAAAAAAAAATAAAAGTACACATATTAGGTATCGCCGCGTCCGTAATGACCCGCCCTATAAAACTGTCCCATTAGTTAACCCTTTTAGCGAACCCCTTAAAAAATAAAAATAAAAAACGAAGCAAAAAATAATGATTTATTATCATACTGCCAAACAAAAAGTGTAATATCGCGCGATCAAAAAGACGCATATAAATATCCATGGTACCGCTGAAAACGTCATCTTGTCCCGCAAAAAACGAGCTGCCACACAGCATCATCAGCGAAAAAATAAAAAAGTTATAGCTCACAGAATAAAGCGATGCAAAAATAATTATTTTTTATATAAAATAGTTTTCATTGCATAAAACCGACAAAAACATAAAAAAATGACCTAAATGAGGTATCGCTGTAACCGTACTGACCCGAAGAATAAAACCGCTTTATCAATTTTACCGCACGCGGAATGGTGTAAACGCACCCCCCCAAAAGAAATTCATGAAACGCTGGTTTTTGTTCATTCTGCGTCCCAAAAATAGGAATAAAAAGCGATCAAAAAATGTCACGTGCCCGAAAATGGTACCAATAAAAACGTCAACTCGTCCCGCAAAAAATAAGACCTCACATGACTCAGTGGGTCAAAATACGGAAAAATTATAGCTCTCAAAATGTGGTGATGCAAAAACTATTTTACAATAAAAAGCGTCTTTTAGCGTGTGACAGCCGCCAAACATAAAAACCGCCATAAATAGTAAATCAAACCCCCCGTTATCACCTCCTTAGTTAGGGAAAAATAATAAAACTAAAAAAAAAAGTATCTATCTCCATTTTCCCGTTAGGGTAAGGCTGTGTGCACACGCTGCGGATTAGGTGCGGATTCATCCGCGCGGATTTTGTAAAATCCGCAGGTGAAACCGCAGGTCAAAAGACCTGCGGTTTTACCTGCAGATTGCTCTGCGGTTTTGTCCTGCGGTTTTTCATCTCCTCATTAGAGGAGATGGCAAACCGCAGGAGAATCCGCAGAAAGAATTGACATGTCAATTCTTTCTGCGGATTGAAAACCGCAGATAATCCGCGCGGAAAATTCCGCACCGTCTGCACTGCGGTTTTTGATTCCCATAGGGAATCATGGTACTGGGGTCCGCAGCAGCCAAAACCGCTGCGGAACTGCAGCAAAATCCGCAGCGTGTGCACACAGCCTTAGGGTTAGGGCTAGGGTTAGGGCTAGGGTTAGGGCTAGGGTTAGAGCTAGGGTTAGGGCTAGGGTTAGGGCTCAGATTAGGGTTAGGGGTGTGTTGGGGTTAGGGTTGGAGTTATAATTGGGGGTTTCCACTGTTTGGGCACATCAGGGGCTCTCCAAATGCAACATGGCGTCTGATCTCAATTCCAGCCAATTCTGAGTTGAAAAAGTCAAATGGTGCTCCTTCCCTTCCAAGCTCTGCCATGCGCCCAAACAGTGTTTTACCCCCACATGTAGGGTATCAGCCTACTCAGGACAAATTGCAAAACAATTTTTGGGGTCCAATTTCTCCTGTTACCCTTAGGAAAATAAAAAATTGGGGGCAAAAATATCATTTTTGTGGAAAAAAATGATTTTTTTATTTTCACGTCCGAGTGTTATAAACTTCTATGAAGCACTTGGGGGTTCAAAGTGCTCACCACACATCTAGATAAGTTCCGTGGGGGGTCTAGTGTCCAAAATGGGGTCACTTGTGGGGAGTTTCAATAGTTTAGGTACATCAGGGGCTCTCCAAACGCACATGACACCCGCAGACCATTCCATCAAAGTCTGCATTCCAAAACGTCACTGCTTCCCTTCCGAGCCCCGACGTGTGTCCATACAGTAGTTTTCTCCCACATATGGGGTGTCAGCGTACTCAGGCCAAATTGGACAACAACTTTTGGGGTCCAATTTCTCCTGTTACCCTTGGGAAAATGAAAAAATTGGGGACTAATTGATCATGTTTCTGGAAAAAATACCATTTTTTTATTTTCATGCCCTGGCATTATAAACTTCTGTGAAGCCCTTGGGGGTTCAAAGTGCTCACCTCACATCTAGATAAGTTCCTTAGTGGGTCTAGTTTTCAAAATGGGGTCATTTGTGGGGGGTTTCCACTGTTTAGGTACATTAGGGGCTCTCCAAAGGCAACATGACACTCGCAGACCATTCCATCAAAGTCTGCATACCAAAACGTCACTACTTCCCTTCCGAACCCCGACGTGTGCCCATACAGTAGTTTTCACCCACATATGGGGAATCAGCATACTCAGGACAAATTGGACAACAACTTTTGGGGTCCAATTTCTCCTGGTACCCTTGGGAAAATAAAAAAATGGTGACTAAAAGATCATGTTTGTGGAAAAAATACGAATTTTTTATTTTCACGCCCGGGCGTTATAAACTTCTGTGAAGCACTGGGGGGTTCAAAGTGCTCACCACACATCTAGATAAGTTCCTTGGGGGGTCTAGTTTACAAAATGGTGTCATTTGTGGGGGGTTTCCACTGTTTAGGTACATTAGGGGCTCTCCAAAGGCAACATGACACCCGCAGACCATTCCATCAAAGTCTGCATTCCAAAACGTCATTACTTCCCTTCCGAGCTCCGACGTGTGCCCATACAGTAGTTTTCTCCCACATATGGGGTATCAGCATACTCAGGACAAATTGGACAACAACTTTTGGGGTCCAATTTCTCCTGGTACCCTTTGGAAAATAAAAAAATGGTGACTAAAAGATCATGTTTGTGGAAAAAATACGAGTTATTTTCACGCCCAGGCATTATAAACTTCTGTGAAGCACTGGGGGGGTCAAAGTGCTCACCACACATCTAGATAAGTTCCTTAGGGGGTCTAGTTTCCAAAATGGTGTCATTTGTGGGGGGGTTTCCACTGTTTTGGTACATCAGGAGTTTTCCAAACGCGACATGGTGTCCGATCTCAATTCCAGCCAAAAACGTCAAATGGCGCTGCTTCCCTTCCGAGCTCTGCCATGCGCCCAAATAGTGGTTTACCCCCACATGTTGGGTATCAGCGTACTCAGAACAAATTGCACAATAACTTTTACGGTCCTGTTACCCTTGGAAAAATAAGAATTGAGGGTGAAAAGATCATTTTTGTGGAAAATATATGATTTTTTAATTGTATGGCTGTATGTTATAAACTTCTGTGAAGCCCATGGGGGTTCAAAGTTCTCACCACACATCTAGATAAGTTCCTTAGGGGGTCTAGTATCCAAAATGGTGTCATTTGTGGGGGGTTTCCACTGTTTTGGTACATCAGGAGTTTTCCAAACGCGACATGGTGTCCGATCTCAATTCCAGCCAAAAACGTCAAATGGCATTGCTTCCCTTCCGAGCTCTGCCATGCGCCCAAATAGTGGTTTACCCCCACATGTGGGGTATCAGCGTACTCAGGACAAATTGCACCATAACTTTTAGGGTCCTGTTACCCTTGGGAAAATAAAAATTGGGGTGAAAAGATCATTTTTGTGGAAAAAATATGATTTTTTAATTGTACCGCTGTACGTTATAAACTTCTGTAAAGCCCTTGTGGGTTCAAAGTTCTCACCACATATCTAGATAAGTTCCTTGGGGGGTCTAGTTTCCAAAATGGGGTCACTTGTAGGGGGTTTCCACTGTTTAGGTACATCAGGGACTCTCCAAACGTGACATGGCGTCCAATCTGAATTCCAGCCAATTTTGCATTGAAAAGTCAAACGGCGCTCCTTCCATTCTGAGCTCTGCCATGCGCCGAAACAGTCGTTCCCCCCCACAAATCAGGTATCAGCGTACTCAGGACAAATTGCACAATAACTTTTGCAGTCCAATTTCTCCTGTTACCCTTGGTAAAATAAAAAAAATTGAACCTGAAGTATTTTTTTTGTGAAAAAAAGTTAGATGTTCATTTCTTTTTAAATATTCAAAAAAATTCCTGTGACGCAGCTAATGGGTTAATAAACTTCTTGAATGTGGTTTTGAGCACCTTAAGGGGTTCAGTTTTTAGAATGGTGTCACTTTTGGGTATTTTCTATCATATAGACCCCTCAAAGTGGCTTCAAATGTGATGTGGTCCTAAAAATAAAATGGTGTTGTAAAAATGAGAAATCGCTGGTCAACTTTTAACCCTTATAACTTCCTAACAAAAAAAAATTTTGGCTGCAAAATTGTGCTGATGTAAAGTAAACATGTGGGAAATGTTACTTATCAAGTTTTTTGTGTGCCGTATCGCTGTGATTTAAGGGCATAAAAATTCAAAGTTGGAAAATTGCGAAATTTTCAAAATTTTTGCCAAATTTCCAATTTTTTCACAAATAAACGCAAGTTATTTGAATGAAATTTTACCACTAACATGAAGTACAATATGTCACGAGAAAACAAAGTCAGAATCACCAGGATCAATGGAAGCGTTCCAGAGTTATGACCTCATAAAGGTACAGTGGTCAGAATTGTAAAAATTGGCCCGGTCATGAACGTGCAAACCACCCTTGGGGGTGAAGGGGTTAATAGGCACTGTAAGCGGTTTATACCTTGTGGGAATTAAAGGACAAGAAATAGGAAAAACCCAATGTGGCTAAACAAAAAAGTAAGAGGGGCAATTAACAGTAAAAAGAAAGCATTTAAACTACTAAAGCAGGATGGCACCGTTGAAGCTCTAAAAAGCTATAAGGAGAAAAATTCTTTATCTAAAAAAATAATTAAAGCTGCCAAAAAGGAAACAGAGAAGCACATTGCTAAGGCTACTTTCACACATCAGGTTTTCGGCGTCAGGCGCGATCCGGCGTCGTGCCGGAATGCCGGATCCGGCAAATGTTTTGTAAAACCTGATGTGCCGGATCCGGTTTTCTGCCGGATCCGTCTTGTTCTTGACAGACAAAACCGGATCCGTCTCATCCGGTTCATCCGTTTTTCTATCCGTTTTTTCGACGGATTACGCCGGATCCGGTTTTTAAAATTGACCCTTGTGGCCCCTCAAGGCAGAGTACACTGGCAGGATGACAGAGTGTGAAAGATTTGTGCCCTAACCAAACTTGTGTACCTTCTGGACCAACAGTATATACCTTTGCCAACCAAAGTTGGCTATCTTGTCATGGTCTACTATTTTTAGCTTTAGGCCACAGGTGTGTACCTGGTTGTGTTTTATGCAAAGTATTTCACCTTTTAACAAAAGTTGTGTACATTGTTAGGAAATCACCAACAATAAACACAACTTTTTAGGTGAAATACTTTGCTTCAAACACAACCAGGAACACAACTGTGGCAAAAAGCTAAAATTTACCCACAGTTATACCTGGTTTTGAATACCTTTTTACCTTTGAAATACCCTGTATTTAACCTTTTTTTTAAACATAGTTCGCCGCAGAAAGAAAAGACAGACAACCATTGTGAAATGATAATTTAACTTTTATTTAAAATTTTTTTTTTTTTTTGTAAAATGTTTTTAAAGTGCAAAAAACTTTTTTAATAAAGGTTTTAAACCCAATGGGCATTTTTATTAAAAAACACACATTACAAATCTGTGTATTGTGGGGTGGAAATACTGCTGGAGGGGCTGCGGGACACTTCGACACTGGGTGTGTGGAGAGAGGACTGGGATCGTGGTGGGGAAGGAACAGTTAGAGGTGAAGGTGTGGAAAAAACTACAGAATGGGTGGACATGTGGGAAGCAGAAGAGGTGGTGGGTGGTGGAGTGGAGGGTTGGGGAGGGACTGTAGGAGCAGATGATGTTGATGGAAAGTTGTATGGGGAAGGAGTTTGGTACGGGGAAGGAGTTTGGTACGGGGAAGGAGTTTGGTACGGGGCAGGTTGCTGGAAGTGGGGAGATGACTGGTACTGGGGAGGTTGCTGGTACTGGGGAGGTTGCTGGTACTGGGCAGGTTGCTGGTATGTAGTAGGAGGGGGAGGATGAAAAGTGGCTGGAGGGGGTGCAGATGTAATAGGAGGGGGAGGATGGAAAGTGGCTGGAGGGGGTGCAGGTGGAGGAACTACAGTGGTGGGAGGTGGAGGTTGGGAGGTAACCTGCTGTAGAGCACCGTGGCACGAATGCATTACATGCATCTGCTGGGCAGGAGAGAGCGTTTCCATGCGCTCCACAACAGACCTGAAAAAGGTGTGGTTTGGCGAAGATCTTGCTTCTGAATGCATGGTTTGCAGAAGTGTCTTCACCTCCAGAATGCTGGAGTTGATCTGCTGAAAGCCTGCGGAGATTTGCTCTGACAAGACTTTGAGACAGTTCTGGAAAGATGCATTCAGATGCAATAACTCTTGCGCATAACTCTTTTCCTGACCCCTCTGCCGCTGCCACCCAGTACCCGCAGGTGTACTAGAGGTGGCAGGGGCAGAAGGGTGGGGTAAAGGGAAAGCGATCTCCTCACCAGCAGCTTCATGTAATGTAGGCGGCCACGATGCTCCTGTGCTGGTGGATGGGACAGATGGGTCGAATGTGTGGGAAGGCAGGGAAGGTGCAGATGTACCGGGGCGGTCGAAGTGTCCCTCGGTGCCGGTCTCCTCAGGGATCGCCTCAGAAGGGTCCAATCGTGCAGGCTCCCGAGTGCTGCTCACCGTGCTGTGGAATAAAGAGAAAAAAAAACAATTAAAATACTGACATGGTATGGCCCTGGCTGAAAAAAAAAAGTTACATCTTTTTCACATGTGGTGTGTAATATTTACCTTCTGGTGAGCATTGTTTCCCGGAGGAACGACAGGGCTTGTGCGTACTTGTACTTGCTCCTGCGTCCTCCAGATCCACTCGGGGCCCGCATCTCTTTATTGAACTCCTTCTTGAAACGATCCCTCACAGACCGCCACCGATTCACAATTCTGTTCCCTGAAACGAGAAAGGAGTGGTTAGTATACAACATCAGTGTTTCACAAACTCCAGTCCTCATGGTCCCCAGGGGTCATGTTTTCAGGATTTCAATAGTAAATAGAAATCCTGAACACATGATCCGTGGGGACCACGAGGACTGGAGTTCGGGAAACACTGGTTTACATCAAGCAACCGTTACTGTATATACTTACGCTCTTTAATCTGGTCCCGAGCTTCGAGGTCCTCCCAGCGGCCCACAAGGAGAGAACAGATTTCCTCCCAGAGTCGACGGGTAATGATCAGGTCAGCGTGGCGGCGGTCAGCCATATTCCAGAGCGGCTCCCTTTCTCTGACGAGATCGATGAGGCGGTCCACATCAATCCCTCCATCCTCACCGTCAGAGTCGGGAGCACGCTGTGAAGGCTGTTAAAGAAAAAGACAAAAATAACATAATTAGCCTCCACAAAAGAAATGAAATAAAAAGTGCCAAAAAACAAAGCAAAAATATTTATACTTACACGCTGGTGACCGCCGCGTTGCAGTCGCCGACGACCCTGGGAGGCACTGCGAGGACCTCTTGGCCGAGCACCAGATTGGGAAGACTAGAGAAGAAAACAAAAAATGTTATGAGTTTGGATGTAGGCATTTGTTTGCTGTGTGTGGTCTGCAGAACATTGTTTTCTATGTGTTGTGTGTAGTGTGATGTTGTGTTTCTGCGTTTGATGCAAAAAACTTACGAATTGTGAGCCCACTCCAAGCGTCTGTCCACCCCTTCCTTCTTCTTCTGGGAGCTCCTCTTCATCTTGTGATTCCTGTTTTGAAATAAAAGGCAATGAATAGACATATATTACAGAGATGATGGATTTTGGAAATAAAAACTTACCGTCAAACGCTGACGATGCGAGGGAGGGCTCCCAGAAGAAGATGTGCTGTCCTGTTGATGGCCAGACTCCATGGCTGTGGGTATTGCTGCTGCCAGTGATGCCATTTCTGCTGCTGCTGCTGCTGCATCTCTTTGGCGGCTGTTGAATAAAGAGAAACAAAGGGCCAATGAATATCTTGATATTCCATGGCCCTAGTTTGGAGGAATGGGGGATTTGATAATTACCGTCTCTCATCTGCTTCTGGACTCCCCTCCTGTTCAGCATGCTGCTCCATTTGGGGTGTTGCTGATGGTGCTGCTGCATCTCTTTGGCGGCTGTTGAATAAAGAGAAACAAAGGGCCAATGAATATCTTGATATTCCATGGCCCTAGTTTGGAGGAATGGGGGATTTGATAATTACCGTCTCTCATCTGCTTCTGGACTCCCCTCCCGTTCAGCATGCTGCTCCATTTGGGGTGTTGCTGATGGTGCTGCTGCTGCAGATGTCTGCTGCCTTCTCCTGCGCCTGGTTGCTGTCTTGGGTGGCATGTTGGGTGTGGCTGAGGGTCCCATTGTCTTGCTTTTATATATCTCCTGTGGGCAGAGCTACTGAGCATGCTCAGACCAAAAAAACCGGATCCGGCCACCGGATCCGGCTTTTAGCCGGATCCGGCGCATTGCGGCGCTCATAGGCTTTCATTGTGTGAAAAAGCCGGACGCGCCGGATCCGGCGTGTCCGGCTTTTTCGCCGGAGACAAAAAACGTTACAGTAGACGTTTTTTCCAGACGCTGGATCGCGACACATTGCGACACATTGCCGGATCCGGCGAAAACCGGATGAAACGCATGGCATTCCGGCGCGATCCGGCGCAAATGCAAGTCAATGGGGGGGAAACCGGATCCGGCATTGCATTTCGCCAGATCCGGTTTCTGTCAAAAGCGCCGGATCGCGCCTGACGGCGAAAACCTGATGTGTGAAAGAGGCCTAAGGAGAATAAAACTAATCCCAAGCTGTTCTTCAACTATATCAATAATAAAAGAATCAAAAGTGAAAGTGTAGGCCCATTAAAAAATTGTGAGGAAAGTATGGTTGTAGATGATGAGGAAAAAGCTAATATATTAAAAACCTTCTTCTCCACGGTATTCACGGTGGAAAATGAAATGCTAAGTGAAATGCCGAGAGACAAAGAAAACCCTATATTAAGGGTCACCAATCTAACCCAAGAAGAGGTGCAAAACCGGCTAAATAAGATTAAAATAGATAAATCTCCGGGTCCGGATGGCATACACCTACGAGTACTAAGAGAACTAATTAATGTAATAGACAAACCATTGTTTCTTATATTTAGAGACTCTATAGCGACGGGGTTTGTTCCACAGGACTGGAACATAGCAAATGTGGTACCAATATTCAAAAAGGGCTCTAAAAGTGAACCTGGAAATTATAGGCCAGTAAGTCTAACCTCTATTGTTGGTAAAATATCTGAAGGGTTTCTGAGGGATGTTATTCTGAATTATCTCAATGAGAATAACTGTTTAACGCCATATCAGCATGGGTTTGAGGAATCGCTCCTGTCAAACCAATCTAATCAGTTTTTATGAAGAAGTAAGCTATAGACTGGACCATGGTGAGTCATTCCATGTGGTATATCTTGATTTTTCCAAAGCGTTTGATACCGTGCCACACAAGAGGTTGGTATACAAAATGAGAATGCTGGGTCTGGGGGAAAATGTGTGTAAATTGGTAACTGGCTTATTGATAGAAAGCAGAGGGTGGTTATAAATGGTATATTCTCTAACTGGGTCGCTGTGACCAGTGGGGTACCGCAGGGGTCGGTGTTGGGACCTATTCTCTTCAACATATTTATTAACGATCTGGTAGAAGGTTTGCACAGTAAAATATCGATATTTGCAGATGATGCAAAACTATGTAAAGCAGTCAATGCAAGAGAAGATAGTATTCTGCTACAGATGGATCTGGATAAGTTGGGAACTTAGGCCGAAAGGTGGCAGATGCAGTTTAACAATGATAAATGTAAGATTATACACATGGGAAGAAGGAATCAATATCACCATTACACACTGAATGGTAAACCACTGGGTAAATCTGACATGGAGAAGGACTTGGGGATCCTAGTTAATGATAAACTTACCTGGAGCAGCCAGTGCCAGGCAGCAGCTGCCAAGGCAAACAGGATCATGGGGTGCATTAAGAGAGGTCTGGATACACATGATGAGAGCATTATACTGCCTTTGTACAAATCCCTGGTTAGACCGCACATGGAGTACTGTGTACAGTTTTGGGCACCGGTGCTCAGGAAGGATATAATGGAACTAGAGCGAGTACAAAGGAGGCCAACAAAATTAATAAAGGGGATGGGGGAACTACAATACCCAGAGAGATTAGCAAAATTAGGATTATTTAGTCTAGAAAAAAGATGACTGAGGGGCGATCTAATAACCATGTATAAGTATATAAGGGGACAATACAAATATCTCTCCGAGGATCTGTTTATACCAAGGAAGGTGACGGTCTCAAGGGGGCATTCGCTGCGTCTGGAGGAGAAAAGGTTTTTCCACCAACATAGAAGAGGATTCTTTACTGTTAGGGCAGTGAGAATCTGGAATTCCCTGCCTGAGGAGGTGGTGATGGCGAACTCAGTCGAAGGGTTCAAGAGAGGCCTGAATTTCTTCCTGGACCATAACAATATTGTATCTTACAGTAATTGTTCGGTTCTTTAGAAGGACATAGATCTGGGGATTTATTCTGACAGAATTTTATAGGCTGAACTGGATGGACTAATGTCTTTTTTCGGCCTTACTAACTATGTTACTATGTTCTGCAGCATGGACCCAATGCATGCTTTATCTGAGCAGGTGAAATGCTTGACTCAGTCGCTGCGGAAGCTAAGTTTAGAACACCAAACTCTGACCCAGTCCCAATGGCAGGTTGCGGACTTGGTTCAGGGGATGCTTTCCACTGGGTTTCAGCAGGTGGGGACTAGAGATGTCATTTTAGTATCACCCGAATCTCCGGTTAATTTACCAGATACATTTGCTGGTAACAAAAATGAATTTAGAGCGTTTAAGAAGGGCTTTAAGCTCTTTTTCTCCTTGAGACCCCGCTCCTCTGGGGATGAGAAACAGAGGGTGGGGGTGATTATTTCCCTGCTTAGAGGGGCCCCGCAGGCCTGGGCATTTTCTCTTTCCTCTTCTGCCCCAGAGAGAATGACTGTGGATGCGTTTTTTTGAAGCCTTAGGGCTTATTTACGATGAGCCCGATAGAGTGCGTTTGGCTGAGGACAAGGTGATGAGTGTCTGTCAGGGGAAGCACTCGGCCGAGTGGTTCTCTTCTGAATTTAAACGTTGGGCAGCTGAGATTTCTTGGAGTGATGCCGCCCTTTGGGGGTTGTTACGTAGAGGCCTGTGTGAACGTCTGAAGGATGCCCTGGCACTTCATCCTCCACCTGACTCCCTGGAGGATGCCATGACCCAAGCTGTTCGTATGGATCGCAGACTGCGGGCAAGAGGGGTGATGCAACTCGAAACCTCTTTATTCCCCAGTGGAGGTGAGACCCAAACTCCTCCTGAGGCTATGGAGGTGAGCGCTGTCACCTGTGAGAAGGAAAGAAGACACCGCCGGGAGAAGCAGTTGTGCTTTTATTGTGGGGAATCTGGACATTGGAAGAAGGACTGCCCCTCCTGTCCGTCATCCTCCAAGGTGGCGGGAAAATGACTAGGTCTGGGTAGTAATTGAAGAGGCTACCCAGACCTACAGTTACCTTTTTCCTCACTTGCAAAAATTGTGCTTCGTGTGGAACTGGATCTTGCTGATGGTCCTGTTCAGACTACCGCCTTTGTTGACTATGGCTCTGCTGTTAACCTGATTGATGCCTGGATTATAGCGCTTAATAAGATAGGGACAGTCAGGCTTCAGGACTCTGTTAAACTTGTGGCAATTAACTCGTCCTCTCTTACCTGGGACTGTATCTGTTTCAGGTCTGAACTTTTTTCTCTGAAAGTGGATTCCACTCATGTGGAAAAATTAACTTGTCTTGTGTTAGATAACTTGCCTGCAGGACTGGTACTGGGCATGCCTTGGCTACAATGCCATAATCCTACCATTGATTGGGTGACAGGGGAGATCACTCCATGGGCATGCAAAGATAAATGTTGTAACCTGGGGCCTCTTGTTAACTCTGCTAAAACCATATCTGTGTCGTCTGTTGGTCTGGATGGTATTCCGGAGTACCTGAAGGATTTTGAAGATGTGTTTTCCGAAAGCAAGGCTGAGGAGCTGCCACCACATAGACCCTACGATTGTGCCATTGATTTAGTACCCGGAGCCAAGTTACCTAAGGCTCGATTGTTCAATTTGTCCAGTCCTGAGCGCCAAGCCATGAAGGAGTACATAGCTGAGAGTCTACACCAAGGGCATATCAGGCCTTCTGTGTCACTTGTTGCATCAGGATTCTTCTTTGTGAAGAAGAAAGATGGTAGTTTGCGGCCGTGACTCAACTTTCGGGAACTTAACAAGATAACGGTTAGGAACACTTATCCACTTCCCCTCATCCCAGATTAATGTAACCAGCTATCTGGGGCCCAGTGGTTCTCCAAATTAGATCTTCGGGGGGCCTACAACCTGATAAGGGTCCGGGAAGGGGACGATTTGAAAACTGCGTTTCGCACATCAGAGGGACTCTTTGAACACCTGGTTATGCCGTTTGGGTTAACTAATGCCCCCGCTATATTCCAAAACTTTATCAATGTTGTGTTTTCTGATCTGATAGGCCGTTTTGTTGTAATTTATTTGGATGACATTTTGGTGTATTCCACGGACAGTCAGTCTCACTTGCAACATCTACAGACAGTTCTCCAGAGACTCAGGGAGAACCACTTGTTTGCTAAATTGGAAAAATGTTCATTTTTCGTACAGGAACTGTCTTCTTTGGGGCTGATTCGATCTTGTGAGGGGTTTCGTATGGACCCTAAGAAGGAGCTGGCGATTGCAGACTGGGTTCAGCCTCGTGATCTCAAGGGGCTCCAGCGCTCCTTGATATTTGTGAACTATTACCGGAGATTCATTAACGGTTTCTCTCAAGTGGTTAAACCACTCACGGATCTTACCCGGAAGGTAAAAAATTGGTCAGAACTCGCTAAGGAGTCCTTCTCAGCTCTTAAGAAATGTTTCATGTCCGCCCCAGTGTTGGTTCAGCCAGGCACGTCCAAACCATTTATTGTGGACGTGGATGCTTCTGAAGTAGGAGGTGGGGCAGTGTTGTCCCAGGGTCCGGCCACCCTTACTAATCTCAAACCCTGTGCCTTCTTCTCCAAGAAGTTCTCATCCGCCGAGAGAAACTATGATGTAGGCAATAGAGAACTTCTTGCGGTCAAGCTGGCATTCGAAGAAAGGAGGCACTTTTTGGAAGGGTGGCTCACCCGATCACGGTTATCACTGATTACAAAAAATTGGCATACCTTGAATCTGCTAAGAGGCTTACTCCTAGACAAGCCCGTTGGTCACTTTTTTTTTCACGCTTTCAATTCTCAATTACTTTTCGACCAGGGTCCAAAAATGTTAAAGCGGATGCGTTGTCCAGAAGTTTTGACCCGGTGTCTCCCCCCGAGCCGCCGTCCTCCATTCTTCGCCCGGGGGTGGTAGTGACGGGGGTCTCTTCAGAATTGGAACAAGAAATTATGAGGGCCCAGTCCCTAGCTCCGGCGGCCAGGCCAGGAGATAAATTGTTTTTTCCAGATTTATTGTGGCCTAGACTTCTGCAGGAGTTTCATGAGTCTAAGCTGAGTGCTCATCCCGGTATCACGGCCACCAGAGAGGCAGTAGCCAGGATTTATTGGTGGCCTTCACTTGGGTCCGATGTCAAGAAATTCATTTCTGCTTGTGAAGTTTGTGCCCGTTCCAAAAGCTTGCATAACCGGCCGGCTGGGGAGCTCATACTGTTACCGGTTCCTGATAGGCCATGGACTCATCTCTCCATGGACTTTATTACCGGTCTTCCACCATCCAGGGGCAATACCGTGATCTGGGCGGTGGTGGACAGGTTTTCAAAACAAGTCCATTTCATTCCCTTGGCAGCATTACCCTCAGCAGCAACATTGTCAAGTTTGTTTGTGCTGCATGTGGTCCGATTGCATGGGGTACCCCTGAATGTTGTGTCTGACAGAGGTGTGCAGTTTGTGGCCAAATTTTGGAGGGCATTCTGTAAGAAATTGGGCATCTCACTCTTCTTCTCCTCGGCATATCACCCGGAGAGTAATGGTCAGACGGAACGCACCAATCAATCCCTGGAACAGATTCTAAGGTGTCTGACCTCCACCAGACAGGAGGATTGGTGTGATGCGTTACCGTTGGCAGAGTTTGCTTTTAACAACCGGGTGAATCAATCCATGAACATGTCCCCATTCCTGGTCAATTATGGGTTTAATCCTCATTTTGGGGAGTTTTCACAGATTCCGGTTGTCCAGGGGCGGAGGGATCTGTTCAACGGTTAAAAAACCTCTGGGCTGAAGTTCGGCATAATATCTCTCGGGCCCAGGGGAGGTATAAATATTTTGCTGACAAAAAGAGAGCCCCGGGACACATGTTTCAGGTAGGGGAGAAGGTTTGGCTTTCCACATGCAACAACATGTATGTCAGTACCTGGATAAGAAGGAAGTGATTAAACAGAGTCAGCATGGGTTTGTAACTAATAAGTCATGTCAGACTAACTTAATTTCCTTCTATGACGGAATCACTGATTGAGTGAATCAAGGAAAAGCTGTAGATATAGTATATCTTGACTTCACCAAAGCATTTGACAAAGTATCTCACACAATCCTTATTGAAAAAATGACTAGGTATGGAATGGACAAGGCAACTGTTAGGTGGATTCATAACTGGCTTAGTGATCGGACCCAAAGAGTGGTCGTAAATGGCTGCACATCCAGTTGGAAGAATGTCTCAAGTGTGGTACCACAGTGCTCTGTCCTGGGACCTGTATTGTTCAACATCTTTATCAACGATTTAGATGAAGGAATTGAGGGTAAACTGATTAAATTTGCTGATGACACAAAGCTAGGAGGGATAAGCAGGCGCTGGGAGCTGGTCTCTAAGGTAAATATCAGCTTACTAAGCGGCGCGAGTCACTTAGTTACCCGATGGTGTACCTTAGAAACCTGCGTGCTGGCAGCTCCCGGCGCGAGCACGCAGGTTTCTAAGGTACACATTGGGTAACTAAGTGACGTGCGCCGCTTAGTATCCTAATATTTACCTTAGAGACCAGCGTCCTCGCTGATGCTGATCGCTGGTGAAGCTGCCTTTTTGGCAGCTCACCAGCGATGATGTAGCGATGCACCAGCGATCCTGACAAGGTCGTATCATTGTCGGGATCGCTGGTGCATCTTTATGTGTGATGGGGCCTTTAGCTTAGTGCAATCAGGATGAAGTTCATGACTCTTTAATTTACAGTGTAAGCACAGTTTTTGTCAATTATTTTCTATTATGAAAAGCACCCCTTCTTTTAGGCCTCATTCAGCATTTTCACATACAATGTTCTGTCTAAGTTTTCATAGATAGAAAACATAGCCATAATAGTCTTTGTGGCTGTATACATGTCCATGTTTTTTTGGACAATGTGTCCACAAAAAATAATGGAGACTTCCATTTTTTATTAACATCACATATGAAAGCCACCTATACAAGTCTATGGGTCCATAAAAATCATGGAGAGCAAACGGATGGCATCAGTTTGTAATCCATGTGATATCCTTGACTAACACTGCAATGTGTATTAGAAACTTTGTCATTTGTATATATACTTTTCCATATGTGAAAATCATTAATAAAACACTGATGACACTTTTCTTGAGTACCGTAAATGAAAAATAGCTGTCATCTGAATGAGGATTTGCTCCTTATTTTCTATGTATAATACTACTACAAGCTATTTCTAATGACAAATTTTCTTCCATCAGTCCTCTATTGCCCATTTTCCTCCGAAATATCTGCACTGTAGACAGTAATGTTACTTTCTTGGTTCCGCCATGCAGTGTATCTTTACGTATGCTTTTTATTTGTGGGTATGTATAAATAATTTATAGTTAATAGTTTATTTTCCAGCGGTTTTTCAGATTCTACTTTATATGTTGGTCTCCTCTGCCTTAAACAGCTAAATAACATTAACTTAACTCTGTGCTCATCAGGAAAAAAAATAGCATTTTACACAACCTCTCACCTGTGACCCCAACTCAATTTTCTGTGCCTTGGAAAAAAATACATACACGCCATGTTTTAATGAAAATATGCCCTTTCTGCTCCCGACATTTATTTGTTTTGTTTTTTTTTCCTTTTTTTTGTACAGAAGCAAATTCTGACACATTGCAAGTTCTGGCTCAGAAATATTTGAAACTACTCCTTAAAAGTATTGCTAGAAGGCAGCACAGATCAACAAAGGAACCAGGTCCAGAAAACACAGTGTACAAGTGTACAGCACATCTCTGAGCCATCAGTACAGTGGAGGAACATATAAAGAAAGATGCTAAGAGCTTCAGCCTTGGTTTACAGCCAGGTCTCTACCATTCTGTGTTTTGTTTCTACTTCACTATTGAGTTTCTTAGAAGCGCGTAGAATAGTGGAGAGATTTTGCAGCTGTCAGTAGAGTATAAAGTCTCACAAACACCAAAGTCTACTTATTTTCCAGATATCATCTTGGCATATATTCCTCTGGTAAGCCTGTAAGGTTTCTGGCCTTAAGTGCTTTATCTACCGTCCTGATATATCCATCTATTGTACTTTTCATGTCTTGACTGAATGGATCCATAACTGCCTGGTTGGAGCTTATGCGCTTAAAATTCCCATCTTTATTGTTCTCCACACAAAGGAGACGATCCTCATTTAGTGGAATACCAAGGAAAGACACCATTTCTTTAAGCTTTACAATAAGGTCCTTCTTTAAGTCTTCATAGTGAACAACAAGTAGTTTCTTGCCATACTGAAGCCAATCCAGTGAATGTGAAGCCCACCATGATGCATAACTGTTGACAAATTCTGGCCATTCTATTAAAAAACAAACAAACAAAAAAAACAACATTTTTGAAACAGCATTTCATTTTTTTTTAATTTGCGCATTGATTTAACTACTAGCAATAAGTGAATGTGCTTGGATAAGGTGTTATCCGAGCATGCTCATGTGCTAACCAAGTGACTTCAGAGTGCTTGAATAATTTTTTGAGTTCAAGCAGCTGCATGTCTCGTGGCTGTTCGACAGCTGCAGTACATGCAAGTATTTCCAAGATAAGCAGCCTGGCTATTTGAACATGTTATTTGAGCACCCCGAAGTCACTTGGATAACACCGTTCGCTTATCACTAAAGTTGATCGAATATGTTTGGAATCGGTCGCTGAACCTGAATTTGCCATATTCGTGCCATATTGGTACCCTATTCATGCCAAATTTATGTCTGACGATCGATTCTGAACAAATTTGGTCATTTCTACTCCCATTGACTCCAACGATGTTCATAATCGGAACCGAAGTTTGAAAAATTTGATCAACTCTTCTTATCACTAATAACTACAAATTATCTTGGTCATTTGATATGGATGAAAATACTCCTGTACAAATCTATTCTTTGTTTAGCTTTGCTACCTTAAAATAGACTTTTATATACCTAATTTAGATTCTAAGAGACTGAGTTCAATACATCTATATGTTAGAGGGTACATACTAAGCATGAGTAAATCAATTCTAAACTAATTAAATTAATTTGGAAATTCCCAAGTCAATCTTGATTTTTGGTCAATTTGATTTGCAGTAATCCAGCAAAAATGTCGGCCAGCTGAGATCTTTTGTAATGGATTTTTATGGGCCAAGAAGAAGTTAATAAACTATAAATTATAAAACTCACCTAGCTCCTCATCTGTTCCTTCAGTTTTAGCCTTCTGCTACTCCTCCTCTGACTTCCTAAGGCACCTGCTTAGCTCATCAGCTGGTTTCCTCTTCCCACTTTAAAGGTGCTTCTGCCTAGGTTTCAACGCATAGTAAAGTGGGGTAGAGCAAGTGCATTGAAACATTGCTGGTACCAGAAGAACTGGCAAGAAGTAAAAAGGAGAAAAGGGGCTATAACCCTTGGGAGGCAGCAGAAGACCGGCAGGAAGATGCCGCAGGTTCAGATGAGTGGCTAGGGGAATATGTTATTTTATTGCTATTTAACCCTAGCTGGCCTATCTGTTTATTATGCATTGGTGTTGTGAGTCCACAGAAGACTTGCTTTTTAAATGTTTGGCCTCATTCAATTCAAATATCCCAGTCCAATTAAGTCAAATCTGCAGAATATTTCCAAATTCACTAATCTCTAATACATACACATTTGAATCAAAATTTTGTTGATCAAATAAAAAAGAATCTGAGTATAGTGCCATACTATGGTTATCATTATTATGCAGACCTACAGTAGGAGTTTAACATGTATATTCAGTAGTTAAATATTAAGGAAAATAAAAGTAAAGTAAAAATAAAGCTGTTTGGCAGAGCTACTTTAAATTTTTATTGTCTGGGGCAATGAAAAACCTTTTGGTTGCCAATAAAGTTGGAAGGGTTATCCAGGACTATTTTTTTATTTTTTCCTACGGGGCTAAGAACTAATAGCCAGGTAGTTACTAACTACCTGCCTGTTGTACCCTGCCTTATTGGCATCGATCTCTGTGGACACAGAGTGGTCATAAACCACTCCTGCAGGTGATTCAGCTGTTTCTGCTGATGTCACATCAACAGAGCAGCAGCTTCTTTTCCACTCTGCTTTGTTGATGGGGCGTGACTGTCAACATCATGCTGACTGACAGCCAGCTCCCAGCTGCTTAACTGCAGAAAGCTAGCTGTCAATCAGCATGACATCGGCAGTCACTCCCCATCAACAGAGCAACCCAGAAGAAGAAGAAGAGTTGCCTTGCTGACATGGAGCAGATGAATCGCAAGCAAGAGTGGTCACTGATTTGTCTGATCCGGCACTGTGTAGAACAGTTAGGCAGTTGCATCTGTTGGCAAGTACCTGCCTGTTTTTTTTTCTATGGGCCTAAAAACTTAGTCCTGGACAACCCCTTTAAGTCTACATCTCACCTTTACTTTTCCAGTGCTTCTCCGATGCATATCCTAGATGTCCTGCACACTTTCTGTTAAACTCTGCCATTAGTGCTTTGTAAGGGTTTCGAATCAGTAGAATGGAGGAATCATACATTTCAATCTCTCTCTTCCCACTTTCATGAGTTTTTACACATATTGTCCGGCCACTCCTCCAGTGATCTTTTTCACCTTTAAAGCCTGAGAAACAAAACAGAATTCATCAGTTCCACAAATTGGCAACATTAACATGTTAGTAACAAAATAACATACAAAATCACGCACTCTGCATGCATTAGCAACTGCAAGATTTCATTGCTTACAGGGAATCTTTTCAAAAAAGAAAAGATTCAGCAAGATCAATTCCACCTCCCCCTTTCCAAACCACATATGTGGGCATACCACTCCTTGAAAACTATATTAGCATCCTTAAATCTTCTACCTGTTGTTGCTTTCCTGAAAAATCAGTGTTTTAATAAATATGCAAATAAGATGTTAACAGCTCTGGCGCTTAACAGAGGACTTCCTGTGTCTGTTTTCCCACCTAGTACCAAGTTCTTTAGCTTTTGAAGGTTAACTTACTGTAAGAATTCCTTGCCTAGTGCCTGATGTAACACAGATAATGATCTATCAATCAAGCTAAAGAGGCTCGTTCAAGACCGGGATTACAAGCACGGGAGTCAAATGCTTGGGAAGTGCTCTGTAACACCCAGAGCACTTAATAAATAATTAGCATACAA
The DNA here is from genome assembly GCF_039654945.1 of Dendrobates tinctorius. Taxonomy (NCBI): domain Eukaryota; kingdom Metazoa; phylum Chordata; class Amphibia; order Anura; family Dendrobatidae; genus Dendrobates; species Dendrobates tinctorius. Next base: position 23,578,008 of record NW_027361684.1, read on the forward strand.
ATGTAAACATGAATTTCTCAAGAATTCAGCAGTAAAAAGTAGATATAAAAGGTGTTAGTGGATTTAGCTGTCTAAAACTTATATGTCCATATATGTGGATGGGGATATGGGGTTTGATCTTAATGACAAATTCTCTTTAACCAGTTATATAACAACTATTTAAATCTAACATGTACCTTTATTGTACAAGGTTCCATCAAAGTAGTAGCTTCCAGTGTAGTATCCTGTGGCATGTTCTATGAGATGCCTCACCCATGTATTTCCGGCGCCGGGAAAACTGGACAAAGCTATAAACACTTTGGACTTTGCAGGTAGAAATTTTCTTGCTGTACAGCGAGTATCTTTTAAACAAAAATAGGGAAACATAAAAAAATTATATAAACTGTCCTTTAAAACAGAGCTGTGGTTAGCATAATATTTTACGTGCTACATGTCAAGACCACTCTTAACATATTGAGAGTGTGAAGCGTCAAGATGTTTTTATGTAAGTCACAATGAATGAGGTGATAGAGATGCAGAAAGTCCACACAACAATTTATGGGTCACAATATAAATGACTAAATGGTCAAAGTTGGGGAGATGAACTACACAAATCCAATGTCCTATAAGAAAACTTACTACTCTTCCACCCATAGTAAATGAATGGGTTCCTCAGGCCTCAGTATGCAATTCACCTCTTTTCTATTGTGTTCCGACAGCACAAATTTTACGACGTGATAGATTCTCGATCATTCCTCATGGGAATTTACATAAAGTACAGGAAACCCTATGTGTAAACAGCGGGTGAATTCCAACATGGTGTAAAACCATCCCAAAATTCAGTTATAAAATTTTTTATTGTTTACTCACAAATTTTCCTATAAATGAGCTCAGCAATAAAGTGGCACACCTTGCAGCTGACTGAATTTAGATTTCCCGCTCATCATCTTCCGAGGCATAGTGAGCCTCTTTTCTTTTTGAGTGCAGCTTATCTGAAAGTTTATGAGCATAATAAAACCTTCCTTTTAATTAGAACCGTGTGATGGCTTCACATAATGTTGTATTTTATCTGCTATTTACAGTTTAAAGAAACATCTGAACCAGAAGCGGACATATTATGGGTGCAATCTGTGCAGATGCACGGGGGCCCATTTTTACCTCCAAAGCAGGTGAAATTTTGCATTTTTAGGAGCTCGTGGACTGTAAAGGGCCCATATTTCGTTCTTGGCCCTTTTCTGTCTCTGTCTGCCAGTGATCTGAAGTCTATGTAAATTCCATTTCAAAGTAATCAGTCATTTATCATGTTTTATCATTTGGGTCATTAAAGCCCAGTAATAAAAAAAAAAGGATTGGAAATTTGCTAAATATGAGTACTACAAGAGCACATTTGCACAACAGTATTAAGTCATGCAGAATCCGTGCATATACTTCTGTAAGAATTCCTAGAGGTATTTGATTTTGTCAGGTTCACCTAGCTAACATTGAGTGGTGACGAATGAAATTCTTTTAATTAAAAAGTTATTTATAGTATTAAAGGGTCTCATAAAACATCTGTCCACCTGCTGCAGCCTGCTTAAAAAAAAAACAAACAAAAAAACAATAATTCTGCAAAATTCCTCCTCCCCAGGTCCGGCATTGAGACTCTGCCGCAGCTCCTGGTATCGGTTATTGTGTGCAGCACTTATGTCAAGTCGACAGTTCTGTAGCCAATCACTGGAGCTCAGTGGATCAGAGCAGCTTGTGCCATTAACTCGGTCAGAGCTGCTAAGCTCAGCTACTAGCTGCAGCTCTGTCAATGTAACATCAGCACTGTAGACAATAACAGGCACTAGGAGAAGTGGTGGAGACTCAGGACTAGATATGGGGTTTAAAAAAAATACACAGCTAGCTTTTCCAAAACTAATTTTTTTTTTTTAAGTATTATATAAAATGACCATTTTTAAGGGGTCTTAATGCAATTATTGCTCTATAAATAAACCAAACACTCCTCTAAGACTGTCTTAGTGTCATGTCAGACACTGTTCGCACCAGGGTGTCCGGCAGACAGCGGTAATACCCCATCCTACCACTTTGTCCTCAGCGGCGCTGGTTGGTCCTCTGATCCGGCTTGGATTGGGTTAACCAGGTTGTCATTCTGGCTGAGGTCTTAGCCACGCCCACTGTCTTTAAATTGTCCTGCGTGACTATGGGCGTTGCTGACTATAGCTCTTGCATTGTGCTAAGCGATTCCGGTCTGGAGTGGTGGTCTAAGGAGCATACGGTTGCTGGTGTAGTATATTCCATTGTTGCCATTTTGCCTCCCTGTGTTGTATTATTTGGTTGCCCTTGCACATTACTGTATTCCCCTGTGTGTACGCGGTGTGGTGCATTTCCGTTATCCCTGTCCATACTTATTTGTGGGGTCTGGTGTTTGGTCTCCTCACTGGGTGGAGGGTGGTGGGTTCAGCTTAGGGCTGGACAGGAGACAAGGACAGGGTGGAGGCCCAGGCAGGCACACCTTCAGTGTAAACCCTGGGTTGAGGGACAGACAGGGTTTCCCCTAGTCTGAGGGACACCGCAGGGGCCCCGGGGTTTTAGCCTAAAGTCACCTAGGCTTCCCATGACATTATAGTCGGCCCAAAAAAAAAAAAGGGGGGTTATTTACCATGGATCCCATAGTCTCCATTACTAAGCAGCTGGAGGCTCTGTCCACACAGGTCACTGAACTGAGGGGGGCGGTCCAGCAACAAGGCCTGTCAGTTCCTGCTGTGCAAACTGAGACAGCAGCCAGGGCAGCTGAACCCAAGTTACCTCTCCCTGAACGATTTTCTGGTGATCGCTGTAAGTTCATTGTATTTCGTGAATCCTGCAAATTGTATTTTCATATGCGTCCACTCTCCTCAGGAAATGAGGCTCAGCATGTGGGCTTGGTAATTTCTTTGCTGAGTGGTGATCCACAAGCATGGGCCTTTTCACTACCTGCTGATTCACATGCATTTGAGTCCGTAGACCTTTTTTTTCTGCTCTTGGTTTAATCTATGACGATCCAGACAGACTGGCATTAGCAGAGTCTAAAATCTGCTCTCTGCTCCAGGGTGAGCAACTGGCGGAGGATTACTGCACTGAATTTCGTCGCTGGGCTGTGGACACGCAATGGAATGACCCTGCTCTAAGAAGTCAATTTTTGCATGGGGTTTCTGGAAGGGTTAAACAAGCCCTGCTAATGTATGAGACTCCCGCCTCTCTGGAGGCTGCTATGGTACTTGTTGTATGCATTGATCGCCGCTTTCGTCAGAGGTCGCAGGAGACATTGCCTGTGGGAGGGGGGGCAGTTTCTGGTGAGGTTGCTTCGGGTGAATCCGTGGAACCTATGCAGATCGCTGGTATATCTCATACACATAATAACAAGCATAAATGTCCCTTGCCCAGAAAGCAAGGGGTCTGTTTTTTTTGTGGCAAAAAAGGACATTTTATTAATGCATGCCCCCTGGTACCTAAGAAGGACACGCCGGCGGAAAAACTGCTAGACTCAGAGGGTTTGGAGGAGTCTAGTCTGAGCCTTTGCATATCCTCCGTGGTGGTCTCCCAGTGTATGCTCCCTGCCAAGGTAGTTATCGGGGGCCAAGAGCTGTCAATTACTGTATTTGTAGATAGTGGTTCAGCTGCTAATCTCATTGATGAAAAGTTTGCGCGTACAGCGGGATTTAAGGTGGAAGAGCTGCCTAATCCTATCCGGGTGGTTACCATCAATGCCTCCCCTCTCTCACAAGGGGAGATTAAAGAGTTTGTGGCTGATGTAAAACTTCACATTGGGGTCCTACACTCTGAGCGGGTAACATGTAAGGTGCTCAGTAATTTACCTGCTCAGGTAGTTCTGGGGTTTCCATGATTGTCTATGCACAATCCGGTGATTGATTGGAAAACCCAGGATATAATCCAGTGGAGCAGATATTGCCAGGAGAGATGTCTGGCCACGTGTATCTCCGCTGTGACTCCCAGCATCCCGGAGCTGTTGCTGGACTTTGCCGATGTATTTTCTGAAAAGGGTTGTTCAGAGCTGCCACCGCACCGACCCTATGACTGTGCTATTAGGTTAAAACCGGGAGCTAAGTTACCGAAAGCCAGGATGTTTAATATCTCAGGTCCTGAGAGGCAAGCGCTCAAGGAATACATTGCAGAGAGTCTAAGCAAAGGGCACATCAGGCCCTCATCATCTCCATTGGTGGCTGGGTTCTTCTTTGTCAAGAAGATGGCGGATTACGTCCGTGTCTGGATTTCAGGGAACTCAACCAGATCACGGTTCGTGACCCATACCCGATGCCACTGATACCCGATTTGTTCAACCAGGTGTCTGGTGCCAAATGGTTTTCCAAGCTTGACCTCAGGGGGGCATACAATCTCATAAGAGTCCGTCAAGGGGATGAATGGAAGACGGCATTTAATACCCCTGAGGGTCATTTTGAGAGTTTGGTGATGCCATTTGGGTCGACGAGCGCGCCAGCAGTATTTCAACATTTCATAAATGATGTCTTTTCTCATCTCTTGGGGAAATTTGTTATTATATACCTTGATGACATTCTTATTTACTCACGCGACCGTGATGCACACATAGAGCATGTTAGGCAGGTATTGCAGTTACTCAGGGAAAACAAGCTCTATGCCAAGCTTGAGAAATGTGTATTTGTCGTCCAAGAATTACCTTTTTTGGGTTATGTAATTTCCGCCGCAGGGTTTAAAATGGACACCGCTAAGGTGCAAGTGGTGCTGCAGTGGGAACGGCCTGATAATCTCAAGGTGCTTCAGCGATTCCTGGGCTTTTCAAACTATTATAGGAAATTTATTAAGAATTTTTCCATGATTGCTAAACCGCTCACCGACATGACTAAAAAAGGTACCAATTTTTCTGACTGGTCGGAGGCTGCTGTGCGCGCGTTAGAATTCCTGAAAAACAGTTTTGCTTCAGCTCCCATCCTGGTTCAGCCTGATGTCTCCCTACCATTTACTGTGGAGGTGGATGCATCCGAAGTTGGAGTGGGGGCGGTACTGTCTCAGGGTCCATCCTTGGGCAAATTGCATCCGTGTGCCTACTTCTCCAAGAAGCTGTCGCCTGCTGAGCATAATTACGATATTGGTAACAGTTGGCCATCAAGTTGGCATTTGAGGAGTGGCGACACTTCTTGGAGGGGGCTGTCCATCAGATTACTGCTATAACAGACCATAAAAATCTGCTTTATTTAGAGTCTGCTAAACGCCTGTCCCCCAGACAGGCTCGCTGGGCGTTATTCTTTACCCGGTTCAATTTTTTTGTGACATACCGACCAGGTTCTAAGAATATTAAGGCGGACGCCTTGTCCAGATGTTTCCCGGGTGGAGAGCCACGTGAGGATCCGGTGTCTATCCTCCAAAAGGGTGTTGTGGTCTCGGCTTTCACGACAGAAGTTGAGGCAGAGATTGCTGAGGCTCAGGAGGAGGTACCGCCGGATCTGCCTCCTAATAAATCGTTTGTGCCACTACACCTACGCTTAAAGGTGTTAGGGGAACATCACGATACTGTCCTGGCAGGCCACCCAGGGGTTAAGGGCACTCTGGAACTTGTATCACGTCGTTTTTGGTGGCCCAAAATCCGGCAGGAAGTAGCCTCATATGTGTCAGCCTGTACCACGTGTGCACGGGCCAAGACACCACGCTCCCGTCCTGCTGGCACGTTGCATCCTCTCTGTGTGCCCAGTAAGCCATGGACTGATATTTCCATGGATTTCATTACTGATTTGCCCTCCTCGGCTGGGAACACGGTCATTCTGGTAATAGTTGATCGGTTCTCTAAAATGTCGCATTTCGTTGCTTTGCCATCTTTGCCCAATGCGAAGACCCTTGCTCAGGTATTTATTCGCGAGGTGGTCAGACTTCATGGTGTCCCGTCTGACATTGTATCTGATAGAGGTACACAATTTGTGGCAAAATTTTGGAGAGCTTTTTGTTCACGCCTAGGGACTAAATTGTCTCATTCATCGCTTTCCATCCGCAGTTGAATGGGCAGACTGAGCGTATGAACCAAAACCTAGAACAATACTTACACTGTTTTGTGTCTGACAATCAGGAGGAGTGGTCGGCGTTTCTTCCTCTGGCTGAATTCGCGATAAACAATCATTGTCAGGAATCGTCTGGGGAATCTCCCTTCTTTTGTGTTTATGGTCAACATCCCCAATTCTGTACCTTGCGCCAAGGGTGCTCGGCAGGCGTCCCTGAGGAGGACCAGTTGGGAGCACAATTGTCATCCGTTTGGAGGAGAGTAAAGCAGCGCTTGCTGAATGTAGGTTCTAGGTACAAACGTGTGGCTGACGGTAGACGTGTGCCAGGTCCGGACCTGTGTGTGGGTGATTGGGTGTGGTTGTCTACAAGGAACATCAAACTCAAAATACCATCGCTTAAGTTGGGTCCCAGGTTCATTGGTCCATTTAGGATCTCCGCAATTATCAACCCTGTGGCATTTCGTTTGTAGTTACCTGCCGTATACAAGATACATAATGTGTTTCACAGGGCGTTACTTAAGAAGGCCGTGGGTGCGGTTGATGTTTCGCCCGTGCCACCACCTCCCGTCTTGGTGGATGGCACATTGGAGTTTGAGGTGTCCAAGGTGGTTGACTCTCGGGTAGTGCGTCGCACTCTACAGTACCTGGTCCACTGGCGTGGCTATGGTCCGGAGGAGAGGACTTGGGTGCCGGCTTCGGACATACATGCGGACCGACTGGTTACAATGTTTCATCGCCGCCATCCGGACAAGCCGGGTCCTCGACATTGTGAGGTTCCTGGGGTCCCTCGTAGAAGGCGGGGTACTGTCATGTCGGACACTGTTCGCACCAGGGTGTCCGGCAGACAGCGGTAATACCCCATCCTACCACTTTGTTCTCAGCGGCGCTAGTTGGTCCTCTGATCCGGCTTGGATTGGGTTAACCAGGTTGTCATTCTGGCTGAGGTCTTAGCCACGCCCACTGTCTTTAAATTGTCCTGCATGACTATGGGCGTCGCCGACTATAGCTCTTGCCTTGTGCTAAGCGATACCGGTCTGGAGTAGTGGTCTAAGGAGCATACGGTTGCTGGTGTAGTATATTCCATTGTTGCCATTTTGCCTCCCTGTGTAGTATTATTTGGTTGCCCTTGCACATTACTGTATTCCCCTGTGTGTACGCGGTGTGGTGCATTTCCGTTATCCCTGTCCATACTTATTTGTGGGGTCTGGTGTTTGGTCTCCTCACTGGGTGGAGGGTGGTGGGTTCAGCTTAGGGCTGGACAGGAGACAAGGACAGGGTGGAGGCCCAGGCAGGCACACCTTCAGTGTAAACCCTGGGTTGAGGGACAGACAGGGTTTCCCCTAGTCTGAGGGACACCGCAGGGGCCCCGGGGTTTTAGCCTAAAGTCACCTAGGCTTCCCATGACACTTAGTTCCACAGGCTACCAGTCACTTTTCATCCTATGTTGGCATGAGTGATGTGTATTGGTTTTCCTTTTCTACGCCTTGTTAAAGCACTCCCTTTAACTTGTACTGTAAATGTTACTGTAGTGTAGTGTCAGTGTGTTAAAATATTCACCAATCACACTCTTCTCGGTTATCCAGTGCCGTTCTGGTCTTCTTCTGAGTTACAGGATGGTGTCCAAAAAAAATTACGGTAAGTTGATCAGCACAGCCAAAAAAATAGACAAAATCTTCAAATTTTATTCCATATGGGTCAAACAATTAAAATCCACATGTTGGTGAATGGTGATAGAAAAAACACTCTTGCGCTTTTCATGTGAACAGTACACCCTTAGTCATAGAGAATAAATGCTTAGGATATGTGGATTTTATTTGCTTGGCATATATGAAATTAAGTTTTTTGCAGTCAGCAGTATGTGAAATGGCACCCATCACACGTAAAGGACAGATTGCTTCATTAATTTCAAGGTGAATGATTTCTTCAATATTCTTTCTCAGTGTTTCACAGGATGGTGGTTCAGACTCTCCAGATTACACTGCACTCTGTGTGTCAGGAAAGTCTCATTTACAGTGTAAGCCTATGGAATCTCATTCTGGAGCTTCAGAGGCTTACACTGTAATAGCTATTTCCAGCTCATGTTTAGTCCCATGTGTGTCAGGAAGTCAGAAGAGCCATCACGAGTCTCAGAAGAGAGGAATAATGGAGAACGTGAGGATCAGTAGGTATATTAACACACTGACACTTCACTACGTTAACATTTACACAAATTTAGTGAAAAAAGTTAAAGGGAATCTGTCACTCCATTTTTGGCAGATAAGCTGCGGCCACAGCCATCAGGGGCTTATCTACAGCATTACAGAATGCTGTAGATAAGACCCAGATGTAACTTGAAAGAAAAGAAAAATGAGTTAGATATACTCACCCGGGGATCCGGTCCGATGGGTTTCGCGGCCCGGGCCAGCGCCTCCCATCTTCTAGAGATGACGTCCTCCTTCTTACTTCTGCCGCGGCTCCTGCGCAGGCGTAATTTTTATGCCATGTTGATGACTGAGTAAAGTACTGCAGTGCGCAGGCTCCGGACCTCTCTGTCCTTTCCCGGCGCCTGCGCACTGCAGTACTTTACTCTGCCCTCAATATGGCAGATAAAGTACGCCTACGCAAGAGCCACACCCAGTGACACCCACCGCACCTGACACCGCCGCCCGGTGAGTATAATCTAACATGTTTTTCTTCTCTTTCAGGTTACATTGGGGGCTTATCTACAGCATTACAGAATGCTGTACATAAGCCCCTGATGGCGGTGGCCGCAGCTTATAGGCTGAAAATAACAGATTCCCTTTAAAAGTGCTTTTTTAAGTCCCAGATCATTTTTAAGAGCGATGTTAATACTACAGTAATTATGAAATGAATGTGACCACATCTGTCTGTGTGGCATTATTTTATTACTGCTATTCTTAATCTTATTATAAGTATTATTATTGCAAGTGTCACTATATTATTTAAAAAGTTTTTTTCACCCAATTTTTCACGTTGAACTAGACACATGATATAATAGTGGCTGCAGAGTGGAATAAAATATTTGTTTTTTCTTTTTAAATTATTAGATCTCTTCTCCATTGCAGAAATATTGGCAATCAAAGTACTTGGCACCTAATCAGTTAACATTTCTTAAGTCCAAATGGGTGTCATTAGACAGTTTCCACTGGAGAAATGTACTGCACCCTATATGATGCTGACCAATTATAAGCAGACAGCAACACATTGGACAATGAAGACCACACTCCCACTGTTAAGGGCTGGCAGAACACACCAAATAATAAAGATGGTATTTAGGTGCGTTCGCAGCTCAGGGTCCACCATGCAGAGATGTTAACTGCTGCTCGGTAATGGCGGACATTATATGGCGGTATAATAGAGGAACACACGGGGTTAACTTCACCCAGTGCATACAGAGGTGGATTCTGTTACTTCAAAGAGCCGCATGACCACCAAATATAAGTGCCGTAGCCTGTTTATGCTCACAGAGCACGGCAGTGTGAGCGCTAGTGTATAGTCACAGGACTCTGCCCCTGAGACACTGGGTTAGAGTCCCTCTAGACACAGTAGTGCTCAGCAACGCAACTGCAGTGCCAGGAAGAGACAAATGAGCAGAAAAAGTGCACTACGTGCGCACAGCAATGCTCTGGCGGACACCACTAACCTCCCAGACCAGGGAGGAAAGCGCTAGACTTGCGCGCGGCGCCACACTGGCGGGCATAGTAACTTAACTCAGTACAGAGGTGCCTTGAACAGACCGGCACCATGTGGCACTACGTGAGGTGCTGTGACTAGGTAGCTAAAGTGGCGCAAGACCATGCCACTAGTGGGCGCTGACTCTAAACCCTAAACCCTATGAACAAGCACAACCAGAGTGAGGGTCATAATGAGTCAGTCACCTGTCTCAAGCATCCATCATCACACACACAAATAGAAAATAGAGTCTATACTAGCACATGGCCGAGCGGCCATGGGAACCTCTTATAGCAGCGTCCTTCCGGGACCTTCCTGACGGTCCAATCTGAGTTACTAGAGGACCTGAGCATGTGACCTCTGACCTCCAATGAGAGGTCGTCCAACAGGCAGGCTAAGTTGGCTGCAAAAAGGACTTAGACTCTGGAGCTGCTGGCTAGTGCGGATTGCAAAAGCTGAACCAGAGGTGGCAGCAGCAACCAACCTGACAGCACTTGCCTGAGCAAGACACCGGGATGGACGCTTTTACTGAGCAGCCTCCTCTGTGGCCGGAACAGAATGGGAGACCGCATAAGGCAAGGCTTGGGCTTCCTCCCTTGCAGAGGCAGGAACCCAACGCCTAACACCCACCACAGCTTAGAGCAGGTTTTTCAGTGTAAGGCCAGGGTCACACTTGCGTGTGCAATGCGAGAAACTTGTGCGAGATGTAAGTTTTGATCTTGATAAGGACTTCACAGTAACAATGTTTGGAGCCTTTTCTAAAGCTCCATAGACCTACATTATAAAAGCTACTTCCAGATCACACATAGACCCCAGTGTAAATTATCGAGTCGGAATAAAAGGCATGTGACCCAAGAGAGGACTGGAGCAGCACTGGAAATTAGGTACGATGCTGATCTTAACACACACTACATTGCACACAGCAATTATTGGGAGCGCTTCATTAAAAGGGTTAACAGACATTTGGAATCACCCATCAGTTCTGGCTAAATTGAAGAAGAACCATTTCCATATTTATAATTTTACTATAACAGCAGGAAACAAAATATGAGACAAACAAACAACATTGTTCCCTTTCTACATCTGTAGCTATTTTGGACTAAATTAAATCACATTCCATTAAATGATATGATAATGTATTTACCGTGTGGGATATTGCAGCTTTACTTTTATAGAAGTAAACAAGCTTTACACAGATATCATGCATACACTGAAAATTAGATAGAATTTGAGCATGGCATACAAATCTGCCAGAAAAACTTTGTTTCATTAATCTTTCTAGATTCTTTCTTTCTGTTCCCCGGAGCATTGTAGCAAGAATACAACATGTTGAACTTGACAGACTTGTCAATTTCCTTTAACGTTCTTACAATAATAGGAATTTCATTTGCTGTATATATAAACTAGTAAACCAGAAAAGAGATCAATTGCTAAGCAATGCTTAAGCTCAAACATCCTTCTTCTTCACACAAAGAGGCTACCAGTGGGTCCCATTTTCAATACTGTAGTTGAGATAACTGGCTGAGTATGTTCATGCTGCCTGTGCAAAAGGAGCAAGTATCAGACACTGCTTGCATTTTTTGTAGGAGTGTATGTTTCACTCTGGATTATCATAGCTGGGTATATTTGACTTGGACACGAAGCGGGTCCCCGGTGTTTTCTCCCAGACCTGCTCTACATGAATAACAGGTAACTGTATACAGTCATGGCCAAAAGTATTGACACCCCTGCAATTCTGTCAGATAATACTCAGTTTCTTCCTGAAAATTATTGCAAACACAAATTCTTTGTTATTATTATCTTCATTTAATTTGTCTTAAATGAAAAAACACAAAAGAGAATGAAGCAAAAAGCAAAACATTGATCATTTCACACAAAACTCCAAAAATGGGCCGAACAAAAGTATTGGCACCCTCAGCCTAATACTTGATTGCGCAACCTTTAGCCAAAATAACTGCGACCAACCGCTTCCGGTAACCATCAATGAGTTTCTTACAATGCTCTGCTGGAATTTTAGACCATTCTTCTTTGGCAAACTACTCCAGGTCCCTGATATTTGAAGGGTGCCTTCTCCAAACTGCCATTTTTAGATCTTTCCACAGGTGTTCTATGGGATTCAGGTCTGGACTCATTGCTGGCCACCTTAGAAGTCTCCAGTGCTTTCTCTCAATCCATTTTCTAGTGCTTTTTGAAGTGTGTTTTGGGTTATTGTCCTGCTGGAAGACCCATGACCTCTTAGGGAGACCCAGCTTTCTCACACTGGGCTCTAAATTATGCTGCAAAATTTGTTGGTAGTCTTCTGACTTCATAATGCCATGCACACGGTCAAGCAGTCCAGTGCCAGAGGCAGCAAAGCAACCCCAAAACATCAGGGAACCTCCGCCATGTTTGACTGTAGGGACCGTGTACTTTTCTTTGAATGCCTCTTTTTTCTCCTGTAAACTCCATGTTGATGCTTTTGCCCTAAAAGCTCTACTTTTGTCTCATATGACCAGAGAACATTCTTCCAAAATGTTTTAGGCTTTTTCAGGTAAGTTTTGGCAAACTCCAGCCTGGCTTTTTTATGTCTCGGGGTAAGAAGTGGAGTCTTCCTGGGTCTCCTACCATACAGTCCGTTTTCATTCAGATGCCGACGGATAGTATGGGTTGACACCGTTGTACCTCGGACTGCAGGGCAGCTTGAACTTGTTTGGATGTTAGTGGAGGTTCTTTATCCAACATCCGCACAATCTTGCATTGAAATCTCTTGTCAATTTTTCTTTTCCGGCCACATCTAGGGAGGTTAGCCACAGTGCCATGGGCTTTAAACTTCTTGATGACACTGCGCACGGTAGACACAGGAACATTCAGGTCTTTGGAGATGGACTTGTAGCCTTGAGATTGCTCATGCTTCCTCACAATTTGGTTTCTCAAGTCCTCAGACAGTTCTTTGGTCTTCTTTCTTTTCTCCATGCTCAATGTGGTACACACAAGGACACAAGACAAGAGGTTGAGTCAACTTTAATCCATGTTAACTGGCTGCAAGTGTGATTTAGTTATTGCCAACACCTGTTAGGTGCCACAGGTAAGTTATGTGTGCTGTTAATTACACAAATTAGAGAAGCATCACATGATTTTTCGAACAGTGCCAATACTTTTGTCCACCCTCTTTGTTATGTTTGGTGTGGAATTATATCCAATTTGGCTTTAGGACAATTCTTTTTGTGTTTTTTCATTTAAGACAAATTAAATGAAGATAATAATACCAAAGAATTTGTGTTTGCAATAATTTTCAGGAAGAAACTGAGTATTATCTGACAGAATTGCAGGGGTGTCAATACTTTTGGCCATGACTGTATATGTGTATAGGGAGAGAATTGTCAGAGCTGGAGACCTTGGCAGGAAAGAGCCCACTGGGGACCTGCCTTGGACTGGTCATCGAAAACACCTAGCCGAATTTGAAAGTATGTCTACTTTGAAACAATGCAGTTTCATAGGAAAGCATTCAAGGCTGCAATAAAGAAATCTGACTTGTGCTGCTCATGAATGAGAGAGTATTAATCTACTGTCAGGTTCCTTTTAAAATGAATGGGGTTAGCCCATGGAAATCGCTGCAGGTAAACATCTTTTAGGCTGGTATCACTAAGGGTTAAGAAAAGTCATTCATTTTCCCTGCAAATAAAATGTAGTGCTGTACGAATATATGGATGATGATGTAATAAGCTATATTGTCATGTGGAGTCCTACGGAGGGGAAACTGTCTGCTGTCCATGTGCAGGGAGATTAGATACAGTGCCATGTGTTGTAAACTTCTTGATTATGTTGTGTACCGTGGACAAAGGAGCATCAAGATCTTTGGAGATGGTCTTGTAAGTAACCTTGAGGGTGTTGATATTTTTCAGCAATTTTGGTTCTCATGTCCTCACAGTTCTCTTTCCGCTGTTCCCAATGCTTACTGTGGCACACACAGACACACAATGGAAAGATTGAGTCAACTTCTCCCTTTTTGATCTGGTATCAGATGTGATTTTGCTATTGCCCACATCTGTTACTTGCCTTAAGGCCCCGTTACACATAACGATGTCCCAGCGATCCCACCAATGATCCGACATGGATGGGATCGCTGGGACATCGTTAGGCTGATCGCTGGTGAGCTGTCACATAGACAGCCCCTCCAGCGATCAGGACCAGCGAGCAAGCTGGTTTCTAATGTAAACATCGGGTATTCAGGAGCCGCAGCTCCTGGATACCCGATGTTTACATTAGAAACCAGCATCCAGCGTTGCTGATCGCTGGTCTCTCGCTGCCACATGCAGCGATGCGTGCTGGCCAGCGGGAGACCAGTGATTAAAAAATGGCCCAGGCCAATCGAGCACGATCACCGATACCCGGCAGGGGGGCCAGTCGCTGATCTCCGTCACACACAGCGATTTTGCTGGCGAGATCACTGTGGCGTCACAAGATCAGCGATCTCGCTAGCGAGATCGCTGTGTGTGACGGGGCCTTCAGGGCTCATACTCACTGGTGCGAAAATCGGATGAGTGCAATCTGATTAAAAATCGAATTGCACTCTGACCAAAGTTAGGCAATGTGTGACGTCTCATTTGCGATTTTTTTTCTCAGCCGAAATCGGACTGAGAAAAAAATCGCAGCATGCTGCGATTTTCAGGTGAAAATCGCTAATGCAAGTGAATGGGTGCGATAAAATATCTGACAGCACTCGCACCATGCAATTTATATGCACCGGTGTCCTTTGAAAAAAGCCGACAATTCATATGCGGCTACTGTACAATCACACTGACATGTTAGAATAGAATAGATAGTATAGATAAATACACATAGAATACACAGATATATATGTGTCTGTCATTGACATGTATATATCTATGTGTAACACCTGCACAGGGAACTGTCAGAGCAGCTACCGGCATACTGGAGCTTACAGACACTAAAAAGAGTTTTGCAGCTGCTGTTAAAAAGGGACCTACAGACATTAATCGTTTTTCCCCTGAGTGGCAGTGGACTACAATTCCCAGGGACCCTTGTTTCAGTCTGATGACACGGCCTGGAAAGATAGAGAGAGTGGATTGGAGAAGGAGGGACTTGGGAGAGGGAGCTGACCAGGAAGTGAAAGTAAATGGAGACCCTCCCCCATAACACCCAGTGTACCGTGGTAGCCCTAAAGGGGTGTAACATATGTATTCTATGTGTATACATCTATTCTATCTATTCTTTTTTGAGCGGTCAGTGTGATTATAGCCGCATATAAATTGTCACTTATCTATCTATCATAAATACATATACTGTATATGTGTGTGTGTCACTGACATGTATATATGAATTTATGATAGATAGGAGAAAAGCCGACAATTCATATGCGATGTACAGTAAAATCACACTGACAGCTCAGAAAATATACAGAATAGATATATACACACAGAATACACAGATATATACTTGTCAGTGACACCAACACATATATATGTATTTATGATAGATAGATAGATTGATAGATAGATACCACCACGGTTACTTACCGGTAGCCGGTTTTTCCGGAAAACATGACAGCACACCTGAGAGAGGGATCCGCGCCCGCCAGGACAGGAACCTACTGAGATATAAGGGGCGGCACCTGTCCCCCGCTTCAGTTGGTTACAGAGCATTGAGAGGACTTCCTGGGTAGTTACATGTTAATCCAACACCACATCACACAAATGCACCCTACTAAACCTGCACACCCATACGGTGAAAAAAGGGGGGATATATGGGTACTGTCACGGGTTCTGGAAAAACTGGATACCGGTAAGTAACCATGGTGGTTTTCCCTTCACCCATGACAGCACACCTGAGAGAATTTTGGAGACTTCGAAACACCTTAGGGAGGGACCACTGCTTGCAGCACCCTTCTACCAAAGGTTAAGTCAGCAGAGGAGGATAGATTTAATCTATAGTGCTTAGTGAGGGTGAGGCCCAGGTAGCGGCCTTACAAATTTGTTCAATGAATATCTCTGCCTTCTCAGCCCAGGAGGTCGCCACAGCTCTGGTGAAATGAGCTTTGATGCCGTCAGGAATCGGACGACCACTAGCTGTGTAGGCTACACTAATGGCCTCCCTAATCCATCTGGCAATAGTCCATTTTGAAACCCCGTAGCCCTTCCTGGCACCATGAAAGGCTACAAACAAGGACTGGGACCTCCTCCACTGGCTAGTGACAGATATGTATGCTAGCAGGGCTCTCTTAACGTCCAGACAATGGAATTTTTCCTCCCCTGAATTCTTTGGATTATCGCAGAAGGATGGGAGGATAATCTCCTGATCCCGATGGAAATCTGATGCTACCTTAGGCAGATAAGCGGGGTCAGTTCTTAATATCACCCTATCCTGAAAAACTTGTGTATAGGGTGGGTTTACCAAGAGAGCCTGCAAGTCGCTTACTCTACGGGCCAAAGTGAGGGCCACTAAAATGATCGTCTTTAGAGTCAGGTACTTTATGGGTAGTTGATGTAAAGGTTCGTATGGTTCTTTTTTAAGGGCTTCTAGTACCAGGTTTAGATCCCACGGGGCTATTCTGGGTATTGGGATAGGCCTAGACCTATGGCAGGATTTGATAAACCTGGCTACCCATCTATTTGCTGCCAAGTTGCAATTATAGAGTGCTCCCAGTGCAGATACCTGTACTTTAAGAGTGTTTACCGCTAAGCCCAGCTGTAACCCTGATTGTAAAAACTCCAAGATGGCATTAATCGGGGGTTCTTGTCCTAATGGCTTACCTAGGAACTGCAGGAATTTATTCCATGTTCTGCTGTAGATATTGGTCGTCACTGGTTTTCAACTCTTTAGCAGGGTGGCTACCAACCCGGGAGAGAACTCTCTATCTCTTAAAAGCGCCATTTCAAATTCCACGCCGTCAGATGGAATCCTTTGACCTGAGCGTGGAATATTGGGACCTGAGCTAGTAGGTCTGGAATTTCTGGCAGAACCCATGGATCGGAGAGGGACATCCTTCACAGCAGAGCGAACCAGGGCCTTTTTGGTCAAAATGGGGCTATTAGGATCACCCTGGCTTGATCGTTCCTGATCTTCTTGACAACTGTTGGGATCAGAGCCACTGGGGGAATGCATAGGCTAGCTTGAAGTCCCACGGAATCTGCAATGAGTCCACTGTCCATGGTTTTTCTCTTGGATTTAGTGAGCAAAACTTCTCTGTTTGTCTGTTGTGCTTGTTGGCAAAGAGGTCTATCACCGATTTCCCCCAAAGCTGTGTTATCTTTTGAAAAATGGACCGATTTAGAGCCCACTCCCATTGCCTCAGAGTATTGCGGCTCAGGAAGTCGGCCTCTGTTTTCTGCCCCTTTTATATGCAAGGCTGTTAAGGAGGGTAGGTGTTGTTCCGCTCTGCCCAGAATGTCGCTCGCTGCCTTCATTAGGGAGTGTGATCTTGTCCCCCTTGGTGGTTGATGTACGCCACCGTTACTTTGTTGTCTGACATAATGCGGACATTGCGACCCCTGAGTAGGGGAATGAAGCGGCTTAGGGCTTCGTTTACTGCCCACAGTTCTCTCAGATTGGACGATGCCCCCATTTCTTGAGGCCTCCAGGAACCCTGAGCTACATGACCCCTTAGATGTGCCCCCCACCCCGTGGAGCTTGCATCTGTTAGTATTACATCGGTCGCCTGTCTGTCCCAAGGCATTCCCGAAGCTAAGTTTGTACGGTCCAGCCACCAGTTGAGAAAGTCCCTGGTTTCTAAGGAAAGCTCCAATCTTCCTTCTAAATGCCCTCTCCGCAATCTTTGTGCTGATAGTATCTGCCTCTGGAGCTGACGGGTGTAAAATTGAGCCCGCCTGACCGCCCGAATACAGGCCATCAGTGTACCTAGTAGAGACATCGCCTCCCTCAAAGTCATAAAAGGTTTGTCTCGGGCAGCCAAAGCCATGTTCTGTACCTTCTCTATTTTGGTATCCGGAAGCAGACATGCTTGCTGTTCCGAATCCAGGATAAATCCCAGGAAGGCCTGTTTTCTTAGGGGCTGTAGCTTTGATTTCTTGAAATTTATTATCCACCCTAATTCCTGTAGGGTGTCGGTCACGCAGCTCAGCTGTGCTGTGCAGTGATCTTCTGAGCTGCCCACTATAAGGAAATCGTCCAAGTAGGGTATTATGACCGTATCGTGAATTCGGAGGAAGGCTGTTATCTCCGCTATGTTCTTGGTAAAAACCCTTGGGGCTATAGATATGCCAAATGGAAGATCTCTGAATTGGAAGTGCCTGAGTATGCCCTGGATATAGAGAGCTACTCTCAAATATTTTTGGTAACCTGGATGGATAGGGATGTGGTAATATGCATCCTTTAAATCGACTACAGCCATAAAACAATCTTGATGTAGCAGCTTTATGGCCGTAGTCACTGATTCCATTTTGAAGGTTTGATTCCTTATCCACCGATTGAGACCTCTGAGATTTATGATCGTCCTGAATGATTGATCTGGTTTTTTTAATCAGGAAAAGGGGGAATAGAATCCCCTTCCTTCCTGTGTGTTTGGGACCTTGCAAAGGACCTGCTTTTCTATCAGGCTCAGGATCTCTGTTTCCAAAGCCGACTGTTCTTCGATTGTGTTCCTGATAGGGGTTATGACAAACACGGCTTTTGGCTGGCGAACAAAGGGGATTCACGGGTCTTCTTTTAAAATGCCTAGGACCCAGGTATTGGAAGAGACCTTTTCCCAGGCCTGGGAAAAGAGTGCCAACCTCCCCCCTATCGGAATGCTGGTGTCATTGTGGAGATTTCTTTGAAGTGGAGGTGCCTCCACCAAACATAAATCCTGACTCCTTCCTTTCATCTACCCATCTCCTTCTATCGGCCCGGAGGATGACCCCTATTGAATCTTCCTCTCCGAAAGGGCTGTCTCCTCTGGTCTGTCAGGAACCTGGGGAAACCTTTCTTCCTATCGCTTGCCTTTTCCAAGATATCATCTAAGTTCTTCCCGAATAACAATTGACAAGAAGAGAACATAGTTTTGCTTTTGATTGCAGATCACCTGGACAGCCTTTAAGCCATAACGCATGTCTGGTGGCATTTCACAACCCTGCCGCCCTAGCTGTCAACCTCATAGAGTCCGCCGAGGTGTCTGCTAAAAAAGCTGCTGCCCCATGCAGGAGGTACATATCTGCCAATATCTTTTCCCGTGGGACTTTTGACGCTAGCCTCTCCTCTAACTGCTGCAGCCAAATCATCAGGGATTGAGCCATGCAGGTGCCTGCTATCGCCAGCTTTAATCCTCCCGCTGTTGCTTCCCATGCATGCCTTAAATAAGAATTATCTTTTTTGTCTAGCGGGTCCCTGAGAACCCCCGAGTCTTCCAGAGGCAGGGCTGATTTTTTGGAGGATCTAGATACCGCTGCATCAATTTTCCGCATCTTTGTGCTCAAAGGGGTATTGCCTCTTAGAGGCGGAGGGAAGAGCCCCTGATCTCTCGGGTTTCCTCCACTCTCTCTCAATAGATGGATCTTTTCATTTACTGGAAAGGTCTGCTTTTTCCTCTCTTGAAGTCCCCCAAACATAACGTCCTCTAGGGATTTAGCCGCTTTCTCTTCCTGTAGGCCCATTGTTGTCCTAATGGCCTTTAGGAGAGCAACTGTGTCTTCAACAGAAAAACATGGCTTACCCTCCATGTCACTGTCTGAGGAGTCTGAGGAGGATGGCTGTTCGGACTGAGATGAGGCCGAAGAGGAGTTTGAGGGAGAACTAGGGGGATTCTTTTTACCCTTTCTCCCTTTCTTCAGCAATGTCTTAATTGAACACTCCATTTTTGACCTAAGGGTCAATATAAGATTAGTTGCGAAACTAGGCGCTTCT